>NC_137790.1:10356635-10956635 GCF_963383645.1 Muscardinus avellanarius
CTTAAAAGGGAATGTGGACCCTGGTCTCCTTCTCTCTCTTGTCTGGCCATGCGGTGAGCAGATTTCCTTTATTATATATTCCCACCATGACACACTGCTTTGCCATAGGCCCCCCAAACAATGGGGCCATGATTCCAATCATGAACTGAAATCTTCAAAACTGTGAAGCAAAATAGACTTTTTCTCTTCACAAGTTGATCATCTTGGGTATACTGTAACAGTCAAGGAAAGCTAACAAACACAGAGGGAAAGGAGTACAGAAAATTGGAGGACTGAGGACGGGTCCTCTAGGTACTACCAACTAACATGAGGTAGAAGCAGAGGTTGAGCGTTTTCTAGAATAAACTTCTCCTTAATGAGAGGCAGAGTGAGGAGCTGAGATGGGAATGACGTTTGGAGGAAGGGAGAGGTAGATTTGAATGCCAGCTCTGCTCCCTGAGGCAGGAAGCCTCTGAGTTTGGTTTCTGCTGGTAGAATGAAGATAAACCTGATAGCAGTGATCAATGAAGGCTTAAGACACCTTTCATGACACGTAGTATCATTCAGTGGGGTCCTCAATAAGTGGCAATTATTTTAGATAGGAAAAGAACACCGGCATGTTTTTTGGTGGTGGTGATGGTTGTTGTCGGTTTTTTTGTTTGGTTGTTTTTTTTGTTTTGTTTTGTTTTGTTTTGCAGTACTGGGGATTGATTCCAGGGGCATTCTACCTCTGAGCTAAACCCCCATCCCTATTTTTATTCTTTATTTTGAAGCAGGGTCTCGCTGAGTTGCAAAGGGCCTAAGTAGTTGGGGCTGTCCACGAACCGGAACCGTGATCCTCCTGTCTCAGCCTCCCAAATGCTGGGATTACAATCATGGACCACCACGCACGGCCACTGGCATGGTTTTCTAAAGAAGTATCTTAAATAAGCTGCTATAAAAAGCAATGTATAGGAAGCAGTTGTTCAGAATGAAACCCCTATAATGCATCAATAGTATAATAGCAGGTTTTAAGAGGACCAGTGGACATCTCTATAGAGCTTCTGCCAATACCTAAAATTCAGGATATCTGAAATAAAATGCATCTTCTTTTCCTCAAAACTGGCTCCTCCTCCTCCTCCCTTTTATTAATTTCTTTAAGTGTGAATGAATGAATTGGGCATGGTGGCACATGCCTGTAACCCCTGTACTTGGAAGATTGAGACAGGAGATTACAGGTTCAAGGCCAGACTCAGCCACTTAGCAAGGTCTTCACCAACTTAGTGAGACCCTGTTTCAAAACAAAAAATTAAATAGAGCTTAGATGTAGCCTCAAGGTAACATGACCCTGGATTCAGTGCCAAGTACCAAAGAGGAGAAGGAGAAGGAGAAGGAAGAGGAGGAGGAGAAAGAGGAGGAGGAAGAGGAACAGAAATGGAAGAGGAGGGGGAGGAAGAGGAAGATAAATGGAAGAGATGGAGGAGGATGAAGGAGTAGGTTGTAGATTTTTCGCTCTAAACAACTACTTCCTATATACTGCTTACTATGATATAATAATCATTCCATTTAGGAAAAGATAAAAAGAAGACCAAAGCTCTCTATAAATGAATACCAATTCTCTTTGTAAGTTAAAACACCCTCTCAGACCTTCAAAAGCAGAATGTCATGGTTGCTAGCTTTGGCTTCTGTAGCCAGAGCTGCTCCTGGTGTTCCTGCATCTGCCCTGCCCCTGCCTTTCCTTGTGTAGGTGCCAAGTTCACGGGTTGCCCTTTTCTACTTCAGCCAGCCTGGCACAGAGGGCCAACTTGATTTCCTAAATGTCTAAACCGGACTGTAGTCTCACACCCCAGACTCTTCCATGACCCATTTCATGGTCTCTTTCAACATAAATTCAATTATCCTACAGCACCCTGTCTTCGACGGTCCCCTATGCACAATTAACTTTCTGCTCGAGAAATTAGAACTATCTGTTATGCATGTGTCCACATCTTTTGGTCTTGCCTACCACAGACATCAATAATCTATCACAGCATTCCTTCCTGCTGTTCTCAGAGATGGTCTCAGAATCCTTTCTTCAGCCAGTACCAATTAAGTAGAAATGGGATTCCAAATAAATCTTCTTTGACCATCATTCCTCTAGTCATATTACTAGAAAAAATACAGGATCTAACCTAGATTCAGAGTATTTGATTGCTACTGTTAGTTGCTTTAAAAAAAAAACATGATTAACTTGTTTTCAAATGCAAACAATCCTTAGCAAACATAGACACTACCTTCCAGACACTTAGAAAAATAATAATATTATTGGAGGAATTTTAAAAGAGTGAGTCACCTTCATGCACAGGTGTGTAAGGAGGACTACCACAAACCACTTCAAACTTCCTTTTATGCATTCGTCAGCATGCTGGGCTCCAAGAACGACACAGAACAAGTCAGAGGTAAAGTAGATAATCCTTATACTAGACAACAAAACTCATCTGATGCTAGCCCAAACATCAAGTAGATTAGAGCAACGGGGCTTCTCTTGCCAGATCTAGCTGGTGTTGTTCACCCCCATGGAGACTGTCTGGGGCTCCTAGGACCTTGGACACAAACTGCCTTACAGATTTAGCCATGAAGCTGAGGGGATGGAGTTGAGAATCAGAACTATCATCTACAAATCAAATAAAAGTACATATGGCTTTGCAATTGAACAACTATCTCTAAATCTGGTTGGCTTTTAATTTATTCCTTTTCTCAAATCTCAAAACTTCATCTCTGAAAGAAGTTGGATAGAGTAAGATGATATATGTCCTTTACCTTTTCCTTTAAAAGATGTTTCATTTATCCCTAAAGAGGAAATAATTGTCTTATGTTTACTTTATATCTACTAGAGTAGTTGATGTTGAAAAGGAATATATGATTATTAAAAATATTAGAAAAGTTTTCAGCAGGGCAACAGTTCAAGGAACACCTAGACGGCACCTTTGAAAGTCCTAAAGTTCTGATTGTAAAGAGCATCGGTGTGTTAGCGTGTGTGTGTGTGTGTGTGTGTGTGTGTGTGTGTGTGTGTGGTGTGATAAAGAGCTTTAAAATGGCAATTTAAGTAGCTTGGGTAAAGAATACTAAAGTGGGGGCTTCTTGAGGGGCCAGGGGTCCTTAGCTTTATCTCTTTAAGAACCGATGTTATTATTGTTCATGTCACTTTTCTCCCATGAATGATCAAGTAGATATTTTTTAAATTGCTTCCTCATTGGTATTGTATCAAAACTAGCACCAGTCTCTCTCTCCAGTGGTGGCCATATTGTTAAGCCAAATGGATTTCTCTCGAGGAATTGATGTGGGCACCTTGAGAAGCATACGACTTAATGATAAGGTCCATAAAAAGTGAGAAATTTGAGAATCCGTCTTCGGTAAAGAGCAGAGAGAGAAGGCAGCATCCTCCCTGGAGGCTCCTCTCTTTGTTGCTTCCCACTCAGCACCACCATCACCCAAAATGTTTCTGGGAATACATCTATTTCTATGAGTCCAAATGGAATCAAGTTCTCAAGGCTACTGTTTCCAAAAGAACCCTTGTGTCCAACTCTGTGTTTTTCCCTGAGATAAGGTCATTTGATCGTGTTGCCGGGGAACATTTTGCAATCAAACCCCTAAACACCTTGTGATAAAGTGAAACAACTTGGTGAGGGCCCCAACTTTATAGAGCTGATTTTCTAAGAAGAGGCTGGAATTACTAAGGGGAAATCGCTTCTCACTTTCTGCTTTCTGTGCTTGTTTGGCTATAAACTTCTTCAAGATGATCTACAGAGTTGGGGTAAAATGGATATGCCCAGATTCGTCCTACAGATTCAAGGATTTAAGGCAAACAATAGGAAGTTCTAAAGGGAGTTAGCTCCCAAACTGAAATCCCAAGGAAATAGAAAAAAAAAAAAATACTTGCAAAACTCTAGGGACCTTTCTGAGCCTCAGAACTTAGCAGTGCACTCTGTAGAGACTGTTCCTTTTGGTGGTCTTGGCAGTGAGGTTGACATAGTTACCATGAGCACCAACCAGAGCCATGGGCTCAAAAAAATTACATTACTCTTTCAACATCTATGACAGATTCTTTCTTCACCCAAGAAGGATATAATTTTGGCCAGAAAATCTTACATGATTTTAATCAGCCTTCTAGTTGTAACTTAACCCTTTCAGAAAAGGGTAAAAAGAAAAAAGTCCTATGGCAAGTTTATTATGCTCAAAATATGTACCAGCAATGTGACCATTCAGTATTCATTCTGATTAAAATAACAAATAGGAACCCAGAACTCCAGACTCCTAGGTGAAGCAATAAAAATTTCCACTATGATGGGAATCTTCCTGAACTCTGTCTGAGACCCCCCGTCACCAGTAAATTCTTTATATGCTACCCACTAGCTCCGTTTGGCTATTGCAACTGCAGAACTAATTTTAAATTATACTAATTTACGTCTAAATTGCCACAGGAGTCTAGTGACTACACATGGACAATGTTGGTCTAGAGTAGCGAGTAGTTTGCAAATCCAGCTGCCTATTGGAATCACTTGGGGAGTTAAAAAAATGTCAATGGCCAGGTCCAGTTGCTAGAGATGCTAATTATTTTGATATGGGAAGTAGCTTGGGCATCGTGATTTTAAAGAATTCTCCAGGCAATCATAATGTGCAGTAATGTTTTAGAACCACTGTTCTAGAAAAGATACTGCCTGACTTAGCTGGCTACCCCATCCATCAGGTACAGATTTGAATCCCTGAGTACCATCAATGCAAAACAGATTGATTTGTTTCAAGAACTTACTATGTGTCTGTCACAATATTTAATTTATTCTAACAGATCCTTATTATGCTCTGAAATATCCATTGTATAGTACTATGGCTTTGTTCACTAACATCGATGTCAAAAGTAAACTGCAGCCAGGTGTGGTGACACATGCCTACACTCCCAATACTTGGGAGGCTGAGATAGGAGGATCACAGGTTCAAGGCGGGCTTCAGTAACTTAGCAATGTCCTCAGCAACTTGGTGAGATGCTGTTTCAAGATAGAAAATAAAATACTGGGAGTATAGCATGGAGGTAGAATGTTCCTGGATTCAATCCCTAGTAACACACATATACTGACACTCACACACACACACACACACACACACACACACACACACACAAAGTGGCAAACTGAAGACAAGAGATACCTGATGAACTCAGGGTTTGAACATACAAGAAAGACATCTGTGGTCAAAGAAGAGCCTCCCACCTCCACCCGCCCACCCTGCGAGCACCCAAAGCACAAAAAAGGAAAGAGGACATCATGAGCCCAGAAAGATTATATCCAGAAGACAAGTTGCATCATGGGTAAGAATCAGCAAATGGGAAGTCTGATTAGCAAAGGAATAGCAGGCCAACTTCCACCAGTGCATCCACAGAAACCACACATGTGGCTTGGAGTCCTGCACATTCTGATTACAGGGAGCAGGAAAAAGTGGCTCCCCAGCCCCGTGTCCTCAGTAGAGGATGCTTCCCAGGGTGGGCTGCTTTTTCTGCCTCGGCATCCTGCAAACGCCAGTTCCATAATGGGGACCCTCGTTCCAGCAGCTGCCCTTTCAACAGCACTTTAGCCAAGAGAGAACTCAGAATCTCTGGGGACAAAAGACGCAGTGATAGAAACACTCCCAGATGCCCAGCCTGCCCCCCAGGTGCTGAACGCATTGCCCACCACCCTTGTACTTCTCTGTTGAGTCGTTCTGGCTTTCTGTGCAAGGTGCTGAGGTCTTTAGGGAGCATCTGTCTTCCCTGTCTTGCCGATAGTAAGACCTATAGCTTCACATAAAGACGATAGACAGTGACCTGACTCTTCCTATGCTTAGGAGCGAAATCCTCTATTAAGTCTTCGGTTCTTATTGCATTATATTAAATCCCACTTGGAGAGACTATTTCGCATACCTTAACCTGATATGTTCAAAACACTGGCTAAAAAGCCTGCTTTATGAGAAGGCCCAAAAAGCTTTAGAAAAAAAAAAACACCCAATTCATGTTTGCTATGGATCCAAATGCTGACAGATTAAATCAATCAGTAATAAATATGTGCTGTCTTTTCATATTAGGCACCCAAGACATTTGCCTCTTTTTTAAAAAAAAAAAATATGCCTTTCATTATGAAAGGAATGCGTGTTCCTTTCCAACTAAAGCACAGCTAAAGCACAAAGTTGATCAAAATAACTCCACATATCACCTTGCCGGATAACTTCTGTTCACAATTGCACCTATGTTCTGCCCTTATTTTTGCTTCCAATGACCATGAAGAGGAGATGTGAAATGACAGAGAAGCACAGATTTTCCGTGCCCAAAAGAAATGGGCGAGGAGAGCTCACTGTAGGCCCACCGTTCCAAGGGCGCAGATGACTTCCGGCTCTCACAAACTCCCATCCCCACTCCATACACCTCCTAAATAATCAAACCATCAATATGTCTTGAACACCTTTCTGAGCTGTGCTGTATTACTGCCAAGATGTTCCATCCATTGTCTGCCTCAAAAGAAGACATAATTGGCAATAGCTGGATGTATTCTTTTCCCAGGGCTATTGTAACAAAGAACCATAAAATTGGGTGGCTGCAAGGACACAAAAATGTATTGTTTCATAGCTCTAGAAAAGTACAAAATGAGGGTGTAAGCCAAGCCACACTCCCTCTGAAATCTGCAGGACAGAAGAAGCCGTCTGCCTCTCCCCTCCCCGATGGCTGGTGGTGGTCGCACGCCTTGGCTTGTGGCCGTGTTACTTAAGTCTGTCTCTGACATCATGTCTCCTGTGTGTCTCTTTCTCCCCATCTTTTTTCCTTCCATATGACACCAAATGTGATCAACTGTCCTTCCAAAATGACATCATTTGGGGGTGAGGACCTACACTAATCTGATAATAACTGCAAACAATTGATTTCCAAACCAGGTCACATTCACAAATATTGGGGTTTAGGACTTCAACATCTTTTTTTTTGGGGGGGGGAGGACACAATTCAACCCATAACATTTGGGGAGGCAAAAAATTTGCACAATTCTATGAGAGAACAGAGACCTGTGTACGTTTTCAGCTATATGACCCAAACTATCGGCACTGTGGAAATTGACAGAAGAATTCATCTGGAGGAATGAGACAGTTTGTAAAGAGTTTGGGGATTTCCTTGCATGGTAACTGTGGGAGGGGTAATGTTATATACTAAATATTTGTGTCCCCCCAAAATATTATGTTGAACCCTTGATGTAATGGCATTAGGAGGTAGGACCTTTGAGAGGAAATTAGCTCCTGAGGGTGGAGCCCTTGTGAATGGGACTAGTGCCTTTATATTAAGAAGCAACAGAGCTTGCAGCCTGTCTCTCTCTCTCTCTCTCTCTCTCTCTCTCTCTCTCTCTCTCTCTCTCTCTCTCCATGAAAATAAAACGACAAGGTAACCCTCTACAAACCAGGAGGCAGGTCCCTCACCAGAACCAAGTCTGCTGATCTTAAACTTCCCAACCTCCAGAAGTCTGAGAAATAAATGTTTGCTCTTTAAGGTGCCCGGGCTAGGGTAACTTGTTATAGCAGCCCAAGCTAATTAAATTAGGGAGTAAGTGGAAAATCCCAGGGAAAGGGATGCATTGTAAACTTTTTAGCACAATTATCAGGCACTTCTTCATATCATCTCCACCTTTCTCTTGGGTCTTGTGCCCCAGCAGACTAGGATAGTGATGCTGACGTTCACAGGAGTGTCCCAAACATCACTTTCTTTTCCAGTTGCACACCTGCACCATGTTGCTTCTTCTAACTGGAATGCTTCCTCTTCCCTTCCCACCGCCAACACCGCCACAGCCATCTTTCAGCGAGCCCAGCCCTAACTCCAAGAACCCTGAACCCCCAAGAGCCTTAGTTACCTCCCAGTCTCTGCCACCACTGCAACCAGTGGGCACTGACCGCCAGCCTGGTGCTCCTTAAAGATGAGCTCTGGGTCCCATTCATCTCTGTATCCCCAACAGAACCCAGTACTTCATAGAGGATCACCAAAGAGCGACTGAAATTTAGTTAAACTGAACTGCTCGTGGAAAGAAAACAAAGCAATGAGCCTAACAGGCCCAGCAAAGGGACAATATCCAAGGATGGACCGACAATGGAGCTTTTAGAAGGAGAAGCCTGTCCCCTAAGAGGATTCATCAAAAACCTCATTTTATCATGCTAAGGAGAGAAATTGACATTTGAGATCAGACGCCTAAATAGGACATTGATAATGACCATCGGCAGTTCGGGTGGCCTATATCTACTTTACCTCATAGTCCTGCCGATGATTAACTCTGCTGCCATAAGCCAATTGCTAATCCTCTCTGAATTCCATTTTTCTTCCTCTATAAAATAAGATTATCACAGAGAACCTGAGAGAACCAGGCTGCAAAGGACATGCCAGGTTATTACTGAGTAAAGCATCTGTTTTGCAAGATGGTTTTTATGCTGGGAAAACGCAAAACAGTCAGTATAATTAGACCACTGTATTCAAAAAGGAAGAACACAGGAGCACAGACAGGCCCCAGTGCAGTGGGGAAGAAGTTTAGACGTGGGGAAGAAAGAGCTGGATTGGCAGGACGGCAAGAGTGAAGTCAGAGGTCAAGACCAGGTACAAGGGATATAACAAGTGAGCCCGGAGACACTGGCAGTGGGCAACAGGAAAAAGACTTGAACCCCTGCATGAGAACGAGGTCCAATCTACAGGGTTGCAATGGTGGGAAAGAAAGACATGAGGGTTCTCACCTGAGTGCAGGAGAGGGAGAGTGATAGGGACGGGAGCCTCAAAAAAAGTCAGCTCTGCCCTGTGTGTTCTGAATTCCCATGGATGTCAAGCTTTTACAAAGTTAACAACTAGGTTGTGGGTTTGGGGGTTGTGTGTGTGTGTGTGTGTGTGTTTATTTTAAGAACAACTATACTTAGAGCTTTGTTTGAGATCAAGTTCTGACTCTTTAGAAGTGTGCCGCCGGTTTTTATGACGTCATGACTTAAAAATGTACTTAACTGTCATCCAGCTCCTTGCTGCTCGGTTTCTTTACAAGTTCCATTTGTGAGCTGGAAAGAAATGAAAACCACAAAGCTAACGGACAGTAGCAGCCCACCTCTTAAAGAACGCAGCTTAAATATAGATATTTCATCTTTACTGTTGCGCAAGATAAAAGGGAGTCAGCAGCCCCCGGGTGCCTGACAGTCTTGTCTTCTTTCTGGGCACACTGAGACACCTGTCCTAACGGCCAAGGGCAAGCAGTCCCCTAAGAGGACTCATCAAAAACCTCATTTTATCATGCTAAGGGGAGAAATTGACATTTGAGATCGGACGCCTAAATAGGACATTGATAATGACCATCGGCAGTTCGGGTGGCCTATATATACTTTACCTCATGGTCCTGCCGATGATTAACTCTGCTGCCATAAGCCAATTGCTAATCCTCTCTGAATTTCATTTTTCTTCCTCTATAAAATAAGATTATCACAGAACCTACAGCTAAGGATTGCTGGGGAGGTTTCCAATGTTAATGCATGTGATGTACTTAGCATAGCATGTGGCTTCGAATAAGCATTCAATCGATGGTAGCTACATATTTATTCAGTAAATACGATTTTGATGTTTTGCACCTGTTCATGCCAGAAGCTTCCAAGAAGCAGGGAAACAAATTGGGCAGAAAAATGCCTGTGATTTCCTAGAGTCTGGTCTCTTCAGATGCCCCTGCATCATTCCCCCCAGAGCAGCCGGGGCAGAGAGATGGCGGAGTCAGTGGCTCCCTCCAAGCTCAGCACTGGGGTCCACCCAACTTGTAAGCCTGCTGGACTAGACTGCTTGCAGTTCTCCCAGAGCCCCCGCGCTCCTCACCAGTCCACACGATCCCGTTCTCTCTCCTTCTGGAATGACCATTGCCCCATCTACCCTGCCCTGTCGATTGCTGCTCAGAACAGCAGCAGAACGGAGAAGCTCACAGCTGTGAAGTGCTTCTCAGCAGTGTGTGACTTGGCCAGATGGACTCTTTCCTCAAGCCTTTCTCCTTTGTCCTATAAGAGAAGAACAATAAAGTTCCTATCCCATAAAACTCTTGAGAGAATAACATGAAAAAAATATATTAACCACCCTGCCCAGGGATGGTGCCCTGGCCGTATTCCTCTTTAGTCCTGGTCTGACCACTGGAAGAAAAACTCCCCTGGTGATGGGTCCAAAAAGAGCAGGACACAGCTGCTTCCTTTTCTTTCTTTCTATCTATCTATCTATCTATCTATCTTGATGGCCAGTACAGGGAACAGATCTCTTCAGCCAGCACACAATTTGCTCACAGGACACAGAGCACAAGCCCAGGACCCCTGGCTCACAGGTCTGCCTCCTACTGACCACACCCACAAAGGCAAGAGACAGCCCTGGGCATTGCGGAACCCTCCAGGTCTAGCGCTGTGCTTAGAGTGCAGGAGACATCCCTCAAAGATCTGCTCAACCATAAAAGAATGTTATCCTGCCGCCAATTTTCAAATGGGTTTGATCATACCCACTCAAAAAGTCGGACAATTTTTTTTTTCTTTTTTGCAGAACTGGAGATGGAACCCAGGTGCATTTTACTGCCAAGCTCCACCCCCAGCCCTATTTTTTATTCTTTATTTTGAAACAGGGTCTCACTGAGTTGCAAAGGGCCACACTAAGTAGCTGAGGCTGTCTGCGAACCACAATCCTGTCTCAGCCTCCAAAATGCTGGGATTACAAGCATCTGACACCACGCTTAAAAACTGCTTTTAAAAGCTCTTTATGTCAACACGGCGAATAAGAATGTTTGTGTTTGCACACTCATGTTCATAGCGGCAAGGTGGGAGGAACCCTTGCCCATCGGCAGGTAGATGAACAAACAAAAGAGCTCCAGAGAGCTACCCCCAAAGATAAGTCCAGGTATCCCCAGGAATGTAATACATCCAGCTGAAAGATGAGGAACAGAGGAAAATTCTCATATAGGTTTCTGATGCTGACCTGAAACTGGCAAATGTCTTGGTGTGCTTCAGGTTGGAAGCTGCCCACTTGGTTGGTGGCACCCGGAGCCTCGGTTGTTTTCCTTCTTGCTTCATCTCACTGTCCAGAAACGGGACAGTCCTCATCCTTAGGACAAGGCCGTAGCGCATCATCAGGTGGAGGAGAATCTGGGGTCTTGGGAAAGATTGTTGGTTGTTGGGATAAGAAAACACTAAAAGAAAACATATTTATCAAAGAGGTGGGGAGTGAGGCCTTAAAATATGCTCAGTTGCTGAAATATATCCTTGGAAACAAACAGCTAGCCAGGCATGGTGGCACACACTTGTAGTCCTAGTACTTGGGAGGCTGAGTCAGAAGGATCCTGAGTTCAAAGCCACCCTTGGCAACTTATGGAGGCTCTCAGCAACCTAGGAAGATCTGCTTCCAAATAAGAAATAGAATAGGTCTGGGGGTATAGCTTGGAGGTAAAATGCCTCTGGGTCAATCCCTAGTACCAAAAGAAAGAGAGAGGGAGAGAGGGAGGGAGGGAGAGAGCGAGAGAGGGAGAGAGCGAGAGAGAGAGAGTTGAAAATCTCAAACATTGCTTAAAAAAAGAAAAAAGGAAGAAAGTTAAGTTTCTAAAGACAAAGAATATTTATTTTCTTTGGCAACAATTGCTTTGCTATATCCACACATGAGAAATGGAACCTGAGTCCCTGCCGATTGCTCCATCTGAGCCCAGGTCAGCTCCTGGAAGGAGAGGTCTCTGCCGCCTTGGCTAGTAATGCCCTAGCTAGAGCAATAGCCCCAAATAGTGCCTGTCCAGGGTCCCTTGCTCAGCAATTAGGCGCCAACTGAATAGATGCTTGCCTCTACTTTCCCAGTATGTTTCCAAAACTAACACAAATAGAGGACACACGTGCTCCCTTTCAATCTGAGTCAAACCTAAAAAGATTCATCTGAAATAGCCTTTTGTAATGTTCTACAAACCTTGTTTCTTTGAGGCAGAACTCTGAAATCGACTCATGCCCCGTTATCGAGCATCGGTTACCAAAATACCTGCCATTTCCTGCATCTAATTTTGTTTCAGTCCTATAAGGAGACCACTCAGTCGAAGAAGGAAGTATTTTTATCTCCATGCTAATTTGGTAAATCATTTTTTCCCCGGAAGAGTGAGGCTCTGCTGAGTGGGAGCCAGATGTGATGGAGAATTAGGCACTGGCCAGAGAATGAAACCCTCCCACCCTACCGAAGCCAAGGACAGAATCCACCAGCTGGGCAGCAGGGGGCTTCCATGCAAAATTAGTAAATAGGGTAGTAGATCAGTAGCTCAGAAGTAAAAACAGACTGTGTGGCTCCCTCATCTGTACCCCAATAATAGGGGTCATGTGTAAAATATAGTCTTAGATGAGTTTAGTTGTCTTGCTCCTCAGGGGTCTACTACACCAGAGGTCCCTTCTCTGCAAAGCACCATCTCTCTACTGTCAGCACTTTTCAAAGACTGTGCATGCAAATCCGTGCCAAGGATTGCATTTGGTATCAAGGGAAGCATGTTAGGAGATGAATTAGAGTGTGCACTTGGGAACCAAGCTGTGTGGGTTCAAATCCCACCTCTGCTAACTGTGTGATGTGATCTTGGGCAAGTTAACCAATGGTTGTCTGGCTCAGTTTCCTCATCCACACGATGTGCAAAAATTATTCCTTCCCCAGAGCATTGGTATGAAAATAAAAGGAATGACGATATTAATTCACAATGAATAGATAATATAATGACAGTGTTAAGCATATGCTAAGCATTATGATGTATCTCAAAGTAGACTGCATTGTAATTTCATGTGCATAATTCATATATCTTATTAATTTATAGTTTGTGAAAGATTCAGCCAGATGTGGTGGCACGTGCCTGTCATCCTACTACTTGGGAAATTAAGACGGGAGGATTGCGGGTTCACAGCCAGGCGCAGCAACTTAGCAAAGGCCCTCTACAACTTAGTGAGACCCTGTTTCAAAATTTAAAAAATTAAAATGGCTGGGAGTGGAGCCACTGGGTTCAATCTCCAGTCTACATATCAATAGTTATAGTCCTCAGAGTTATCCCAAGAAAGAATAAAATCAAGGAGGCCATTAATGAGAGAACAATATGCAAGATAGACACATTTTTACAAACAATCTGGTAAACATAGATCTTTTCACAGACCTCTCCAACTAAGCAAGCCCAAGAGGGTTCCAAGGTGAGAGGACCTCCCTCTTCTGTCTGTGTCCCTCATCTCTGAGCACAGAGATTCCCCACCCAACTTTAATTGAG
The DNA here is from genome assembly GCF_963383645.1 of Muscardinus avellanarius. Classification (NCBI taxonomy): domain Eukaryota; kingdom Metazoa; phylum Chordata; class Mammalia; order Rodentia; family Gliridae; genus Muscardinus; species Muscardinus avellanarius. Next base: position 10,369,865 of record NC_137790.1, read on the forward strand.
AAAAAGCCATGCACTTTATAACCATCTTTTACGCTTCTGTTTAAGAATCTGAGGTCCAACTGAACCATCTTACAAATTGATTTCCAGTTCCAGTGCTGATAATTGTTTTGCCTTTTGTACCTCTGAGCTCTACACCACATTCATTTCAGGACTTGTATAAGGACTAAACATATTCTCAATCCTCTCTCTCTCTCTCTCTCTCTCTCTCTCTCTCTCTCTCTCTCTCCTCTCTCCCTCTCTCCCTCTCTCCCTCCCTCCCTCCCCCCCTCCCTCCCTCTCCCTTTCCCTCCCCACTCTCTCTCTTCCCCTCTCCCCCCAATTGTCTCTACTTTTCTTCCTACCTTTACATATATCTGTCTTCTTTGAAATATTTCTACAGAGTAAGAGAAATATCACAGGATATCATTTCATTGAATTTCTCACCCAGTAGGAACATCCCTAACTTGATTTAATATTACAACTATACCCAACATCTCTTTTATTGGCAAATAATCAAATACTCATGCATTCAGAGAATTAGGGTATAATAAGCTAATGTAGAATTCTGGTCTTTAAGTTGAACTAAGAATCACCTGATGACCTGGGATGTTTTCTTAGGCTTTTTTTGTCTGTCTGTTTCAGTCTCTCTGTCACTGAGACTAAGTACCTGGTCATCTTCACCCGCATCCCAGCCCCTGCCCTGAATCCAGTTCCAAAGTTTTGAATGGTCTTTTCCATCTTGTCTTTTCCATCTGCCTTCTCCTTCCTTGGCTACCAGAGCCCTTCTCAAGATGGCAGCCATCTCTCCCCATTGATCCAGGGACTTCTAATCTCCACCCACTCATTCTTCTCACTGATCCCTTAGGCTCTTCCTGAAGCATGGTTTCTACCACTCCAAATCCCTGTATGATGCCCACCTACCCTAGGGAAAGAAGTCTCCAAACACCTTAGCTATGGGACTCCCCTTACGCCAGGAACAGCATGGACTCCCAGCCGCAGCACTGCTATCGACAGCCCTGAGCCTAAGTCTTGGTCCTGTCACTTGTTGGCTGGGTGGCCTGACACTCTGTAAATTTCCTTAGTTATGAAACAAGACTCCATGGTGCCTTTCCAAAAGGGCTGTTGTGAGCATTCGATAAGACCCATCAAGGACCAACTCATCCTGGTGGCTCAATAAACACTGCCCTGCCCTGGGGCTGGCCTCCACATTATCTCTGCAACCTGCCTGAGCTTCTCTACCCCTTGCTAGTGTATGGTGCCTCTTCCAGCTACATGCACCATTCAGTGGCATTCCGAGTTCCCCCTTCCGTCTTTTCTGGTCTTTTTCTGTCTATCTGAAGTCCCTTTGCCCTGTGGGGCACGCCCAAACCCCACACTCCTTCCAGAGCCAATCTGCTCACCATCCTTCTTCGCAGCTTCCCCAGCCCTTCCAGATGTGACCCACCTCTCTCCTTCCACCACGATCACTATGTCAGTCTATCAGTATTTGGTGAATAATCAGCCACCTCCACTGGACTGTGCATTTGCTAAGGGTTAGGGGCCATGCATTTATCAAAAGTTACTTCCCCCAAATGCCCAGAATAGGAGTTTTCACAAGAGAGAGGCGCACGTTGCATTAATTGGAAGTGGCATTCGTGTATTGTTGTTGTCTTCTAAAATGTTATATAGTGTGTTAATTATAAGGCAGTGCTGACCCCCCTGCCTTCCCTTTACCCCGAAACACCAGCTCCCAGCCACACAAGTGCCGCTCGGCATTTAGCAGGAGATTGTGTGTCTGACACGCAATAGCGACGGGCCTCTTGAGTTTCATTTCACTGTGTCAGAAAATCAATCAATGACTTCAGCTAAATCTTCAAGCTCGCTTCCATTTCTAGAGCCATGGTCAATAATTCATGTCTCTTCCCCCACTCCCCCAACAAAAAACTCTTCTATTCTTAACCCAAATAACTTTCAGAATATGCATTATTGAATTTGCCTTGGATCTCTTGTTACCATACTTTTAAAGAGTAAAGAAGGCAACCTATATTTCGGGATAAAAGCTTTTCTCTTCCCAAGATTACAAATGTAAAGAGGCTGTTGATATTTGACACCCCAGAGCCCCCTCCCCAGGATACTTTTTTTTCCCCCTGACTTTTAGAATATTAACTTTTGTTCTCTGTCTCGGCTTTTGTTCTCTGACCTGGAAAAATGGAATTTGCCAGTGTTAATATTTGGAGATAATTCTGAAATGAGTCACCCAAACATTATCGATCTCTTATACTCATTGCTCTAGTCTGACAATACCTTCTGCTTTGCCAAGAAACAGAAAACACAGTAATAGAGCTGATCCAAATAGTCACCTGGATGTCAATGAGAGCATTTTACATTTGTAGAGAAGGCTTCTTTGCATGACTATAAAATGACTTTCCTGGTCTTGAGGCTCACAACCACCATCCTATGCTGTCAAAAGAGATACTAGGAATGTGAGCCTGTTTCTGCGCAGATTAGGCTAAGCATGAGGAAGGAAGGGTAACCCCATCACCCAAGAATGTCAGGTATCATTCTTTGCTGGACTGAGCTCATTGGTGAGCTTGACTTTACCTGAGAGGTATTCTCTAACTTCTCTTAAAGGCTACATCTCCCCTTCTGGCCACATTGTCATTAATCTTCCTGTCCAATTTCCCTCCTCCCAAGTTTCAGTGCAAACTTAAGATATTCTCAAAATATAAAGAAGTAAAATAGGACAGTATGAAAATGCTGTCATATTTTCAAGCACTTTTTCTAAATCTCTGGTCTGCTTTGCATTAGAAAGCAACAAAGATCCCATTAATCAACTGGGCAACTTGCTAGGGTCAAAATGTCCTAAACGTTGTCTCAGGGCAAATCATTTCATCATCATAATCGTGTTATAAATTAAGAATCATCATTCCTGTCCTGTAATTCAAGAGAGATATTAATGGTCAATCTCGAGCAAGGACCGCAGCTGGGAGGCAAGTCCTCAGCTCTGTATCCCCCCAGCTCAGCGGGCTCGCTGTGCCACAACAGTTTCCCGGCGGTAGACACAGCTGTCTTTCTGGATCTGAATTGTTGAAGGATACCCAATGAACAGCAGCCTTCCTGAGTCCCGACTCAGTTCCCTACAGACAAACAGAAGCAGGTCATGCCCAAGCCAAAGTGTAGGATTCAACATGCAGGACCACAGGCTTCCTACGGCAGGACTCACTGCCCTGGCTTCTGGCACAGAGCAGGTGCCGATACTGCATGAGGACACAGACCAGCACGTGTGCTTCCTGCAGGCTCTGGCTCCAGGAAGAGCGGTGGAGGAGACCACGGAGCATGCTGAATGGCGGCTCCTTTTCCAGTACTTACCTACCAAGCAGGTGAAGGGAAGAAAGATCCACGATGTCCCTGGAATCCCTTCTTCTGGGAGCATCAGGAATGGAAAGGAAATGCGACTCCCTGGGCCTTCCCTATGAGGAATTTCCTCTCATGTATTTATTAGGCATTCAAATATACATGGTGAGTCTCTGGCAAAGGTATATTACTCCTCTCAATACGGAAATTCATCACATAGATCCCTGTCTAGGCTGCGATGTCAGGAAACCCCTCTTTTTAACATCTTGCTGCCCCCACATGACCTAGAGCAAGCCACTTAACCAATTTGTGTCTTAATGTCCCCGTTAATAATGTCTGCGCTGCTGACGGGGGTCCTTCCCGTGTCTAAGACTTACATCGTGAGGCATCGATGAATAGATTTTGCAAACTCAGCTACAAAAAGAGCCAGCTTGGGCGAGTGGCCCACGCTTGTAACACCGACGCTTGGGAGGCTGAGACAGGAGGATCGCACAGGTTCGAAGCCAGCCTCAGCTACTTAGTGAGGCTCTCAGCAACTTAGTGAGACCCTGTTTCCAAATAAAGTACTAAATAGGTCTGGGAGTATAGACCGGAGGTAGAAAAGCCCCTGGGTTCCACCTTCAGTACAAGGAAGGAAGGAAGAAAGGAAAGAAGGAAGGAAGGAAGGAAGGAAGGAAGGAAGGAAGGAAGGAAGGAAGGAAGGAAGGAAGAGAGCCGGCAAGGTAGGGGCCCACCACTCTTGGGGCAGAGTGAGCTCAGCCTTCTTCCAAGAGCCTGGGCGTCTTGTACACCCGAACACAAAGCATACTGGGTAACAGTGGATTATTTCCTGCTTCTAGAATGTTCCTGTCTGAGAAACTATGCACATTCAAGCCTATATTTTACTCCATTGACAGCCCCGGAAAGGACATATGGTTTAGATTTTTAGACAACACTCCATGTAAAAAGGCTTTCCTTTTATAGAGGCATATTTTTAGTCTCCTAAGCTAAACTCTGGGCTGAATTGAATCCATGCAGCCATCCCTCCAGTCCCAGCAAGAGCTGAAACCCAGCTTTGTGTCAGTGGAATACATTGTTAACTGATATGTCAGAAAATCAATTAATTACTTTTAAGAAGCAGTTGAGAGTATCCCTACCACACTGCCATGTGAATTATTCACGAATACCATGTAAAGGGTCCCCGTTCCTGTCCCAGACTGGAACCCTGTGTCACAGGGTGGTACAAAATGCCCTTCTGCCCCCAATCCTCGTTGAAATTGTAGAGGGTTGAAAGAGAAGAAAAAAGCAGAGATAGATGGGGGTGGGTTTAAAAGCATGGTGCCCAGCAGAAGCAGGTGATGCTAACGACTGCCTCCGGAAAGGAGGCTCCTGTCTGAGTTTGCCAACCTGGACATCTCTCTGCAGAAATTCCCACTGGCCTCTGCGCAACTCCATTCCTTTGCGGATGGGCAGTCCTGCCTCACAGCCCTGCAGGGTTGTTTTTTTGTTTTTTGTTTTGTTTTGTTTTGGTTTGGTTTTGGTTTTGGTTTTGTTTGCAGTACTGGGAATGGAACTCAGAGGCATTTGACCTCCCAGCTCCACCCCCAGCCCTATATTTTACTCTTTATTTTGAAACAGGGTCTCACTGAGTTGCAGAGGGCCTCACTAAGTAGCTGAGGCTGTCTGCAAAAGGCGATCCTCCTGTCTCAGCCTCTCGAATGCTGGGATTACAAGCTTGCGTCATCATGATGCCTGGTGTGTGTGTGTGTGTGTGTGTGTGTGTGTGTGTGTGTGTGAGTTGTTGGTGGTGGGGGCTCATGTAGGCAAAGCCCTACAGGACCTCCAGTCTCTCACTCTCCTGTCAGTTTGGTCCTGGAGTGGGCCAGCCTACATGAGCCCCCACCACCAACTCCTTCCTCAGGAAGGAGGTCAGGAGCTCAGTCCCTGCTCACTGGTTTGCTTTGGTTTGGGCTGGCTAACTCAGTCTAATCACCCCTCACACATGCACAGCCCACATACTATCGGGAACCAGTTCTAACACTGACCTGGAGTTCCAGATATGCTCCAGCCTGGGTTTCCCAAAAGCGGAGCGTTTGTGCCTTCTCACCTGCCGTAGTCTGCAACCCAAGATAAGGGAAGTAATGGAAATAGCTGTGTGCCCTTGTGGAAATAGGAGAGCAGGCTGGGGTCGGGGAGAGAGGTGGGAAGGACCTGTCTTCCTTGCTGGGTTTGTTTGGTTTTCATTGGGTCAGAAATATTTGCCACTGGAAAGAGAAAAAACAGACATTTGCCTAACCCGAGCATCTCAGCGATGCCGTAGAAAGAGGCTGCCCTACTGCTGGCCAGCCGTGGCTCTCAGTGTGTCCGAAACTCAGATGTGGTTAGAAGGGGTTCCCGGGGCTGTCAATCACGTCAACCCACAAAGCCTGAAGGTTCCAGGGTACCACTAAACAGAGAGGAAGCGCGGAGGAGGCCGTTCAGGGTTCTGGTGTCACCCAGTGACGGGAACAAGGAGCGGAGGCAGAGGAAGATTGCCTTAGCCCAACCCTGAGTACCTAGAGGTATTCATTCCTTCAGTCTGAGATCTGGGGGTTGGGAGGTGATCGAGGTAGAAGAGTTGATGTGCTACTCTCAGTCAGGGTGATGGCTGTACCAGTTGCCCCTGGGCTGGGGTTCTGAATGCCGGGGAAAGATCCTTGGGGAGACTGGATGGACAAGAACATGATCTAATTTCCCTTCCTGTAATGCTGCTTGACCGTGGTGAGGTAGGGGCGGAAGCTGAAAGGGTGGCCACGGGAGGCTGTGGCCTATGGAGGAGAGGGTAGTGGCCAGTGGGGCTGCTCGGAGGGGCTGCTGCTGTTCCCTCCCCACCACTGAGTAGACCGCAGGCTTCTCTGCTATGGAGGTGCCCAGCCTCGATTGCCCGGTACATGCCTGGGCAGAACTCCCAAATCTCTCTGCCCCCTGTGCAGCTGGTACCAGGTTCCTCGTGTAATAGAGACTGGTGGTTGCTGGTGGTAAAATCATTAATATCCCTCTAGCCTTATGATATTCCCATCAATACATTTTTTTTTTTTTTTTTTGCAGTACTGGGGATGGAACCCAGGGGCATTCTACCTCCAAGCTCCACCCCCAGCCCTATTTTTTATTCTTCAATTTTAAACAGGGTCTCACTGAGTTGCAAGGGGGCTCATAAGTAGCTGAGGCTGGCCACAAACTGCCCTCCTCCTGTCTCAGCCTCCCGAATGCTGGGATTACAAGTGTGCATCACCACGCGGTTCCATTGATACATTTTGATGTGGGCTATACCAACTTTATCTGGCAAATATTTATCGAGACTCACTCTCCATCCATGGTTCTAAATCACTACTAGGACAGCTTTATGAATCTATTTCAGGAAGCCACTCGTTTCCCCAGGCTGTTGGCTCCTACTGCCCCCAAGAAACACCAACAAAGGCTTCCTGTGCCCTCTTGATAGGTCTCATATTGAAAAAAGGCAGTATTTAGCCAGGCATGGTGGCACACACTTGTAATCCAGGCATTTGGGAGGCTGAGACAGAAGGATTGCAGTTCACGGACAGCCTCAGCTACTACTTAGTGAGGCCCTTTGCAACTTAGTGAGACTCTATTTCAAAATAAAGAATAAAAAATAGGGCCAGGCCGGGGGTATATCTTGGAGGTAGAATGCCCCTGGGTTCCATCCCCAGTACTGCAAAAAAAAAAAAAAAAAAAAAGGAAAGAAAAAAAATTTAAAAGGCAGTGTTAAAATAAAATGCCCATGTGAGCACTGAAGTCCAACCGTGCCTTTTGGCTCCAGGAGAAGTCAGCCCTGGGCTCAGTGCTGGCCGAGGTGAGGACTGAGGATGGCCACTCAAGGGGGCACCTCGCCTCTGTCCAGTGTCCAGAGGGCTCTATGGGAAACACTGCAGGGTGGTTTCGGTGGGGAAGGGCGAGCTTCACTCTCACCCTGGTGTCACAGGCTAGCGATGGAGAAGACCAAGGGCCGTATTTCTCTTTCATTATGCAGATCTTGACTCCAGAAAGTCAGTTCATTTATTCTCAGTTCCCAGAAGCCTAAATGAATTCTCTACCAGAAAAGAAAAAAAAAACTTCTGAAAATTATCTCTATCGCCGAAGATTCAATCTGGAACTCTCCACAAAGAGGAAATAGGTCCTAAAGAGTCCTGAGTGCTCCCGCCCGTCCAGGAGAAGGTGGACAAGCAAAAGGAGCCCTTCCTCCTTGTCAGACACCAGGAAGCCTCCTGTGACTCAGACCCGCCCGCTGCCAGCAGTGCAGACTCCCGTGTCCTCGAGACAGCGGAGAAGTCCAGTCCAAGAGCAAGGGGGACCGGGGAGCTCAAGTACAAGGATGGAGAGTTCCAGCTGGCTTGGGAAGCTGAGCTCACAGAAGTTCACACATATCTTGAACTCTTTAAAACTAAAAAACTCTGGGCCGCTGGTGAGGCCCAGAGTGTAGCCTGGAAGGAGATATCACAGACCAGAGGGGTGAGAAAGAGAAAGCGAATGAGGAAGGGCTACAGGGGGAAAGATGTAATGCGAACAGAGGAAATTTGGTACTAGGACCCACAATCCTTTTATTTATTTATGTATTTATTTATTTATTTATATTTTTTATTTTGCAGTACTAGGAATGGAACCCAGGGGCATTCTACCTCCGAGCTACACCCCCAGCCCTATTTTTTATTCTTTATTTTGAAACAGGGTCTCGCTGAGTTGCAAAGGGCCTCACTAAGTAGCTGAGGCTGGCCACAAACTGTGATCCTCCGGTCTCAGCCTCCCGAATGTTGGGATTACAAGCGTGCGTCACTATGCTTGGCTAAGGACCCAGAATCCTAAGGCTCACATTTTAATCTTTTTGCATGTGCGTGCTTTTATTGTGCTTTATAGTCCCACATCATAAGGTAAAGCATGTTGACGATAACATACATGCACAATAACATACAATAACATACATGCACACAGCACTTGGGGCCTCCACTGTCTCCCCATCCCCCTCCTTCCCAATACGGAGTACTCAGATTGACGTTGGGGTGTTTCCTTTAATATGTGCAGGATTGGGATACAAGAGAGACTCCAGATAATAGAGGGGAAACCTCAGTGGAGCCAGGGAGGAGATCTAAGGGAAGGAGAAGAGGAAGACTGGGGTTCATTCGTGGAAATACTGCACTATGTGGAGACATGTGAACATTTTAAGCTTCCTCAGAGGTCAGCTCCTCTGTGTTGGGCAGCAATGAAGTGCATCTCCTCCCAGGAGGAGAGAAAGCCCGCTGGAGGCCGAGCCCGAGGACCTGCTAAGCAGAGTCCTCCTGACTCCACGGGGCAGCCACCTCCTCCCACAGCCCCGCTGCTGGAGAAGTCACGCTTCTCCTAAAGAATCTTTGTTCTTTTTGTTTTTAAGAGAGTTGATGTGGTCTGTGTGATGGAATCAGAAGAAGGGAGGAGTGCCCCCCTCTATCTCTCCCCATTATTCCTCCTTTCTATTCTGATAATTTTTTACAAGTTTCAGAGTAAGGTTTGACAGAAAATGCGCAAAAAGAAAGAGAGAGAAAAGGAAAAAAGAAAGGAAAAGAAAGAAGAAAAGGAAGGAAGGAAGGAAGGAAGGAAGGGAGGGAGGGAGGAGAAAAGGGAGGGAGAGAGGGGCAGGGACACCCAACATCAAGAAAGTATACACAACTAAGTCAGCAGTAAGTAAAAACCTTTTAGAAATAAATGAATGTTTAACTGCTGTAGCTGGACCTCCTCCAGATTGTCGGTACACCAAGGCAGCCCAGATCTCCAAAGGAAAAGCAAAGGCAAGACAAATCTATAACCCTATCTATATAATCCAAATAGATGATCTCTGTTTTCCACATTAAGAAGGTGTTAGTATATGAGCCGGGCGTGGTGGAGCACGTTTGAAATCTGAGCATTTGGGAGGCTGACACAGGAGGATCACGCTTCAGGAACACCCTCAGCTACTACTTAGTGAGGCCCTTTGCAACTCAGTGAGACCCTGTTTCAAACTAAAGAATAAAATATAGGGCTGGCAGTGTAGCTCGGAGGTAGAATGCCCCTGGCTTCCATCCCCAGTACTACAACAATAAATAATTAAATAAAAAGAACTGCCAATTTCAGAGCTCACTAGACCAAAGGAGGGCACTGCTAGAGTCTTACCAAGGCCCTGGCCATTGTCTGCCCACAGGCTTCAGAAGAAAGAAAACCGTCAGCCTGGAACACTGTGCGTTGGCAGACCCAGCCCGCCTGCAAGGTAGCCTTCAGTACAATCCCAAACATGTCACTCTTTTGCATTTCACCGCGCCCCGGGACTGGAGTTTAATTGATGCAAAAAGGCAAAATATTTGTACCAAGTAATCTGTTGCATTATGTTCCGAAGATAAATAACACAATTATACATTTGTTAGCCCTGGCCTATGCCCCCACATGCAGAGGCGCCCACTAGCCCCAACATCTATTCTAAGGGGAAGATCAGTTGCTCTGTTCCTCTTTCTTTAAAATGATAAGATAGGCCTCTTACATTTCCTGAATCATTTGGTCCCATAAGATGTACAAACCCAAGAAGTTCAAAGGCAAACTTTGACAAAGGGCTTTTGGAGAAAGGTGATAAAATGTGTCTGATAAAGCAAACACAAAAGACCTTAGCAATAAAGACCTACAAATTGGGAGAGCCCTTGGTGGGGGGGGGGGTGAGACTGCGTTATCTGGCCCTTCAGCACTAGGAGATAGTGGCCTGGCCAGAGGGTTTTATCTCCCAGAACAGAGCCTGCACCTCCCCCAGCCCCTGTCTGCACAGCCCAGGAAACACCTTGTCTTGCGTTGCAATACTCCGCCAGCCAAGCCCCTGACAGTTAAAATAGTGTTACGACATCAAATTGGGCAATGAGCTTGCCGTCTTGCCACAGCGCCCAAGTCTATGTAGAGACAAATGGACAATTTGGATTAACCCTCTTTTTTTTTTGGGGGGGGGGAATCTCCCCTTACTTTCAATTTAAATCATCATCAAAGAAAGGAAAGACACATTCTTTTTCGCTTCCTTTCCGATATCATTTAAAGACAAGTTGCTAATTGACATTTGGAGCAGGAGAGTAGTAATATTCACTCTTACTGCATTATTGGGTGAGAATTCCAGATAATTCTTTAGAGGTTTTTCTGCTTGGGACGGTGGTACTTGTATGACGGAGCTGGATATATGTGATTGTGATCAGCTAACCCTTTTGAAAGAGACGAAATTAATTTAGCATTTCAAGAGTTGTAAATTTCCTATAAGTAAAATTTCACAAGACACTCCCTTTTATTTTTCAGTACTGAGGATGAAACCCAGGCATCAGGCAGGGGCATTCAACCTCCGAGCTATACTCCCAGCCCTATTTTTTTTTTTTTTTTTTTTTTTTGGTGTTACTGGGGTGGAACACAGGGGCTTTTCTATCTCTGGGCTATACTCCCAAATCTACTTTATATTTTATTTGGAAACAGGATCTCACTAAGTTGTTGAGAGCCTCACTAAGTAGCTGAGGCTGGCTTCAAACCTTTTCCATCCTCCTGTCTCAGCCTCCCAAGCGCAGGGATTATAAGAGTGCGCCACCACGCCCTGCTCCAGCCCTATTTTTATTCTTTATTTTGAAACAGAGTCTCACTGAGTTGCAAAGAGCCTCACTAAGTAGCTGAGGCTGCCCAGGAACTGATCCTCCTGTCTCAGCCTCCCAAATGCTGAGATTACAAACCTACCCCTGCACGCCCACTTGACACTCCCATTTTTTTTTTTTAGATACAAACTGTGCTCTTTATTGTTTTTTTTAATTTTTTAACAATTTTTTTATTGAACATAAATAGTATACATTTACCCTATATTTGGTGCCCTCTCCCCCCCACCCCCGTTTTCTCTTCCCCCCTCCCACCACTGGTTGTCCAGGTTAACCATGTCTTATTCATAATTTTACACGTGTTCAGGTGTAGACCCTCATTAATCAAGATCGGCCTTTCTCCTCTCCTATCTTTCCATTAAAACTTAGCTAGTATTTCCCCTCTAATATCTGGAGTCCCACTGGTATCCTTTGTGTTTTCTAGTTTGGGCATATTAGAGGAAACATGTGTATCTTCTCCTTCTGTGCTTGGCTGATCTCACTTAACATGATGCTCTCCAGGGCTTTCCATCTTCTTGCAAATGAGACTTCAAACTATACTATAGAGAAATAGTAGTAAAAACAGCATGGTACTGGCACAAAAACAGATATACTGACCGGTGGATTAGAATAGAAGATACAGAAACAAACCCACACATCTTTAGTCAATTAATCTTTGACAAAGGGGCCAAACACATACGCTGGAGAAAAGACAGCCTTTTCAACAAGTGGTGCTGGGAGAACTGGCTAACCATTTGTAAAAAGATGAATCTAAACCCCTATATCTCACCAAACACAGGAATCAACTCAAGATGGATCAAAGACTTAGAAATTAGACCTGAGACTGTGAAGTTAGTAGAGGAGAACATAGGTTCAACACTACAACATATTGGCACAGGCAGTAACTTTCTCAACAAAACCTCCAAAGCTCAGGAAATTAAAGCAAGAATAAACAAGTGGGATAACATCAAACTAAAAAGTTTCTTCTCATCAAAGGAAACTATCAATAACCTAAAGAGGAAGCCTACAGAATGGGAAAGGATCTTTACCAGCCACCATTCTGATAGGGGGCTAATATCCAGAGTATACAAAGAGCTCAAAAGACTCTACACTAGCAAAACAAACAACCCAATCAAGAAATGGGCAAATGAACTAAATAGACACTTCACAAAAGAAGAGACACAAAGGGCCAATAGATACATGAAAAGATGTTCTTCATCACTGGCCATCAGGGAGATGCAAATCAAAACTACACTGAGATTCCATCTAACCCCAGTCAGAGTAGCAAGCATAAAGAAATCAAACAACAACAAATGCTGGCGAGGATGCGGGGAAAGAGGAACTCTTTTACACTGTTGGTGGGAGTGCAAACTAGTTCAGCCACTATGGAGATCTGTGTGGAGATTCCTAAGAAAGGTGGGAATAGATCCACCATATGATCCAGCTATACCACTCCTGGGTATCTTTCCAAAGGGGTTGAATTCAGAGAAATACAGCAACATATGCATACCTATGTTCATAGCAGCACAATTTGTAATAGCCAAAATATGGAACCAACCCAGATCACCATCAACAAATGAATGGATAGCAAAACTGTGGGAAATACACACAATGGAATTCTATTCAGCCATAAAGAAGGACACTCCCATTTTAAAAGAAGTCACAAGCTGGGTGTGGTGGGGCACACTCGCAATCCCAGTTCTTGGGAGGCTGAGACAAGAGGATCACAGGTTTGCGGCCAGCCTCAGCTACTTAGTGAGGCCCATTGCAACTTGGTGAGACCCTGTTTCAAAATACAGAATAACAAGTAGAGCTGGGGGTATAGATCAGAGGTAGAATACCCTGGGTTCAATCCCCAGTACCCAAATTAGTTAATTAATTAATTAATTAAAATAAAAGTAGTCTCAAACCAGCTGTTGCAGGAGAGGCGGGTGACGGAGGTGCGACATCCATTTACAGCCAAGCACTCCGGCTGCCATTGTTCTGGAGCTGAGAAAAGCCAACCATTTCTTGGAATCTCTTTTCCCTCTATGAAATGAACAGACTCATTTCCTTGGAGTCTCTTTCCCCCTATGAAGTGCCTGCCAGGGCGCTCTTACCACCTCTTATCCAAGCCATCTGATGCCATTGCCTTCAAGACAGCCCACTCTGCTCTACTTGGCAATGATTCTTTCCCTGGGTCGGCCATCCATGGCTTCTGGGAGAGTTCCAGCAGTCCCCATTGACTGTGGGCTTCGTGATAATGGCCCGGCTTTCCGCTTGGCGGAGGAGGACACCGAGGCCCGGGAAGGTTAGAGTTCAGAGAGTCACAGAGACCCAGACTTGTGGGACAAGATGAAGAGTGAGAAATTGGAGGTATTTGGGGTGAGCGGCTTTCCAGTAGAAGCGGTGCCATGATTCTAAGACCAGATATCAATCCAAATGAAAGCCTCAGGCAGTGATACTTTTCTTTGCTATGTGAGGAGCACGCTATCTTCCAGTTGTTCAGTGATTGTATTTCTTTTTCCCTTTCTTTTCTTATCAGAGTGTGTGTGTGTGTGTGTGTGTGTGTGTGTGTGTGTGTGTAACACTAAGGGATTGAACCCAGGAACCTCTAAACCTCTATCTCCAAGCTGCACCTCCAGCCCTATTTTATTTTTTTATTATGAAACGGGGTCTCACTAAGTTGCTGAGGGCCTCCCTAAGCTGTGGAGACTGACCTTGGACCTGTGATCCTTCTGTCTCAGCCTCCCAAGTGCTGGGATTACCAGGGGCATGCCACCCCAACCAGTCTATGTTGCTATTAATTAACAACCAGGGAGTGGGTCACACCCTTGGCTTCAGAAGTGACTGTTTAGAAATGTCACACGGCAGCTTCCTTCTGCTTTTGTTTGGAAGTGGAGATCAACTTCTTGTTCCGTGACCTGCCGAGCCCTTGACCCAAGTGGGATTCTCCTGCCGAGGTTTTCTCACCCTGTCAAAAGCCTCCAGAGGCCGCTCAAGCTCTCCACAGAAAGGCACCGGACCCTCCTGGCTGGCTCTGATACACCATCAAGTCCTGATAAATAATGAATACTAATGACACCTACTTCCATCGTCCTCCCGCTAGAGTCAGGGGGAGATGGGAGCTGCTCCTGAGGACTGGCATGTGGCTCTCTAAATAAAGAGCTTTAATGCATTTTATATTTAAACCATAAGGCCATGGGCTCAAACCCAAATCGAGATGGGCTCTGCGCCTTAAGTACCATTCTGGAAAAGTCATTGAAATATTTATCCATCTCTCTGGGTTCTGGGCTTCTAAAGTAGCTCTTCAGGTACCATACTTCCTAGAGTGGGCCGGAGTGCGAATCCCCTTCACCTGGGGAGGGGCCCCCGCCAAGCAAAAAGGGTCCTTTTGGCAAGTCATTGTCTACGAAGCTTCTGGAATAAGAAACATGAAGGATAAGTTTTCATATACATGTATATATGTGTGTACATATGTGTATACATGTATATACGTATGTATACTGTCTATTTATGTATAGATTGTCTATGCACCTGTGCGCCAGGGTCAAAGGATTACTTTCACTCTTCCATCTTTACATGGCCTGGAGCAAGTGGTTTAACCCTTGAAACCTAAAGGGGTAATAGTTTTTAACTTATCAGCTTTAGCAGGATTCGGTGAGATAATGCAGGCAGGTCTTGGCTACAATGCCCAGAGCTCAGGGTAGTCAACAAATGTTAGAGGTAACTATTATTTATCCACTAAAATATTTTCAACTAACCAACTGTATGATCACAAATAAGGCTTTTGTGTCTGAGATTCCACAGCAGCTTTCTCTGTTTTCATAGAAGGGGGCTCTTTATGGGTTCCCAGAGGTCAAATGGCCCCCTTTCGTGCTGTCCTAAACACCAAAACCCATCATAACACAAATCCAACCCATCATAACCCAAACCAAATGCATTAGCAACCAGCTGTCCGAAATCCAGGATGGTCCTAGTACGATAAATTATTTTCTTGACCTACTGAGCTAATAGTATGCATATACTTATATTTGTCTTCTTTTAAAAATAGAAGAGGCCGGGCGTGGTGGCGCACGCTTGTAATCCCCGCGCTTGGGAGGCAGAGACAGGAGGATCGCGCTGGTTCGGAGCCAGCCTCGCTGGTTTAAGAGACCCTGTTTCCACATAAAGTTAAAAACTAGGTCTGGGAGTGTAGCCCATGGGAGTGTAGCCCGGAGATAGAAGGGCCTCCAGGAACCCCAGTACCACCAAAAAAAAAAAATAGAAGAGAATTATGGTTACTTTTAAAAACTCACAAAGTTCTATGAGAGGGGAATTTAGCTTTTATCGGGAACACCAAACCTTCTTTTCTTGGGTTCACAGTAAAAGAAGCAGATCTCCGACAGAGAGGAGGTTCCTGTTTCCTAGGTTATAACTGAGGAGTTACTTAAGGTCTATGTACTCTGGCCTTCAACATTCCAAAATCTTAAAGATCAATAAAGGGAGGATGTTTTTGCTGTAGAAGTTTTATTTTTAGGTTCGGTGGCGGGTGGGGTGGGGTAGGTAAAAGCTACTTGGTGAGCTTTAGGCTTAAGGGTGACCCAGCATTTTCTAGACAGCTATCCACATATTTTTTTTTAAGATTCAAACATTTCAACCTTAGTAAAAACCAGGAAAAGTTGCTACTTTACTATATCCCTTCTCTATAATACAGGGTATCAATGTGCTTCTCTGCTTCAATCTAACTTTCTAATGTGTATCTGAATTTTCTTTTACCCATAAGAATGTGAGAACCCGAACTACACCCTAAGCCCTATTTTTTATTCTTTATTTAGAAACGGGGTCTCAGTAAGTTTTGGAAGGCCTAAGTAAAGGCTGGCCTTGAACCTATGATCCTCCTGTCTCAGCCTCCCAAGAACTGGGATTAAAAGAGTGCGCTACCATGCCCAGCTGAGAACACTTTTAAAAATAAAAATGGTCAATAATAAAATAATGTTCTCATTGAAGAGGCATTCATTTACTTACTTAGTGTGTGTGTGTGTGTGTGTGTGTGTGTGTGTGTGTGTGTGTTGCTGGAGATTGAACCCAGGGTCATTCTACCTCCAAAGGATACCCCCAGCCCTATTTTTTATTCTTTATTTTGACTCAGGGTCTCTCTCACAGAGTGGCTGAGGCTGGCCTTGAACCCACAATCCTCCTGTCTCAGCCTCGCAAGTACTGGGATGACAAGTGTGCGGCCCCATGCCCGGCTTTATTTTTCTGTCTTACATACCTTAAGGCTGGATCATGTCTTCATGAAAAGAGTATCTTTTGGGCAGAGTATGATCAATTAGTAGGCTTATCCTGATCAGAGGGGAAAAAAATCATCTCTCAAGTGAAAGTAGAACCTGCACCACGTTGTCTATTCATTTCAAGTACAAACCAAAGTCTCAGTCCATTCCCACTTTAATTGGGCAGGGTGTGGAGGAAAGTATTTCAATAAGGAAATGGAAATTGCTGGTATGTATGGAGGCAAAAAGGAAAGAAATTCTTTCGTGGGCTTGGTTCACGAGAGGGGCAGAATCGTCATCCCGCCTTTCACTCTAAGTCCTTGTTCAATTTGCCAGTGTTAAGTTATGATCTCTGGGGCAGAGCTTGAATCAAGAGAGGGGTCCATTCTGGGCTCCTGGTGTGGCTTCACTAGTGCTTCTCTGGGCACCCTTAGTCCATCATTTCCCCGAGCCTGGAGCCCACTGGGTGCAGTGCTGTGCATGGGGTCTGCAGGTTAAAAGGAGAGACCCCGCTGGCTTCTCCGGTGAACTTTCCTTCCATCCTCTTTAGAAGCACACTTTATCAGCCAGGCGTGGTGGTGCGCGCTTGTAATCCCAGCACTTGGGAGGCTGAGACAGGAGGATCACAGTTCACAGCCAGCCCCGGCTGCTTAGTGAGGCCCTTTGCAACTCAGTGAGACCCTGTTTCAAAATAAAGAATAAAAAATAGGGCTGGGGGTGTTGTGCAAAAGTAGAATGACCCTGGGTTCTGGCCCCAGTACCGCCAAAAAAAAAAAAAGTACATTATCATTTGGTGACTTCTGCCAATGAGAGTTCTTGGCTTACGAGGATGGTAATTACACTATTTCTGTGTGAAGGAAAAAGATTCGATCTAGAATATTTTTCTTTAAAAAATTATTAGCTACCTCTTAGATTCAGAACTTGAAAATTATAGAAATTCTCATGAATGATTTCAAAAATTCTTTAAGGCCCCCATTTGTAGAAATTTTTGCTGCAGACCCCTCATGGAATCTTACTCAAGACCACTATACTAACCAGTAATAAATGTACTTAAAATTCCACTCAAAATGGGCATTTTACTGTACAATTGGATTGTTAAGGTAATTATAGAAATAAGAAAAAAATGGAAGTCATATAGGGACAAAGTGTCAGTAACGCTCAACTAAATATGAATTAAAATTATTTGGTGGCTCACTTGTGGTCATGGGCTTTATCAAACAACTATTTTTTTTAAAAACGTGCCTACTCTGCCAGGCACAATGGTGCACTCTTGCAATCCCAGTACTTGGAAGGCTGAGACAGGAGGATTGCAGGTTTGAGGCCAGCCTCAGGAACCTTGTGAGACCCTATCTCAAAAAAAATAAAAAGGGCTGGGGGTGTAACTCAGAGGTAGAATGTTCCTGGGTTGAATCCTTAGTACCAAAAAACAAAACGAAACAAAATATATTAATATATGTATATATGCAGTAATATTCTCCAAGTATTATTTTTGTGCCTCATAGTTTTTTTATAATCACTGGATGATTTCTGTGTAAAGCTTTCGTTATGCATCTAAGTTGAAAATTAGCTATCAGACAATACCTGTTTTCAGAAGCTTCCATTTCATTTGATGAACAATTCTTTTCCCTCCTTCTCCTTACTTCTTAAGAAGTGAACACTATATACCATCAACACCATTTATTCCATCAAAAGAGAGGTAATCATGTGTGCTTTGTGTTTTACAAGGTAGCTTTAAATGACAACATTCTTGTAGTCACAAAGAAGTGTGAAACGATCATACTTAAGAAGTTCAAATTGGATTTAGCCATTGTCTGCTTTAGAAAGAGACAATGTTGTTTCATCAGAAGCCCCACAAAAATTGTTAATGTTCCATATGGTACATTATCCACCAATGAGATTATTCCTTGATGATCAGTTACGAAATTTCACTAATGTAATCTGAAGATGTGTAGCCATTCTAATATAGAACCTTGGAAAAATTAAGATCTTTAAATTTTTAATTATATAGCCGGGCGTGGTGGTGCACACTTGTAATCCCTGCATTCGGGAGGCTGAGACCGGAGGACCGTGGTTCACGGACAGCTTCAGCTACTTAGTGAGGCCCTCTGCAACTCAGTGAGACCCGGTTTCAAAATAAAGAATAAAAAATAGGGCTGGGGGGTGTAGCTCGAAGGTCGAATGCCCCTGGGTTCCATCCCCAGACCCACAAAGAAAAGAAAAAAAAATTTAATTATATAGAGGTTAGAATTATTGCTTCCAACCAGGCCTGGTGGCACAGGGTTACGCTTGCAATCTGAGTTCTTAAGAGGCTGAGACAGAAGAATTGCAAGATCGAAGCCAGCTTTAGCAAGTTAGTGAGCCTCACTACAACTTAGTGAGACCCCATTTAAAAAAAAATAAAATAAAATAGGGCTGGGGGTGTATCCTGGAGAGCCACACACACAAAAGGAATTATTACCCCCAGTGATACTTATCAACTATTTTTCATTTCATACTACAACATGAAATTTTAAAGCTTCTATGAAATAGGATTATTCCATGATCCCCCCCCACAAAAAAAAAATCAGGATAGTGGAGGAAGCTTTATCTCACAATGTCAGTTTTCTAAATTTAAAAAGAGCAGGATTACCAGGCATGGTGGTGTGCCGGGATCTAGCCCTAGGAAGAATGGAGGTGTGTGTGTTGGTGAGAGGAGAGTTGAGGTGGAATGAGAGAATATTTGTTATATGAGATCAGGTTTAAACTTTTTTGCTTTATTTAGGATTTGTTACAATTTTTATATTTTCTTTTTTGGCAGAAAGCAAAGGCATAGCCATACGAGCAGGAACTTGATGGACAGGAAAAGTTTTTTGTAGATTTTAGGGCAGGGTGTCATACATTTAAATAATCATAGAAAGTATGTTTTGTCTTATTTTGTAAGGCTGACTTGAATTTAATCTTATATATTGGTTTAAATTAAGGTTAGTTTGAATTTAATAGTTTAATTTTGGGCCCAAACTTTATCCTTGGGGAAAAAAAAAAAACTTCCATCAAAATAAAATTCAAAAACCTACCATCTAGTCTTCTATATCAGTATCTTCTCTCTCACAACCTCAACTCTCCTCTCACCAGCACACAAACCTCAATCTTACTAAAACTAAACCCCAGCAGTGGTGCACACTTACAATTGCAGTTCTTGGGAGGCTGAGATGGGAGGACTGGAGCTTCAAAGCCAACCTTGGCAATGGGCAATGTAGTGAGGCCTTCAGCAACTTAGCAAGACCCTGTTCCAAAATACAAAATAAAATAGGGCTGGGGGTCCCATCCCTAGCAAACACACACACACACACACACACACACACACACACACACACACACACACACACACAGATTAATCTGAAAGTATTTGCCTTCTTGTCTGATAGCCTGAAGAATATTCTACATTTGCAATGTATTATTTTACTGATCCATACATCTATCCCCAAGTGTACCTACACTTCTAATTCTTGTTTCTTGGGTGGTCTTCCTTCTTCCTGTATCCAAAAGAGAAGTTCAACACCAAAGATAGATCTCAAGCTTCTAGATTCCTTTTTCAAGAAATTCCTCTATACTAGTAGAACAATCTCTCTGGGAACATAAAAAGAAAAATGCTTATTTCAGCTGGGTGTGGTGGCACACACTTGTAATCTCAGTACTTGGGAGACTGAGATAGGAGGATTGCAGGTTCAGAGCTAGCCTTAACTACTTAGTGAGGCTCTCAGCAATTTAGGGAGACCCTGTTTCCAAATAAAATATAAAATAGGGCTGGGGGTATAGCTCAGAGATAGAAGGCCCCTGAGTTCCATCCCCATTACCACAAAAAAAGAAAAATACTTATTGCAATGAAAAAGCACTAATTTGAGGTACCAATAGTGGTAATGATAATGAAGAACTAATAATAGTGGTAATAATAAAGGAATTAGACTGTGTACATCAATATTACTTTTTTTTTTTTGGCAGTACTGGGGATGGCACTCAGGGGCATTCTACCTCCAAGCTATAACTCCAGCCCTATTTTTTATTATTTATTTTCAAACACGGTCTAACCAAGTTGCAGAGGGCCTCACTAAGTAGCTGGGGCTGGCTGTGAACCGTGATCCTCCTGTCTCAGCCTCCCAAGTACTGGGATTACAAGCGTGCGCCACCACGCCCGGCTCTAAATGGATTGTGTACATCTTTTCCTTTCTTTTCTTCTTTCCTTTTCTTTTCTTTTCCTTTCTTTTCTTTTCCTTTTACTTTGTAGTACTGGTAATGGAACCCAGAGACATTCTACCTCCAAACTATACCCCCAGCCCTATTTTTCATCCTTCATTTTGAAACAGGGTCTCACTGAGTTGCAAAGGGCCTCACTAAGTAGTAGCTGAGGCTGACCATGAACCACAATCCTCCTGTCTCAGCCTCCCAAATGCTGGGATTGCAAGTTTGTGCCACCACGCCCAACTTTCCATATTACTTTTAAGCTATTGTTTTACCATATACTACAGAGTAGAAGCTTACTAATTGAGTTGACATAGAGAAAAATGAAATTTGCCAAAAGGCTGACTTTTAATATTGCAATAACAAATGATCTGGTAGCATTTTCTAAATAATTGTGTTTCGTTCTCATCTCAATCCATATGTAGCAATGCATTTCTATTATTTTCTAGAAGATACAAAACCTCCAACTCATTTGTTTGTGGCTTGTTTTTACTTAAAATCATATTTCCTTTGGCCTCTTTGAAAAAAATAGATAATCTTATGTGAAACTAAAGGGACATTTTGTAAAATGGTTAAGTCATGAATTAGTTCTATGTTAATTCGTGTGTGTGTGTGTGTGTGTGTGTGTGTGTGTGTGTGTGTGTGTGGTATTGGGGATGGAACCCAAGGGCATTCTACCTCCAAGCTACACCCCAGCTCTTTTTTTATTATTTGTATTTTGTTCTATGTTAATTCTGACCCTTCTCCTTGTCTAGTAATTTAAGGACCAATTAAAATGACCCATTTATTTTTTTGGTTTGGGGGTTTTGTTTTATTTTGTTTGGGTACTGAAGATTAAACCCAGGGCCATTTTATACCTTCAAGCTCTAGCCCCAGCTCTTTTTTTTATTGTGTATTTTGAGACAAGATATCACTAAATTTCTTAGAGTCTCACTAAATTGCAGGGACTAGCCTTGAATCTTCAATTCTCCTGTCTTGGCCTCCCAAGTACTGGGATTATAGGCATGTGCCAACATATCCATCTTAATGATTCAATTATTTTAAAACATAAATGTTGCATAATAAAAATCATACCCTCCTATTTAATGAATTCTCCAG
Source organism: Muscardinus avellanarius (assembly GCF_963383645.1). Lineage (NCBI taxonomy): Eukaryota > Metazoa > Chordata > Mammalia > Rodentia > Gliridae > Muscardinus > Muscardinus avellanarius. The sequence continues at coordinate 10,391,337 of NC_137790.1, forward strand.
AATAAAAAAGATGTAAATTATTATTATTATTATTATTATTATTATTATTATTATTATTACGGGTCTGGGGATAGAACCCAGAGGCATTCAACCTCTGAGCTATACCCCCTGTCCTATTTTTTTATTCTTTATTTTGAAACCGGGTCTCACTGAGTTGCAGAGGGTCTCACTAAGTAGCTGAGGCTGTCCACAAACCACGATCTTCCAGTCTCAGCCTCCTGAATGCTGGGATTACAAGCATGCTCCACCACGCCCGGCTGAGGTAAATTATAAACATAAGGAATCAAAATAAATTGTTCAATTTGGGAAGAAGAGTTTCCTGTGGGATGACACGTGGGAAATGAGAAACAGGAGCCCTATCTACTTACCTGGTTTTATCTTTTTAACGCAATCTGTTTTGTTTCTAATTCCTTGTGGTGAAAATGGCTTTAAATATATTAACATTTAAAATGCCCCCAAACAAGCAGGCTCTAATAGTACTGTTTTATAGACTCTGCTTTGACCATCCACCAGCAAACCTTACTGGTAAAACATTCCTCAATTAGAGAACTACAAGTCATGGCACAGTCCCTAAACAAACCTCCCTGTTCCTCAAGTACAGTTAATTTTTAGATGCTCCCTAACACTTGGGTACTTTCCCACAATTCCTAGCTAAAGGAGAGCATTAAAAACCTAGATGATTTCACACAGAGCATGACTTTTAAGTCTATCCCTTAAAACACACCTTCTTTGGCTGAGATGCAAGAGAGAGTGTGCAGGAGCGTCCAGCCCCTTAACTTCCACATTCAACTCACAACTAAGGGTGGAAACAGGTATGTTTGCTCAAAAGGAACATTGGGACCTTCAAGGGTTCCCGGGAGGCAGCCCCTGAGAACTGATGCAGGGACGTAAGGCCAGCAGTTCCTATTACAGGTCCATCTCCATGTTGTCTCTTACAATCTTTTTTTTTTTTTTTTTTTACTTCTTCTGAGGATGGGAATCGAGAGAGGAGGCTGGATTCTATAACTTAAACCACAAACTTCTTCCCTGAACCAAACCAAACTGAATTTTAACTGGTAGATGGCTAGTGATTTGAGGTATTGAGTGGCTTTTTGAAAAAATCTATATGCTGTATTTCAAAATAAGCCTGTTTATAGGAATCCACTCTTACTTGAGAATGACACTGTTTATCCACTTAGCAATTTTAAATTCATGGCCTATTAAAAGTCGAGCCTCCGATTCTGCCCTGTATTGCTTATATTTAAGATCCCATTGGATACGTTCCATAGAAAACGAGTTTTGTAGGGAAAGGGATAAGAGATGCTTTTGGTAATGTATTTTTGGAGTTCAGAGAAACCAAAGCACTGTTTTATAGGCTGAGCCATCCGTGGCTAATGAGTGTTAAGTGGAAAAGAACAATGTAGAGATTAACTTGCGGCTCGGCGGGGCTGTGAAGTGCATTAGTGGTGTTGACAGTGGTTGGTAGGCCTTCGCCATCCAGTTGTTGCTGCTGTGTATGTGTGTGCATCTGTCCTGAGTCAACCGAGTGAGACTATAATAAAAATTCTCAACTTTTCCCCAGGACAGCTCAGAGGAAAAATATGAGTCAAGAAATATTCCCTTTTAACATAGGTGTGTGTGCCTGTGTGTGTGTGATACTGGGGACTGAGCCCAGGGGTGTTCTACCTCTGAGCTATACCCCCAGCACCATTTTATATTTTGAAATGGGATCTCTCTGACTTGCCAAGGGCCTCCCTAAGTTGCTGAGGCTGGCCTCGTACTTGATATCCTCCTGTCTTGGCCTTTCAAGTATTGAGATTGCAGGCGTGCGTCCCACACCCAGATGAAAGATGGCCACTAGAGCTCACGCGGAATAGTAGCACAGTCAGGATTTGCTGTGTGTTTAGTAATCACTACAGAATTGCACTGACCAATATGGTAGCCACTAGCCCCAAGTAACGATTGAGTGCCAAACCAAATTCAGAAGTGCTCTAAGTATAAAAAAAAAAACAAGGTTTTGAAGATATAATATAGAAAGAAGGAAGGAGAAATGGGAGAGGGAAGAAATGAGTAAAATAATAATAATTTTTGTATTGCTAATACATTCAAATAATAATGTTTCAAATATATTGGGCTAAGTAAAACATAATTAAATTAATTACACTCATTTCTTTTTACTTAAAAAGTACAAAAAAAGAGGGGCTACTAGAAAACTTTTAATTCCAAATGCGTGTGTGTGTTTTTGTGTGTGCACGTGTACGTGTGTGTGTGTGTGTGTGTGTGATACTGGAAATTGAACCCAGGGGCATTCTACCTCTAAGTCCAACCCCAGCCCTATTTTATTTTTTATTTTTAAACAAGGTCTGACTAAGTTGCCAACGCTGGCCTTGAACCTGAGATCCTCCTGTCTCAGTCTCCTATATATTGGAGTGTACACACCATGCTCAGCTACATATTATATTTCTATCATATGGTATTGATTTAGAATAAGAGAGGGTGTTTAAAGGCCACTTGCCAGGTTGACTAAGGGTAGTCGACATAGTATTAGAATGATATGAGCCACGTGGCAAAGTGGTTTAGTTGCTGCTTGTAATTGGGTGTTCCCATGGCAAATTGCATGGGTTTAAGACAGACAGGTTGCTGGATCTTAGTTCCTTTCTTTGTCAAGTGAAGGGGAAGAATCTGAACCACTCCTTGTTCGAGAGTTAAATGAAATAATATACATCAAGCCTCTAGTGTGTGTAGAAGATACATTGATAAAGATGGCGGCATGTGCGTCCTCGCTGGCTGGTGGCCAGGGGCTCGCCCGCAGCCTTGGAGGACTGCTCTTCCCATTCCTTAAGGTGCCTCCTCCATCTTCCAGGGATTGACTTCATTTCTGCTCCAGCCTGAAAAAAAAACAACACAAAACTCTATTTTAACAGTGTCTGATGATTAGATTGGGCCCATTAGAATTATCTCCCTATTGGCTGACTCAAAGCCAACTCATTAGTATCTTTCATTATATACAAAACATCCATCCCTCTTTCCCATGTCTCATACCCAGACCATAATAGCTCCTCATACTCACTGTCCCAGGGGTTAGGGTGGGAAATCTTGGGGTTCAGTTTAGGATTCTTCCTGGTACACCTTGTTTCTGCTTGCGAAGTTACTGCCCAGGTAATTTAATCTTTTATGGTAGAGAATGAATGAGGGTGTGGAAAGGGACCAAGTTTTACACTGAGGAATGTCGTTCTGCATAGAAACCTGAAGCCAGGGAGAGGTGGTTCTCGTTTGCCTCTTACTGACCCCACCCCCCCTAATATAGTCACAAATCTACGACGCAAAATACAGTTAAAAGGTGATTCAGGAGTCACGGGGAAGGTGATGTGATGGAGCATCGGGCTGGTCTCTGAGAGGAAATTTAACTCATGGGATCCCTCCATGATGAAGACAGGGAGGGTGGCTCCTGATCCCGTAGGATGCAGCTTAGGATGATGGCGGGGACAAGGCCCAGAGCTCGGGTATGGAAGATGAATCGCGCATTGCAGTGTGACATTAGTGGGAACTCCCTTTTTAGGAGATTTTTTGAAATAAATCTGGAAAGAGGTCAGGGAATTTGAACCAAAACAACACCACCAGAGATGGAAAGGGGAAGCTAAATTGTAACAAAACCCAGTAAACAGAAAGAGGATGGACTTCAGGATAGATAGAATGAAATCAAAGATCAATCCATGCAGCCAGGATGGAAACTAGAAGAATCTTGGTCAGTGGGTAAAACAGAAAGAATTAATCTGGAGATGGGGGCTGGTGACTTCGCTCTTCAGTAACACTGCATATAAAAAATGTTCTCCTGTGTTTTCCGTAACACACACACACACACACACACACACACACACACACCCCTCAGGGCTGATCTTTTCCTCTTCTGCCACTCCACCAGAAACCATCTCCTAACACATCATCCGCCTCCCTCCATCTCAGTCACCTTCCTGCTCCCCACCCCATTTCTAGGGCTTCTGCTACCCTGAGCCTCTGGCTAAGGTCACGGTGGCTCTCCCTGTAGACAAACCCAAGGCCATCTTTTTCGTCCACATCTCTTAGCTCTCCCCTTGGTCTCGAAGACCCTCCCTTCTCTTCTTTCCCTTCCTAGCTCAGTCGCCTTGGTTATCCCCTCTTCCTCTGCTCATCCTTAGGGTGTTTATGACCCAGAGCCCCTTAATGTTGTCCGTGCAGCCCTTACCTCGGGGATGCTCGGCTCAGTCTTTGCACACGAGACTTCTCTCTACTCTCCCCACCTGCAACATCTCCGGTGTTTCTCTGCACATCCAAGGTCTGCATCTATTTACCTCCAAATCCATCCTCTTGTGGTTTTCTCTACCTCTGCTAGTGGCCAGAAATTGGAGAGATGGCCCCTTTCCCTCACCTCGGCCCCCTTCCTTCCGACTCCAGTTGCGTCCTCAGAATCCCTGGTGGGACCGCTGCAGAAGCTCCTTGCCCCTCCTGTCTCCACTCCAACTCATCTATGCATCTTTCACAAAATATGTTCCAAAATATGTCTTCATGCCAGGCATGGTGGTCCATGGCTGAATCCCAGTACTTGGGAGGCTGAGACGGGAGGATTACGGTTTGAGGCCAGCCGTAGCGACTTAGCGAGCCCCTTGGTTAAATATGCTAGTAGCTGTGACACCTTTACGCTACTGTCCGTTTATTCTTTGCCACCAGTGAGCTTAGCACCTGCCTGGCTCTAGGAACCATGTCAGAAACACGGAGGCCCAAAGTGTCCATTTAGAATGACTCGAGGTCAGAATATCCTGTAGAGCCATTTTGTACTTATTATACATTCTAAAACTCAGCAAAACAGACTCTGACCTGTTCCGCAAGCTCTCGGCGTGAATGCAGATGGTGTCAGGATGTGATCCATTTTTTGAGATTGCCTGGTGAAAATTTCGGATTTCTGATGAAGAACATTACGCGGGAGAGGAGAAAAGTGAAAGTTGAGATCAGAGTTTATCTTTGCCTACTCTGCTAATAATACCCATGAAAAATACACAAAAAGAACACACAGCTCGCCATGCACCTAGACCCCAATGTGGATATGAGTGTGTGTGTGTGTGTGTGTGTGTGTGTGTGTGTGTGTGAGAGAGAGAGAGAGAGAGAGAGAGAGAGAGAGAGAGAGAGAGAGAGAGAGAGAGAGAGAGATATCTGGGGCAAATTTCCTAGACTCCACGCTCCTCCCCTGTAAAATGGGGCTGGCAGTGGTGCTGCCAGTATTAAAAAGGACAAGGTATGTAATCATGGCGAGGCATGCATCATTCAGAGCGAAGGGAAGGAAGACAAGGCTTGGGAGGGACCAGCCAGGTGCAGCCTTCCCTGCCATGAACACACGCTGCTCCCCCTCTGCCACAGTTGCAGGTTAGCCCCTTTCACAGCTCCTTCATCAATACATCTAGGGTCCCAGGCTACCTCTGTACCCCTCCATCCTTGGTTCAACCACACTCGCTGTATTCTCAAAGCGAATGCTACACCACTGACCATGGAAAGTACTCAGCAGATACCCTTACTGCTACAGATACTACCTACCTTTCCAAGTCCTCTCAATTGGTTGTTTTGTTGTTATTGCTTTGTGGTATTGGGGATGGGACCCAGGGGCATTCTACCTCCAAGCTACACCCCCAGCCCTTTTTTAAATTTTTTTTATTTTAAAACAGGTTCTCACTGAGTTGCAAAGGGCCTCACTCAGTAGCAGGGGCTGGCCATGAACTGTGATCCTCTTGTCTCAGGCTTCACTTGGGTTTTTTTTGTTTTTGTTTTTGTTTTTGCTTTTTTGCTTTTGTGTTTTTTGTGGTGTTTTTTTTTTGTGTGTGTGGTACTGGGGTTCCTGGAAGCCCTTCTCCCTCCGGGCTACACTCCCAGACCTATTTTTACATTTTTATTTGGAAACAAGATCTCCTAAGGCAGCGCGCGCGCGGCTGGCTTCAAAACTGCGCGATCCTCCTGTCTCCGCCTCCCAAGCGCGGGGATTACAAGTGTGCGCCACCACGCCCGGCTTCACTTGGGTTTTTAAGGTTAAAAATGTTGGCTTTTCCCTCAGAATTATTGCAATACTAGGTGTACATACCTGAAGCCTTGGTCTCTATGCTGCTCCTCCAATTTCTCCATCTCAGACATGGAAAAGCTCTTTGGGAACTCTTTGGAAACTCTCCGGGGAGAGTTTCCAGGGTGCTTGGTTCTGCTGGGTCTCTTTAGTCTAAATTTGCCTGTCTGAACAATCTTATGCCCACGTCCACCCCCATGCCTGTTAAATCTGAGCTAACCAACTTCCGGTACATTGGTTTCTTTTTACCTTGTCATTCATAATTGTGCAAAAGATTTGTTCCTGCCCTGTCCTTTAAAAAAAAAAATCTTTATGGAGTCATTTTATGTACTTGTAAACCAAGATCTTAAAATTTTTTTTTTGTTAAGGATGCTCCTTAGAGACTATACATAGTTAAGTCCTTTAATCTTTCATTACAGGGCAGTCTTTCAGAAGCCCTTATTATTTTATTTGCTTTTTTACTTTGGCAGAAATAAATGATGAAGGAGCTGCACGTCTTGTTCTCCTCCCTACTTAAACTGCGTCTGGAAATCTGAAATAATTACCTTCTTTTTTATTTTTAATGTTTTTTAAAGCCACATTACACTAATATTGTGGCGTGGAGCCGAAAGCTTTAGGTCTGCGTTATGTGAAATGCACAGATCCCAAGGCTTCGAAAAAAGCAGTGTTTCCTCCTGGTTACTCGCTTGGTGCTGACCATTATCAATACAGGAGGCTGCCGGGCGGATTTCAAATTCACAATATTATATGTAAATACACAAGGGAAAGAGAACAAGTCCATAGGACTGCGCGCCCTGTGTTTACCTATAGCCATACGTTTAATGTGTATGCATACCTAGTACACAAAAATGTGCTTTGTATTTGAGGATTACCATATGGTAATGACTTCTAATAATAATTGCTCTCTATTATTTCAAGAATGGGTGGTTTTTATATCAGCAACCTGCCCTCCTAGAAAAGGGTGGAGAAGGAGAACGAGCAAGGGGAGACAATCTCTAAAACATCCTGTCATTGGAAGTAAATGACCATGATGTTAACACCAGCTTGATTCTCTTAGAAGACATATTAGAAATTATTTCCGTTGCTCTGAAGGATCCATGTACTTTTCTTTCTTGCACTCAGCTACTGCTATGTTCTAGATTTTTTAAGTGTTTTTGCACTAGCTTAGGGTTTGGTTCTTATTTCACCTTGAATTCTGATTCATTCCTACCCCTCCCAGATGTCTTTTAATGTTTATTAAATAAATCCCATTTAAAGCATCTACAGAGTCTAAAGGAGGTAATTCTAAGACAGACGAAGATTCCGTGTTAGCTAGCAATACTGTGGAAAAGAGTGGGGGGAAGCAAGAAAAATAATGTGCCTTCGTCACCATTCATTTTTTAAATTTGATTTATGTACTGCATTTTGTGGCCAGATATGCTGGATAAATTTGGACCATGATGTACAAATACCCAGTGCTAAAAAGTATGAGAAGCGATAGGGAGCAAAGAAATTTTTAGTAGAAATTCAGTTTTTACACTTCCAATTATTGCAACTAGAATAAAAATAACTGTTGGTAAATTTGGTGTTCATCACCAGTATATTCATACAATTATTTTTATTTTCCTACTTTCTATTATTTCAGAGTGTTTACATGGAATGAATCCTTCTAGAAATGCCCACAATGTGTTAGATTAAAATGCACACTCATGTATGCACACTCATTTATGATTTTATATCCATGTATCTCTCTATATAACTTATTATATAATTTTACCAAATAATTAAAGCCTTTTTTGTGCTGATTCAAATATACTTAAAAGCAGTTCTCCATACTGCAGACGTCATGCCATATAAAATATTCCAATGAAACCTTAAATGATACCTTCAGTTCTATGCCACTTACCACTTACACATTCTGCTATTATTACATGACTGTATAGGACTCTTAAAAAAAAAAAAAGTAAAGCTTGGCTTCTCTCGGTTATAACCCAGTTTATTGCCTTTGTTATAGCAGTGGTAATGCAAAAATTTTATAAGGGTAAAATGTTTACTAAGCATCCCTAAATTTAAAAAATAATTTAAAATTATTCTGCTTGCTCCTAGAGAGGTACACAAGTGATTTATGAAGTTAGAGTGAAGTAATCGCAGATTGACCACAGCATTCCACGGAAATATTCATATAGAGAAAAAAATGTGGTGGTAGGGCTAAGGCACTTCAGCCCCCTAGTAATTAAATTTCAAACGTGAAATCATCTCAAAGCCACTTCAGAGGGGAAAAAGACCTTAATTAAATTCTAATGTCAAATCTGGACAGTATTGAATAGCAGGTTCTATGCACATATATGCTGCTGTTCATAGGAATTGTTCGTCATTTCTATGACATTATTACCAACCTCAGCAATTTGATCCAGAGCCAATAGTAAGGTACCGTCTCTATTTAAAACAAATTAGACTAGAAATATTTTTTAAGAAAGAGTACATTTTTAGAAATCTAATCTTGTAAATATCATGTTACTGGCAAACGAAGGGTAATTTTGATTTGAAGAAAATTGTTGAGATTCTGATTCCGCTTTTAAGCTAAGCTTGTTTGGGGGGAGAGTTTTGAAAGAGCAAGAATTCAAAACATTTAGGTATTTTCTGAGCCCACCTAAAGTTGTGGGAGGAAAACATCAATGACCTGTAATTGTTCTCCAGCGAAACTGTCCTCTTGCAACTAATCAAATACTACCTTTAAATTCACTGTTGGAGACTTTCATTTAATTCCTGCTGGGAGCATTTTCACACCTCCCCCCTCCCGCGATGAGTTTATAAGTATCTGGTATGCAGCATCCTCCCGACAGATCGCTGAGTCGCACTTTCCAGTTCGTATTATGTACATTTTAGCAGTACTCCGGAGAACGCTGGAAGAGAAGGGACTTGGTCAGGCTCCCTTTCTGTCTTGGAGAGGCAAAGGAGGGGAAGTTCTATACTGTCCCCGAAAAGAGCACTGGACCTGGAGAGGAACTTCTCATTCCCTACGTGGTGTTACAGGACTTTATTAAACTCCTTAAAAGCCCGCTTCCTTCTAAGGGACGTCCAGGACCCCTCATCCGAGTTCCCGATGCCCGCTTACCATTCAATTTAGTTCCTCAAACAAAGGGGGGGGGGCAGTGGTTTTTGTAGGTTTCTGGTTTTCAAGTGCGCACCGCGAAGCGCAATGTACGAGGTCCGGGGCCGATCTAGAAACTTTCGCTGCCGTAACCGGGTAGTCGGGCTCTGCTGATTGAAAACCAGCTGAGAAGCGTTTGGGGCGCCGTTCTGGGAAAGCTAACCTCGGTGTTTGTATCTCGGCAACTTACTTTCCTTTGGAAAGGGAACCACAAGTCCCGACCAACCCGCAGCCCCTCGCAGAGGTCGTAGTCCCACAGGGACCTCCTGATCTCCACCACATTCTAACTCCATCCCTGTCCCCGGAGTTCCCTGGGATGCCCTGGAAGGCGGCGGCCCCGGGAGTCCTGGGTCAGCTCTTGGGGAAAGCCTGTGAGCGGAACCCAGGAGAAGAGGTTCCACTAGCCACGAACTCGCCTCTGGAGTGGACAGCCTGGGCCCCGGAGGCTCAGGAAGGATGGCCCCAGGCCGGAGGGCGGCGGGGAGGCCGAGGCCAGCAGCATTTGGCACGGCTCAGCTACGATGGAGTGTACCGACTGGACCTTTGGGGGGTTGACACCTGAAATCGGGCTTCTTCAAAAATCATTAAAAAATAAAAGATACGTTTTCTTCTCGACACCCCAGACCCAATAAAACTAAGAAAATGAAGCTCAGTGCTGGCAGTGCCCGGAGTTTCCTTGCGCTTTCAGGACCGAGGAGATGGCTCAGCCCGTGGAGAAGCACAGGAGGCGGGCTGGGGGCCAGAGACCCGGGCCCGCAAGAGTGCGCCTTGGCTAGGGCGCGCAGGCACTGGGGGCACCTCGGCGGTCGAGGGGCCCGCGGCGCTGCCCGGGCACAGGGCTTCTTTCGGGAAGAGTCCCGCACTCTGGTGAGCGTGAGGAGCTTGGACCCCCGACCCCCAGAGGGTCCCCGGGAGGCCAGCCTCGCCGCCAGCGCCGGGCAGCCGGGGCGGGACGCAGCGATTCCAGCTGGCTCCGCGGCCGCTTCCCGCCCTCTCTCCCCAAACTCAAGCTCTTCCTGGGGCGACCCGGCGGACCGCGCAGCCCTGCGCCGTCGGGGCCGCCGGCCGGGCTCGGAACGAGGGCTGCTGCTGCCCCCTGGCGTCCTCCGCCAGCCCTCGGGCCGGGCCAGGCCTCTCCGCGGCTCCGCGCCGCCCTCGGGGCTCGGGGGCGAGGGATGTGGCCCGGGCGCCCGGCCCGCCTGGCGGGGCGCCGCGGGGATGGGTGCGGGGTCCCCGCGCGGAGGAGCTGGAGCGAGGGGTCGGTCGTGCCAGGGAGAGCGGGGGGATGCTCGGCTGGCTTCCGAGGGCCGGGGGTCCTGCGAGGGGGGCGCGATTCCGGCGGGACGGGGAGCGGGAGTGGCCCGCGCAGGGCCGGGGCGGGTCCCGGGAGCTGGCGAAAAGGCCTGGGGCGCCGCGGGGCGGGCTGCGCGCGGGGGGGTCCCGGCGGCGCGGGGCGGGGAGGCCATCAGGGCGGATGCCCCCAACTCTCTTTTCCGCCTCTAGTTCTTGGGGGTCTTCTTTTTACTAGTAAACTCCTCTGCTGGCCGCCGAGCACTGTCGGCCCGAGCTAGCGAGCCCAGCGCGCTGCGTAGCCCAGACGCGGCAAAAAAAAAAAAAAAAAAAAAACTAATTAAATAAAATGCATCCACAGAGAACGCTGAAAAACACCGCCGTCATTTTGTGGGGCACCGTCCGGTCTTATTAAATGAGTCAGCACCCAGCCAGGCCTCGGGGGCGCGCAGAGCCGTCTCCGGCCAGCCCGGGCCGTGCAGGGCCGCGCGGGCTCCGGGGCCGTCCAGGGACTCCGCCCCGGGTCCCGCAGCGGCACCCCAGGGCGCGCGAGCCGGCCCCGCTCCAGCCGGCGCCCGGGTCTCTGCGGACGCAGCTCCCGCGCTGGGTCCTCCCGGGCCTGGCCACCCGCGGCGCCCGGCACACCCCGCGGCCGGCCCCGGCGCCCCGGAGCGCGCTGCCGCGGGGCTGGGGTCGGCCCCGCGCGTGCGCGTGTGCGCGCGTGGCCCCGCGGGCGCCCGGGGCGCGGACCCCCGCCCGGCGGCGTACAGTAGCGCGCGGCGGCGGCGGGGGCGCGCGGGCCAATTCCAGGAGCAGGCGGCGGCGAGCCGCGCCCTGGCTGATACCGGAAAGGCCTGTGATTGGCCGCCCGCCGCCCCTATGCAAACGAGCTGAGGGAATGGAATTCCTCGGGCCGGGCTTACAGTAAAAGCACGTTCATTTCCAGGCACTCTCATTCATAGAGCCAGCGGGCGCGGGCGGGACGGGCGCCCCGCGGCCGGACCCAGCCAGGGCACCACGCTGCCGGGCCCGGCGCTCCCGGGACGCCACCCGCGAGCCAGCCTTTGCTGCGACTTCTCCTTGGCCTGCGTTGGATCTTTCCCTTTTTATTATTATTATTTTTTTTAAAATTTAAAAAAACATTTTTTTTTCCTGACTTTTGAATGAACTGGCTTCTTGGCTGGATGTTTCAACTTCTTTTCTGGCTGTAAACTTTTTCCCCCTCGGTCGTTACCGCTGACAGTTTCGGGAGAAAGTGCGCTGAGGTCCGGGGCGAGCCGGGAAGTTGCGTGTGCGTGGGAGTGTGTGCGCGCGTGTGTAACTCGAGCCGCCCGGGCCGCTTCGATCTGCTCGCCGCGGAGCCTGCTCCGGACGCGGCTCCACCTGCTGCGGTTCGGCGGGGTCGCTCCTGGGCACTGGCCGGAGCAGCTCACCCGCCGGCTCCGGGGCGACGCGAGAGGAAGAGATCGTCTTGCGGCTGCCCAAGTCCAGGCTGACTCACCGAGCAGATGTAGACAGCGGCTGGCTCCCGGAGAGTGCGTGTCTGCGCGTGTGATTCGGCTGCGGCTCAACTCCCACCAAACCACAGGACCAGCCACAAACTTAACCAACATCCCCAAACCCCAGTTCTCAGATGTGGAGAGCCGTACCCTGAGCACCATCGACTTGGACTTTTTGTTTTGGTTTGCTTTTTAAAGGATTAGCCAGAGAGCTTTGAAAAGCTGAATATTTTTTTTTTTTGCACTGAGCATGAATTTATTGAAAGAACATGACAAGTACTTCTAGCCCAGCCCTCTTCAAACTACTGAAGCTGATTTTCAAGGCTACTTAAAAAAAAAAAAAAAACCTGCAGCGAACATTAATGGATTTCTGTTGTGTTTAAATTCTCTACAGATTGTACTGTAAATATTTTATGAAGTAGCATTTGTATATATTTATATATACGTGCACATACATTAGTAGCACGTCCTTTGCAAGGCGGAGTTCTTGCTTTTGAGGACCGGAGACAGATTTTCATGATTTAAAAAAAAAAAAAGTGTCTGGAAGACATTCCTGTATTTTGTGTGTCGAGTCGAGACTTTAAACAAAATTCACCTGCAAATATAATAATAATAATAATAATAACAACAACAATAATAACCTGACAGGCAATTAACTCCTGCCAAATAATGTGTTTGTTAGTCGTTTTGCTCTGCGCCTGAGTTTTTTAGAAAGTGTCTAGGAATTTTGCCTTCGGGAACTTTCATAATAACCAAAGACTGAACTTGAACTCTGAAAACAAGACTCCGAAGAGAGTTTGATTTGACTTTGGATTCCGGTCGCCCACTTTTTCATGCACTGAGCGCCCCGTGGCTCCTGCCCCGCCCGGGTCCGAGGCCGGCGCCCTCTCCCCATCCTGGGCTGGGGGTAACTCGGTCTCCCGCCTCCCCAGCCCTCGCGGTCCTAAAGGCCCCTGAACTTGTATGTTGGTCTCCCGGGAGCCGCCGGCTGAAGATCCGCGCCCCTGTCGCCGCCCGGTAGGAGCCGTTCGCAGGGCCCTTACTCAATCGGCTTGTTGTGATGCGTATCCCCGTAGATGCCAGCACGAGCCGCCGCTTCACGCCGCCTTCCACCGCGCTGAGCCCCGGCAAGATGAGCGAGGCGCTGCCGCTGGGCGCCCCGGACGGCGGAGCCGCCCTGGCCGGCAAGCTGAGGAGCGGCGACCGCAGCATGGTGGAGGTGCTGGCCGACCACCCCGGAGAGCTGGTGCGCACCGACAGCCCCAACTTTCTCTGCTCGGTGCTACCCACTCACTGGCGCTGCAACAAGACCCTGCCCATCGCCTTCAAGGTACTGGACCCCGAGCGGGTGGCGGGAGGACGGGCAGAGGTGCCCGGGGCTATCCCAGGGCGCAGCGGCTGGGCGGGTGGAGCCGAGTTCTGGGAAGGGACCCGGTCCTAGGCCCTGTGCTTGGGATGCTGAGATGCTGCGTTGCCTTGGCGACCCTCAGGAGGGACCCGCCTCAGCCCGCCAAAGGAGCGGCATCCAGGAAGGGCTGAAATATCAGGGTGGCCCCAGAGGCATCCACCCAGGGCCTTATTTTATACAAAGTAGAAAAGTTATAACCCAGCAGGAGGCAAGCCTGTGTGCTCTGGCCTCCCCTGCCCTCCGTCCCCATTCAACCCATTTTGTCCCTCTCGGATGAAGGCCTCTGGAAATAAAAATAAGAAGGGAAACTGTCAGGGATTTCTCCCGCCCCTCTTTAAACCACACTAAGGGAATTAGCATGTCCAAAGTCCTCGCGGGCAGAGTTTTAAGTTTGCAAAACTTTTCTGCGGAGTCTTACAAGTGCTTCTAAGCCTGCCGCTACTAGAAGCCCAGAGCAGGGAATCCTGTTTCTTTCCTTTCCTGGAATCCTCCTGAAGGTTATCTCTGGCTCACCTAGATTGAGCCCCGGGCAGCAAAAGGTGAGGAGGTGTCTTCCCACGGCTGGGGCTGGGAGGTACAGTCCACTAGCCAGGTATTCTGTTAGAGCAGAGGACAGTGGGTCCCCAGATGCGCTTCTCCAAAGGCCCCCATCACTTTTTACCCCTGATCTTGCCCTAGTTTTCAGCTGCCTTTGAAAACCTTGGCCTTCAACAGGGATGTATAAACAACCCCGGGCGTTTTTAAACAACCACCCTACTACCCTGGCAGCCAGAGGGCGGTGGAATTTTTATTCCTGCCGTGGGGTTGCTGTCTTCCATGGGTTTAAAAAGGAGCAGCTTTTTAGTACAATCAATGCGGTCATTTCCTGTTCATTTAAAAAGCTAAATAAGACAGGTGATTCAAGCTGTAAAGATAGGCAACTCTTTGAAAAGAAAAAAATCTGGTTAAATAATTGTCCCCTTTAAGGAGGAGATTAATTTAATATAAGCTTTTTATAGTTCCAGGCCTCAGCCAGATCTTGATCTAATTACAGTGAATGCTGTTCACTTCTCAAAGCCGCGTTGTCAGAGTTCTTTATTTTTAAGCTTTTTACACTTTCCAAACTTAGATTGTGATTTAGAAAAAAAAATAGCTCACTTTACAATTAGACAATTCTATCCATAGAATTGTCTCCTTTCCCCTTCAGTTTTCTGAAAGCATTTTTATTTGTAGTGGGTATGGAGGCAGAAATGAGAGGCATGGGAGAAGCTACTAGATTCTTTATTTCTTTCCTATATTTATTTAGTTTTGGATTGAGGGGCATTTCCACTTTAAACCATTTTGCGCCCTTTACCTAAAGGGTCTCAGCTGGTGGATCTCCTGGCCGGCCTCTCTGGGATGGGACCTAGCCGGCTGGGTCCTTGGGTCACTGACAGATGAAGCAGAGAGAAGCACTTTACCAAAAGGCCATTTAAACCAGGTGTCCTCCGCGCCAGATGCTAGTGGGCTAAGGGATGTGTGGCTGTCATTGGAGGAAAATCAGGGACTCCTCTAAACTCCTTCTGCTGCTAAGGGACCCATGCCCCAGTATGTCAAGACACTAAATGATTAAAAAAAGGAAGTTGAGCAATGAAAAGTATTAACCACCTGCTTGAAATTATTTATTTTCTTCTAAAAGAATGAAAAATTATACAAATTGCTTTACTGAACCATTAGAGAGTTCCTTTCAGCAGAAATTGCAATAGCTATAGAAGTTTCCTTTTTTTCAAATGACTTGAGACAATTCACTGTAAAAAAAAAAAAACTGAATTTGTTTTACTGAGTAATCGATAGCCTGTACTGTAAGGTCAAGACATATATTTCTTGAAAACAAGTTAAAGTGGGTCTCTTGAGAACATTTGAAGAAAAGGAGAGTAGAGAAATCAGACCAGTTGATGATTATTTGTTACCAGTAAGTCCCCCAAAGACAGGCCCCTTCTCTAAGGAGACCTGCTAGTTGTATAAAGGAAAGAGTAGACAGAATTTTTAGCGCAAGAACAAGCACAGGGGTCAGGGATGAAAGTAATCTGAAGTTCAAAACCTGCCTGTGTCCTCGCTTGATTCGCTGTGGTCTCATGATGCTTCTGTACTCAGGTACCCACCAACACCTCCTGAGTCATCGCTACAGAAATGACTCCTTAAAAATCTGCATTTTAAGTTTCAGACAATCTCTTTAGGAAGTTAACCCTCAGAGAATTATTAGATTCCCTGTGATAAAGAAGAAAAAACTGTGAAACAATGATAAAGTCTGATGATATTGATGAGAGCCTCCTTAGGAGTCTTCCGAAGTTTTATGGATAAATCCTCGGCTTTCATCTTCGGAACTAACAAGAAGTTTAAAAATAAGACGTTTCTTTAAAAAGAGATTAAAATTATTCTAATTACTTATCCTGGATCCCAACCTGCTCTCCGCCCTGCTTCCTTCTCATGGAAGACCTTTATTTTAGCATAGGAGAGGGACTTATTTTTACTACGGAGAAAACAGTAAATTTTCTCCGTCAAATTTGCCGTGAGTTGCCCAGTATTTAGAGAAACAGCCTAGCGAGCTGTTTGAATGACTTATGATAGATTTTGTAAGACTCTAATGTTACAGTTTGTTTAGGCCCCGGTATACCAGAATCCAAAGACATAAACCTGCCTTCAGCAGAGAAGTTCAGAGCCCTTGTACACTGCTGATAATATGCCTTTCATAAAAAAGAAATAATCACATTGCTGGCGGCCAGATCATGGTCCCGAGCTATGCGTTAAGTGTCATCTCGGTTGAAGTCTCTGTTCCACTCCACGGCCTTCTTTGAAACACTGGCAGATTAAGGAATTTGAAGTAAATGAATTGCAACTGTAATTTCAACCTAATTAGAATGGGTGGAAAAAGCCAGATTGAACTGCACATGCGCTAGCCAAGAACAGTAACTGGGAGCCCCATATAGCGTAGAGGAGAGTTGATATTTTGCCCAACTTCCTGATACTTTTAAAAACAGAGAAGTAAAAACAAAATATGAGATCTCTTTAGCTAGCAAGTCCCTTCTTGTCTGTTTGGTCTGCCTCAGAATGCAAATGTTTGTGTCTCCTTACCTATTGTTTATAGCTTTTCAGTCTGGTTACCTCTTTTTCTTGTTTGAACTTAGATTATTTTTTTCCTTCTTTTCACGTTGCCCATCAATGACATAATCTGGATCAAATGAGCAGAGATGAGAGCTTTAAATTTAAAAACATTTTAATCTAACTCAATATGCTTGTTAATTAGACAAGATAACATTGTTAGTGACATTTCCCTGGAAAACAATTCCTCTACCCCCCCCCCAAAAAAAACCCTTCAGAGATCAATAAAAGGCCAACTAAGTGGTACTGGGGCTCCCAAATATCTTTGATTGGGGCCTCAGTTTACAAAGTGGGAGGGGTAGAAGTTAAAACCCAGTTTCTTTTTATTCTGAAGTCCAAACCCCCTTTTCTTAGCTAGCCACCGTGATAATGTTATGCTCTGTTTGGTGTCAATCTTGTGAGCTTGCCAAATTGCTAATGAAGATGGTATTGGACTGATTGAGAGGCACCGGCAGGGATCCCCGAAACACACAGAGGAGGAACATTGGGTGGTTACAAAACAGGAGTTATTTAATCTCTTTACAGACTCAGTTCCAACAATGAGTTACTCCTTTTGAAAGCCATGCCATTGATCCAGTACCCTGGACACTTAATTGAATACTGAATTCAAAACAGAAAAGCCTGGGTCACCACAGAGAGGGGAGGGTGAGGAAGTAGAAGTTCCTGTCCAGGGAGGGTATTTCAACACTGTGAGCTAATTTCGCGCAGGGAAGTGAAAATTGTGAAGAAGGAATGGAAAAAGTCGTGAAGAGCCTGAAAAGAGCAGCACTCAGCAAGCACATTTTGTAGGAAAAGAAAGGAATGATAAAAACGGTAAAAGAGATCAATGGACTGATCGGGGAGTCTTTTTTTTATTTTTCCAGTTCTTAACTAAATGGCAAAAACGCATGTATAATGAGAATTCAATGAGAGATTGCTTGGAGAATAAGAATGTTTTAAAAAAAATCTCCTTTATAGAAAGTATACCCAACAAATTGGCAAAGAAAGGATTAAAAATAGAGGTAAAAAGGCCCAGACTTTGTCTGATAGTGCAAATTGAATAAAATAGCGGAAGAAAATTCTCACCTTGGACCACGAGACTCGATCGGCCTTTTGAGGTCTTGGGACCTGGAGCATTTCCCCTCTGGAGTGACTGGGTTCATTGACTGTCATTCTCCTTCGAACCCAGGAGGTAAAGCAGACACAATGAATAAAAACAGTAGATAGTTATCTGAAGGACACAGGGAAGGGGTCATGACTAAGCACACCATGGGGAGGAGAATGTTGAGAAACACGATTTTTATATCAGACAAATGAATCTCTGGCAGTCCTGTTTGCCTACAGAAGAGGACGAATGAAAATATCCCTAACCCAAATTATGGAGCAGTGGTTAAGGAAAAGCCGGGAGGTGTAAGACAGGGCGAGCAATCAGAACCAGAGATTACGGAGTGCTTCACTAGTGCGGCTTTGAAAACCACCACCACCAAATTATACACTGATACGGTTGGAATGAATAACACGGCTTTCGCCGCTGGCCGAGAAAGTATCTGACAGGCTATCAATAGTGAGGGGAACAGATGAAAACCTGGAGCATTTTGATTTGAAGTTCTACGACCACTTTGGAAAGTTGAAACAATAGAAAGCTTAGCCAATAATTAATGTCTAGACCAAGAAAACAGTTTCCAGAAGGGACACAGATACTGGCTAAAAATGAGGTGTTATTGCACAAAACATCTTTAGGCCATGGGGCAGTTTACCTTGAAATTGCTTTTTTTTTTTAAATTCCCTGAGTATCAAAATATTTTATCAGTTTTTTTCAATAATCCTGATCATAAGCCCAAACCTTTTCAGTTACATTAAAGGAATTCTTCAGCAGGATCAGTCAGGGTTTGGAGAAAACCTCAGTCATCTGCCGGGATGTAATTAAGTCATCTCTGCGACTCACAGATAATACAGATGCCGCTGAGTTTCCCCCTTGATTTGAGAACCATTGGAGTGGGAGCCCTCTGCTCTGAGATCTATCCATTCTGTAATTAATAGTAATCAGAAGGGACATTTCTGGATTTTCTTCCCCTGACATGCCAGAATTCATGCTGTTAAAACTCACTGTCATCGTAGGGAGTCAAGGAATGAAAGACCCTGAGCAAATGGACAGCTTAAATCACTCGAGAATCGTCGGCAAAGGTCGAATTTAATTTTAGCAGAAATAAGTTGAAAGGCTTAAAAAGCCCTGGCTTAGTTAGTCCTGCCAGTAGAGAGCTGAAATTACAAGATGGGTTAAGTTCTAAACTAACGCAAAACATTCTGTTTCTCGAATAGGAGGAATTAAGACGAGATGGTTGGACATTCACGAGAACATAGCTTTTCAAAGTCCTTGGTAGTTGTTGTGTTCTCGGTAGTCCTGTGTTAAAACCTTCTGTGGCTTTAGTGGATGAATTTAGTAAACGTTTCATTATTGAGCAAATTATTTTTAGTTACACATAATGGAGTAAAATATAAATCTTTCCACGAATAACTTTTCTACTGTGTTGCTTAAGTTATGATTATTATTTCTCTGCAACGTAAAAGGTAGCATTTGATATCGATTTAATTTCAGAACAGCAGCTCTACAAATGACATCAAAGTGTACGTATAACGTTCCTGATGCCTGCACTTGTCTCTTGCCTGGCGTGTAGGTGGTGGCTCTGGGGGACGTTCCAGATGGCACCCTGGTCACTGTTATGGCTGGCAATGACGAAAATTACTCGGCCGAGCTGAGAAATGCCACGGCAGCCATGAAGAACCAAGTAGCCAGATTCAATGACCTCAGGTTTGTCGGGCGGAGTGGAAGAGGTACGTACCTGTCAAACCAAACGTGAAGCACCAAGTGTTTACGTGGTGCCCAACCCAGATTGTAAAACCTGTAGCAGCTGCAGCGGTGGTCTTTCTCGTGTTGCGCTGTCTAAAAATATTTACTTCAAAACTTAATATTTTGGTGGAATTTAACCTCATGTTACTGCTGTCCATTGCTAAGTTCCTTGAAGACTGATTTGGAACATGCTAAATGGTCACTGTGAGTTTCAATGAAGTCTCTCCGAATTTTACTAGAATGGGAAAATATAAAACTCATCAAAATGGACACAGTGTACAATGGACTTCTCTGTTTAATAATCGGATATCTACTTACTGGAAGCCTTTTCCTTATGATGCATGTGCTATTGGTGACAAGTGACAGAGTTTCAAATGATTACTTTGAATAACATTAAAATATCCTTAGTGTATGAATTTGGAAGCATAGTTTCTTGCAAGCTTGCCATTTTCAGGATAAAATAGTGTCAGTTCCGTTGACAGCAATGTGAACTTCCTGTTGTGTTTCTTGAATGCCTTATGATGATTTAGGGGGAGATCGAGCCCACTTAACATTTCTGGTGCTTATAATGTTACAGACCAGATTATGCAAAGAAAATGTTGCTTTAGTTTGGCTTTATGGGTAATTTTGTTTATTTTCATCTGTAACCCAGTATCAAAGTGTTAAAGTAGAAAGAGGACTCTTGGTTTATTGTAATCTCTTGTTTCCAGTTCATTTCAAACACTATATTTTCTCTGCAGTGGATGAGTCTAAGCCATATTTTAGAAATAGCAACAAGTACTAACCATTTAATTAAAAGAGGTAGTTTGTTTTGAAACCTATTTTTTGCAATAAGCTTGGGAATAAAAGTTATTTCACATGTTATCAACAAAATATGATAAATACCTAATAGTAAGAGCTCTTGTATTGGAGATAAAGGAAAGGACTGACTACGGGAGTCATCCTTACTCCTTATAAAAGCATTAAAATATTAGAAAATCTGTATTCTTGGGGACTTTAATTTGTAGAAGAGGAGAGAGAGGTAAATGGGCATTGGATTTTGGGCTGTTGCTTTTGCAACCATAGCTATCTGGAGTATTTTCATGCTAGAATCATAGCTGGAGAAAATTAAAAACAGAACTTATAACATGATTGAAAATATACATTCACAGTCCTAACTCTGTTAATAATAGGGTAATGCAAAGAAAATTATATCCACTTATTGAAAGCATGAATGATACTATAAGATATAAAAGCATCAGTCATTAAATGGGTTCCCTTGTTATATTAAAAAGTCCCTGCCTTTCAGTAAATGGAATTCACATTATGATTCAGAGATGCGTCTTTAGAAAATATCCTGAAGGCTTCGGATGAGTATCTGGCAGAGAGGGTGAGAAGCCATAAAAAATAAAGGCCCCACGGCCTGGTCCATGCCCACTTGTCTAGCTAACAATTTGTGTTGTTGGGGATTGAACCTAGGGGTATTCTCTCTCTGAGCTATGCCCCCAGCCCTTTTTAGTTTTTATTTGAAACAGGGTCTCACTAAGTGCCCAAGGCTCTTGATAATTTGTTGAGGCAGGCCTTGAATCTGCAGTCTTCCTGTCTTAGCCTCCCAAGGACTGGGAGTCCAGGTGTGCACTTCGCCCAGCTAGCTAAAGATCCTAATTCAGTTCTTGGGGATTTCTACTTTAGGAAATCAATAGCTGAGTGTCATTTGGTTGCTTTTCCAAAAGACAGTGTCATTATCATGATATGCATCTATGTGGGTCTGTGTGTCAAATTTTGCTTCTGAAAGTTCTGAGAGCTTTTAATGGTCTGTGCCAGCGACATTTTCCCATAAGAAGTTCAATAGTGGCTTTCTGGCAGTGCGCAGTAAGTCGGTGATAATAAAGAAGGAGATTTTGAAAGCAGCGTGCTTGTTTTTCTGGTGGTGAGGGCTGCTGTCTTCTCGGGCATTGGCCATTTCTGTTTTGAGTGGGTGACTAATAGGTGCTTGTGTTTACTTGGGGAACAGAGAGCTGTTTCCCCAAGGTGTGGATTGTTTGCGTTCAGCTGACTGATTTGTGCCAGTGTGCCCTTGAGTTTGTATAAACCCCCAGAAGAAAAATAGCTGCAACTAAGGCTGGGCTGTCTTCTCATACTCTGGCATGAAAAAAAAAAAAATTAAGTGCTATAAACAGACAATATTTGTTTTGAATGGGGTCTCTTTCCCATGAATGATAATAGGTAGTCAAAAAATACAGGAACCTTAATTGGATGTTTGACCCAATTATGGTTAGTGTTTGTAGGATTGACTTTGAACAATTTTTGGGGGGTACTCAATGCTACAATACAAAGTGAGCTGTCAAGAGACTTGATTTGAGTCCAGGCATGGTGACACACGCCTGTAATTTCAGTACTTGGGAGGCTGAGAAAGGAGGATCACAGGTTCATGGGCTTAGTAAGGCCCTCTGTAATTTAGTGAGACTCTGTTTCAAAATAAAATATCTCAGAGATAGAATGTGTATGGGTTCCATACCCAGTACCACACACACACACACACACACACACACACACACACACACACACACGATGCCTGATTTGAGGTTGCTTCATAATTTTACTCCATAGTCATAAAATACAATTTGATTTTGCTCTTTCAGGTATAAATGTCAACATCAGAACTTGCTAGATTTTTTCTTGTTTCTTCTTCTTTTATTTTTATTTTTATTTTTTACAACTTGCTTCCCATTAAGAAGGGAATAGACGATTCTCACTAATTTTGACAATTAGCCTTAATCTTCTTCATTGAATCTTATCCTTTAAAAGTTCCATTATGTTTCATTACGTGATCTTAAGATTATCTCCTGTTTTGTGTTTTTGAAAACACGCCCTTGGCGTTGATGCACCCTGAGGTGACCCAGCAGGTCCTGGACACTGGCTTACCCTATATTTTGATGCCAATATCGAATTTTGTCAAAAGCCACCTGTCTGATGGATTCTTAAAGGAGCAGGACACCTAGTACAGAATAAAAGGTAGAAAAGGATGTCCTTTTTCTTTAACCAGCTGCCAGACTGTGGAGATCAGAGATGTTGCCAGAGACATGGTGGCCCACATCTGGAGTCCCAGTACTTGGGAGGCTGAGACAGGAGGAGCCCGGGTTCACGGTCAGCCGCAGCAACTTAGAGACACCCTCAGCAACTTAGCGACACCCCGTTTCAAAGTTAAAAATAAAATAAAATTGGGCTGGCATATAGCTCAGAAGTAGAACACCCTGGGTTACAATTCTCAGTATTGCAAGAAGGAAAAAAAAAATTCCCAGTGACTGCACATGGAAGGGGTTTTCTCTGTTCTACAGATCTGACCTGAGTGCTGGCTGATGTTCAGAATGTAACTGGGAAAACCTGCCTGTCCAGCTTGGACGGCCATACAGACTGCTCCAGCCCCTAAAAATACTGGTGAAGGCCGGGGCAACCCAAAGCTTCTTCCTTTACTTCTTTCCCCTCTTTTTTTCTCCCAGATAGTTAAAATCTTGTTCAAGTGTCTATCTCACCACTGGAATGTTTCTTGATATTCAGTATCTCCATGTAAATTGACCACCTTTACAAAGAAAGAAAAAGATAGCCAGCCGCTCCCAGGAGGAGAGATCTAGGCAGGGGGCTCTGAGAAGTCAGGGAAACTCCAAAGACCTCCAAACACAAAGAGCGGGAGGGCTCCCACATGCTCATTCGGAACAATGTACATTTAAACCACACATTCTGGGACTATCAATGACCTTCAGAGAATCCCAAGTTCAGGGTCAAAAGGCATTCTCTTCAGTGAGATGAGCTGGCATAGCCGTTAACGTTAATTTATATTTGCAATTAATGCAGGTACTCCAGAGCCATTCAGAGTTGCAAGAAAGTGTACCATGGGGAGAGATGTTTAAGACCTTTTTTAGCGATAGCATCTGTGAGCATTCTGTCCCTGTTGGAGTATTTAATCACCATCCTAGTTATTTCATTTTAGAACCAAAGAAGAAATCTACCTAACGTTATCATCAACCACGTTGAAAATTCAGGCACAGCATCCTCTGCAGGATTTTTTTTTTTTAATTACGAATGTAATTTTTAAGCTCTTGAAGATGTCATAGATAATTTTTTTTTAGATACCAGGGGTTGAACCCAGGGGCATTCTACCTCCGAGCTACACCCCCAGCCCTATTTTTTTATTCTTCATTTTGAAACAGGGTCTTACTGAGTTGCAAAAGGCCTCACTGAGTAGCTGAGGCTGGTCATGAACTGGGATCCTCCCATCTCAGCCTCTCAAATACTGGGATTACAAGTGTGCACCACCACGCCTGGCTATGTCATAGATAATTTTGATAATCCTCTGGAAGACTTTTCCTAAGGGGGAAAAATGCACATGTGCACAAAATTCCCTGGACAATTTAATCATCCAATTTAGTCAGAGTTGGTAGGTAGACCTTCCAGGGAATTCATGAATCCAGGCTAGGGATCAGAATTCTGGGGCTTTGCCTTGACCATGCAGGATCAACCTAGCACCGCGCTTCACAGAGTAGATGCCTAGAAAAATAATAAATAAAGGAGTCAGTCAGGCAGATTTGTTTCTCCTCCTCCTCCTGTGCTGTTTGGTAAAGGCTCCTTTGGTTATTGACCTGCCCTGGTGAGGGTCATCAGGAAGGTAGGCCCTTCTGTCATGGAAAGTCCAGTGCCTTCTCTCCTGCAGGTGTGGGCCCCGGCTGTAGAGCCACAAGGCCGGTCCCAGGCCCGGCTCTGGGAGGTCGGGTGCTCTCCAGCCTGCCGGGCTTCATCTCTTGGTGGAATTTGTTGTTTATGTTGTTCTCCTTTGCAACTTCAACCTCGTCCACTTTCGCTATGGTACCCTTTCCCGGTGCCTTTATTTGTTGATTTATCTTTTTTTGCAGTACTGGGGATGGAACCCAGGGACATTCTACCTCCGAGCTACACCCCCAACTCTATTTTTTATTCTTTATTTTGAGACAGGGTCTCACTGAGTTGCAAAGAGCCTCACTAAGTAGTAGCTGAGGCTGTCCGAGAACCGCGATCCCCCCGTCTCAGCCTCCCGAATGCTGGGCTTACAAGCGTGCCCGCCGCACCCGGCGCTCCCGGTGTATGTCTAAGATGAGATCCCTTCATTACAGTCGGCCTGTGGTTATCTTCCCTGAGGCGATGTTTGTCCGGTCGCAACCTGGGCTGCTTCGTATGTGTCTACAGTGGTTATCGAAGGCATTTTTGCACTTAAGTTAGTTGACATTACTTGGCGTACAACATGGCGATGTTGTCTTTCTGATGGGTAGGAGACTGCGTTAGAGATGAAGCGAAGCTAGATTTGGGAAAAGATAAAAGGCACCAAGTATTCTCCATGAAGACACATATCTTTGCGTAGTGGTTTTTACAGAGATGCTGTGAATGACTCACCACATTATCACAGGATCCAGGTCATTCTCTATTTGGTTACAGAGCCAGATAACAGAGGAAGGAAAAATCCATCTTCCAACCCCAGAGATGTTCCATCGAGAACATTCTCCATGTAATCTGGCAGTTGGGTGTCCAGGAGAGAATAAAAGGAAGAGGCATGAGTTACCTTAAAAGCCACTTGCCCATTTTCCTCCATTTTCTCCCCTCTGTTGTTACTGAGTTGTACTTTAAAATACCATACAGACTGAAATTGGATTTCTTCCGATTATTTATTTATTTATTTATTTATTGCTGTACTGGGGATGGAACCCGGAGGCAGGCTACTTCCAAGCTCCACCTCCAGCCCTATTTTTTATTCTTTATTTTGAAACAGGGTCTCACTGAGTTGCAAAGGGCCTCACTAAGTAGTAGCTGAGGCTGTCCACAAACGGCGATCCTCCTATCTCAGCCTCCCAAACACTGGGATTACAAGTGTGCACCACCATGCCCACCTGGTTTTCTTGAGAATTAACTGTAAGAAGTAATAATGAAAAAACAAACAAACAAACAAAACAACCAGCTTCTGATGCAGCAAGTCTCCGCCAGCCCTAGCAAACATGACCGCCGGGTGGCGGGTCTCCAGCTTGGACTCCTCACCAGATGTCCCTGGAATTCATCTCTGGGAGATGAAATTTCTAATTCTCTTTTACATCTGCCAGTAAAAGATGAGCGACCCTCTCTTCCAAACACCTCTTTTCCCTGCCCACCCTGCCAAAAGCCCGGGGTGGCCCAGCCATGGCAAAGACCAGAGAAAAACTTCTTGTGCCTGGAACAAAGTGTCACAATTCATCCATTCCTGGTTCTCTCGCTGATTTTATGAAGTGCCAGGGTACTGCCAGTGGTGTCGGACAGCTTTTCTTAATTGAGGGTTATTTGTACAAACAATATTTTTTTGGTTGATGGCAGCAGCCGGTCTCTCTACCCACTCTAGACCCCTTCCTTGCCAGCCAGCTTGCGTTTGGCGGAGCCAGTTCTTTTTGGTCAGGACAGAAGACTATCAATCAGAAAGTGCCTTGGAGAAAAGTAAAGGTTGAGTGGTTTTTAGAGCTTCCTGTTTCGGCAGCAAGCATTACAGACATAAACACCGACCCAGCCAACGGCTGCAACGCCGCTCTGCTTCTAATAAATCAGTTTTGTATTTTCTTTTTGTGCTGGTTGGCGAGGGGCAAGGGAGGGTGGGGGAGCCTGGTTATAGAAGAACATATTCTGTGTTTCTCCATTTTTTTTTTCTGAAAATGAAAAATGACTTGTTGAAACAGAGGGATGGTGTAATGTCTGATGGCTGTTCCCTCTCTGCTGATGATTATAAAACAAGTTTAGATTAGTAAGGGGATGTTTATGGATAACTACGAGCAGTGCCCCTCCGTATCTGTGGGGGAGGTATGGTTCTAGGACCCCACCTCTGATACCCGAATCTACAGACACTCCGGCCCCTTACATCAAATGGTGGTGTTTTTTGCATATAACCTAATCACACTGGATTACCTCTAGTACTTATCATACCTAATTCAGTGTCAATGCCATTTGTTATACTGTATTGTTTAGGGACTAATGATAAGAAAAAAGAGTCTGTATACATTCAGTGTAGTTGCAGTTTTTTTCTGAAAGTTTGGTCTATGGCCGCGGCGCTCTGTGGATACAGAGGGGCTGGTGGTACTGTCTGTGTGCAGTGGGTGTGTGGCTCTGAAGGCTCTGATGAACTCTTAGCCAGCGAGATGTTCCATTGAGAGACTGCTTGGACCAAAATGTTTTCGAGGTCTAAATTCACGCTAATAATATCTTCTCAAGTAAAGCCCAAATAAAGCAATTGGGAGAAATTAAGTGAGTAGAAGGGGTTTGATGAGCGGCCTGTGAGGACCATCAGCTGCGCGCGCCAGTTTGAAAGCTCCATCCTGCACGGGTGAATTTCAGCAGTGTCTACCTGCCAGGGCCAGTTCCAGCGGGAGTCCCAAATACAGCCGAGATGTGTTTGGGTGTATGGGGAGTGGAGTTAATGAAGGTGTTCATTTAGCACCACACTGATTCCGGATTCCAGCACATGGAATCCTGCTGCTGGCACTAAACTTTCTCCAACGAGCTTCTGAGACTGTAGCGAGCCCATAACTTGTGGGGGAACCCCAGCCATCTCTTCTGAGAGGCCCAGGACATTCCTCTGAAAGTCCAAATGCGTTTCCTCTGATTTCTTCAGTGAGAAAGTTCCTATACTGCTTTTTTTTCTCAAAGAAGATGTAGGTAAATTTCCTGATTATTTTTCAACTTGGATTACTCTCTCGTAATCCTATTACTTGGGAGGCTGAGATAGGAGGATCACAGGTTTGAGGACATCTGCAGCAAGTAGAGAGAATCTTATCAACCTAGTGAGATGAAATAAAAATAAAATAGGGATGGGGCTTTAGCTCAGAGATGGATAGAATGCCTGTGGGTTGAATACACACACACACACACACACACACACACACACACACACATACACACAAAAGGAAAAAAAATATTACCCCCTGTTTTTACCATGCGATTTCAGATGGTCACTATGAATGTAGGGGCAGCCTGGGCTGACTGACCCAAGGGGCTGCTTGTCCAGGGAGGGGAGGACTGAACAGCACTTGGGCGAGGTATATGGCTCTAAGGAGTCGCCTCATGCAAACAAGGGAGAAGCGGGGAATAAGGTTGGCCGAGTGCAGTCTGACAACTGCGCGCTTATCAGATCTCAGACAAGGCCCGAGGGATGGGCTGTTGAGGAGGTGGAAAGCTTCCGGTTGGCCGGTTTGCTCTGGGCGCTGGTTTTGGGTCTTTCCAGCTGTCTTCCTTCTTTGTATTAGAAACCATCACCTGGCCTTGTAATATTAGCCATTTATCTATCTATCTCTCCAAAATTGAGGGGAGCAACCTAAAGTCCTATTGTTAATCACAATGCCGTCCTCTTTACATGGTGTCTCCGGAACCCAGAATAAATGTGTCGCCTTACTTCCTTTTATTTGAAACCATGGGGCAGGTCTAAGTTGTTACCTATCTCCCTGATCATCAGTTTTAAGGATACTCTCTCCTAGCTCAGTGTTTCCCTGCTAGGAATGATTCTTGATCCCTGGGGGAGATTTGCCGATATCTGTACACATGTTTTGATTGTCTCCTACTGGGGTGAAGGAGTGTTTCTGGCATCTAGTGGTAGAGGCCAGAGAGATCTGCTCATCCTAAGTGCAGGGTGGCTTCCTGCAACAGAACACTAATCCAAAATGCCAGGCACTCTGAGATCGAGCACTCCGGATATAGCCGGGCCGTGTTCATAAATTTCTAAATGTCTTCCTTGCCTCTCCTCCCTGATAATTTCTACCTCCCCACAAAATTTGTGAAAACTTAATTTTGAAAGTTTACAAAGGCCGGGCGTGGCGGTGCACGCTTGTAATCCCACCATTTGGGAGGCAGAGACAGGAGGATCGCAGTTCGTGGACAGCCTCAGCTACTTTGTGAGGCCCTCTGCAACTCAGCGAGACCCTGTTTCAAAGTAAAGAATAAACAATAGAGCTAAGGGTATCACTCAGAGGTAGAATGCTCCTGGGTTCCATCCTCAGAACAACACACACACACACACACACACACACACACACACACACACAAATTTTTTACAAAGAATAGAAAATGAACTTAGTGTCACCAAATATTAAAGGCTTTTGAAAAATGAAATGTAGCCAGGTGTGATGGCACACGCTTGTAATCCCAATCATTGGGAGCCTGAGACAGGAGGATTCCAGGTTCGCGGCCAGCCTCAGCAACTTAGTGAGGTCCTCTGCAACTGAGTGAGACCCTGTTTCAAAATAAAATAATAATAATAATAATAAAGTAGGGCTGAGAGTGTAACTCAGAGGTAGAATGCCCTTGGGTTCAATCCCCAGTACTACAAAAAAAAAAAAAAAAGAAAGAAAGAAAAGAATATATGCAGAGAATTGTGCCATCTCTGCACATCTGTCGGCCCTGCTTGGCATCCTGTGTTAGGGCTTGGAGTGGCATGAGGAGAGGAGAGGATGCAGGTGGGTAGTTCACACAGCAGAGCAGGCCAGCCCTTCCTTCCTTCCTTCCTTCCTTCCTTCCTTCCTTCCTTCCTTCCTTCTTTCCTTCTGAAGAGTACTGGGGATTGAACCCAGGGACATTTTACCTTCAAGCTCTACCCAGCCCATCTTTAAATATTTTTTGCCTTGAAACAAGACCTCTCTAGGTTTCTGGGGAGGGGGTGGGGGGGTTTCCTAAGTTGCTGAGGCTGACCTCGAACCTGCCATCTTTCTGTCTCAGCCTCCCCAGTACTGGGATTACAGGCATGGGCCTCCACACCTCACTCAGGGGCAGCTCTTCTAGGAGCTGTTGAGGCCCCGTGGCAGCAGTCTCACAGGAACAGGTCCTCAGCGATGGCAGAGACAGTACCAAGCTCCGCAGGACCCTCAGTGCTCTGTCCCTGGAAGGAGACTTTCCTGGAGGGGCCACAGATCTACTGGTCCAGAAACTTCAATTGATGTGATGGGCAGCTTCCACTTAAAAAGTGCTAAAAGCAGAGCCCGCTGTATGTTGTCCACAGAGACCTTCCTGACTCCACAAAGGGTCCAGAAATAAAAATGCAAGGTAGAAGTCAAAATGAATGCAGAGCATGGGAGGAAGAAGGTTGCAGGCCGGCCTGATGGGCTGGCTTGGAGGACAGTCCAGGTTTGGGGCACAGGCTGGGCTTGTTGGGCTCGTGGCTCCCGCCGGGAGATTATGGCTTGGAGCTCCCTGGAGTTGCCCCCTGCCAGCCCCAGGGGTTAGTTTTACTGTCACCTGTTTTCTATACTGAGATTCAGACAAAGATGATTTGAAAACAAAAGTCTGGACACAGATTCCTCTGGGTTCTGCAGCAGGTTGATGTCTTGACTAGTAGCCGTCTGTGACTGTTTTGTTTATTTTTCTATTGGATTGCTGGCTGGCTTTAACTCAACACAGAGACCCTGACTCCAGATTCAGCTTAGAGCTCAGCTGTTTGTCAGGTGCTTTGTGACTTTTACGAGTTAATTTTCCACACTGGGAATTCCCACAGTGACCTAGACAGGGCCGGCCGGCTGGCCTGGAGCTTAGGGACCTACCCAGCAAGTGAAGGTGGCCAGGGTACACTGCAGGGGGCACTGAGACCCAAGCACTGTGGAAGATAAATGAAGAGGGGTGGGGCGTGCTGGCGCATGCTTGTAATCCCAGCACTTGGGAGGCTGAGACAGGAGGATCGTGGTTCAAGGACAGCCTCAGCTACTTAATGAGTCCCTTCGCAATTCAATGAGACCCTGTTTCAAAAAATAAAAACACTAAAATATAGGGTTGGGGGTGTAGCTTGGAGGTAGAATATCTCTGGGTTCCATCTCCAGTACCACACACAAAAGAAATTAAGAGGGGCCTGAAAACCCCCAGAAAAGGGACTACCCAGAATTGTTCCAAAACAAACGACCCAGCCCTCGGCTAGAAAGGCGCCATGCGGTACACATTTAATGGCGGCGTCCTTAGCAACAGGTGGACGCTCATTACATATCTGCACATGAATGACTCTCCCAGGATTGCTTTCTTGTAGGGGACAGAGCTGGGAAAGTAGTTACATGGATTTTACTAGATTCTCCCCCACCCCAGAGGAAGATGTTTCAACTTGAGCATTACTGACGTTTCGGGCTGGTGATTCCTGGTAGGGAGGGGGAGCTGTCCTTGGCATTGTTGAATATTTGGTAGCATCCCTGGACTCTGTCCAGTGTCCAGTGGCACCCACCCTCCCAGTTGTGATCATCAGAAATATCTGATTGTACCAAGGCCATTGTGTCCTGTGTAATATTCCTCTGGTTCATAGTCACCCCATAGAAGCACACACGCCTATTGGCAACGATTCTGTGAATCCTTGGAAGGTAGTGTGATGTCGTATGAAGACCTAGATGTACCAGGCATTGCCAGGCTTCTCCAGGGGAGGGGAGAGGGTTGCCTTTGGTTGAGAATCGCCAGCTTAAAACTGAGTCTACGAACAAGTTGCTTGGCTTGGCAGAGCCTGATGAAAGCCTCGTTCTGTGGGGCTGGTGGTGCGGTGTCCTAGGCTGGGGCTTATTCCTTCTCTCAGCAAAATCTCTGCGGTGACACTAACTCTGGAGTAGGCTGTGACAGCTGCCAGCTTCTAAGGATTAGCAGCAGCCAGCAGTGGCATCCACCAGGGGCCTGCTTTCTTTTGGCCTATGTTGACCGAGTCTTCCAGAAGAGACATTAGCCGTATCCTTATCCCTCAGTCCCGTGGAGCCCTGAAGTCCCGAAAGGGTTACTACACGACAGCACTGCGATTTCAGATTAGCAGTGGGAGAGATGAAATTAAATATGTACTGTAATTTGAAGCACTGTTTTTCATGGGAAAAGAAGTCCTCCCCACCGAGCCTTTCCAACTCTTTTGTCCAAACATTAATGGCATGCAAATATTTATGATTCATAATGCCTCTTTTTCATTCCCAACCTTATTTTAACAATAAACACTGCCTTTCGACAATGAAGCAGAATAATCCCTTTGTCCTGTCTCCGGGCTGCGCACGCTGGCACCCAGGAGCGTCACATTCTTCTTGAGCGGTAATTGTGCCTCCACCCTGGTCCGGGGAGTTTTCCGTATGTCACCAGGGCTCGCCTTGGAGTGTCCTTCAGGCCGCTCTGGCTGTTCCACCAGAAGTCATTGTTCAAGTTGTTTCTGGGCATTCCCATGCATTGCAAGTGAATGGCTTTTCCGGCCACGAATAAAGCAGAGAAAGGATTCATCTGGCTGATCCTTGGAGAGGCGTCTTACTATGCTATTGTCTTGCTTTCTGGCCAAATCCCTGTGCTCTAGATTATACCCAGGCCATTGTATCCCGTGTAATACTCCTCCGATTCATAATCACCCCGTAGAAGCACACACGCCTATTGGCAGTGATTCCGTGGATCTTTGGAAGGTAGAGGGATGTCATATGAAGATGTAGATGTACCAGGGTCTCCTGTGGGGCCTCAGTTTCCCTTTCTGCTCAGTAGGTATGAGGATGCCTTGCACCCAGCCTCTCAAGGTCTTTAGGCTGGGAGAAGCAAGACGGCGTGCCTGGAATAAGACCGAGGAGGAAGAGCGGTGGGCGGCTCACCTTGGCATCTTTCTTCCCTCTGCAGTGAGGATGGTTGAGGGAGCCGCGCGGCTCCCTGAGCGAGAGCGACCGGTGACCCTGTTTTCCACTCTTTACCCCTTCGTGACAAGAATTTCTATCCTTTTATCTTACTGTGGACCTAGTAAAAAGAGAGTGCCTGGGACAACAGGAGTTTCACAACTAGTCACAAATGCCCGCGGCAGGACGGTGTAATGATCACAAGCATTTGTTGGGTGCTGACTGTGCGTTGTAGAAATCTAACCTCGATTTCTCTTTTATTATCACTCTTTTCCTGCCTTATCCCCCATGATCATCCCATTCATTCATTCATTCACTGGTTCATAGCTAACACTAATGATACAAGGGATGGCTTAAGGAAAGCCCCAACCTTCGGGGTCAGTGAAGGCACGGCACCTAGCAGGCCATCGCTGTTCTGAGTGGAGGACTAGATGGCAAAGGACAGGTGTGACAGGGGCAAAGGGCAGTGGTGCGTGACCTCGTAAATCCAGGTGACAGGGAGGCTCCGCAAGTAGAGGCATCCAGCAGAGAAGCAGACTGGGCTGGGAAACCTGGCCTTAGCAGGGGCTTGGAGGGGAAGGCTGTGGAGAGGGATGGGGCAGGAAGGCCCGGACCGGCCTGAACATCCACGCTGGGAATTCGGGCAGGTCCCGATGACCTGGAGAGCCATCAACAGCTTTTAAGCAGAGATGTGCAATCACCAGATATAAATCGCAGGAAAATATGTACTTTGCAGTTTGAAGAAAGAATATTTGGAGGGTCTGGGGGGTGCTTCAAGTCCAGTTCAGAGATTGAACACTCATTTTCTCTCAGGCAGCCTGAGACGTGTTTAGAGTTTGCAAACATCCCACGTGTCCTCCTCAGGCTTCCCTCTCCACCCTCTGAGCAGCAGCCACCTGCCTTCCTCCTACCAGAGCATCTGATGATCAGGCGCCCTCTGTTCACAGTGGCCAGGTCCGGGCCTCCATGCCGCAGCTGCCGGCCTTGTGGGGCTGTGCTTTTGAAGCCCTGGGATCTGGACATGGACAGGGTGAGGAGTCAGCCAGCCCTGGAGGTCGCTCTGGTCACCTGCCCCGTGTGGCCTGTGGCTGAATTGCACAGCGTGTTGGATAAGTGGGGCCTGGGGTATGTGGGTGAGCCAGCCAGACAGCTCTCCAGAGGGACAGAGCAGCGAGTGTGGCCCTGGATACGGAGGGCTGGGGATTCGTGCTCTCAGGCATGTTTGGGCTAAAGCTGGGCTACTCAGCGGAGGCCCTGGGAATTGTGATACCGAAAGAAAAAGGAAGATTGGAAGGGAATATGAAATTTGGGGAAAGGAAATAAAGAATTGCAGGAGAGCATCAAGGGGGCTTTGGGGGCGGTGACGTATCTGTCCTCACTGTTGGTGGGAGATGGATCCCAGTTCCAGGAGCCCCACAGATCCCAAACCCTGCGGCTGCTCCGGTCCCTTATGAGACTGGGCATAGCATTAGCATATAACCTGCGTGTGTCCTTTACTCTCATTTATATTAGATCATGCCCGGATTGCTTATAATGCTTACAGCAACAGCAAGGCTATATTGTTTATGGAATTATGACACTTTAAAAAGTCTGTGTGTGTTCAGTACATCATACAGTGTCTTTTTTTTTTTGTTTTTTTGTTTTTGGCAGTACCAGGGATGGAAACCAGGATCATTCTGAGCTACACCCCCAGACTTTTTATTCTTTAGTTTGAAAAAAGGTGTCACTGTATTGCAAAGGGCTTCACTAAGTAGCTGAGACTATCTGACAACCGCAATCCTGATCCTCCTAACTCAGCCTCCCAAATGTTGGGATTACAAGAGTGAGCCACCACGCCTGACTGCGATGTCTTTTTTCTGAATATTTTTTGACCCGTGCTTGGTTGGATCCTCAGATACAATCAGTGGATACCAACATGGAGGGCACGTGCTTCGTGAAGGAAAGGGCCTGCTCATCCACTTCATTTGTAAGATGGAGCTCTTCCCTGCCCCAAAAGAAACACGATTCTTTCCAAGTAGAGTTAGGTGTCATACAGAACCAACTCTCAAACTGGAAGTTGACAGAGTCGTTCATTGATTCATTTATCAAAGTTTTTTTTTTTTGTAACCTCGAAACAAAAGACTCAGTGATGAATCAAATGGGATCTCTGCCTCCAAACACCTCATTTCCATGAAACATCTCCAGAGAAAATGCCTCTCATGGCTTCAGTTCTCCAAGTAAAACAGCTATTTTTCAAATGACCCATCATTCCATACAGACGCTGTCTTATGGAAAACCAAATTCTGTGTTTGAAGCCCCTGACTTGCCAGTCTGGCTTCGGAGATTTGTTTTTTGCCAGTAACCTGGGCCTCTGGGGTGCACCCTGCCTGTGTGGAGTCAGCTGCCACTGAACAAGGATAATCGTGCACACTCGGGGCACTTCACACCCCAGCAGAGAGACACCGACATCTCCCTTCAATTCCATTTTGAGAAGCCAGGATATTTGCACAAGTCCAAGAGTTTGCACCCAGTTGAAATCCTCAAATAAATTAATTATACAACTCTGCTGTCAAAAAACAGTGGTATTTGGATAAAGGAATGGGAAAAAAAAAGCAGATGCATGCATTTTGTGTTAGATCGTTCCAGTGAAAAAGAGAAATATGAATTGAAAGTACATTGGAAAGCTGGGCGCGTGGTGGAGTACGCTTATAACCTCAGTCCTTGGGAGGCTGAGACAGGAGGATCATGGTTCACGGCCAGTCTCAGCTACTTTGTGAAGCCCTTTGCAACTCAGTGGGATCCTGTTTCAAAATAAAGAATAAAAAATAGGGCTGAGGATGTAGCTCGAAGGTAGAATGCCCCTGGGTTTTATCCCTAGTACTGGAAAAAAAAAAAAGTATATTGGAAAAAATACCCAAATGCAGATTACCACTGGAACCTAAGGGTGCATTGATTTTAACACTTAGTTGGCTGTGATCATACCTGGACTCGCCTGTAGCCCAGGGAGAAAGCTCTCTACAACCTTGCAGGTCTTCGGGAATTTCCTGAACTTGCAGAGAGCTCACTTTGATATCTTTCTGGTTCTTTGGGTTTTTTTTTTTTTTTTTTTTTTTGTACTGGGGTTCCTGGAAGCCCTTCTCCCTCCGGGCTGCACTCCCAGACCTATTTTTATATTTTTATTTGGAAACAGGGTCTCTTAAACCAGCAAGGCTGGCTCCGAACCAGCACGATCCTCCTGTTTCCGCCTCCCAAGCGCGGGGATTACAAGCGTGTGCCACCACACTCAGCTCTCTTGTTTTTTCAAAAGCCGCCTTTCAGCTGGGCGTGGTGGCGCACGCTTGTAATCCCCGCACTTGGGAGGCAGAGACAGGAAGATCGCTCAGGTTCGAAGCCAGCCGTGGGCACTGGCTTAGGAGACCCTGTTTCCAAATAAAAATATAAAAATAGGTCTGGGAGTGTAGCCCGGAGGTAGAAGGGCTTCCAGGAACCCCAGTACCATCAAAAAAAAAAAAAAAAAAAAGTTGCGTTTCATTTTCCCTTTCCTGCTCTCTGCTTCAAGTTTGTGGGTGCGACTGGCTTTCCTGCAGAGAGACACCACTGAGAGAAAAATGTTATGTGTGTGCTCCTTAAAGAGGATAACCCACATCCCAGGGCAGGCGGGTCCTCTGGGTGGCAAAGGGCAAGTTTCACATCCCCCAAAACTACCCCCAAAAGGAAAAGATGATTCATGGGTCCAAAACTACACCAAGGATAGGGACAGTCATAGAGCCACCAAGGAGCCCCACAGAGTACTGTCTACCCCGACCTCAGCCTTGGGTGACGTGCTCATATACAGGAGAGGGCCACCCCTGCCTTGATGGGCAGAGGAGGACCACCCCTGCCTTGATGGGCAGAGGAGGACCCTGCTGGTTTGTAACTGTGACCAACTCCAGCCTTTAAAGACAGTCTTCCACACTTGGGCAAAGAAAGGCTTTGAGCTGCTGAGTTTTTTTGTTTTGTGTGTGTGTGTGTGTGTGTGTGTGTGTGTGTGTGTGTATGTGTGTATTGAAGCAAACCCAGGAACATTCTACCTCCGAGCTACACCCCCCATTTCTATTTTGTTTATTATTCCGAAACAGGGTCTCACTAAATTGCTAAGAGCCCCTCACGATGGTGGAGGCTGATTCTGAACCTTCGGTCCTCCGATCTCAGCCTCCCAAGTACTGGGATCACAGGCCTGCGCCACCATGCCCAGCTTCCTTTTGCTTTTTCTGCCTGTCCCCACACTCAACTTTTTGGGGAGCTATGTGCACATCTGCAGTAATTCTGAGGTCTCCCACATGTGGTGAGAAGCCGAGCATGTGCGGGGCCACGAGAATTGGAGGATCCAGGCGTGGCTTCGTTACACCACATGGGCTGTCAGAGGTCACAGCCAAGCCTCAAAGCTGCCCCACTGCAGAGAGCCTGTCACGGTTGCGTGTCCAGGCAGGCTCCCCCGTGACCTTCTTCCCAACTAAATAAAGCAGTCAGTTCGGTGCCCTGGCATTTGGGTGGATAGACTGGCGTCCAGGGAGACGACACGTGTTGCTGTGGCTGGCCTGGTTATATGGCGGTCAGAGTTGTGCCTTACAGAGGTTGCCAGCTGGGGAGGCACAAATGAACTGGGAGATAGAGTTGAACTTGGACCTGGTCACAGCTCTATCACCTGTTAGACACACACACACATGTACACACACACACACACACACACACACACACCATCAGCAGCCACTTCATCCCAGCCCCTCCTCCTGTGACCTCTCCCAGCCCTGGTCTTTGTGAAATCCAATCTGTCATGCCCTTAATAATTTTACTAGTACTTACGGAGAGCTTGCTCTGCAGGCTGCTTTTATATTTGTTATTTCATTTAACCTGTATAATGCAGCTCAGAGACACAAGGGCTTCTCTTAACCTCCATTCGACAGGCCACCGCTGGGCCCCCAGAGGGGCTAAGTAACCTGCCTGGGGCTGCACAGCATTCAGTTGCACAGCTGGGGCTTGAGGGTAGGTAGGCCAGCTCCAGAGGCCACACTGTTAGCTGTCCGTCTGCATTTCCACCTCTGCAGCTCTGAGAATCAAGTTCTTGCTGCTTCTAAGCACAAGCTAAGAGAAGCCTCCTCTCCCCGTTCCTTCTTCCCACTGTCTTGTCTTCCTCAGTCCCGGTGTTCTTGCTTCTCAATCGTGGTCCTCCCGGAACACAACTGACCAGAATGGATGCTACTGCTTTGGCCAGGTTTCCCTGTGCAAGAGAAGGAAGGTCTCCATTTTCCTCCTTTTCTTGGCAGCTTCCCCTGCAACTCTGCTTGCAGGGCACTTGTGACACTATAGCCCGCCCCTCTGGGGCCCAGCGCCTCTTGGTAGTGCCCACGGTCATCCTGGAGCCTTCTGTGCACTGGCCATGCCTCGGCTGGTCTCCCGGGGCCGTGGCCAGCGAGACCCCCCCACGCACCCACAGTGGGACGGTGAACACGAGTTCTCCCTGCCAGTCCAGGCCCCTGCCCTCCGTCCTAAACAGCCACAGGATGGAGGCTGTTGTGATTTATCCAGTCTTTCCTTGCTGTTCTGGTCACAGCTTGCAGAGAAAAACACTTGAGCGTCTCTTGCTCTCCACACCCACGTACTTAAAATACCAGGCCCACAGGTCATTTTAATGAGGGAATTTGGCTAATAACCCGTGTGCTCCAGGGCGCGCCTCCCATTTCTGCAGGTGCTGGCCAAGAAGAGCTGAGTCCCGGCAGCCACAGGCCCTGGCGGGTGAGGGCAGAGCATCGTCAGACGTGTCCAGTGGCTGCCTGGGGCCCCTGGTCAAGGGTGGTGCCAGGTCCAGCTAGAGGGACACAAGGAAGCAGAAGACAGGGTTTCACCCTGTGGACAGATGTCATCTTCACCTGTAAGGAAACCGTCACCACCTCTGTCTATAAGATAATAGGCCGATGTCCTTGTACCCAGCCTGTAAGTGGAGTCCATCCAGCATGGGCGACTCCTGAGCACCCCCTCAGTATTGTGCTGGAATCGCCCCACCGGGTAGCTTTGGTGTGGACTCGGATGGAGACTTCTCATAGCTGAGCACAACGCGATGGATTTAAAATAATCATGCTCACCATGACAAGCAGAGATTTCACAACCATCCACATCGGTTGCATTTCTTGCCCAAGTGGGCTCATCTGTGGTTAACCAGGGAAGGTTGTGAGCGTTCGACAGCCAGCGGCTTGAATCCAGCCCTGTCAGAGACTGCGCTTGAATGCCGAACCAGGCTCTCAGTTAGCTGTCGAGGACAGTGTATGCCCGATAGTGTCACAGGGACAGTGTTCATTTGGGGGGCAGAGGTGGGACACAGACGAAGGACAAGGAGCTTGTGTTACTGGTGCCAGCGCCACAGAATTGGCAGGTGGAGTTTCGTGACGTCAGTGGCAATGACGTAAAAAAAAATCAGTGAGCGGAAAGCCTGGGGACAGGGATTCTGTCGTGTGTGTGAGCTGTGGGACTTGGAAGAGATTTTTTAACCTCTCTGAACCTTGGCTTTGCCACCTATTAATGAAGGGCAGCAAAATGTGCCTTGTCTATTTCATGAGATTGTTTTGAGACCCAAATGAAGCCGTCCATGGGAGAGCGTTTGAAAAGTCCTAAGTTCTACACAGACCTAAAAATGCCAGAATTATGACTGCAGATGCTCTGGGCTGTCCTTTAGGAAATTATGGGTAGGACAGTTAGTTACGGGAGGACCCCACAGGAGCAGGATGTGTCAGAGGTTGGAACAGGCCTGTTGTGCTCTTAGGACATTTCCCATCTCTACTGGGTTGGCCGGTGTCCCCTAAAAGTTCACATCCACCTGGAATCCTATAATATGCTCTTATTTAGAAATAGTGACTTTGTCGATGTAATTAAGTTACGGTAAGGTGGCCCTGCGTCCATGGCTGGTGTCCTTGTAGGGAGAGGGAGGTTTGGAGCTGGTGACACAAGCAGGAGAAGACAGAAACAGTTACTGGAACAGAGAGCCTGTTCCCAAGCAGGAAGCCAAAGAGGCAGAAAGTGTCTCCTCCCCCAGGGCCTTTGAAGGAAGCGCAGCCCTGCCCACGCTCCGATTCTGGACTCGTGGCCAGAGCTGTGAGAAGATAGGTTTCTGTTGTTTGTGGTCATTATTACAGCAGCCCCAAGAAGTGTGTGCAGAGCCAGGCGTGATGGAACACGCCTGTAATCCCTGTACTTGGGAGGCCGAGACTGGAGATTCACAGGTTTGAAACCAGCCTCAGCAGATCAGCAAGACTCTCCACAACCTAGCGAGACCCCACTTCAAAATAAAAAAGTAAAATGTGCCAAAGGTAGAGCTCAGAGGTAGAATGCCTCCGGATTCAATCATCCCTAGTACCAAAAAGAAAAAGAAAAAAAATGAACAGTGTTTTAATGAAGCTTGTGAACTGCTGAAGCTGGGGGCTACAGAGGGAGTGTCCAGGGACCCACATGTTACACGTGCTTAGAAGATAAAAGCAGAGAATCCAATGATGTCGTATTGTAGACGGCCACAGAGTCCCTCTCTTTATAGATGGGGAAACTGAGGTTTAAGGTGGTAGAGTACTTTGTATGGGAATTCAAATATAACTTTCCAGGGGGAGCCAACTTTCTCTCTCTCTCTCTCTCTCTCTCTCTCTCTCTCTCTTTCTACACACACACACACACACACACACACACACACACACACACACACCCTAGCCTACTGAGGCTCTACACACACACACACACACACACACACACACACATACACACACCCTAGCTTACTGAGGACTGGGTAATATCACTGCCATTTGCTGGTTCATGCCCATGATTCCAGTACTTGCAAGACCAGGCCAGCATGGGGCAACTTAGTGAGACTCTATTTCAAAATAATAATAAAATAATAATATAGATAACAATAATAATATAGATAATAATTTAAAAAAAGGACTGGGAATGAAACTCAGAGGTAGAATGCCCCTGGGTTCCATATCCAGTACAAAAAAAAGCCATGATGTGCTAGGTGAAGCAGCCTCCGTCCTCTCAGTCACTCTGGGCTGGCCCTTTCCGTCGTATACTCCGAGGCACGGACTGCAAGTTCTCAGGGATTTTTGGTGGAGCATTTTCATGATTAGGGATCGTGGCCTTTCTATACCCAAGGTTATATTCTCATTGAGATTTTTTCTGTGGCTCTCCTTTGTATCAAAGCATACGCGACAATGGAAAACATTATGTTCTTTCTAACTTGGAGAAGGAAAATAAGTTTTAAAATGGTAAATGATTTTTGGAGCAGATGAGGCAGTAGAAAAGCACGGCTTATTTTTCTTTTATTTATCCTGAGTGTCATTTTGTGCTCCATGATTAAAAGAAACTATGTTAATTAAAGAGCTACTATTTGGACATAGAAACGACTGTCATACTTTTCTAATTTTTGAAGATTTTGATATTCAGCTCAGCATGCCGGCGCACACTTGTAATCCCCACGCTTGGGAGGCTGAGACAGGAAGATCGCAGGCTCGAGGCCAGCCTCAGCTACTTAGTGAGGCTCTCTGAAACTTAATGAGACCCTGTTTCAAAATAAAGAATAAAAAATAGAATTGGGGGTATAGCTTGGAGTTAAAATGCCCCTGGGTTCCATCCCCAATACCTCAAAAAACAAAAACAAAAAATAGTCAAGGCCTTTGTATTCAAACACACACTTTTGAATATGTCTGCTAGAGTTCTTTTCATGATTTTACTCATATCAGATCACTTAATTCCTCCCCCCCAAAAATCTATAAGGCAGGAGAAGTTTTAGGTACCCATCTTCCAGCCATGGGCACCAAGACACAAAATCGTCAAGAGGTCAGAGGTCAGCCAGCCAGAATTCAAACCCGGAATCTTCTCCCAGAGCTACTAGGCCCAAAAGAAATGTGTTTAAATTAATACAGCAGACAGTGCAGATGTGCTGCTGCTCTTCACAAGTATATGAAAAATGTGTACACGGAGATCCAAGCATACTGACATTAATAGTGCTTTATTGAATTTCAGTCTGTCAGTTATATATCCTTAAGGTCATTTATTGGCCATAAATGTGATTCTGGCCAATCTTGCATTGCTGTTTGCAGATAACATTTGAAATTGGCCAGCAGTTAATATATATTTGTGTGTGTGTGTGGTACTGGGGTTCCTGGAAGCCCTTCTGCCTCCGGGCTACACTCCCAGACCTATTTTATTTTTGGAAACAGGGTCTCTTATGCCAGCGCGGCTGGCTTCGAACCTGCGCGATCCTCCTGTCTCCGCCTCCCAAGCGCGGGGATTACAAGCGTGTGCCACCATGTCCGGCGCCCAACAGTTAATATTTTAAGAACACAGAATAATTCTAATTTAGCGTGTATCCCAAACTTCAAAATTCTATCTTTTCTCATCCTGAAAAGTACACACAAAGTTACGAGGAAAAAGATGGACATAGTTTCTCTTATTCCTCTTTGCCCTGAGTTTATAAATACCTGGGAGAAGTGAGGGGCTGGGGAATGAGGACCAGGGAGTGGATACCAGCCACACTCGGTGATTTCTGTATTTTTTGTTGTTGTTTTGTCTTTTGTTTTTTTATTTGTGGTACTGGGGATGGAAGCCAGGGACATTCTACCTCTGAGCTATACCCCCAGCCCTATTTTTATTCTTTATTTTGAAACAGAGTCTCACTGAGTTGCAGAGGGCCTCACTAAGTAGCTGAGGTTGGCCGCAAACCACCATTCTCCGGTCTCAGCCTCCCGGATACTGGGATTACAAGTGTGTGCCACCCCCACCCTCTGGTAATTTCCAGGTTTGATATATGAGAAAATACATTCTAGTCTCTCCCCGTCCTGTGCTGGTTATTAGTGGTTGAATTAAAGCCACTAATAACCACGTAAGTGTGCAACGCTGCACCTTCACCCTCACCATAGGTGTGCATTCATTGGAGGTGTGCATTTCAGAATTTAGCAAAGCTGGACTCGGGGCAGTTTGGAAAAACCAACACCCCTTGCAAAGTGTCTAAGCTTTTCCAGTCTGAGGGTACCACACCCAGATGAAGCTCATTTTTTTTATGGGGGTCTGGGGATGGAACCCAGGGGCGTTCGGCCTCCGAGCTACACCCTCTGCCCTATTTTTTATTCTTTATTTTGAAACAGGGTCTCACTAAGTTGCAGAGGGCCTCACTAAGTAGTTGAGGCTGGCTGTGAACCGAGATCCTCTGGTCTCAGCCTCCTGAATGCTGGGATTCAGAGTATGCAAACTAACCAGCCCTCACCCCACAGTGGTATTGGGGCCGCTCCCTAATTCTTTTGCATTCTTTGTTGCCAACAGGGAAGAGCTTCACTCTGACCATCACCGTCTTCACAAACCCACCGCAAGTCGCCACGTACCACCGAGCCATCAAAATCACAGTGGACGGACCCCGGGAACCCCGAAGTAAGTGAGCCCCGTCGGGGCTGGAACGCTGGCTGGGCTGGCGCACTCGGGCACCCAGCGTGCTTCACAGTCTGTGGTCCAGCCTCCCCACCAGGAGCTTGTCAGGCCCCTGAAGGAAGAAGGGGTTTATTGATAACACTCTTTAAGGTAGCCTCCGGGCACTGGGCTCTTTTTGAAGTATCCTCTTTTGAGGTCAAAGGAAATTAGGCCGAGTGAAGCCCAT
Organism: Muscardinus avellanarius; assembly: GCF_963383645.1. Taxonomy (NCBI): domain Eukaryota; kingdom Metazoa; phylum Chordata; class Mammalia; order Rodentia; family Gliridae; genus Muscardinus; species Muscardinus avellanarius. The sequence continues at coordinate 10,433,886 of NC_137790.1, forward strand.
GTTTGAGGCATTGGGGTCGTATCAGACTAACAACTACTCTCTCAAATACATGATGGGAATTCAACAGTAGCAGAGACACACGGGGAGTGGAAGGTTGGCCCAGGCACGGGGCTGGCCAAGAAAGACCGGAGGCTCGGAGCGCAGGCGGCCGATTGCCCGCCAGGCTAGTTAGACAGCCTTTTATTCATCCGTTAAGGTCTGAGATGAAAACTATGAAAATGAGCTTTTGCTTTCTCTGGCGTACATCAAAATCTGATGACACCATTGTTTAAAATAGAGAGCAGGAGGGTTAGGAGAGTGCCTGGGGCAAAGCTGTAAATATAGAAAGACGGTACCAAAATATAGCTCCTGTGAGGAAAGCTTTTTCAAAAAGGAGTGGGGTTGTTTAGTCTGCAGAAAAGATTTCTTCGCAGTGATTTAATGACTATCTTTGGGTAAACACTAGAGTAACGCTCTCCTCCAGAGCCACACCCGCCCCAGGAGCTGAGGCTGGGCCCTGGGTCCCTGTCTGTGGTCTGTGAGCTGCCGGGAGCCCGGGCCCAGCACCCGTGTGTCTCCAAACCGTACGGGGTCCCTGGTGCGCGGTTACTATCTTCTCTCAGAGTTTGGGATCTTAGCAAATGAGTCTCCCTCTGGTCCCCAGAAGCTGAGATGCAAAGAGACCGGGGGTAGAAGGGATGGGTAAAACTGTAGGCTCCGGGGTGGAGCAAGTAAAATTCTTCAGGCTTTAACAAGTTTCAGAGCCTCTCTGAACCTTAGTGTCCTCTTTTACAAAATGGGAATTCTGATGAGAGCTTCCTTGTCCGAGCAGATGAAAGCATGCTGGGTGCCTGGTACAGAGAAGGAACTCTGGAAATGTTAGCGACCCCCAGGGGAGCATCCCTGCCTCTGTCTCTGCTCCAGCCCCCCCCCCCCCCACCAGATGGCCTTCCCTCTAAGGTGGTTCTCTGGGGTACATGCTCATCCACTGTTACTGCAGCTTGATACAGCCGCCCCTGAAGTCCTGGCCACAACCTCCAGTGTCTGATCTGCCTGCTAAAGCAATTCCCTGACTGCCTCTACTTTCCCAATGCACCAAGTGGATGGCACCCATAGAGAGGGCTAGACCCCAGGAAGAATGGGTCCCTGGCCTCCACCTGCTGTGCCCAACAGCTCCTTCGATTTTTCCTGGAGTGCCCGCTCAGGTTTTCTCTTTAAGCCCACTAAGGCTTTCTGGCCATGTCCAGACTTGGGGAACCCTGAAACTTGATTGTACCCCCACATTGCTCTTTCTATGTCCAAAGCAGACTAAAGACCACGCAGTGCAGCGAGGAAACACCGTGGTACTTCCTAGGTTTCCAGGGCGGGAATGGCTAAGGAAAGACTGGCAGTAAACCTCGCAGAAACAGGATGTAACGCCAAAGGGCCTGGCTCTCCACAGAGGACCAAAGGGGAAGCAGGCTTGCTTCAGGCAAGGTGCAGGCAGGGTTGGAGAGAGGTGCCTTTGAGAAGCTGGCGTAGACACGGAGGGTGATTAGACTCAGAGACAGGCTCATGAAGGGGCCCGTGCAATCTAACTTGAAACATCGAAGCAGCAGCCATTTATTGGAGGGTTCAGCTACGGACCCAGTTCAGGAAGAAGTTGAAACCGGGGACGCCTTGATATACCTACTCGCCCTACTCTCTCCTGCTTAGAAAAGGGCTGGTTTGTACTTCCCTGCTGGAGTTTCCTGTAACATGCAAAGAACCCACAAAGGGTTTGAACTTCGGGAAACCAATGGAGCTGCTCTCACTTTTAAGAATTGGCCGTCGGGAGGGGAAAATACGTCTCCACGCTTGGAATGGGCCGCCCAGACACACGGTTTACATAGCCCCTGCTGTTTTATAACTTAAGAACAGTCTTTAGGAGTGGCCCGGAGACCCGGAGAGCAGACAGAGGGATTTGCTCTAAAGAGGTACCCTTTTATACACGGTCTTTTCTGCCAAATGGAATTTGGGGTCTAGGGGAAAATTAAATGGGTGGAAATAAGGATAAACATGATGTAAAGAGGTGTTATAGCCCCAGGCAGGTAGACAGGCTCACATTTCACAAGAGACTTCTCAAGAAATACCAAATGCAAGCCGACTCCCAGGGTCACTAAGGAAATGGTAGCTTTTCTATTTGCCCAAAGGAGCCAGAGTGGGCGCCACCAGTGGTTTTATTATGCCTCTGCATTGTGTTTATTTGAGCATCTCGATTCAGGGTGGAAACGTTTTTTTCTTTTTCTTTTTCTTTCTTTTTCTTTTCGTGGAGCTTTTCTCTCTGTCACTTTACAATGGAATGGTAAGGGAGGACCCTGCATGTGCCCCAGGACATCCAAACAGTGTCAAGTGTCTGGATTAATGAGACCCCTCCCGTCCCTCTGTGATGATGGCGCCACAGATTCTGGGCCATTCTGACAAAATGGTCCTGGCATGGCCAAGTCAGTGTTGCAGGATACTCTTGCTTCATGAAATCAAAGACTCTGGGTGACAGAAGGGACCTGAGAGCCACCAGGATAAGCACTCAAAGAAAACGGAAAGCAGCCCCAAAGAAATGCAGCGATTATCCCAGGTCCAAAAGGAATAGTGGGTGATGACGCCAGAAATAGGATGAGGAGTCTCTGATACCTAGTCCTGGATTCTTATGCATCCATTCACCTGTCCACTCATCTGTTCATCCTTCATCCATATGATACTGTCTTGTACACCATCTATTATAAACTCTCTTACTTGCCCTTGATATTCTCATCTTAGAAATAAGGAGTTGGCCTATAGGATTTCTCACATCCATCCCAGTCCTAGGATCAGCTAGAAAGAGCAGATGGTAGTGCCTCGTTGCAGGTATGAAGCCTTAATAGGAAGTGCTTGCACAAAGACAAGGGAGAAATTTCAAATCATTCCACCCGCCAACAACTAAGGACTGAGTGTAGAAAACAGTATAGAAAAAAGGTCAGTGAGCCGTGCTGATGGGGTAGCTTGCTATTTCCCACGCCTCTCTCATGGTTTTGAGTGGTGAAGCTGTCATAAAAAGTATATTCCAAAGAGCATTCACAGTGATTTTCATGTCAGATAGCTACTTTACCCACTCATTTATAGTAACTGACCTGCGACTGACTTAGTCAAAACGTGTTCTTTTCTATATTCTATGGAAAAGTTTTCTATCTCAGACCAGTATAAGAATTAGTAATTGGTGGAAAACTGAACTAGGGTGGTTTTCTCCCACACAGCAGGGAGAGACGTGTTTTCAGTTCGTAGGTGGAACCTTCAGTAGCTTGTTAACAGAGTGAAAGATAGCTTACGCATAGAAGATTCAGTTTTTCAGGAAAAGGATGGCTAAGAGTTGATTTACAGAGTTTTTGTATTTCTGGGAATGCAATGGAAAACCCCAGGTCTCTCGGCCCGTGTGTCCGTACCTTAGTGAGTCTGTGATAGCACTGAGATGCCAAGGCATATTCCCTGCAGCTGTTTCATGAAACAACTCGAAAGCATGGCTTGGTTCAGTGTGGTAGAGGAAGATATTTTGCGGGGGAAGGTAGAGGAGAGCAAGCAGTAGGGGTTCTACGTGACCCTGGAGAGAGATCCTGGTGGTGTGGCTTGGACAGCCCTCACCTATATGCTCCAGTGTCTTTTACACCTGCAATCTTGAGAAACCTAATTAAAACTCACAAAGGCACTGAGAGGAATACTAGCCATCTCTAGGACAACATCCGCCCTCAGGTAAAGGAGTCCTTCACAGTGACCGGGCTCTGCTTCAGTCCCTGAGAGTCACAGTAATAGATAGCAAAGCAGAGAGGCCGAGCCATTCCTTAAAACTTGGGAGAATTGCCAGGAGCAGCAGTGCACACTTGTAATCCCAAGAGTTGGGAGTCTGAGACAGGAGGATGGCAGGTCTGTGGCCAGCCTCAGCAGCTTAGTGAGACCCTGTTTCAAAATAAAATAAAAAAAAATAGGTCTGGGGTATAGCTCAGAGGTTCAATCCCTAATAAGTACAAACCACAGGAGAGAAAAAAAGAAAAGAAAAAGAAAAGATGAACAGACAGACTTGGAAGAACTTTCTGGGGTGCTAGTCTTCTTGCTGATTTATCTTTTTTTAAAATAGGGAGCTATAGATAAATAACCAGCAGGCTTAACTCCTCATTTTTCAATGATTTTTACATACCTCATTGGAAAGATGTCACATGCATATAATTTTCTTTTATGACTTTGAAAGAAAATAGCAAACCTATTATATACATATGTAACATATATATGAAATATGTTTTCAATATATATGACATACATATGTGTGTAGAAATACACATATATTTGTGTGTGTGAAGTAGTCTTTATATATGGCAAGTATATTTTGAGTAAAGAAGAGAAATGAAAGGAAAATTACCCATGAATTTATGGTGGTGATAAACTAAAAAAATACTTAAAAGTCTAGATCGTTAGAAGAAAAATGTGGGGTGAGCATGTTTATGGATTATTCTCACAATTAAGTAACATACAGTTCTTTTGCAAATTGTCATTTTTGCTTCATAATAAAAACACCTAAAAATAACATGAATAGCTAATATTAGACTTTATCATTTGCCCCACGCCGTTTGTTCAAAGGGTTTCACACATATTTGTTTATATAACTCTCAAAAGAATGGATAAAAAAATATTAAAAGGAAGGAAATTGAGGACCTTCCCCAAGGCTGCTAGTCTAGTACTCCAGGATGACGCTAAGCAGGCCAGACTTCGGGATCCACAGATGCCCCGGTCTGTTTTTGAGAACTGTACTGTTATTTGAGCTTCGTTGCAGTGCAATGCCTGTATTCTTTATTAGGAGAGTTTAGCAATGCAGGTCTGGGTCACATGGTTTTCATTAGGAAAGCAGAGCCCTGTAGCTGTGCCGTTGTCTTCTGTAATGGCGACAGGAGGGATCAGAGGCTTCTTCCGGGAGGGGCTGGGGTGACGCACACCCCCAGGAAGTCTCTGACACACAGGCACTGCCAAGACAGGCTCACCCATTGGCTGTGTGCGTCCTGTTGGTGTTCTTGTGGACCTGGCGCAGTGGAGATGTAAACCAGGGACCATGCTTGGCATGAACCTCACACTCTAGTGTCAAGCAGGATGAAGCCCTGAGCGGGGCTTGGTGACGCACACCTGTAATCCCAGTATTTAGGAGCCTGAGACGGGAAGATCGCAGGTTCAAGGACAGCCTCAGCAACCAGTGAGACTCTCATCAATCTAGTAAGACCTTGTTTCAAAATAAAAATAAAATAGGGCTGGGGGTGTAGCTTAGAGGTAGAATGCCCCTGGGTTCAATCCCCAGTACCACAAAAAAAAAAAGAAAAGAAAAAAGAGAAAAAAAGAAACCCTGATCACCAAACATAAAAAAGTCAAAAAAGAAAGAAAAGAAAACCAGAAACCTGATCCACAAAAGAAAGAGAAAATAATTCTTTCTTCTCTTCTACCCAAATATAAAATAGGAGAAAGATAGAGGGTCAGAGAGAAGGAAAATACTTTACCTACCGGGATCCCCTCCTTCCCGCTGTGAAAGGAAAAAAATTCTTGGGAACTTTCACCTTGGTACTTTAATTTCCACTGTGCTAAGCTCCCCAACTACTGAAGACTTAGCAAAGGAGCTTTTAAAGCATTAATGATAATCATGGTTAAATGTTTCCAGGGAACTTTACAATGACTTCTTGTTCATTATTTTAGTATTATCCAACTAGACCAAGAAGAATTTTATGTGCATAAAAGATTTCCCTGACCCTTGAACTCAGGATAAGACCTGGAAAGATTCCTAGGGAAAATATAAATGTAGAGCTGCCCCTCATAGGCTGTGGTGAGGGGTCGGTGAATTCTCGGAAACTAACTACCCTGGTCTTATACCAAAGAATCTATGATGTTTTTAAACAGCACTGATACTGGAGAGAAAGAAAGAAAACCAGATATCCTTCCATGTACCAAGAAGAACTCAAAGAGATGGTCTAGGTATCTTCTCAGTATATAATGTACCGAGGAGAAACGCACATGAAACGTAAACCGTTACTTTGAAAATCGCTTTCCATCCGAACCAGTGCAAAACTCCGTCGCTATTTTGAATCCCACAAGTAAAGTCAAGACCTAAACAAAATACCGTGGTCCTTGTTGGAATTCATTCCGATGTTCTAAAAGAAAAACATAAATCCCTATCTGTATCGAGGCTTCCGCTTCTTAATCTTAAAATGTCTCAAAACATTTCTAGATCCTGAACTTGGGGACCTGGGTTTTCACATTGGCGCCACCAGGCCTGTGGGTGTGAACTTGGGCAATTATCTTAAGCACCTTAGTCCTCGTTTTCCTCTTCGGTCGAACTAGGCAATGGGACGAGGTAATCTCTAAATTAGTTCTTACTCAAAAGAGGTAACAAATTTTGCCAGCGGAATAGAGGCGGAGGTTCCCCACAAACTGGGCCTTCACAGGCCACAGCCTCTCAGCCACCTCGGGCATCACACACACACCCCCAAAGCCACCGTGCCAGGTGGTACAGGAGGTATCATTTTTTATTGTAAGGTTTTCAAAGGACTTTGTAATTTGCTTTTGAAATTCTCTGGCTAGGAGTGATTCATTTAATTTCCCACAACACCAATTTCTCTATCATCGCCATGGGATTATGACCATGAGATAGATTCCTGTGTTTGTCTGTGATAACTCTGAGGGGTGGCAATACCCGGGTGTCAGGTCCAGCTGAGCCTTTGTAAGATAGGGACAGCGGCCATCCTAATGTCAGAGGCTGGGATCTCAGTGCCACGGCCTCTGTGGACCACCTAGCCCCCCGGCCTGGCACACACTAAGAATTCGGAAGAGAGCGGCTATTATTCGTGTTTGGCCTTGGAATCTCTATGGAAATGAGAAAACACTAATCAAAAAAAGGTCTGTGGATCCTACATTTAAAAATTCATGATGTTGCCTTGCTGTTACATTTTTTGACATTTAATTAAACATTTATAAATTTTGATTTTTTTTGTTTCAGTTTTCATTTTGTATTGAGGCCCAGTACAGTTTCTTCTCCAGCTTATTTATGGACCCTTGAAACACTCCGGGCACCGTTCCTAAGTCCCTAATAGGAACAACGAACGTATCCCCTTATGTGCACTTTGTGAAAAACTTGGGAAACTTGTGTAACCCTGTCTGAGTAGCACTGAAAGTCTGTACTTGAGAGTAAGCACACGGGTCCTTTTTAGATATGCACGATAGAGCTAAATCTTCTAGACTCTTCTACAAAAAGGCAGGATTCTTGTATAATTGTCCTTGGGAAAATTGGTTCCAGGACATGCCGCAGATACCAAAATCCACAGATGCTCGAGTCCCTTGTGTAAGTAGCCTGATATTTTTGCATATAACCTCTTCCCATTCTCCCTTTATACTCTACTTATAATACCTAATGCAATGTCAAAGCTATGTAAATGGTCGGTACACTGTTATTGCTTAGGGAAAAGTGATTTCAAAAAACGTCTGTGCACGTTCAGGACAGATGTGACTTTTTTCCTCAGATATTTTCAATCCGGGATGGATTGAATCCACAGATGTGGTACTCACAGGTACGGAGGGATGGCTGTCCTAGGCCAGAGTGCTGTATCTCCCCACTGTGGCTGGAAGAAGCTCTAGCCACAGCTAAGCTTTGCAGCCATCAGCCACGGTCAGACACCCACTGAGTTCTTCATCTCAGTCTGGGCGCCTTCATCTGTGTGTGCCCGCTCTGTCTGCCGCCTGTGTACGATGGGGCCCATCTCTCCTCCTGGGATGGTCGGGCTCCATTGCCCTGTGCCTCTCCAGCAGGGGGAGGGGCCCCACAGCCAGCTGGTGGGCTGTGATTGGCCATCACAGCATGACAGCGTACCACAGTGCATCCGTTTCTCCACTTGTGGGCGAATTTTGAATTTTTATCCCTTAGCTCCTTTCCAATTTTCATTTTGAAAAAATTCTTGCGTTTTTGTTGTTGTTTAGTCTTATTTTTTTTTGTTTTCCTTGCGAGTGTTGCAGCTAGAAAAGGCAGTAGTAAGTTGATACATTGTTCTCTAAGAACTCAGCTACTACCAGATAATAATAATAATAATAATAATAATAATAATAATAATAATAATTTTGCTTAAATAAGTAAAAGCTCATCTTGGATCTGCATTTAAGTTCATCTGAGCTCATTTACAAGTTCCAAACTCCGCTATTCTTTCCATGTGCTTTTCCTTTAAAAAAGCAATTCTTTGGGAAGGCTTGCCTTTTGGCTATGAAAGAATTAAACGTTGACATTATGGAAGGGGTAAATTATGTATAATCTATTGGTGCGCATAATGGCTGTCTTATCCCACACGCCACAAGACACACAGTTGAATGGGAAATGCTTTTTTTTTTTCAATATAATGTTCATTGAGTTCTACATGTAAATGATACTGCATCCTTGAAAAAGTGTTCTGTAACCAGTAGCAGATATTCTGGATATGCCTCTGTAGGTAAAGCCACAGTTCTCTTCTGCTTGCCTTTTTTAAAAGTTACATGATGGAATTAATCTGCCAACTCCCTAGACCCCTATAAAGTCAGTTAATGGCAATACATTAATTTGGTGTTTCTGCAACTTACATATGCTCAGGTTCCATTAAAGCAAGTATTGACTACAGCCCGCACTGTTATCGAAATCTTTTAGTGTGCTTTCCTGCACTGAAGCGGCAGGCATCGGATATTTTATTTGCATGCTTGCTTTTGATTTTAGCTTGTAAGTCACTTCTGGTCATTTAAGATGGAAAGTCAGCGTTTGAAATAAGTCAGTTCTCAAGCACCATCGAAATTTCTGGATTTCTAGTCCTTTTTGAATTTGTCCTGGCATCTCCTATTTTCTCTTACCTCTGAGCGATTTTATGATATTTCCAACTCATTCGTGTCCCGTTCATTCATGTTGAAAGAGCTAAAGAGAAATCTGCAGAGTTACAACCTTAACTCTTGCCTGATCCAGCTCCGGGGCGCAGCCCAGCATTCCAGAAGAGAGTTAACTCAGAGGTCAGGGGCCCCATGAAGCTTCGGGGAGCAGGGGAGGAGACTGGAGCTTAGGACCCAGCTTCAGGTCTGATCCCAGCTGCTTACTAACTGTGTACCTCAGTTTCCCCATCTGTATAATGGGCTTCCTGGTATCTGCCTTGCAGGGATGTGAGGAATAAATGAGAGTAAGAGACAGCCTGGGGCAATCGGTGTCTAAAGGCCCAAGAGCCAAAGTTGGATGGTTAATTCATCTCACCTCCCCATCATGACCCCACCCACCTCTCCAGGCTCAGCTCCTGGGGTAAAACCAGGAAGAGGGCACCCCCAATCTTGGGATTCATTGGTGCAGATTGAATAAATGTATACATTTAAGGGCGTAGCACGGTGCTGAGCACGCATGCGCCCCTTAAATATTACCTGTCACAAGCCCAGTGTGGTGGCACATGCCTCTAGTCCCAATAGTTGAGAAGCTGGGACAGAACGATCGCAGGTCCAAGGACAGCCACAGCAATTTAGTGAGATCGGCAACCTAGCAAAACCCTGTGTCAAAACAAAAAATAAAAAGAGTTGGGGGTATAGCTCATAGGTAGGGTGCCCCTGGGTTCAATCTCTAGTACCACACACACAAGAAATAATAAAAGTAATTAAGTAGTAAATTAAAAATACACACACACACACACACACACACACACACACACACACACCTGTTGCTAGGGACATAGGCAAGTCCTTTCCCTAGTTCCAGAACCCTTACCAGGAGAACCAAGAAATTCTGCCCAAGTGGAAGCCAGATATTTGCAATTGCCAAGTAATTTAAGAGACAAAAATATCTGGGCGTGGTGGCGCACGCTTGTAATCCCCGCGCTTGGGAGGTTGAGACAGGAGGATCGCACAGGTTCGAAGCCAGCCTCAGCTACTTAGTGAGGCTCTCAGCAACTTAGTGAGACCCTGTTTCCAAATAAAGTATAAAGTAGGTCTGGAAGTATAGCCTGGAGGTAGAAAAGTCCCTGAGTTCCACCCCCAGTACCACACACACACACAAAAAAAGAGAAAAAATATCCTGGCAAATCGGGCCCTCTGGATGCAGTATAGTAGGGGATTTTTTGTGTGTTTTTCTTTCCCCACCACCTGTCAGTAACCCCAAATACTCAAGCACTCAGGCTTGGGTGAGTTGGCTCCACATGGCAGAACAGTCACCATCACGGCCCCGTCCCGCTCCCTCAGAGGACAGGAGATCTTTCCCTAAATGATTAGAGGTTATATCAACCTATAGATCTGTTTCATAACTGAACGGTGAGTACCCATGGGGCTGTGTGACCTGCCAAGGCTCCTGGCTTCCGGAAGCGTCCACTGGGTCACCCACCTATGAAATGAGGATAATAACACCAGCTCTGCACTGTATTGGCTGTTTGGTATGAACTGAGTCAACATATGCCAAAGCGTGCCTTAAGCAGTTTTACAACTAGAAAATAGAATTGTTGTAGATGTTAATTAGATAGCTGAAAAGTAATAATTACTGCTATTGTTTTGCACATATTAAAACAAAAATCTGAAGGATCTTAAGTATAATAGTGATTGGTTTCCTTCCTTCCTTCCTTCCTTCCTTCCTTCCTTCCTTCCTCCTTTTCTTTTTTGTGGCACTAGGGATTGAACCCCGAGGCATTCTACCTCTGTGCTAAACCCCCAGCCATATTTTACTTCTTATTTGGAAACAGGGTCTCACTGAGGTGCAGAGGGCCTCGCTAGGTTGTCAAGGCTGGCTTCGAACCTGCGATCCTCCTGTCTCAGCCTCCCAAGTACTGGGATTACAAGCGTGCGCCACCACGCCCAGCCATGATTGGTTTCTTGAAGTTAGATTTCATCTCAGTGTATCTTTCAGGATTAGTGGGAATAAAATTGCAGAGAAAAGAAGCAGAGACATTTAAATCAACCCTTACTGGGAATCCGTACTGTTGGAAATTTTACCTTTTGCTATTAGAATATCTTAATATTTCCTTTGCCCACATCTTTATATCCTTTAAAAATGAGGGAGACAGAGGAAGCAACCTGGACAAGCAGTTGAGAGTCGAGTTTTATTTAAATATACCTCTTCTCCAAAACCAAATACAGTTTTTCTTCTACAACTCAATTATTCCATCCTCTTTCAATGAAACATTTAAATGCCCGAGACTTAGGAACAGCAGTAACTAGAAGAGATTGCAGGAGACCGCGGGGTCTGTCTCCCTATCCACCCCCATCCCCTGGCTTTTTATATATGACGTTGGCCTGAGATTTCTGGGTTTGCTTTCAGAGTGGTAAAATGTTACACCCTTGAGCCTCAGCGCCAGTTTTAAAAACCGCAGCTGCTGGAAGGGAGAAGCTTCCACGGCTCCTGAGTCCAGCCTGCTGTCCTCTTCATTTGCTGACACACTGGCCGTCCACCCGCCCGCTGGGGGCAGGATCAGAGAGAGCCCTTCTATTCTTTGGGCGATTCAGCCAATCTCAAAATAAGTAGGTCCTCGAGCACAGAGCACAAGAACTGGAAACCCTGAAATCTAGTCTAGAGAGTTGGGCCACTCGGTGTTGAATTCTCAAAGCAACCCTGAACCCTGGGCAAGGGAGTCATCCAGCCCAGGTAGAGGACCACTGGTCCATGAGCCCGACCCTAGGTTCTGGCCCAGCCTCCTGTGCGAGGCTTAGAAGCTCACGCCTCCTTTGAGAACAGCAGTTTCCTTATCTATAGGAGAGAAGGGATTTAGTGATGTTTAAGGGCCTTATTCTCCTAAGAGTAGAATTCCATGTCTGTAGGAGCAACGGTGCTTTCAAACCATCCTTCAAACCCCAGAAGGAGAGCTGTGGTCCATGGTGGTCAGCCCACCCAACTGATGGGGTGGAGATGGCAGCCAGGCAGGGCAGGGAGGGGCGGCTGAGGGAGGGAGGGGGACAGATCCCCTCCCACTGCACTCTGGGGAACGAGAGGAAGGAAGTTCCCGCAGAGTGATATGCCAGAGGTACGCAAACCATCCTACCTAGACTTCCCATGACCTCGGCAACATTAATAATACCCAAAAAAAAAAAAAAAAACCCAAAAAACAAAACAGGCATCCTTTACCCTCCAAAGTGCTCAGTTGTCCAGGCCCCAGCATGGCCTGGCCCGGCCCAGCCAACTCAGAAAAGATGGTGCGAGCTCTGTTGACTTCATTGCTGGGAGGCTGCCTCCCTCCTTCGCAGCCGCCTCCTCCTCCTCTTCCTCCTCCTCCCAGTATTATGGGCTGTTCTTCATTACCTGCCCTACCTATCTTCACAATCTAGCCACAAACAGCTTTGGTTGACCACACCACTTCCCCATTGAAAGTTAATACCGCCTGACTCATCCTGCGCTACTAACCTGAAGCCAAAGAAAACAAGGCGGAGAATAACCGGCTTGTACGGCCTTTGGAAAGCTCGAGGCGCCCCGCTTTCAGAGCCCTGCACAGTACCTTTACTATACCTCTAGGCTGCAGCTGCAGAGAAAATGAAGGAAACAGAAGTAGCTAAAAGAGAAAGAGAAAGAGAGAAAGAGAGAAAGAGAGAAAGAGAGAAAGAAAGAAAGAAAGAAAGAAAGAAAGGAAAGAAAGAAAGAAAGAAAGAAGTGCTGGGGGTGGGGAAGAGACCAGGCTGGGAAAAGACTCAGCATAATCTGGGGCGCTTTCTCCTGAGCCAGGGCTTCTGTGTTGACACTTGAGAAAGTATTCACAGGGCAGAGGGGGTGGGAAGGAGGGAAACGCGCTAAAGGCTTGTGGTAAAGGCGGTTTTCCTATTGCTGAGGTAGCGGGAGAAGCCAGAGTGTGGTCCTGCAAGGCCAGCCTCCCGCAGGGGTGGGGCAGAGCCTGCCGCTGTCAAACATGGAAGGACTGGGAGTGAACGGTGTCACCTGACCTCTGAGGTTGCTGGGGAAGGGGACAAGCCTTCTCTCCCTGCCTTCCAGAGCTGACTCACGTGTGGTCGCCAGCACCAATGGCCACACTGGTGTCTTAGAATACGCAGAACTTTCCTTCCCAATATTACCTGGCAGACAGCAGAACCCATATTTTCCTCACTGTGCAGCGGCCCCTGGGAGTCCGGGCACTTGCCCGCTCAGGTGACAAGCAGGCAGGACCAGGACCACCCCCCCCCCCCCTTTACGGCTGGTATCTTGCAGCTCTGTCCTGAGCCACACGGATGATAAAGGCAGCCTGGGCCCGAATGGGACCCGCAGCCCCCAGACCTGGGAGCCCCTCCCTGCTGTGCGAGGCGGGCAATCATCTATGAAAACAGCTCCTAGCATTGGTTGGCTTTCTTGCTAGTTGGCTCTCAGTGCCAGCCAAGGCCTGCTTGGCGCCTCTCTGAGGCCCTTGGCTGGCCCCTTGGTCTCCTCTGCCTTAAGGCCAGCCTAGAAAGTTCCACTGGCCTTCAGACCCTGAGGGAGAAATGAGAGCACAGTGCCTCCCCCGCTGCTGGGAAAGGCCCCCGGCTTCTTCAGAGACTGAGCAGGGGATTTCCTTGCCCCTTTTATAAGCACAGAGGGATGGATATCTCTGGGCAGCTGCGGGTGAGCATCGCAGAGTACGTTTAGTCCAGGGAAAAGGTGTCATTCATTCATTCATTTACTCATTCATTCATTCTCCAGGCATTTATTGGAATATCACCGAGACTTAAAAGGCTCCTTGAGAGCCTGGCGTGGTGGCGCATGCTTGTCATCCCAGCATTTAGAATGCTGGGACAGGAGGATCGCGGTCCATGGGCAGCCTCAGCTACTACTTAGTGAGGCCCTCTGCAACTCAGTGAGACCCTGTTTCAAAATAAAGAATAAAAAATAGGGCCGGGGGTGTAGCTCAGACGTAGAATGTCCCTGGGTTCCATCTCCAGTACTGCAAAAAAAAAAAAAATGCTCCTTGAAAGTTGGTCCCTGGGCACCACTGCTAATTACACAGAAGGTGGGGTGGGGCACAAGACGCCCGGAGGAGGGGACAGACCTGTGTGGGCACCGGCCTGTGGGTCTATCCCCACTCCAAGTTTGTCCATCTAGGCTCTGCCTGCTGAAGACCCGAGCGCCATAGCAAGGGGGAAGCTGAGGGCACATTTCATGATTCCGGGTCCCCTGCCCCAGGCCCAGCACAGCCCTGCCACCTGGGCGGGAGCTGCTCCGAGGAGCACTCCGGATCGCTGGCAGTTACTTGTTAATTACACTGGAGCGAGGAGGGTCCGGAGACAGTGCCTCCGGGAGGGAGGGCTGGGAATGCTGTGGTTAGGGCCGTGGACAGGGCCCGCCCCACAGGGCCACCCCCGGTCTAGAGCGAGACACCGCGCCATTCCCCACCCCAGACTGCTTGCTATTACCTCCGTAGTCACCAGACAGACAGAGGTGGCGGCACACAGGTGGCAGAGGACCGCGGCGTGCGCCTGCCTTCCCAGGTCCCCGGGCCTGTGGCCCTGAGCGAGCGCCTGGAACTGAGTGTGGGCTTGGGCTTGGGCCCTGAGCCTTGAGGCCTGATTCAGAAGGGAGAGAGGGCCCTGCGCGGAGCCCTGATGTGTGCGAGCCCGGGGAGCCCGCCCGCCTCCCGCTGCGCCCTGGCTTCCCGAGGCCCCGGCCCCGCGCCTTCATGGAGCGCCATGTCCAAGCCCGCCTCTCCAGCCGCTTCCTGTGTGTGGGAATATTAGCATGTGAAGTGTGGATGTGTGTGTAATGTGCATGCAGGAGTTGTAGAAAGCGAGTGTGTGATGGCGTGTCCGTGTGATGAGTGTGTGTGCGCATGTATGAATGTGCATGTGTGAGATGTGGTTTGTACGTGTGTGTAGTACACACTGTGATGTACGTCTGCAGTGTGAGTACGCGTGCATGTCTGTGGCAGAAGTATTTGGTGTGTATTTATGTGTGATGTGTATGTGTGTATCCATGTGTGCTATGTGTTTGTGGTGTGTGTGATGCGTGCATGTAGTTAAACGATAGAAGCACATGATGTGCATGTATATGGTGTGTGTATGTGGTTTTATATATGTGTGAGGTAGAAGTATGTGGCATAAATATGTGATATGTTTATATGTGTGGTGTGTTTGTGATGTGTGCTATGTGAATGCATGTAATAGAGGTATTTTGTATGTATATTTGCATATATGTGTGCGATCTTATATGTTTGTGTATATCTGTGCGATTTGTGCATGTGTGTGCACATGTGGGTTGCATATAACATTGTGTATATGTTGTGATATGTATGTTGGGCAATGTGTGTGTATGTGTGATGTTCGTATATGTGCGCGATTTGTGTGTGTTTATATACATGTGCGATGCATGGCATACATCTGTGTGTGACGTGTGTATGTTGTGGCGTGTGTGTGTGTGTGTGACTGCACACGCATGAAATCCTCACTGTAGAGAAACAGGAAGCCTCGGTCGCTCCTCGCCTACGTCGGAGCGCTCTGCTGAACTCGGCACAAGCGACTTTTATCCATTTTTAAAATTTTTTAATGTGATGAAAGCAATGGAGATGGGCTTTGCTGACAGATTAGCCCTCCAGGAGCGGCTCCCGGGCGCCTCTCTGCTCAGCCGTGCGTTTCCCTCGGCAGGTAGCTTTCCTGCAACTTCCTGCACAGGTGGCTTCCCCTCTCTCCAGCCCAGAGGCGGCGGCTGGACGGCGCCATCGTGAAGGGTCTGACCACTCACCCCTCAGGTCTTCCAGTTCAGGCAGCCATTAGTGAGAGTACTGTGCGCCTGGTGTGCTTAAGCATGAGGGGTGAAGCCACGTGAAGGGACAAAGTCTGTCCCTGTGGACCTTACCGTCAAGCGAGCCTGGCCACCAGAAGCGCTCCTGTGTGCTGGGAGCCAGAGACGCAGGGCTGGATGGGAGGCTGCAACTTAGAACCTGGTGTCCAGGGATTCCTCGAGGAGAACATGACCTGTGAGCCAGTGTTTGAAAGAGTGAACCAGGTCCACAGGCATCTGAGGGAGACAGTGCAAAGGTCCTGAGGCAGTCAGACAGAATCCTCGGAAAGAAAGCCAGCCAACGTGGCTGGACCAGAGTGGAGACTTCCTCCGCCTGCCTCTGAGTTTTAAGAAGGGTCACGTACCTGACCTCGGAAATGTGTGCTCTGTGCCACAGGAGGGGCCTTGCAGAACTAGGGCTTGGGAGGACCCCATCATGGGGCACACCACATACGGGTGGACTCGGGCACTGGCCGCCCTGTTCCCATCTGCAAAAGAAAAGCTCTTCCCAGCCAGAGCGCCCCCCCCCCCCTCCTGCTGGCGAGTCTCCTGGGAAGGCATTGGCTCCAGAAATCCCCAAATCGGAAATGTTCATGTCACCTAAGAAGTGGCTTCCTGGCAGCCCCTTCCCACGGGCGCAGTGAGATTCACCCGCCTCTAGCGGTAGGAGAGCCTGAGAAAGAACAGAAGCCCTGCACAAGCCAGCGCCTCCGTCCCTCCTGCCGCTGGAGGGCGGTGTGGGAGTCGGGGCCCCAGAGTATCATTATTTTCTAATCCATAAGAGAAGCAGGGAAAGAGAGGGTGAGGATGAGGCTCTGCAGAGTGGCTTGCTTTCTTCCCAGCTGCAATCTCTCACAAGTTCCTAATGGTTTTGTTTGTTTTTGTGGTACTGGGTGTAGAACCCAGGGTCTTTTTCTACTCCCAGACCTATTTCATACTTTATTTGGAAACAGGGTCTCACTAAGTTGCTGAGAGCCTCACTAAGTAGCTGAGGCTGGCTTCGAACCTGCGCGATCCTCCTGTCTCAGCCTCCCAAGCGCGGGGATTACAGGCGTGCGCCACCACGCCCGGCCTTCCTAATGAGTTTGAAAGTGAGTTTAGGCAGGCAGGGTGGTGCATACCTGTGGTTCCAATATTTGGGAGGCTAAGGCAAGAGGATTGTGGGTTTGAGACCAGCCTCCACAACTTGGCAAGGCTCTCAGCAACTTAGGGGAACCCTTGCCTCCCCTCCCAAAACAAAGGGCTGAGAGTATAGGTCAGAGGTAGAATGCCCTTGGGTTCAATTCTCAATACCACCAAAAAAAAAAAAAAAAAAAAAAAAAGTAGCCAGGCGTGGCGGCGCACGCTTATAATCCCAGCATTTGGGAGGCTGAGACAGGAGGATCGCGGTTCGCAGACAGCCTCAGCTATTAGTGAGGTCCTTTGCAACTCAGAGAGACCCTGTTTCAAAATAAAGAATAAAAAATAGGGCAGGGGTGTAGCTTGGAGGTAGAATGTCCCTGGCTTCCATCCCCAGTACAGAAAAAAAAAGAGAGAGAGAAAAAATGAGTTTAATGTTCACTGCATCACAGACTTAAGAAAATAAAGGAAAAGAGAAAAGAGAGAAGAGAAAAATGTCCTGCTGGTTAGAGAAAGGGAGGACTTCAAGAGGGCTGCAGGTGAGAGGGCAGAGAGTCCATGAAGACTGGATACGAGGGGGCCACTACTGCAAACAGCAAGACACAGGGAAGGAAAATTCCCAGGCCATCCGTCCAGGCTCCGGGCCACCAGGCTGAGGTAGGGCTGGCCAGGAGGAGCCGCAGCCAGGGAGACATTGTGGGGATCCAGAGGGAGCTCTGATGTGCACCCTGACAAGCAGACGCGGGCCTGGCCCCCAGAGGCTGGGCATGTGCCTGAAAGAGACAAAGGGGAGACCTTGAGAGTGCCCAGGAAGGTCATATGAAATTGCTCAAGAACCACAGCGCTGAGGATAGTGGGGTGAGAACCGGTGCAGGATATAATCACAGCAGATGTAATTGCCTCCGGGGCTTCTAGAACCCCTCTGAGTAATCCGTCTTAGTCCTTTAATTCCAGGCTTCCAGATAAGGAGGTCCAGCAAGGTACAGAGACTTGCTCTAGTCCACGGCGAAGTTGGGAGGAAACGCGGGTCGAGGGTGGAGCGCCAGGCGCAGGGGGGCTCCCGGTGCAGTGCTCCTTCCCCAAGGAGAGGGGGCCTGTGAGACCCATCCCCAGGCAGTCCCGGGTCCTCGCAGCCTCATTGCAAGAATGGAAGAAGGATGTCCAGGCGACCCCTTCCCGCGATCCCCCACAGTTCCCCTCAGGTGGCAGGACGGAAGTCACTGCCTCCTGGAGCATTTGGGTCTCCTGACAGGGGAGCTGTTCTTGCCTCCGTTGTCCCCGGTTATGCTGTGTGACAGGCAGATGCGGAGGAGTTAGGGCATGTTCAGTGACTCTATATGTCAAAGATTTAAAAAATAACAAAGGGCCACCCAATATTGATCATCCAAATGCGGCCATCTCTCGGCGCCTGTGGACACTGAGTTACCTTCTTAAGGGCACCTGGATCTTACTAGAAGTCCACATTCCCAGCGCCTCCTACTCCAGACCCGCCAAGCTGCGAACTCCAGGTCATTCCAGCGTCTGCCTTAGTCATGGAGACGTCTGCTGTGGATAGCTGTGCAGCGGCTGGCTCTCCTAATTATGCATGCAAAGTGGGAACAGACATGGGGTTGTAAAGGCAGAGAGTGTAAACCCTGAAGTGTGCCGGTGCCGCTGTGGTCTAGAACTACGTGTGAGTATATTGCACTGGTCTCTGTTCACTTTGGGTCCACAGAAGTTTCTATTTATCCGTGTTCCGAGTGTGCATTGGGGGCGGGGAACTGAGGGCTGGGTGTGTTTGCAGACCTGCATTCTTCCTCTAACTGGCTGTGTGAGGTTGATTAAATGACGTAACCTCGCTGAACTTTGCTTCGCACCTGTTGGCTCAAAAGCACAACTGATTTTTCTGGTCCTTCTTCAGTCCAGCACTTTAACGACTTTCTGCTTGTTGCCAGAGGTCAGCTGGACAGTAAGAGAAGAAATGGGGGGCAAAGAGAGGCTCCCTAGATTTGATGCCATTGGACAATGTAAAAATATGTGTATGTAATATGTATTAGGATATATAACATTAACACATATATCAGGATAAATAAAACATGTATTAGGATATATAACACATAATATATATTAGGATATATAACATTAACACTTTTTTTTGGGTTGTAGGGGTGGAACCCAGAGGCTTTCTACCTCTGGGCTATACTCCCAGACCTTTTTTTATATATATTTTATTTGGAAACAGGGTCTCACTAAGTTGCCGAAAGCCTCACTAAGTAGCAGAGGCTGGCTTCGAACATGCGCAGTCCTCCTGTCTCAGCCTCCCAAGAACAGGGATTACAAGCCTGCGCCACCACACCCGGCCTTAACATGAACACATATTATACATTGCTGGATATTCCGTGTCCATTGTATATCCTGCACATTATGTATAGATATAGGTCGTACTAGAGAGATTTTTGCAACATTAAATTATCCAGCGGATGGCTGGGTTTGCTGTTAGAAAGGGCCTCTTTACCACCTGCAAGAAGCTTTACATTCCAGCAAGAATCTCCTCTGGGTTTAGTACAGCCACTTTAAAATCCCACTGACCCTGGAACCCAAGGGTTAAGCTGTTAGGAGGAGCAGGCTGTCTTTACACACATCAGTTCCATTTCCACAGTCAAAAAACTGCAATACATCAAAGAAAGGAAAAACTTCTTGTTTTTAAATCCGGAGCCACGTTGTTCATACCAAGTTTATGGCCAAAACCTTTGAAATGCAAGCCTTTCTAAAAAAAAAATGGGCATATAGCCAGGCATGGTGGCACATGCATATAATCCCAGTACTTGGAAGGCTGAGACAGGAGGATTGCAAGTTCGAAACCAGCCTCAGCAACTTAGTGAGACCCTGTCTCCAAATAAAATAGGCCTGGGGGTGTAGCTCAAAGGTAGAATGTCCCTGTGTTCAATCCCTAGTACCAACAAAATGAATAAATAAAACTTTAAAAAGAAAGTGACCATCTGAAATTCATCTCTTTTGTTTTAGGGGAATCATAATTTTACATACATATGCAGAAGTGAGTGTCTTTTTTTAATCGTCATTTTGCATAGATTTTTTTCAACTGTTCATTGGGGCAATGTTTTATTATTTTATTTGGTGGTACTGGGGTTCCTGGAAGCCCTTCTATCTCCGGGCTACACTCCCATACCTATTTTTACATTTTTATTTGGAAACAGGGTCTCCTAAGCCAGCGCGCACTGCTGGATTCGAACCTGCGTGATCCTCCTGTCTCTGCCTTCCAAGCGCGGGGATTACAAGTGTGCGCCACCACGCCCGGCAGGGGGCAATGTTTTAAATATATACCTTTCTAGTTTTTCTGCTGAGAATCTGTCAAGAAAACCCTGACTAGTAAATTCATATCAGGTACATGGGTTAACATGTTATTCACGGCCAGAAAATTCGGCAATTCGGTTATTAGTGAGCTCCGCACGCCTGCTCAGGCTCACATTTTCGGGGAGGAAAGTGATAGCTGGTCTCATTACCTGCCATAAAATATTGTAATATCAAGAGATGCCCTAATGGGCAGCCATCTCGGGAAACTACAGGAAGGTCTTTGGAATGAAGGGAAATTTAGCAAATGACATTCATTTATTTTTTATTATATTTTCCCTTCTCTTTTTGACTTTTTATGACTCTACATATATAACAAACTTCCCATCAAGTGCTTTTTTCCATAAATGTAAAAATGGTAATAGAAGAATGTAGGCTCCTTTTCAGCTCTGCTTAAGATCCAGTGAGATGTGCCAGTCTGAAATCTCAAGGTAGCCACTATTTTAAGCACGACCCTGTAAACCATCCACAATTTGACTTCCGATGTGCTCAGAAAAGCCAGGCTTCAGGCAAACAGCGCTGTCCCCAAATTCTGCCCGTGGTTTGGCCCTGTGTTGAATTCCCTGTTGCTTTCCAAAGCCCCGCACTCAGTAAGGAAGTAGAAAAGTGAATTTCATGGTGGACTTTTTTTTTTTTTTTTACTCCTCTATTTAAAATTCAGGGAGCAAAATTGACATTTTTTTTTTTTTTTTGGTGGTACTGGGGTTCCTGGAAGCCCTTCTACCTCCGGGCTACACTCCCAGACCTATTTTATATTTTTTGAAACAGGGTCTCTTACGCCTGCGCGGCTGGCTTCGAACCTGCGCGATCCTCCTGTCTCTGCCTCCCAAGCGCGGTGATTACAAGCGTGCGCCACCACGCCCGGCCAAAATTGACATTTTAATAGCATGCAGATACAAGAAAATGAAGCCATAAAGCCTTCCTTTTCTCCAGCCTGAAAGTTTGAATAGGAAGCCTCTATATTTCATACAAAATATTGCTATCTAATACCAGAAGCCTGATGGTTTCAGGAAAAAAAAAAAAAAAAAAGAAAGAAAGAAATTAGGTGTTCCTAAGCTCTCACTTAGAAAAGCATCCGGACCACACCTTGAACATGAGTATGCGTTTCATCTCCCCGGTGCCCTGGGATTGCATCTCGCTGGCACCACTGTGAGCGTGGGGCCCACATTCCCGCCAAGATAGCCCCGCTCCCACCGACTCCCAGAACACACGTGGGGAGAGGGAGTGGGGGTGAGCTCTCCTCCAATCCGCCAGCATTAAACTCAGCCCTGAGACTCTCCGGGCTTAGGAAATTGCTTAGAACGAAGAATTGTTTTCTCTAAGAGTTATGCCTGAACATTCCTGCTAAAGTAGACAGTCAACACTTAATCTCTGAAAATGACTACAATCTTGGCAGGTGTCAGCTGGTCCAGAAATGGCTCACATGTTATAAAGTTGTTGTTGTTGTTGTTGTTGTTGTTGTTGTTGTTGTTGTTGTTCTTCTTCTTCTTCTTCTTCTTCTTCTTCTTCTTCTTCTTCTTCTTCTTCTTCTTCTTCTTCTTTTCTCTCTCTCTCTCTCTCTCTCTCTCTCTCTTTTAAGGCACAGGATAATAAGAAGAGACTGATAAAAATAGCGTCATGCCGGGTCTGTCCCTGTAGCAGCTTACTCACGGTGACTTCTGTTTGGTACCTCCGTGGCACTTGTCCCCAGAGGACAAAGCACTGGTAGCCTGTCTTCTAAGGCTGACTTTAGATGCCACCACGCCCAGTGGTGTGGGACGGACCCACGGCCATCATCCTCCTTGGACTATGCAAAAAATGCCACAGGGTACCCGAGGAGTGTGAGGTTGAGGTTTAGACCAAACCTGCCGGATGGCTGTGCCGACCGGCATTCCTCCTGAGACGCGCAAACTCTCCAGAGTCCTGCCATTTCCTTCCTGTGACTCCTAATACCAGACCATAGCCCTCGGTCGGCACTAAAAGGGCTGAATTATGTCTTGCGTTGCTTTAGAGTTGGGATTGAGTGTGTTTTTTTTCTTTCCCCCTAAAAGGGAACTTCAGAATTTTCAGTAAGATCAGAAATCAAGGAAGGCTTCCTCTTAAGCCACCAAATTCCCCCACAAAGGACCAAAGTAGAATGTTCTGGGGAAAAGAAAGCCATTTTCATACTTGGGAGGGAAAGAAATGGCGGAGTTTGCTCCGGCACCTGGTCCTTATTTGTCCACAGAGCCGGTGCTTAGAAGGCTCAGCCCGAAAGAGGCCCCTCACTTGCGCCCGCGGAGCCTGCGTGACTTAGGTTGTTTGCGTTCAGGTGGAGAGTTTGGGCTGGAGCGCCGAATCAGAGTCCTGATTTGCCTTGGTGACACATGAAAAGAGGGAACATTTGAACTCCACAAATATTATGCTTAAGTATTTTTCCTCCGTTTGGAGCCAAGCAGGTCTTGTTAATGATAAAAATCACTGCAGTATAGTGGGCCTCTTTTTCTGGTCTGGAATTTGAGACGGTGGCAGCGGTGCCAAGGGGGCCCCAAGGCAGGAAGCAACCGGCAAGCCGCTGCGATTTGGAACCATAACCCGAGTTAGAGAATTTTCATGTTATAATTGTAGCCATTGGGAAGAAGGTGAAATCGTGCTGCTTCTGGGCTCAGCCCTACCTTGGGCTGTGGAGACTGGAGTCAGGGATCCTCTTTCAAATTTAGGATTGGGCCGGGACCTGAGGAAGAGGATTTTCTGGGACAAGCCGATTGCTTCTCCAGTTCTGTCTTAGGTCACTTAACAACTATGAAATTGGTCAAAGGCTCTCTCTCTCTTTCGTTCTTTCCTTCCTTTCTTGACACTTGGGATTGAACTAGGGGCCTTCTACCTCTGTACTATATAAAGAGTCCTGGTCAAAGGCTCTTTATTCAAACAAACCTCAAGAAAGAAGGAGGAAGAGGAGGAGAAGAAGGAGGAGGAGGAGGGGTGGGGGAGGGGCGGGGGAGCAGCTATCCTTTTTGCCCACATGGCTACATCCTTACTTGGCGACCTTAACTCTGCCATTGGACGTTTAGTGCCACTGTGTTGGTGATTAAGGGCTCCGTGGTCAGTTCTGCTGCTGCTTCTGGGTGACAGTGGCTTCTGCCAGCCCTACAAACACTAAGGGGTCCCTCTCCCCTCCTCGGGTTCCTGAGCCCCCATAGAAGCTCACCAAGATGGGCTGAGCGCATCCTCTGGGCTTCAGAGGGCTGGGACTTCTGGGATTAATAGACAAGGTCCAGGCTGCGCTTTTCTGCCTACTCTTCCTAGGGCACCCTGGGAGTGGGCTTCGGGAAGGAAAGGGCTCCTGAAAAGCTGGTGTGGAGAGGAAGAGGGGCCGGGGCTGCAGCCGGCTGCAGGGCACCTGACCCCCAGGGCTGTGGCTCTGCAGCCTGTGGACCCGTGTGCTGCCAGGCAGAACAGAGGGGTTGAGTTTGCAGTGAGGAGGCGCATCCTGGGCCCTCACCTCAACCCATGGCACTCGGCTTCTTCCTCCATCACCATTGCCACACAGACCAAACGAGGTGGGTGGACCCAGACTGGAGATGCACCCAGTGGCCAGCATGACGTAGGGGGCCCCAGTCGGCTCTAGGGACCATAGCCCCCGATTCCCACCGACAGATGTGCACCAGGCCCACACTGGGAGAGGGGCGAGGGAGGGAGAGCCGTGAGAAGCCCCAGCCTTAGACATTCCACGCTGTGTTTTCTGATCTCTTCCCTCCCTCTCCCCCACCTCCCCCTCCCCTCCCCACCCGCTCCCCACAATAGGACATCGCCAGAAACTAGATGAGCAGACCAAGCCCGGGAGCTTGTCCTTTTCTGAGCGGCTCAGTGAACTGGAGCAGCTGCGGCGCACGGCCGTGAGGGTCAGCCCGCACCACCCAGCCCCCACGCCCAACCCTCGCGCCTCCTTGAATCACTCCACCGCCTTTAACCCTCAGCCTCAGAGCCAGATGCAGGGTA
The DNA here is from genome assembly GCF_963383645.1 of Muscardinus avellanarius. Taxonomy (NCBI): domain Eukaryota; kingdom Metazoa; phylum Chordata; class Mammalia; order Rodentia; family Gliridae; genus Muscardinus; species Muscardinus avellanarius. Next base: position 10,457,989 of record NC_137790.1, read on the forward strand.
AGTACCAGGGCTGGGCCCACGTCCGCCCGACCGGACCAGCCGGGCTCTCCATGGATGCTCGGAGGGAGCCAACAGGCCCCGCCCTGCCCGCTCAGTCAGACCTGCATTAGAGCAAGACCAGAATCCAGATGGACAGCATGTATATGTTGAGAACACTGCTCTGTAGGATGCAGAGGAGAAATGGCTGCAGGTATCCAGATAGGAGCTATAGATAGATAGGTAGGTAGATAGATAGATGATAGATTAGACAGATAGATACACACACGTGTGTGTGTGTGTGGTGTGTGTGTGTGTGTGTGTGTGTGTGTGTGTGTGTGTGTGTGGTATGGTGTATTCATATAGGGATATGTGAAGAAAGAGACAGACAGACACCCTTGGTATCCATGAAGTGTTGGGTCTAAGATGCACGTGGATGCCCGAACCCATAGATGTTCTGTTCCTTTATATATATTTGTGTATAGTCTACACATATCTTCCTATATCCCATAAGTCATCTATACATTACTTGTAGCATCTAATGCGGTATAAATGTTAAGTAAATAGCTGTTATGGTATTGTTTAGGGAATCATAACAAGGAAAATATAAGTCTGTAGATGTTCCGTATACATATGTATTTTTTTTTGTAGTACCAGGGATTAAATCCAAGGACATTCTACCTCTGAGCTACACTCCCAACCCTATTTAATTTTTTTTTTTTACATTAAAACAGAGTCTCGTTAAGTTACTGAGGCTGGCCATGAACCTGCTATCCTCCTGTCTCAGACTCCCAAATATTGGGATAGCAAGTGTGTGCCGCTGTGCCTGGCTTAGACACAACTCTTAGAACTACTTTTAACCCACGTTGGTTGAATCCTTAGATGCAGAACCCACATATATGGAGGGTGTGTGTGTGTGTATGTGTGTGTAAAATGTTGAAATTTTTAAGAGTTAGCTTTGGCTAACTGCCCATTAGGCTTAAAGACACACACACACACACACACACACACACACACACACACCCCTAACAAGGTGAAGGTGAGGATATTGCAAATTCTCATTGCTTCAGATTATTTGTGGGATGTACATCTAATATATGTTATTTTCTAAATATCAGAAAACAGTAGGAATGCATGGATGCTATCGCATCAAGCATATTATTTGCAAATCAATAAAGAAGGCAGGTCCCTCTACCCCGTGGTGCCAGCCAGTCATCTCAGAACTGCTATAAAATGTAATAACTTCTTAAAACTCACCGTGCCAAGTTAAATAACACACACAGTTCCTTTACGTTGTAGAACCACTGACGTCAATGCCTGTTTGCTCTGTGATACCATTGCAAGTATCCAAAATGCGGTCCTCCCCCTGTGCTGCGTGAGAACAGCTGTAGATGATATGGTCACAGCAACAGCCCTTTCTCAAAGAAGCGGCCTTGTTCAGTTCAAAGGAAAAGATAACACATCTGGAGATAAGGCAGGTGGCTGGCAGTGAAGGTAGCTGCTCCAGGTCTCCTTTGGACAGTAGAAACTAGCTTCCCCAGGCGTTTCCTGTGTGTGCGTTGTGTTGTGAGATGCACGGGGAGCATCTGGTGGTTAGGGTTGCTGGGCCATGGCTCTCTTTGGGAGTTTTCAAGGCACGCCCACATCTACAGTGCATGATATGATATAAAACCCATAGCATTAGCCCTTGCTGTAATGTTCTTGGTTTTATTTGGGCAGAAAATCTCCAAAGTGATCTTCCCATAAGATCCCGTGCCCACAGTTGTTGAGAGACATTTCTGTAGAGTAGCCTTTTGGTAAACAGAATCCTAAAGCTTGATGTCTGGGGCTGCCTCCCATCTACCGTCTCCTCCTAGGAATATTTGGGAAGAGTTCCCATGAGATCATGGGCTTCCCGGTGCTTAGTAATCATAAATAATGATTCAAGACATGCACGTTAATTTAAAAAGATCCCACAGTACACGCATGTGTGGTAAATTAGGGCAGATGGTACTATGTTAAGTGACAGAGATGCCCTTGAGATGCAAAGATACTTTTCTCCTAAGAGAATAAAAACTCCTGATGGGATTACTTTCTCCCGTGTTTAGGGTCCTTTGGATTAACAGAAGCCATGGTCAAGGTTCCATGTGTAAGATCCAAAGGAGGACTTCTGTCTTCTTAGTCTCATTGCTTCTGTGACCACTTGTGCTAGTAGGTTGATAAAGGGAGTCGTCTTCCTCAACTGATTGTGGAACCCCAAATATTAAGCATTTTTAAAGACAATGGGAAATTCAGCCCTGTGGAGGGGCAAATTGAAATTGTGGCCCTGAGGTTGCTTTGTTTCGTTGTAAGGATCAAATCTAATGGCTTCTCTTTTTATCAGATATGCTTCTTGACCAAAAAGGGGGCAGAGGGGAAGATTCCTTCTCGCCTTCTTGTCCTCGGTACTTGGCCTCTCTTGGGGGGAGGCCTGGCCTGGGAGGGGCGCTCTCTAGCTCTGTGGAGCACTGTGTGCTTAGCAGAGTATCAGGTTTAATACCAAGCATCGCCCCTTTCTGGTTCCCTTTAAAAACTTCTTACTTCTGCAACATCTAAGCAATCATCAGTCGCTTTTAGAGTGCCCTTGGGGCTCAGCTGCTGCGCTGAAGAATGTGTTAACTAGACTGCTGATGTCCTTTCTCTCCAAAATATGAATTTAATATGCAGTACTTCACTTGCAAAAATGGCACAAACAACGTTTTGGAAATAAATGTCCAGGATATTTTCATGGAAAACTATTTTTCCTTTCTCTCCCTCCCTCTTTCTTTCTCTCTCTCCCTTCCTCATTCTCTCTCTTCTCTCTCTTTCTCTTTCTCTCTCCTCCTCCTCCTCTTTTCCTATAAGAAAATACTGTTTATTATTGGTGCATTTTAGTCATACATTTTAATGACATAAAAGACTGTGGAGACATACATGCACACATCACCCAATTAGCCCTCCCCCGATCCCCACCCCATCCCTCCCCCTCCCTCCTTCCCATGCTTGGCTTGGTGATTGACTTTGATATGTTTAAGTACATCATGTGCTTTAGAGAGCTTTCCTCTTGCCCCCTCCCATCCCCTCAGTTAGGTCGCCTTATTTGCTCCTCTATAGGATCTCCTTCTTCATCTAGAGTTCTAGACAAAGAAAATACTGTTTTATACAAGTAGAGTTTTGATTAGACCCTTAAACTTTGTTTTCTTAAAATTAGAATGGAAACAGGGATAATATGAAAGTCGCTTTCCGCCATGACATTACTTTGTTCTCAACAGGAGGAAAATGGTTAATTTCCAGACTTAGCCCTGGAGCGTGCATATTAAGGAATACAGCCTGTGTTTATGGCTCTCTTTGAAATAGCAGCAGTTGTTTTAAGAAAAGTATCCCAGAAGCAGTCAGGGCGTCCTGCAGGGGCGCGGCGTGATGCTTTCAGTGGTCTAGAAGTGTCCGTCTCTGGGGGCTTGACAGGATCCAGGGTGCAGGAGAGGCTGAGAAGCCCTGCCCCACCCCCAGGGCAGAGTCACTTCAGCCCTGCCGGCAGGAAACCGCTCATGGAGAATAACTAACACCTCTATTTGTCTAGAATCAGATCCCTGTCTATAGACATCTCAAAGGACCTAAAGCAGGGTGCAGGCAGAGAGGGGGGCAGGTTGCCATGCCACCAAACCACTGTTTATTTGTTGAGGTTTTGACTGGAAAAGGGCTGAGGTTAATCTCAACTTCCTATTTTACCAGGTCTTAAAATTAAACAGAAAGCCGCTTTAAGCAGAGAGCCGTTTGGGCTGCACGCTTGTGCACGTCAGAGACGCCGTCCCTAACTTCTACAGTGGAGTTTTAGAGTCTTTTTATAAGTCCCTTTAAAAGAGGGATGGGGTAGGTTCAAGAGAGCTGGGGCACCCCTGTCGGTTGGGTCACACCTCCCACTTAGAGATGGCTTTGGCGACCGAGGGAGTAATTTGAAGTTTGACTCTGATTTATGGAATCCTCGAAACCACATTGAAGGTGGTGTTACTTCCTCCTCCCTGGAGAGATGAAGATGGAACGGGTGTGAAAAACTGTCCAACCCCCAGAGAAGTGATAAGGCCAGTGCGGCTGTCTCTGCGTGCATTGGTTGACTGGTTAACACAAACATCTAACCACCATGGGATGTTGATTTCTTTTTTTTTTTCTCTCTCTCTCCCTCTTTTTTTTTTTTTTTTGGTTCTGAGGTACTGGGAATTCAACACAGGGGCACCCTACCTCTGAGCTATACAGTCAGCACTATTTTATTTGAATCAGGGTCTCACTATGTTGCTGAGGTTGGCCTCAAACCTGCGGTCCTCCTATCTCAGCCTTCCAAGTACTGGGCTTACAGGGATGTGCCAGCGTGCCTGACTTAACTATTTTAATTCCTTTCTTGGACTACTCATGATGTATTTGGATACAGCTCAGACCTTTTGTCTGCCTTATTCCAACAACCTAGTTAATAGAGAAATGCAATCTCAGAGGTTCAAAATTGTTGCCCATCTTCAACATCACAAGCAGTGAGCTTGACCTTCCGGTGCAGGTGGACTCCAGGGGTCTCCGGAGCTGGTTCTCATGGGCCAAGGGCCGGTGGGTCGGCTACAGGGATGACCCGGTGTTGAGAATCCCAGTCACCCAAGGAAAGATGAGCGAAGGGCCAGGCCAGTTAGTTCCCCATGTTGCATCTTTACTGTGTGTTCTAGAGTTATTCGATGTTTGTTGATGTTAATGATAGCCTGGGCCTCGATCAGCTGGCTCTTTGTGGTACTTGACCATCTGTATTTAAGGATGGAACAAAAAGAAAAGTCAGAATAATGAACCTTTGAGCATGTGTGTGGGGTATATGGTCAGGAGAACTCCCCAGCACTCTGTTTCCTATATGGGGAACTGCCTTTCTATGCATTTGGGGCTTTCTTGTGGGGTCCTTTGGAACCAAAGACTTCTTAATACACAAACCCAAGCAACGGCTGGTCAGCTGGTCAGAGGCTGGGTGCCTGGTTTGTGAGTTCCATGTGGCCCGGAGGGAGCCTGGCCTCTCAGATCGCCTGCCATTTAAATGGGTTTTGTATTGACAGTTGTCTTCCCCCATAGTTACAGTTACTTGAAAAGGACTGTGCTGCTGTGTGTGGGATCTCTGAGGCCCTGAATCAGCTTCGGTCCTCTGGGTCACTGGAGTTCCCACTCGAGTGCTCTCTGCCTGGGCCAAAGCAAGGAAACCTGCCCAGCCTTCTGCAGGGGAAGAGGGCAGGCAGGGAAAGCCCCTGTCCCCAGGGAGCCACGCCCGAGGAGCTAAGAGGCCTGGGTGCCTCTTTCCCCCCAAACTCATAGCTGCATCGAATGCACCAAGCAGGGGAGCAGAGAATGGAATCAGGGCCCTTTCTAGCCTTGGAGGAAAATAGCCAACTGCAGAGCATTGCCTGCCTGCCTGCCTGCCTGCCTGCCTGCCTGCCTGCCTCCCTGCCTGCCTCCCTGTCTCTCTGCCTGCCTACCTGCCTCCCTGCCTGTCTCTCTCTCTCTCTATTCTCTCCTCCCCTCCCTCTGCCCTCCTCTAGCAGTTCTAAACGTTTTTTTAAGAAGTAGGGCGGGGCGGTTTTCTTTTTAACCTGAGAAGTACCTACACAACGGACACCAGACATTCTCATTTGTAAATCTACAATCGCTCAGCTAATGACCACATCAAGTAAAATACGTGGTCATTATTTTACTAGGGGGCTAGAAGTCAACTTATATGGCTTGCTTTTAACATGAAAGTGAATCATTTTCTTTCAAAATACATCTTATCTAGGTGCCATAGGGCTCGAGAACCTAGGAGAGAATGTTACGCAGAAAAAAACAAAACTTAATTTGGGTGTTTCCATAAGTAAATATGAGGGAGGGAAGAAGAGAGAGAGAAGGAGGGAAGGAAGGGAGGGAGGGAAGAGAGAGAAAAGCAGCCCGGAGGGATGTGTGCAGACGGAAGAGCCCTCTTGGGTGGGGAGGGCATAGGCTGCACCCTGCTCTCCCTCCTCCTCGGAACCGGGCAGAGTGGGCAGCAGGAGCCAGCAGGATTAGAAGCTCTCTCAAGGCAGGAACTAAGAAGTCAGTTTCTGTTTTTGTATTCTTAGCTGGTGCAACATAAAGTGTAAGCTTAAGGGATGTGTGGAACGTTGAAACCAGGGGATTGCATTGCGGACATCCGGGAATGAGGAGCGAGCCAGGCGTGGTGGCATATGCTTAGAATCCCAGCACTAGGGAGGCTGAGACAAGAGGATCACAGGTTTGAGTCCAGCCTCCGCTACTTACTGAGACCCTGTTTCAAAAAAAAAAAAAAAAAATTAAAAGGGCTGGGGGCATGGCTCAGAGGTGCAATGCTTCTGGGTTCAATCTCTGGTATCCCTCCCTTCAAAACAAGTTTTAGAAAAGGAAAAGGAAAGACAGGGAAAGGGCCGGCTGGCTTCGTGTGCAGGGCCAGCTGTGCCCTCAGGCTTTGAGTTCAGGGTGACTGACTGACGAGGTCTATCAGCCTGGCTCTCTAGTCACTCCTGGGAGTGACTTCGTGGTGCTTAGAGTGGGGACCACAGCTTCTGTTTCTTTCCTATGCGATCTTAGGGATAGACACGGTTCCAATGCAGAACTCCCTTGAACAGCCCGACTCCTGTGCCTGTGATATATTTATACGCAACTTACAGCTAAGTACTTCATAATCACGCTCTTCAAAGGGGCTGTGGGTCCGGGGAGCTGTCAGCACCCTCTTAATCAAAACACACATTTTAGCGAGGCTTTATTTACAAACCAGACATTTTTGTGGCATGGTTCCGAGTGGTCAGAGGAGGTCTCGGGGGCATTTAGTACCTTGTGGACATCCTTCCTTTTCTTTCTTTTAATTTTATTTTTGTGTTACTGGTGATTGAACCCGGGGACATTCTACTTCCGAGCTCTACCCGCCAGCCATATTTTCGAAACAGGGTCTCACTGAGTTGCGGAGAACCTCATTAAGTAGTCAAGGCTGTCCGTGAACCTGCAAGCCTCCTGTCTCAGCCTCCCAAGTCCTGAGATGACAACGGGCATCAGCACACCCAGCTTCATCTTTTCTAATTAGTAGGGGGAAAAGTTTCAGCTTAGGACTTGACTTTAATGCTAAATGATTCTCTCCATGGCTGCATAGGTTCCAGACTTTTCCTTGATGTGTATGAACGTAGAAGTTGCATGTGTGTGCTTTAAAAGTTTTCGTTGGTAAGAATCATACATTTTAACCAAGTTGCAGTCGGTCCACTTGGAGTGTTAAAAAAATAGCAGCAAATAGGGCTGAGGAGGAGAGCCCAAGAGGGAGAGGCCACCTCAGTCCAAACTCGGCCTCTTTTGCATAGACTATAGGACCTCGGGCAAGAGAATTAACCTCTTTACACCCCGGTCTTCCCAGCTGCAAAATGGAAGTGGCAGCTCTACTTGCAGAACCTAGGAGCGCTGTGAGCCACGGCACAGAGGATGTTAGAGCCGGCCCAGAGCTGAGGCTCAGGGAGTCTAGCGCCTGTGATTAGCATCATCGATACCAAGTTTAGCATCGCTTCCTGTGGCCGCTACAGCTAAGTACCACAAACTAGGGAAGCTTAAAACAACTCTAATGCGTGCTCTGGAGCCAGAGTCCCAACTCGGGTGCCGCAGGACCATGCTCCCCTACAGGCTTAGGGGAAGCTGCTTCCAGCCGTCGTTGGCTCCAACCATCCCTCTGTTTGTGGACGCATCACTTCCTTCCTTTCCCCTCTTACCATGGCCTTCTCCCCTGTCTTATCTCTTCCTCTGTCTCTTACAGGGACACATGTCATCAGATTTAGGCCCCACCTGGAGAGCCCATGGTGATCCCAAGGTCCTTCACTTCATTATGTTCACAAAGACTCTTTTTTTTTTTTCCAAGTAAGACCCCCATTCAGTTCTGGGAAGGTGAACATGGCCCTGTCTTTTCTGGGGCCACTATTTGACCCCCTGCATCAGGGCCATAGGATAGGGGTTATTGGGACACTGGCAGGTGGCCTCGGATGAGTCCCAAGATAACATGCGCGGGACCATCCCCAGAACAGGTACTACGGTGGGCAGGTAAAATGTGAACCCAAGGCCTCAGGGCTGCGTGCCCCAATCCCATCTCCTGGCTACTAGTATCTTAGCACATCACTGCTGGAATTTCGTGTCATGGATTTCTCCAGCCAGCAGAAATGTACGATTTCTTCTTCCCTAGGAGAAATCAAGTATATCTCATTCTTTCCTAAAGCACCTTTACATTCCCTGTGTCTAGGGAGAGATGCAAGGTATAAAGACAGCAGGCCTGGCTGCCTCTTGCCCTAGACCCCACCCCAAAGCCCCTGACAGTGAGAGAGAAGTAACAGAGGACCAGGAATTGACATGAAGACCAAAGCCGGCCTGTTGGGATGGACTCAAGAATGTGACCTCCTGGCTAGAGCTAGACATGCCACTGTTGTTTTGAAGCAAGTTGCCTTTAGACCAAGTGGCTGTATTGCCAGATGCTGCAGATCAGACCTTCCTTTCGAAGGGTAGCATGTCTTTTGGGTATCTCACCATCCCGAATTTACAAATATCTGACAGTAGCCTTTTACATGTAGATATTTTCACAAGAAACTTGGATGATAGCTAGGAAGTCCTATCAAAGTTTTCCAAAAGTCTGTACCAAGAGAAGGAACGCTCTACGCAGATGTGAACAAACAGGTCCGAGTTACAAAGTTAGTTCTCCAAAGTAAGGTACTCGTTTGCATTCTTTGCCCTCAAAATATGGGACAGAAATGCAGGTTCACCCGATTTCCGTTATTTTAGGGCTCATTAAAATACAACACTGGGGGTTTATATTATGCCCGGCTTCTCCTATTGCTTCTATCTCTGCTGATTTCCCTCCTGTCCTAGAACACCTGGTCTGACTTTCAGGGGACAGGGGAAGAGGCCTCTGTCAGCAGCAGCCGAGTCAGTGCCTCTTTGTACTTTCACGTCTCCTTCCTTCAAAGCCTCAGCCCCACACAGACCTTTTTATTATGAAACGGTGGCCTTCCAGGCAGCAGAGCAGCCAAATGCTATGGAGATTAGAGACACTGATTGCAAACTCTTCCCTGACAAACCCAGTTTCTTCCCATAGACCCCTCTCCCATTAATCTCTTCCTGGCAGAACATTTGATGTTGTGATGCGAGAGATTCAGTTACCTACCACAATAAACGAAACGAAATACTAGTTTAAAAAATAGGAGAGAAATCACCCTAAAAACAAACACGGGTCGGTTGTGTTTGTTTGTTTATTTTTGCCTCTCCGTGCGCTCATTCCTGAGAATGAATAGGGGAAAGAAAAATTAAAAGAGAGTAACCCACTTCCTATGAGTTGGTTTCTGTTTAGCAAGCTACGGAAAGTCGTCGGGTTGAGCTTCTAGCCAATCCAGACTCTCCTGAGGAGTACACAGTAGGACATTGGCTATTTAAATAACGTAAGCATCTTCAGCAACAAACCGAACCATGTCACTGTCTGAATGAGCTGGGGCAGGAGAGGCAGAACAGAAAGGACCACATCCCCTCCAGGTGCGCCCCTGCCACGGTCCCGGGCACCATCCTTATGAATGTAATCCATCTTAGGGTCATATTTAGGGTGTGGAGCTCTCCAACTGTCATTGCAAGATCTGGAAAATCGCCTTCCAATCGTGATCTCTGTAGATCCTATCAGAGAAGCAGTGCCTCTTCTTAAAGGTGAAACTCCTCACTTTTCCTCTCAGATAAAGACATCACAGCAAAGGAGCTACGCACCTCATGTCACCTAACAGCTCCGGCTGGCATGAAACCTGAGCCCGAAAAGCTCACCGGGAACTGGAATGGGGCTCACTTCTTCCCGGCATATTAGTTCTTCTGCACAGTCTGAATCGGGTCACTGAATCCAAAACTCTGTAAATCAACATCATCAGTTCTGTTTAAGAAGAGCTGGGCTACGGTGGTGAGCAGCCGCAACCTTCGGGAAATAAAGAGGAGGATACGCTAGGATCTTTTAGCTCTGAAGTTTGGGAATGGTTCCAATGGTGTCCTAAAAGCAGAGCTTCCCCGGGGAAGGTCCGTGGGTCAGTACGACCCTGGGCGTTAGAGTCAATCACACCCGTTCTGACAGCCAAGTCCCTCAGGGCTGGAAGTTGCTGGTTCCCCACTATGGAAGGAGCCCTCTTTATCCTGTAGCCTTATATATTAAATTTGGGTCATTTCAAGGCCAGGTATAAGACCCAGAGAACTTAGGCTATTCCAGTTCCTCCTTGCATCATTGCAGGGGCCGCTTTCAGAGTTTTAAAAGAACATCCTGAAGCCGGGCGTGGTGGCGCACGCTTGTAATCCCCGCGCTTGGGAGGCGGAGACAGGAGGATCGCACAGGTTCGAAGCCAGCCGCGCTGGCTTAAGAGATCCTGTTTCCAAATAAAAAGTATTAAAAAAAAATAGGTCTGGGAGTGTAACCCGGAGGTAGAAGGGCCTCCAGGAACCCCAGTACCACCAAAAAAAAAAAAAAAGAATATCCTGAGATAAAAATGGTAGGAAGAAATAGTGCGACTAGGGGTAGCACATCTTGGAGTTCGGTCATACCAGGGGAGCGCACATGGCAGTTTTATGAAGTCTCCCGGGACGATCGCGCTGTTGCGGCCACTCTCCCTCCATTACCGCATCTCTCTGCACAGATCAGATGGCAAATTATATAATGATAAAGTTATTAAAATATCTGTAAAAGTCAGCACAAGCTCAAGGGCTTGACTTGGCCTTTCTGTCCATTAAGTGGTTTGTTCAGATCTCTCATCTCAGGTCTGTTTATCTGCAGCTGCACTTTTGCACATTTGCCCTCTATGAGGAACCGTAATTGCCCGAGTTTTAGGACGAGTCTTGTTGCTTGCCCAGTCGGGCCTGTATCTGAAGGATCCTTTAAAACCGCAGCGTGCGTTTGTGGTTGTGTCTGTATCTGGGCTATTGGAGCAACTGAGGCAGCTACGCTATGGCCAAGACCAAAGGCAGGGGTCAGACAGTACGAGACCACATGGTGAGAATGGATTAATATTGTCCAGCTGTTGACTCCTCGCTACCAATCTGCCTGATCTGCCCGTGACCCGGCTGTGTCCTTGACCACCACGTCCCAGGCCCCTCATCTGTCATGTCTGGCACTTGATCCACCAGGAGGTTCGAAACTCTAACAATTCTGTGACTCTGGACACCCAGGAATTAATGGGTCAGCTCTAACATTCTCAGGGGAAGCAGCAGGTACGTCCCTGGAGCCCCCTGGCTCCTTGCCCTCTGATTACGAGGCTCCTTTGTGGGGGGAGATCATAATTTTTTCTGTGTGATCCAGCTTCATGAGGCTCTGAGCCACCATATGTTGCTAAATGAGAGAAGTCATTGCCCAGACGCAGATCTGTTTAATTTAATAGAATTCCCCACAAATTACAAAGCATGAGTTTAAAATTGAATTTGTCTAAAATTACGGATGGCCAATTCAGGTGGAAGGGAAAAGGAAATCTTGTTATTCCAATCCCAGAATCTCTTCCCGATTTCCTCATTTGATTCTTTCACGCCTTGGGGGGAGAGGGGAGGTCTTAGCAGGTCTGTAAGGAATCTCTCTTATTTTCCAACTTTCTCCCTGGCCACTCACAACTCCCTTAAGGAAGGCCACGGCAGGCTGTAGATGCCAAAGCAGAATGCCAGTTCTTCTGCCCATCCATCCGCCAGCCAGAGCAGAGTTGTTCTTCCCATCTTGTCATCAGAAAGAACTCAAACAAACATGGTACCATCTAGAATGCACTTTTTTGTGGTATTGGGGATGGAACCCAGGGGCATTCTACCTCTGAGCTACACCCCCAGCCCTATTTTTTTATTCTTTATTTTTTGAAACAGGGTCTGATTGATTTGCAAAGGGCCTCACTAAGTAGCTGAGGCTGTACTCAAACCGTGATCCTCCTGTCTCAGCCTCCTAAATGCTGGGATTACAAACGTGCGCCACCACGCCCATCTCAGATTAGCATTGTGAATTTGGATTCACAATGCTAACCCTGGGATCTAAGCAGAGGATAATGGCTGTGGGCTTTGGAATTATTCAGAACCCCATATTGTCCACCTCCTGGTTATGTGACTTTGCAAGAAGCACCCAAGCCCTCTGTGCCGTCTGTGAGCTGGGCGTGAGACTGAGAGCGCCAAACTCATTGGTCAGCCAGGAGTTAAGAGGCAGGAGTTAAGATGCCCAGCGCCCGCTGAGCAGCGCCTACATTTCTCTTTCTTCACAAAGCTGTCTCAAAGACTAAGATGTATTCTTGCCGAGCCTGGAGTGGTGGGGAAGGCCTGTTATCTTAGTACTTGGGACGTTGAGACAGGAGGATCGCAGGTTCATGGCCAACTTCAGCAACTTAGGCCCTCCGCAATTTAGTGAAATCCTGTTTCAAAATAAAAATAAAAATAAAACAGAGCTGGAAGTGTAGCTCAGAGGTAGAATGCCCCTGGGTTCAATTCTCAGTAACACACACACACACACAGAATATACATGCTACATAGTATATATATATATATATATATATATATATATATATATATATTCTGTTTATATATATATATATGTGTGTGTGTAATACATATATTACACACACACACACACACACACATATGACATGGAGCCTGGTACATACTTTTTTGGTGCAAGGTAATCGTGCATCATGATAAAGTTTAGAAGGAGAGAGACGAGAGACATACACACACACACAGCACCCCGTCAGCCTCCTGAGATGGTGCATTTTAAAAATAAATGTTCAGTGTTATTCTTTTTACCTTTATTGCTGTTTCTGGGCTCTCATCAATGGCGCTGGTTTATCACAAGGTGTTGTGTGTCAGCCCTGTCTTCTGAGCCTCACAGATAGTCTGTGATGATTATCTTTCCTGTCTCCTTCTTCCTCGGGAGTGATTATAGCCCTGGGTACATGACGGTAGTGGTGGTATAGTGGTATTTTCCTTTGAGTTTTGTTTCTTTGGGTACACTCAGGCACAGCGTACCCTCTGTCCCACAAGAACAAATGGGAATATAAACTATTGGAAGGACCATAACTTTCTCTGCTGTGTTACCCGTGAGACACTAGTGGTCCGGAGAGTATCAGCCTTTTGCCCGGGCCTGGAGGTCTTGAACTTCTTGTCTGCAGGATCCCGGCCCAGTGCGCTCCCATTCACCCCTTTACGTCTCTGTGGTTGGTACAGATTGTCCCCTCTGACAGTTAGCCAGGCTCAGCCTTACTCTGCCTTTTGCTGAAAACAGTTTCCCCTCAATGAGATGACAGGCCCCCTGTTTGGACAGAGTATCATAAGCTTCTTTTCCGTCTCCGTGCTTTTTAACCTCCACTTTCACATGTATAGGAGTAGTGACTATCAACACAAGCGAGGGCCGGCTGCCTCTCCTCCCTGAGCCACCCCTCAGCCCTCTCAGTCCCAGGCCCGCCCTGCAGCGAGGCGGGATGCAGACAGCTGCAGTGGACTTGGCAGGCCACTTTCTGAGCAGAGGGCCCACGTGGGCAGTGGTCAGAGATGAACCCTGACCCCTCCCGTCACTCGCATGAATTGGACACATTCAGGGAGAATGGCCCGCCTCTTTGGCATCCGTACCCAACCATCTACAAACGGAGTTCTTTGAACCCAGTTTCACCTTCCTGTATGATTCTAAGTAAAAACCTCCCTCTACCCATCCCGCCCTGCAAGCCTGGCCCTTTAAGCCTGCTGGGGCTGGGGCTGGGGCTGGGGCTGGGGCTGGGGCTGGGGCTGGGGCTGGGGCTGTTGGGCCAGAAAGAAGGACAGGGAACAGGTGGCCGAGTGTGACCAAAGCAGAGTCCGGGAACCACAGCTGTAGGAATGCCAGGAGGCTCCGGCAGGCCGAGGCTAGTGGCCAGTGACAGTCCCCGCGTCCCAGTTCAAGACACTGATGCCAACTTCATGCCATGGACACCCCCAAGAGTACACAGCCCTGAGAGGAGCAAGCTGGGACCAGAGAAAGGCGTCCCAGCCACGGCCAAGTCCTTGTGCATGAGCTCAGGGTGAGGGCCATGAACAAGGCTAGGGCCACCCTGGAATGTCACAGGAATTTCCAAGAGCCCTTCTCTTGGTGCTGGTGAGGAGATTCCTGCCTTGGGTGGGGTAGGGGGTAGCTTCTGGGCTCCTCCCTTTACTAAGACCAGTGGCTGATTTAAATGTTAACCAGAAGGATCAGGGATGGATGACCTGTCATCTCTACTCTTACCTCCCCTAGGTCTTGATGTAGCATCTGACCACAGTCCTGGGAGACACGGGCCCTGGGCTCCCCTCAGTGCCCGGAGAGCCCCACCATCCTAAAGATGAGAGCTATGTAGGGGCATGCTGGGAAATATCATTTTCTTGCTCAAAGACAGGAATTCCCTCAGAAAATAGCAGTCAGCAGTGCTGAGAATTTTCTCCCAAACAGTCATTACTCCTGACTTGGGCCGTCCTTACGGCGACTTTGAACTTGTGACCATTGAAGCTGAGTGAGTCATGGAAAGCCAGACCGCTGGCGGCGTGGGATGGCCAGCCCCCTCCTTCAAGAGATGAGTAGTTGGGAGCTCAGAGAGGTCAAGTGACTTGCCTCAGGTCACACAGACAGGGGTATTCAGGAGCCCCCAGCTTTCCTCGCCCTGCCCCTCCCCCAGCTTGAACACATTCCTAGCAGCTGGAAGAGGCAACGTGAACGGTCCTGAACAGTCCCTTCAAAACAGCACTTAGGCAAAAGAGGGGCTGTCGGAACAAGATAGGGCAAACCTCTGTGCGCCTCTGCACCCCGCCCCACCCAGTCTCTCATCTCTGAATTACAAAAAAAAAAAAGAGAGAGAGAGAGAGAGAGAGAGTGTCTCAAATAACCCAAACAGGCAGGGTCTGATCTGCAGACAGTCTGTAGGCACCTGCCCAAGAAGCCGCCGGTCGGCTGGTCCATCCTCCTCTGATTTATGTTGTGTGTGTTAAGCCTTAAATTGTTGAGTCTCTGGCTGGCTGCAGTGGTATTACTGGAGGGCTGGTGCGTGTTTTTCGCTCAGAGCTGGCTCTGGTTCTGGAGGGGTTGGCCCCGGATCAAGTCCAATCTCACACCTGTCTGAGACAATGAGGGCCTTGTTAGACACATCTCCAGCCGTGGCGGCACAGCCTGCTTATTTTTCACAATCAGAACTGGCAGGCGGGGGGCCTGGGAGCAAAAGGGGTGCGGGGAGAGGCCAGGGCGCAGCTCGGAGAGGCCTGGGTCTGCTGCCTCCCTCCAGGGGGCCTCTCCTCCTCCCGCCCCCCTCTGCCTGCTTCCCTGAAGTTTATAAACTTCTCCTTATTTTTGGAAATTAAAAAGCAAACAAACAATACCAACAGTAGCCCTCTTATGAAGGAGAATTTCCTACTGCAAAACAACTAGCTCGCATCCTGTGGTTAAACACGTTCCCGGGCATCCTACGGGGTGAGGAGGGTGGTGGGGGAGACTCCAGCCCACCCCAGAGCAGAACCTGGAGCCCCTTCCCCGCTGCCGGGCGTGTCCTGAACACGTCTTTTCTTCTTGCTTTCTGCGGCAAGGAGGAACAGCTTTTCCCCCGCTCTGTCATTTTTCCTGTAGGAAAAGGTTCTGTCCCCGTTCAGCCTTCCGGTCCCGTGTCATCCAGAGAACAGGGCCGGCTAAAGCCAGTGTGCCTGCAGCCCCTTGGCAAACCCAGCCTTCCCCCGAGACCCTGACAGAGGCAGCGCTGGCTGGGAACCCGTCCGGGTTCTGGTTGGCAGCCCTCAAGGCCGATGTCTCCACAGCGTCCTTATTGACTCAAAGCTACCATGAAATGACTCATGTTTTTCAAAGAACACTATAGAGGTCCCAAGGATAAGGGTCCAGAAAAGAGCTTCCAAAAGTTATAAAGTCACCTTTTGCAGTTAGACCCCCACAGTGGGGACCTATGTAGGAGCCCCACTAATCCCTCCCCATGGAATGACCAGGATGGGGGGCCAGAGGAAGTCAACAAATCCCCCAGTGCCCTTCTTTATTAAAGAGGCTCTTACCCAAAACTGGGGGCACTTAGGCACCAGCATCAGTACTTTCTAACTGTCCAACAAGAAACTGCCAGGCCAGGCATGGTGGTGCATGGCTGTAATCTCTACTGCTCCGGAGGCTGAGACAGGAGGATCCCAAGTTCTAGGCCAGCTTGGGCAACTTAATGAGACCCTGTTTAAAATAATAATAATAGCTGGGCATGGTGGCGCACGTTTGGAATCTTAGTACCTGGGAGGCAAACACAGGAACATCACAGGTTTGAAGCCAGCCTCAGCAACATAAGAAGGCTTTCAGTAACTTAGTGAGACCCTGTTTTCAAATAAAAAATAAAATAGGGCTGAGGGTAAATCCTCTGGTCAAATACCTCTGGATTCATTCCCCAGCACCCTCTTCCAAAAAAAAAAAAAATTAGCCAGGCACAGTGCCACATACCTGTAATCCTAGCACTTGGGAGGCTGAGACAGGAAGGTCACTGGTTCAAGGCCAGCCACAACAACAGTGAGATGTGTTCCACAATTTTTTTTTTTTTTGTACCAGGGATAGAACTCAGGGGCATTCTACCTCTGAGCTACACCCCAGCCCTATTTTTTATTATTTATTTTGAAACAGGGTTTCACTGTGTTGCAAAGGGCCTCACTGAATAGTAGCTGAGGCTGTCCACAAACCACGATCCTCCTGTCTCAGCTTCCCAAATGTTGGGATTAAAAGTGTGCACCACCAAGCCTGGCCAATTTTTTTTTAAATTGCTGGAACCCCAATACCCACAAAAATAAAATAAAAAGGGCAGTCCATCCTTCTTACCTACAACGACTTATTTATATACCGAGCCTGTTGCAGACTCTAGGGTTTAGCCTCAGAGACACAACATAGAAAATGCACACACTGGTAGCAGCAGTCTTATGTTTTCATAGCATAAGTCACTTTTAACTCTTCTACCCTCATGTCTCTGTATGGATGCCAGCCGCCATCCCCAAAAGGACAGCTTTTCAGAGGCATCAAGTTCATACCGGCATGACCTGGTACGAACAGCCATGAGATACAGGAATTCGGGGGCTTCCAGCAGCCCTCTGCGTGTGACCTCGCACCTGGGGCTCCAGGGAGGCGGGGACCATGCTGCACACCCTGCCTCAGCTCTGCACTCCTGACCTAACCCCCGGCTCTGAAATTGTCCCCTTCAGGGGACATGGCTTCAACCCCTGATGTCCCAGTGCCGTAGTCCAGGCCATCCGGTTCTCTATTTTTCCCAGAGCATCCAAGCTCTGATTGACCGAGTCAAGCAGAGGATCAGAAAGGAGGCTGGGGCATAGAGCTGGCTACATCCTCCCTGCAAGCTCTTGTCCCTGCAGGTCACCTGTCTAGAAAGTACTTGTATCAATCATTCTACCCCACTTCCCCAAACCCGCCCCTCTTCAGTGCATCTGATGTCCCCTGTCCTTCCGGGCATCTCCATCCCCACCGAGGGCCAGACTGACCCCTCTTCCTGGCTCCAGGACACACCTGGCGATCCCTCTCCCTCTGACACCTCCGCCTATGTGGCTCTCTTGTCAATAACAGAGAAGCCACGTGTTGGTGCGCACTTGACGTGGGCAAGATTTCCATATGCTGCCAGGTAATCGAAGCCAACACCCCACCCACCAGTGTGCAGGCAGTGCAGCATCTGTGCCCCCAGGCCCCGTCCCGGCCTCCCTCCCAGAGCGGTCAGGGCTCTGCGACCCCTGGACTCTCTCCTACTATTCTGAAGCCCTGGAAGGCTAGCTCAGGTCCCCAGGGAAAGGGGCCAGCCCAAGCCTTTGGGGAAGGGTGTCCCCTGCTCAAGGGACGCAGGTTACAGTGGCATTTGTAGGTTTAAGGCCCATTTTCTAATTTCACACAGTATACACCTTGATTCCATTCTCCCAGAGCACCAACCTGCAGGCAGGGCCCTTTGCTTCCCCAATCCCAGCTGGGAACCCGGGGCAGGGAGCCTGGCAGGTCCCGGCCACCCCTCCCTGGGTCCTTCCCTGGCCTGTGTGACTTGGAGGACATTACGAAGTCTCCCTGCCTCTGGGCTTTCTGGCCTTGTGACTTTCTACAACCTCCAGCCAGTGCTGACACCTTTGCATCTGCTGTGCCTCCTCCGAGGCTCTCTGACAAAGAGCTGAACCTACTTTACACATTTCACTAGTGTCCTGGACTCCAAAGTGAGACCTTCTCATTCATCCACTCCTCCCTGGGAATCCCAACCCCACCTCCCTGGGCCCCCAACCCCTGGCAGCAGCCTTCTTCCCGCTGCCTGACATGGCGGGGGGGCATCCCCTCACCCAGTTGTCTCCTTCCTGGAAAAACAGTCATTCTTCCTTGCACTTTGCAAATTCATTGTTTCCACACGCACTCATTTCTTGCTATTTTTCGCATCCTTACTCCCTCCCAATGGAATGGCCTCTTAGTCCACTTGGGGACTTCGGAGCTCCGCCCCCGCCACACTGATGGAAGCCTGTCCTGCACCACCACCGTGGAAGCCCCAGAGCGACCCCACCGCTGCCCATGGCCACAGTCTTTCCTGGGAACACATTAGATTTTTTTTTTTTTTCTGATGGGTGAATGTAGAACCACTGGGATGGATTGTTGTTATTCCTCTGTCCTCTGGGAAAAGAAAAAGACCTGTGGACCTTCAGTTTTTGTCTTCCATTGGCTCCTCTGAAGAATCTATTCAAATCAGGGGGAAAGTACTTTAAATGTGCTATTGAAACTAGTTTGTTATTTCTCTCTCCCTCTCTCCCCCTCCCTCCATCCTCATTCTCTCTCTCTCTCTCTCTCTCTCTCTCTCTCTCTCTCTCTCTCTCTCCCTCCCTCCCTCCCTCCCTTAAAGAAGACAGGAAGTTCCTGTTTTTTGGAAACATTCATTTCCAAAGAAGCGGCAGAGCCAATCAGCTCTCAGATGAGTTCTTACTGCATTTTTCAGGGTGATACACAATATATATTAAAAAAAGAAAGAAAGAAAATAAAAGAAGCCAATGAGAGAGAGAGAGAGAGAGAGAGAGAGAGAGAGAGAGAGAGAGAGAGAGAACAAAGGGAGATGTTATAATAGGCTTTTGTTGGTACTTGTACTTTCTTGTTGAAAAACCCAGCAAAGACCCCGAGGTGCTGAGGTGCGGATAGAAGCCTGATGCTATCAACCCTCAGAAATCCTGCCCGGAGTCCAGTGGCAGGCAGAATCCAGAACTCCAAAGGACCAGGGCAACTGGTCCTGCTCAGTACAAACGGTGCTTTTAGTCTTTCGTAAACAGCCTGTGCCCCAGGGCTCAAATCCTTCAAGAGTTTGCCTAGGTAATTGCGTTTCATTGGTGTCTGGCATGTGCTCATCGGACTGATCTAGAGGTTCAGACAGCCAAGCCAAAGCTTGTGAGACTGGAGGGGAGCGAGCCCGTGAGTTTAATCCACTTGAAAGACAGGCTAATATTAGAGAAGCTAACTCATTATTTTAAGTGATGTGAGCAGAAAAGGGTTCTCTGCTCACATCACTTTCCATAAAAGGGTTTAAAATCAGGACTGAGCAGTCACTTGGCAGTCCAAGGCCATTAGAAGAAAAGGCGCAAACAGGGACGGCAGCGATGCCCCCTCCTATCTCCTCTCCTTATCTCCCGGGCCTGTCCCTCCCCACACTACCCCCAAAACAAGAGGGCGGCTCCCTAATCCTAACCTCCCTCCCTACGTTTGACTTTTGGGGTGATCACAGATACGCAGCAAGAGACTCCAGCTTTTATTTGAGATTGGGGTTGCCTGGGCTTCATCTCAGGGTACAAAAGAGAGGAACAAGGAGAAGAGAATTCCGTCAGAGCCGGCAAAGCCCGAACCCTACAGACTGCTAAGCTGGAGACAGTACCCGTCCCCAGCACCCGGGCATGGGCAACGGGCATGGCGATGACTCCTACCTTGTTTTTTTTTCTTTTGAAATTTAAGTCAGTCCCTCCATTTTGCCAGTGTATGGTAACCAGGTGAGACCAGGTGAGAGGAAGGGTGGTTTTTCTGTCCCAGCCTGTCACTAGCCCGGGTTGTGGGAGAGAGGAAGTCCCTTCCCTTCTCCATAATTCTGTTTTCTCCGAAATAGGGCCCTCATGGAAAGTCTCTGAGGCTGATTTCTGCTCCATCATTCCAGGAGATGCTGGAATGAAACCTCAAAAATGTTGACAGTGGTTTGCATCATTATCTAGTTACATGTGACTCACGCCCGGGAAGCTCTGCAGAGACAAGTGCCGGCCTGTCCCTTCCCAGGTGGCAAAGCCGACGGTCACCTCGGGAGCCATCTCACGGGTCATTCCCACCCACGGCTCACCCCAGGCCAGCTCCGGGTCTGGCTGCCAGGCCTGAGACTGTGACAAAACAGCTGCCCCAAATCCTGGCATGGGGACAGAGTGGACATGGGTATGCGGACGCTGCAGCCGCCCTGATTCCCACCAGGTCTTGCCCACCCTGGGCTCTCTGGAGAATCCAGGCTCCAGTCTCCTAGTCTGAGCAGCGTCTCTGGAAGTTCCATCCTCTGGCTTGTTGTTGGGTTAGGCATGTGGCATCCTGTGGCAGTGTGGTTCCTGGGCCAGGTGTCCCTTGACGCTTTAGGACACCAGCGACATTGGCGGCTGGACCATTCTCTGTTCTAGGGACGGTCCTGTGAATTACACGCTGGGAGCAGTGTCTCTGGCCGCCGCCCACCAAATGTCACCGGTAATCTGGGACCCTCATACGGACAGGCAGAAATGTTGCCAGATTGTTCTAGAAGTCCCCTGGAGAAGAGATTTCTATGTGGTAATGGCCCATTTCGATCCATCCGGGAAATTCACAAGGATTCAGTCAATACACATAGGCCTTCCGTGCCTAAAACAAATAGGAGTTGCTTAGGGCTCTATAAATCAAATCTGACTTCGTTCGGTCCCCAGCATCTCTGTTCTCCACAGGCCAGAGTTTCGATGAGATGATGGCATGTGTCTATAATACCAGTACTTGGGAAGCTGACATATCACAGGTTCGAAGCCAGCCTCAGCAACTTAGCGCGGCCGTTTCCAGATTTAAAAAATAAAACAATCAAAAGGGCTGGGTGTGTAGCTCAAAGGCAGAATGCCCCTGGGTTCAACACCCAGCGCCACAAAAGAAAAAAAAAAAAAAAGAAGTGTTAATTGTCTGCTGTTGCCATCTCTATGTTTAATTTCTTTTAAAACTCTTCCATTCCGAGTCACTAAAAACCGATTGCTTCTATGAGAAAGACTTTCTTGACCTTGTAAATCAAAGCAGCTCTCTGGAGGGAGGTTTCCCACTCTGGGCTTGGTTGGTATCATCTTTCTGAGGGTGACCTCATCTATTAAAGTATGAAGGTTGTATTTGAAATGCCATTTACTTTCTCTAAGTCAATAAATGAAGCTGGGGATCTTTAGATCATCAGAGGTCTGCTTATTGCCAGGAGTTTTTCTCTGTGTGTGTCATTTTTTAAACCGAGATCTGTGTTGGAGTTTAAAAGAATTCCGGCAGATTTCCGTTTGCCTTTCTCAATCAGTGTGGGGTGATATTCCTCTGCGAGTGGAGATTGCCCCCAGATGAATCTGACTTTATTAGTTTATGTCCTTTGTTCAGAGCACCGGGGATGAGCTTATGAAAGCGCACAGGGCTCTTATCTTCAAAGGTCTCCTTTATCCTGCACACTCCGCCCGGCAACCTGCGTTATTAATCTACTGCAATCCCAATTAGTTCACGTCAAGGTCAGTTTTGTGGGGTGTACAAAATGGCCGCAAACTTCCATGAACTCAGGCCCCCGGCGTGGATCTCACGTGAAGGAGGGGAGGGGGCCGCGGCACAGGAATGTAGAGGAGAGCGGGAGGCTCCCGATAGCCCAGAAGAAATTGATAGTGATTCCCTTGGCTTGCAAGCCTAAGAAATCTCCTTATTCTAAAGAATTCAAAACTTGTAAAGGAAGGTGCAGTCTGACGAGAGTTCAGTTGAGCTGCTGTTCCTCACTCTCTTCTTGATGGCAGATATCAAGTTAGCAATCCTTTTTATTTTGTGTGTGTGTGTGTGTGTGTGTGTGTGTGTGTGTGTGTGTGTTACTGAGGATTGAACCCAGCGGTGTTCTACCTCTAAGCTTCACCCTAGCCATCATCATTATTATCATTATTTGAAAGAGGGTCTTGCTAAGTTGCTGGAGGTCTCTCTATATCACTGGGGCTGGCCTCGAACCTGTGATCCTCTTGTCTCTGCTTCCTGAGTACTGAGATTACAGATGTGTACTCTCATGCCCAACTTAATTTAGCAATCCTTAAGAGATATAAAGAAGCGTTAAGAATCTATTTCCAGGAGGATTTATGTATGTGGAGAAGTCTTGAATTTAAGAAGCATAATGAACACTCCATAACTCCTCCAAAGATGTGTGTCTGCAAAATAAGGCAGAGTTGGTGGGTCTCCGGTGTGTCCTGTTTTAGGACTGATGACAGATGCTGGGCTCATGGCTGTATATCCTGCTGTCTTTCTCTGAGGCCCCCATAGCGCAAGTCATAGATATGAAAGGCATATGCTTGACTGGGTGGAGGAGGCCCCTCCTGATTACTGGGGACAGACCCCAGGGGCTTTCTACCTCCATCCTATACCCCCCCAGCCCTACTTTTTTACTTTTTATTTTGAAACAGGGTCTCACTGAGTTGCAGAGGGCCTCACTAATAGCTGAGGCTGTCCGCGAACCACGATCCTCCCGTCTCAGCCTCCCAAATGCTGGGATTACAAGAGTGCGCCACCACGCCTGGCTGGGAGGCCCTTCTTATGTGAGGAGAATGTGCTTCCTGGATCTGCCCTTACCGCTACCATTAGTGGAGGGTAAGGTAAAAAGGCCAACTGGAATTGCTGTGTCTATTACAAGAGACAGATGCACTGTTCTGTACAGCCAGAATTTTCTCCAAATTTTCTAGAAGATGAGGGGCGTTGGAGGCAGGGCAAGGCCAGGAAACACACGGTGCCCACTCTACTCTTCACGCAGGCACCAGACTGGCCATTTCTCAGACTCCTCTTAGCAGAGCAGGAGGGTACCGTGCAGCACCCAGCTGGAGAATGTGCAAAGGGGGGTGTCACACGCCCCTTGCTAGCCATTCCCCAAGGTCTGGCTTCTCAGCCCTTGCTGCGGGGAATAATTCTAGGAGCCTGGTGATGTGCAGGGAAGGAAATCGAGACGGTGACAGGGGTGCAGGTAGGAAATAAATGGTAGTCGTGCAATAGCGGGGACGAGAGTACCTAATGTGTAAGACAGGAAGGGAACACAGCAGCTGCACTTTTTTGACTTCCCTCATCCGCACTGATCACGGGGGACTGGGCACTTCAGCTTAGGGGCATTTTTCCATTTTCCTTTGTCAGGTTGTTATTCTTGGAGTCGGGGGTGTGGGTTGGATGCTCTTAAAGAAAGAGCAGCTGCCTTTGTCATGAGTTTCGCTTCAGAAGACAGAGTAGGATGGATCCTCAACTGGCGACTCAGCCTCTGGGTTCTGTGTCCTGGCAGGGACCGTGCGACCCTCCCTGTGCCCATGAGGTGCCTGAGTGCTACTCTGGGGCAGTGGTGCTCCCTCTGAGGAGACCAGTGCTCCGCGGGAGGAAGGTCCTACCTTCTGTTTGAACAGAGGAGGCGCTACCTTGACGGCATGGCAGACGCATCTGTAGGGAAACCGGGCTTTGCATCTTGGAACTCGGGCTGGCTAAGGAAACCTCACTCCTGCTGATCCGTGGGGCTGAGTCTCCTCTGCCACTTTGAGCACCATCTGGCTGGGATGGGCATCTCTGCAGGGTGAGCAATTCTCTCCAGACATGGTTACTTCTCACTGAAAAGAGAGAAGACTGTGCCCTGCCTCCTAGGTTCCAGAGATGCTCTTGAGGATAAACGGGCTTCACCCCTCTTCCCAGCTGGGGAAACTGAGTCTCCAAGGTATAAGTCACTCGTCTCAGTGAGTGAGAGGCCAAGCCGGGGTCTCCCTTCTGATCCCTGGACTCCAACACATGCCCTTGCCGCATCCTTGTGTAAGCCCTCTGGCTCCTGGAAGGACAGCTCGGGGATGAGCTTCCCAAATCCTGGACATGTTTGGGACTCCCATAAGCCACAGAAGAGCCGAGCGCCTCTCAACCTCTTTACACTGTCTTGTCTTGTATTCTCTTCTCTTTCCCTGGGAATGGGAGCTTTTCTGTTCTGATTTTATTAGAATGCCATGCTTCAGTTTGCTGCTTAAAACCAGAATCGCTGGCCTTCAAATCCAGTAAGATTGCATTGGAGCAGGGCTCACCAGGGACAGATGACAGAAGCTGCTCTGTGGCCCGGAGCCGTTGGCACATTTGTTCAAGCATTTCTCACACTCATGAAACCACAAGAGCGCTAACGCGAGGAGGGGCTGCAGCTAGGGGGTGCACATGAAGAATGCGTGCTTGGTTGGGGGAGAGCGCGTCCCCTCTGTTCTCTGGCCAGAGGTCCTGGGTGTTGGCTCAGGGGCAATACTCGGGGGCTACAGAGATGGAAGGGTGGCCCCAGAGGAAGCCAGGCTGCCAAGTGGCATGACAGGTGCCTGCGGTAGCCCAGCTGTGGTCTGCGCTCTAGACCATGGTATTCCCCAGTACGGACAACTCACAGTGTAGGTAAGGGCTTTGTTATATAGCCTCTTTAGTCCCAAAGAGAATGGTGCTTCTCTTTTTTTTTATTTTTTCCTGCTACCACCTGAAGCCTGGAGACCCTTGGCAGAGCCTTGGCCACCAGTATCACACCTTAATATAATTTTCCCAAGGGACAGCTCTTACTTCTCTGGAGTCAGAGAGATCAAGGGTCCTCTCTGGCGAGGGCCGAGGTCCAGAGGCCCCCCGTAAGCATATAGCTGAGCCTGGACAACGTGCATGGTCTTCCTCTGCCAGTTTGGACCACAGGCTGCCTCCATATCTGGTCCATCCAAGCCACCATCGCCCGCTGCTCTTTGGCCTGTGCCATCCTCTACGCCCATGGAATGTTTCTTCAGAACATCCTTCTCCTCTAGCCTTGGGTGGTCCTGAGATGCCCTGTGCTCATGCTTGGTGCTTCCCCTGAGGCATCAGTGCCTTCTTCTAGAACCAGGGTCCTTGCTCTGCACCGAGGGCCGGCTCCCGAGTTAGAGGCTGGGTGCGCCTTCCCGGACCCTGGCACGGTATGCCTGGAACATCACTTTCACAGAGGGAACAAAGAGAGTGTGAGTGCTGGAGAAGGACCTCCGGAGGGGAATGGAAAGCCACCTTTACCTCCATGCTTTGAGATCTGTATCGGAGGAGAAAGAAATGGAAAAATGGATGGACAATGGCCTGGCGTTTGGGCCATGACTCAGCCCGTCTGTAGATTGTCTTCAGCCCTAGGGAGTATATATAAAGACAGAGTGGGGGTGCAGCAAACCCTATGGGTGAGATGCCCACAAGGGATGCTTACTTACCATAGTATGGGAAAAGCTTTTGTCTGTGGGGGAGGACAGGTCCCTTCTGTGCACTGGGAACCACAGTCCCTCCACCCGTGGGCACCAACGGCCACTCTCCTCTGCCTCCGGGAGACAGTGCCAACCGAGACGGAGGCATGTCATAAATCACCCCACCTTTCTAGAAGCCGGTGACTTCCCTCTGAACCCTTCCTCAGAGAGGGCTCTGCCTACATACAGAGTCCTTTTCCAGACGCTTCTCAGACTGCGCTGGGGGAAGGGAGCGGCCTCGTGGTGAGGCTTGAACTGTTTCCCCTGGGAACTGTCTGGCCAGTCTAATGAGGAAGAGCACTGTGCATTTATGGAGAGCCTTTCATCTATGGATCTCAAAGCCGCACCACAAACATTAATTAACTCTCACACCTGTGAGGCAGGTGAGTCTGGTTCCCCCCATTTTTAAAGATGAGGAAACAGAGGTTTGGGAGGACAAGGACTCTGGGGTGAGCTACCAGGGTTGGTAGTGGCCTGGCCTTGATGTTCGGAAGCCACCTTTCAGATCCACAGGGCCCGGCCGAAAGCCTCCCCAGGCTGAGCAAGGAATGAGGTCTTCCGGATGCAGTGAGTGGCAGCCCCCTTCCTCCCCCTCCCAGGCAGCTTGCCACCTCCCAGGCCTGCTGCTGGCAGGCAGGATAGATCCCTGCAAACCCCAAGGCCTTTGAAACGCAGCATACCCAGGCAGGCCTCTGCCCTGGCTTGGTGGCGATGCTTCCCTTCAAAGTAATTGCTGGAACAGCGAAAGCATCTAAGCTCCACATGACTAACCAAGATGTCTGCGGCCGGCGAGAGCCAAACGTTTGGCAAATCCCAGAGCTCTTTCACAAGCTCTCTTTACCTTCCAGGATCCAGAGCTGATGGGAACTGACTCACTTTATCATGGGTTTTCACTGATACAGGGACAAGGTGCTAATCCCGTGTCTGCGACCTGGGGGAACGCAGAGGCAAGGGCTATTAATTCTTGGGCTGTGTTGCAGCTTCGCTCTCTGCCTTGGAGGAAACACTGCTTCTCAGACATGGTGGAACTGTCAGGAAAAAGCATCCTTTGAGAACCAGCCAGCCTCCGGGGCTGTGGAAGCTGCTATCACACGACCCTGGACCCTTCAGTGAGCTGTGAAGCTTCTTTTGCTTGCAGAGGAGCCCGGTTCTTTCTTCCCAAGGGTCCCAGATGAGGAGATGCAAACCTCCACCAGGGCTCGCCCTGACACATCACCCTGGAAACTGACTCACATCTCTGAATCCTGAGTCACATCCTGATGTGCGCTCTGAGGATCCAAGAGAGTATTACACCAGCTACCCATGACTGAGGTGCACTTGGAGGGCACCCCAGGAACTTCTCTGTCTTCTTCCAAGCTGCAAGAGGGAACAAATCCTGTAGGGGAAAAGCCAGCCTGGCTCAAGGGTTTATATGTTACATCCTAAGCAGTTTAGGATTTTTAAAAAATAGATGACCAAGCCTTATGTCATACTGAACTGTCTGCTACTTATTTTTACATGGCTCTTTGGTGACTTGAGGGACCTGGCCTTATAGGGCAACTGCCAAATAGCCAAGGAATGAGCTTTCTGACATGAAGAACCAAGCAAAGGACCCATCAGCCTACTGGCCCAGGGCTGAGTGAAGACAGTGCTAGTGCTGTGGAAACCTAAGCTTTGAGGGTGGGTGTTAAAAAGGCCACAGGAGAGGATGGTCAGAGTAAAACCCTGTCTCAAAGGAGCTGTCTTTGTCTCTTCTTTGCTGTGGCCAGAGGGGAGCACGAGGATAACACAGGATGCTTTGAACTTTCTATAGAATAAGCATTTGGTTTTCATTGATATTTTTTTCCTCTAGTACTTTTCTGTGTTCAGTTTATTTCATTGATTTCTACTTTAATTTTTCCTATTTCTTTTTTTCTGTTCGCTATGGTTTTTTTTCTTTTAAATTGTTTTATTGGTGCATTATATTCATACAACATATTGGGATAAAAATCTTATATGTACAAACATGTACTCATCGCTGATTTAACCCCTACCCAATTCCCACCCCATTCCCTCCCCGTCCCTCCCTCCCTTGCTTGGCATAGTGATTGACTTAAAAAAAAAAAAAACTCGCTATAAGTTTATATTGCTCATTTTCCTCTAGTTTCTTAAGGTGGAAGCTTTATTGTGGATCTCAGAGCTTTTCTTTATAATATACATATCTGGTGCTATCAATTTTCTTCCAAGTGTTGCTTTTGCTGCACCCCACAAATGGTGGTGTTTATTTTCATTTTCTTTCACTTTGTTCAAAATAGTTGTAAACTTCTTTTGCAATTTCTTCTTTGGTCCTTGTGTTATTCAGAGGTGTGTTGTTCTTTTTTTTGGGGGGGGGGTGGTACTGGGGGTGGAACCCGGAGGCTTTCTACCTCCGGGCTACACTCCCAGACCTTTTTTATATTTTATTTGGAAACAGGGTCTCACTAAGTTGCTGAGAGCCTCAGTAAGTAGCTGAGGCTGGCTTCGAACCCATGCGATCCTCCTGTCTC
This sequence comes from Muscardinus avellanarius, assembly GCF_963383645.1. NCBI lineage: Eukaryota > Metazoa > Chordata > Mammalia > Rodentia > Gliridae > Muscardinus > Muscardinus avellanarius. The sequence goes on from NC_137790.1 coordinate 10,485,954, forward strand.
AGCCTCCCAAGCGCGGGGATTACAAGCGTGCGCCACCACGCCCGGCTCAGAGGTGTGTTGTTTAATATTCAGTATTTGGGAGATTTCCCAGCTCTGTTTCTGATATTGATTTAGTTTAAATTCATGTGGCTTAAAAAAAATGTTCCCCTTTTGTATCATTTCTTTGCTTTTAAGATTAAGGTGTGTTTCATGGCCCAGAATGAGATCTTTTTTTGCTTAATTTTCCACCTGAGCTTAAGAAGAATGTATATCCTGCTGCTGTTATTGGGTGAAATGGCTTAAAGATCAACTTGATAGTGTTGTTCAGGTCAATAAGGTCCTCGTTTTCTGCCTGCTTGGCGGATCAGTGGCTGCAGGAGGGATGCCGAGCCCTCCGACTATGATGCTGTGTTTTCCCGTTTCCTTGTAGTTCTGTCTTTCCCCGGGGTTTCTTGACACTGTTGTTTGGCTGACACATGTTAAGGAATATGTCATTTTCGGGAGTCGACTCATTGCCACCGTGTAATTTTCCTGTTTATCTCTGAACATATTCTTTCTTCTTCAGTCAGCTTTATGTAAAATTGATAGAGCTACTGTGGGTTTCTTTTGATTAGTGTTTCCACAGTGATTCTTTCTCTACCCCTTTACTTTTATTTAAGTCCTTCTCTAAATCGAGTAGGTAATATGTGATTGGTTCTTATTTTTAATCCACTCTGACAATCTATGTTTTAAGAATGGTGCATTTAGGCCATTCATATTTAAACTGATTATTGATATGATGGGATTAATTACCACATTTACAACTCCTGTATTTATTGCTTCTGCTTCCCTTATCCCTCTATTTTTCTGTTCTCTCTGGTTTTAAGAGAATATTTTATATGCTGACATTGTTCTCTCTTATTATAGCAATTGTATTTTTTCTTTTGTAGTACTAGAGATCGAGCCAAGGAGTATTCTACCTCTGAGCAATCCCCCCAGTCCTATTTTGTTATTGATTGATTGATTGATTGATTTTGTGGTAGTGGGGATTGAACCGAGGGGCATCCTACCTCTGAGCTACATCCTCAGCCCTATTTTATCTTTTATTTTAAAACAAAGTCTAAGTTGCAGAGCGCCTTACTAAGTTCCCGAGGCTGGCTGTGAACCGGTAATCCTCCTGTCTCAGCTTCCCAAGTATTGGGATTACAAGAGTGCACCACTACACTTGGCTTATTTGGCTTATTTTTTTATTTTTATTTTTTGAAACAGGGTCTCACTAAGTTGCTGAGAGCCTTGCTAAATTGCTGAGATTGATTTTAACCTGCAATGATCCTCCTGTTCCTGCCTCCCACGTACTGGGATTAGAGGCATGCACCACCATGCCCGACTCAATTAGGATTTTTTTTTTTTTTTTTTTTTTGTGGTACTTGGAATGGAACCCAGGGGCAGTCTACCTCCGAGCTACATCCCCAGCCCTATTTTTTTATTCTTTATTTTGAAACAGGGTCTCACTGAGTTGCAAAAGGCCTTGCTAAGTAGGTGAGGCTGCTCGTGAACTGCAGTCTCCCTGTCTCAGCCTCCCGGATGCTGGGATTCCAAGTGTGTGCCACTATACCTGGCTCACAATTATGTTTTATTAGTGATTTTAGTGATTGATCTAGAGTTTGAAAAATACATGAGTAACTGATCTGAGCCCCCCATCAAGTAATACTATATTACACACACCTTTCTTCTTATCTCTGTAACCACTGTTATTCATTGACCTGATGCAGATGCTGTAATTGCAAGTCCATTGTAACTGTTAGCACTTTAAACAGATGGCTTATTTTCTACTCAATTAAGAATGAAAAGACTTTATATTACCTTCATTTATTCCTTTTCTGATGTTCTTTCCTTTCTTTACATAGATCTGAGATTCTGGCCTATATAATTTTCCTTCTTCCTAGGATACTTTTTTTAACATCTCTTGCAAGTCATGTCTGCTGGTAGCAGATGAATTCAGTTTTGTGTGTCAGAGAATGTATTTATTTCTCTTTCACACATAAAGGATAATTTTGCTGGATATAGAATTCTATGTTGGTGCATTTTATCTTTTTATTTCTTATATTACTTTTATTTGTCTTTGCTTACATGGTTTCTGAAGAGAAATCTGATGTCGTTCTTTTTTATTTTTTTTAATTTATTATTTTTTGTGGTACTTGGGATTGAACCCAGGGGCATTCTACCACTGAGCTACATCAACAGCCCCTTTTTTTACTCTTTATTTTGAAACAGGGTCTCACTAAGTTGTGGAGGGCCTAAGTAGCTGAGATTGGCCCCAAACCTGTGATCCTCCTGTCTCAGCCTCCCAAGTACTGGGATTACAACTGTGTGCCACCACACCCGGCTTGTTGTAATTCTTATCCTTGCTACTCTACAGATAAAGTGATATCCCCCTCCCGCTCCATTCTTTTTTGAATATTCTGTTCTCTTTGATTGTCTTCAGTTTGCATGTAATATGCCTATGAATAGTTTGGAGATCTGCCTTTCTTGGTGTTTTCTGAGCTTCCTGGATCTTGGTTTGGTACCTTTAATTAATTTTGGAAGTTTCCCAGCTATTAATACTTCAAACATTCCTTCGCTGTGTTTTCTCTTTCTTCTTCTGGTACTCCAATTATACACATGTTATACCTTTTGCAATACCCTGGAGTTGTTGGATGTTCCGGATGTTTTTTTATATTTTTCTCTCCACCCTTTAGTTTGGGAAGCTTCTGTGGGCACATCTTCAAGTTCGGTGATTCTTCCTTCTGCCGTGTCCTATCTATTGATAAGCCCATGAATGACATACCTCATTTGTGTTACAGTGTTTTTAATTTCCAAAATTTCCTTTTGAGTCTTTCTGAGAGTTTGCACCTCCCTGAATACAGTGTCCATCTCTCCTTGCATGTTATCTTCTTCCACTAGAGCCCTTAACATATTACTTAATCATAGTTAAGGTTCCCATCTCATAATTCTAGCATTTGTGCCGTATCTTTGCCATATCATTTGTGGTTCTGACATTTGCTTTGTATCTTCAGGTTCTGTTTTTGTTTGTCGTTTGTTGTTGTTTCGCTGTTGTTGAAAGGTGAACGTGCTGTATCAGGTAATAGGAACTGAAGCAAACAGGCCTTTAGTGTGAGTCTTGATGTTCATATAGGTAAGAGTTGGGCTGAGTTTAATGTTTACTGCAGCTATAGGTGCCAGAGGCCTCAAAGTCAGCTAGTATTCCTTTTATTTCCATTGTCATCTTTAGGCTTCCCTACAAAATTCTTCCTTAAATAGTTAACACCCTGAAGCTCAGCTGTCACCCACTGTTAGTATACTGAATCCTGTGAGAACCTAGTGGAGTTCCTGAATAAAAAACAAAAGCAACACAAAAAAGTCCCTCTCAGACAAGATTGCTGCTCCCAGAGTTTCTTACTTCGAGTAGCCCGTACTCAGCTCCCAGTAGTATCCTGAGATCACCATTAAGTGTTTCAATAGCCTATGGATGTGGCAACTTCTGTTCTTGGTAAGCAGATCTTGCTGTGATTCAAGATTTGGGTGACAGCCTGTCTTGCAACTCCAGTTCTCCAGCAGATCCAAGACATGGCATGAGTTTTCAATATGGCTAGCTTTTTTCTTGTTGTAAAGACAAAAAAAAACAAAAAACAAAAAAAAAAAAACCAATAACTTCCAAGGTCTTTACATCATGGAGCTGAAACTAAAAGCAGGGCATTCTAAATTGTTTGATAGGGCCATTATTGACTTGAGAAACATTTTGATATTTCTGCATTAAGAAAAAACACTCTACTTTCTTACGGAGTGATAGATGTCATGGACCTTTTGAGCTTACTGCTAGCCAAAACTTACTCCAGCCTAGAGTCTCCCTTTTCTTCGACCCCACCCCCCATTTCAAATGGAAAAGTGTAAGTAGGGCACATGAATGTGGAAAGGGGCTCTTTTTGCTCATTATACGATAATCAAAAAACTGAAATAAATGCATAACAGAATGGCCTTGGTAAAGTCACTGTATCAAAATAGCATTTATCCTGGGGAAAACAGGATGCAGAGAGGCTCAAATTTAAATGTTATAATTCAGCGCCTTTTTAAAAATGGAAACATGAATCAGTTGAGATACCGGGCTTTTACCTTCTCCATCTTCACTAGAAATTTCTAGTTTCCTTTCTCCTTTACCATTTAATCTTCTAAGCCTATCTCCTCTCCAGCTCTGAAGAGTGTGACTGCTGAACTCTTTAACACTGAAGAAAACAATATCACCTGAGTCTCATCCTGGAACCAGCATGTGTTGCCTTACCAATTGATATCAGATATCTCTTGACATCACAAAAAATTGATATCACAAAAAATTACTCAGACCTATTGAATATTTACTATGGCTGGAAACTGTGATGCTTACTTGGCAGTTAAGATCCTACTTATTCCTATTATTCTGAAGTTGGAAACTGTTGAGCAGAAAAAATACGACACAGAACTGTGACCTAAATTTTGTTTCTTCTAGGATGTCCCCTCCTCTCACAGACAGAACATAAGCATGTAGCAAATATCACTAGATTCTTACCACTGCCTTGGGAACAGCTGTTTTCAAGTTAAAATTAGGCAACTAATTTAGAGTTATCCTAGACACTGCCCTTAGAGACCCAATGGCTATAATTCCCAGAAGGCAGGGACTATAATCTATTCATTAGTGGACCCCCAACACATTATCCCTTATAAAGCAAAAATGTTCGTGGAAATATGAATGATTAGGTGAATAATTTCACAAACTTATAAATGAATACGTGAATTAATTAGTGAAGCAGCCCTCAGAATGATAACGAGTGCATCAGGAAGGAGCATTTCTCAACACAATAGGGTCCTCAGATCTTCACTGACCTAAGTTGAAGTGGGGCAGGGACCGTCTCAGCCTTATCACTGTTACCAGTTAAATGAGTACTTGCCTGGCACATAGCATACATTTAGTAAACTGCTGTTCTTTTTGATGGATTGACTTATTGGGGGAAACTCCTCAGGAACAGGCAGCACTGTGCTTTAGACAGAGGCTGACAGTGCTCTTCCTGGGCCTATGGCCTTTTCTAGATAACTTCCTTCTTACTCCCTACTTCCTCTTCCAAGAATATGCATCATGAGCACCAGCCCCCGCCCCACGCCCTCCACCTGACTCTTTCCTGACTCTGCTTAATACAAGCCCACGGAATAGACAAGTTAAGCAAAGAAATGCTGCATACGGCTCAGATGAGTGAGGTTCCCTCTCTGTCGCCATTCGAAGGGACTTAGCAGAAGTAAGCAAGCCAGGGCCACCTAATTGCTTAGCACACAGGCTGGCCCACAGCTCACTTCTCCTGCCCATCAGTCCTCAGCACCCCTCCCTGTGCTCGTCCTTGGGTTCACAGTGGCCCCATCACAGCAAAGATGATAAACTAATTGAACACAGAATGCGCCATATTGCCCCACCCTTTTTGGCCTCAGTTTCTATTATCAATACATGCAGAAGAAGATGCCCCCCCCCAAAAAAAAAAAACAAGGCAAGGCTCACCATCACCACCTTCTGGCTCACTGTTGGCAGTGACCCCAAGTACAGTTGACTGTGATCCCAGGAATGTCAAGTCCTGGGAGAGTGGTCTTCAGATCCTACAGGGCTGTCACTGTCCCCCACTCCAACCCCTGGAAAGATAAGTGATGGCATAAAGTAAGATAATGTCAAATCTTTAACCTGGTATTTAAAAAAAATCATAGAACTGGGACTTTAATCATAAAGATCATTTTCCCAAAGCATATTTTTAAAAGGCTGTGAAATATTATGCAACGTTTGCATGGTTTAATTATGAGTTTAGAAAAGCCTAGCACGACTTTTTCACTACAGTAAAACATGACAGAGCATGAATCACAGCCTAATACTTTATGCTTAGTGTGGTTTTAGACATGGGTTTAGGGGTACGAGGCTGTCTACACAACAAGGCATGAATTACTGTACCGCAATTCACACCCCGGAGGGCTTTATGGCAATTATAAAACCTCTTTTGTTTGCTTGCTAAGTGATTAAAATATTTGAGTACTATATATTCACTTAGTAAATGTGTGTGTCTATAACATAACATAACGTATGTCTTATAGAAAGTATCTCCATATGGGATTTTTCCCCCACTTGGAGCGAGATACTTCAAGTAACAAGGGCATATTGAACAATCTCCTGTTGGTTTTCAGCAACTGGAAATACTGTTAGCTCTAAGATCACACCGGAGTTTCAACTGCACGTGGCCATTTATTTTCCCCACTTTAACATGGGTCCACACTCTGTTCTTTGCCATCTCTTTAAGTTCTCTAGAATTTGGACTGAAATGAAAACCTTTCTCTGCTATTAGATTCCAAGGATTCTAAGTTAACATGTTTGCCCAGAAACTACCAGGTTTTGAAACTTAAAAACTCAGTTGTATTCCAAGAAAAAGAAAAGAACTAGTATTAGGAATGAGGGAGGGAAGAAAGGAGACGATCAGGACGAGAGCTGGGGTCTCCAAATGTCTGACTCTCTTGTCCACTGTGGCAACTTCAAAGAGGTAAACTTCAAAAGAGATAACTTTGCTGGAAATGAAACGTCTCTGGAGGCAGCAGCTCTGAATATTTCCTAACGAGTAGGACTAACTCATTTCCTTATGACACGGTGTAGGCAAAACTTAAACCTGGCATTTCCCTAGAGAAGTCTGCCCTTCCTAGATCTACTCCCAAGGTCACGGAACTCTGACCAGGGTGAGAGCTTTAGGTATCATGATTGTATACTATTATCTTTGTCCCCAAAGAAGGTGGGGCCCAAAGAGAAATCTAACATTTAACCTTAAAGAAATATAAAACTGTCTTGTAGTGGGGAAAGTGTCCAATTTCAATTTCCTTGCCTATTTTGCCTTAGAGCCCCTCCCCGCATCACTTTCCATCCACTAACTTTGTGATGCTTTTGAAAACTAAGATTCTTCTGGATGCTGGAGTCAGATTTACAAAATCCATTTTGTCTAAGTCTTTTGAAGACAGACTTTTGTCTCTTCTCTGTCCCAAGCCTCTTAATAGTGGCAATCTGTAAAATGCTCGCTAAAAATGCTGCCCTTTAAAAGTTGCAAACTTCAGGCTTTGAAAAGCAGCAAGCGGGCTGGGGTGATAGAGGCACCGCCACTGCTGGGCTTGTGGACCGGTCCTTAGAGCTCACTGCCAGCTCCCTCAGCCAGACCTTCTATTCCCTCGTCCATGGGAGACTGTTCACTACATAGAAAACGTGTACAAGCCCACAGAATGTCTTTGTCAGAGGTGCAAAAAGGTTCGCCAAACTAGACATTCTTTTTGTGTAGAAATACACGTAGGCTTCTAATGATGTTTCTGAAGATGACGGTGGCTATAATTATTAGTGAAGCTGAAGTAGCCAAGGAGTGGGGACCTGAAATTGTCAGGTGTTAGAGTCCAGTAGTTTGAATGTGAACACTTGACCCGGAGAGCGTAACCTATCCCCCTTATCATGATTAGTGTGATGATGTAAAACTTTTGGAAGGAATAATCATTAGACAAAAAAATCTCTGAGAATCAGCCATAAACTGTAATTCAGGATCTTTCCGGGGAGAAATAATCCAGCAGAGGAAGATTCCTGGACTCAAGTGGAGTCACTAAACATGGGTCCACAGGCTACCTGTATGCAGAACACATCTAAACAAATGTTACTCATTGCTGATTAAAAGCCCCTTTTGTTGTTGTTGTTGTTGTTGTTGTTGTTGTTGTTGTTGTTACCCCATTCTACCCCACTCAACCTATAACCATCCTCCTGATTCTCTGCAGATACAAGGCAGATCCAGCCGTCCCCGCCGTGGTCCTATGACCAGTCCTACCAGTACTTGGGATCCATCACCTCTCCTTCCGTACACCCAGCAACGCCCATTTCGCCTGGACGGGCCAGCGGAATGACAAGTCTCTCCGCAGAACTTTCCAGTCGACTCTCAAGTAAGTCTCTTAAAAACACATTCGCAGCCCAGCTGGAGTTGGAAGGTTGAGGAGACCAGTGGCAACGCATGAAGACAGTTGGCAGGCCATTATTAATGGAACAAAACGTGGCTTAATGACTAATGGCTTCTCTCAGCTCTAAACCCCATGCCTATGTACCTATGTTTCTTGATACTCGGAGGCAGAGACTGTGGATGGTGGGGCAGAAGCAGCTTGTGTACTTTGGGGCCGCTCATGTTAGACAGGACAGAGTAGTGTCTGAAAGGCCCAAGAGACCGGCTTCTAGAACTTATCATTCTAAGTCGGGTCCTGGACGGATGGGACTGGTCCGTCTAGTGGTGGTGGATTTTCACAGGCCCATGAATGGCAGGACGAGGTGCTCGGGGAATGGGAGGCTAATATACCACAAGGAGACAGTCCCAACCAAGAGCTGTTCAGAGGGAGGTTAGAGGAACAGAAGGGAAAGCTCAGGTGTCGTGCTGAGCTTAATTGTGGTGAATACGAGCTCATTAAATATTAGTCATTTAACCTAGGAGCCCTTTGGGCTTGGCACTCACCTTTGCTTGTGGGCAGGGAAATCGGAGTTACAGAGAAAAATTCCTTTGTTGAAGGCAGAAGAAGAAACTTACTGTTTGGGGCTTTGAAATTGGAGCTGAACCAAACTGTGAAAATACTTCAGAGACCTTGAGCACTATAGGGCCTGCAGACACACTTGCCTGTGAGCTGGGGGAGGGTGACAGGTTTTGTATCTTGCCTCCTAGGATCAGATTATAACAGATTGGTGGGGGGCAGGCAAAGGGGCAAAGGAGTCTTGTTCGCCATTGCAAATGTTGTGAAAGGTTGTGCTTTCCAGACAGTTGGGACGATTTCAGATCTCACCAGATATTTTAGCTGCCTCTTAGTACTTTGCGGATACACTCTCAGAGCTTCTTAACAGCAGTGCTACTGACATTCGGGCCAAGTAATTCAACTTGATGGGGGCCCTCCCGCGTACTGTGGAATACCGTGCAATACGCTGTACCACTAGAGGCCAGTGGCACCCCTCTCCTAGGTGTGACAAGTAGAAATGTCTCCAGAAGCCAGAGGTGGTGGCACCCATCTATAATCCCAGTATTTGGGAGACTGAGACCGAAGCATTGCAGGTTCGAGACCACCTTCAGCAACTTAGCAAGACCATAAACAACCTAGTGAGACCCTATTTCAGAAAAAGATATAAAAAGAGCTGGGCATGTAGCTCAGAGGTAGAATGCCCCTGGGGTCAATTCCCAGTACCAAAAAGAAAAAAAGTACCTGGACATTGCCAGAAGTTTACAGGAAAGTAAAACTGACCCAACTGAGAACCACTGTCTTCAAGAACTCCTTGGAAAGCCAGGTGTGGTGGCGCACGCTTGTAATCCCAGTACCTGGGAGGCTGAGACAGGAGGATCACAGTTCACAGCCAGCCGCAGCTACTTAGTGAGGCCCTTTGCAACTCAGGGAGACCCTGTTTCAAAATAAAGAATAAAAATAGGGTGGGGTGTAGCTCGGAGGTAGAATACCCCTGGGTTCAATCCTCAGTACCGAAAAAAATAAATAAAAATTCCTTGGAGCCGTAGTATAGTAAGAAGGCCAGCTCAGGAGCTCAGCGTTCACAGCACTTTTGTTGACCGATGCCAGCATTTCTGTGGCACACGCTGGCCTGAGCTGAGACAGTATCACAGGATCATGGCATATACTCGGCTTGGCATTTTTAAAACCCTGTCCCCTGGGAACGGAGTCTGATTCCAAAGGCACTCATCAGCTTTGACTGATCCCTCTCAGGGGCACCGCTTTGATGGCTGGCTACAGTCTGCATCTGAAACAACTCTGTTTTCCTTGGAAATATCCCTGCCATGGGCCTGTCCCTTGGATGTCATTACATAAGTCTTCTGAGTTGGTCACCATCCAAGACTGGCACCATAGGGTTCAAGAACCTAAGGGCCAGTCCCCCAGCCAACTAGTGTTCACGTGGAAGGGTGGATTTTTGTTTTGTTTTTAAGGAATAAGTAATATGTGCACTTCAAAATGCCAAATCATACCTACACATTTAAATAGCCTGGACTTCTAAATAACCTGGACTTCGGGGATATGTACACCTGTAACCGCAGTACTTGGGAAGCTGTGACAGGAGGACGGCAGGTTCAAAGACAGCCTCAGCAACCTAGCAAGATTCTTATCAACCTAGCAAAACAAAAAATCAAAAGGGTTTGGGGGTTTAGCTCAGAGGCACAATGCACCTCAATACCCAATACCACAAGAAAAAAGAAAAAGAAGAGGAAACTGGACTTCAATTACCCAGAAAGTAAAGTGACATAGATTTAAAAAAAATAATAATAACAACAACTTTCATTTGGCATCCAAGAATGATTCTCTGCTGTCTTGGAGGGAAGGACCAGAGAATTCCAGACTGGCTCTCACCAGTGACAGAGAACAGCATGGGAGATTGCTCTTCAACTTGGCAAAACTCCCTCTGAGAAATCCAGCCTGGAGCACGGCCTGAAAATTATTATTGTAAACCTAGGGACAGGAGGGGGCTGGGATACATAAAAGAGTGGCTGAGCAGGCCGGCAGCTTTGAGAACCTGACACAGCTCTGAAGCAGCCTCACCTTCTAATCTGCCTGACAGCTCCCTGTGCTGCCCCCAGCCCCACCTGGGCTCCCTTCTGCACTAGAGACCTGGAGATATCTCTCTCTCTCTCTCTCCACCACCCCCCTGCTTGCTATCCTTTGCAGACAGACTGCTGCACACCTTGTCTGAAAAGGGTTGTCATCTGAAGGTTTTACTTTTGTTTTTTTCCTCCCCCTTCCCACTTTCTTTTTTTTTATCTTCAAAAAAAAAATTAATGTTTAGCTGCCAACCTGGGCGACAGACAGCACGCATTAATCTGAGTCATGCAAAAGATCCTTTAAGGCAGCCATTATCTGCTCAGGTCGTTTAATCCTTCAGGGGCAGAGGGAGGGGCTGCAGAGCCCAGGGCGGGCTGTGGAGCAAAGACGGGCTCCCATGGCAAACACTAGCCCTCTTGATGGGGAAACGTTTCTAGCTCAAATACCCTAACCTGCTAATTCCCAGATTTCCTACTCCTGAAAAGCTCTCTGTGTATATCAGGGGTCCCCGCCTCCACCCACACTGCTACTGAGTAAGGGGTGCCAGCCCTGCCCAAAGGAGAGAGGGGTACAACCCAAGGGTTGAGCTGTTCGTGACTGATGGGTCTTAAGAAGGGATTTCAGACAAGATGTAAAAGTGAAAACAAATATTTGGTGGGTTTTATTTGTTGTAGCACTGGGAATTGAACTCAGAGGGTCTCTCCCTCCAAGCCACGAACCCAGCTCTTGGTGCTGGAGATTGAATTCAGGGGCATTCTTCCCCCAAGCTACATCTCCAGCCCCATTTTATTTATTATTTTTTTATTTTTTGAGGTAATGGGGGTGGAACCCAGGGTCATTCTACCCCTGAGCTACTATTTTTTTATTTTTTATTTTGAAACAGGGTCTCACTGAGTTGCAAAGGGCCTCACCTAGTAGCTGAGGCTGGCCGCAAACCACAACCCTCCAGTCTCAGCCTCCCAAATGCTGGGATTACAAGCGTGCGCCACCACGCCCGGCTGCTATTTAATTTTTAACTTGAAATAGAAACTTATTTGGTTCTCACTACTTGCTGTTGCTATCTTCCAGCCTGAGATCCATCTCAGCCTCCCAAGTACTAGGATTACAGGTGTTCACCATGATGCCCAGCTCTCAGCCCTTTTTATTGTTTTTGTTGTTATTGTTATTTTGAAACAGGGTCTCACAAGGTTGCTTAGCGGCTCACTCAGTTGGCAAGGCTGGTCTTGAACCTGCGATCTTCCTGGTCCCGCCTTTCAAGTATTGGGATTACCAGCATATGCCACCAGCCCAGATAAAAACAAATATTTGAACCAGGTATCACTAGATGACCTGCATTGTTTTATTTTTAAAATGCAGGTAGAAAAGATAATTTGACAATGTGGAAGGTCTTTGGCAGAATGTCACTGCTACTGTGTAGAGGGAAGGACCACAGGCGATATTCAGATCCTTCAGATATTCTGCCCACAAGTGAAAGGTCTATTTTCCCCCTGACAGCTGAGACCCATAACATCATTCCAGAACTTGTGCCCATGACAAATCAGGCCTCATTCAGGAGTCCAGTAACTTGGTGCCATCACCACATCACCATGGCGTCGCTGGAATGGGCCAGCGGAGCGTGTCCAGACACCGCGGTGAAACAGGGTGACCTTTCATTCATTTTTCCAGCAAGCTCACCTTCTGGTCTCAGGGCAGATGAAGCAAGAGGAAGATTGGGTAGGGTCATTTATTTGTGTCCAGGACGTTGCATCAGACGACAACAAATTGATTGTGTTTGCCTAGTGTGTTTCCTCCTACCTCTGCTCCTCCCTGGACTGTAGAAATCTAAGTGGAAAAAAACGGAGCAGAGCTTCCTGTTAACCCTCAAACATGTCACGGTGCTCTGTGTAAGCACAAACAAGTGACACAGGGCTTGCTCACAGTCAGCCCCTGCGAGCAGGCGGGCAGGGATGGACCTGGTGCTCAGAAGGAGCCAGAGAGTGGCCAGGACGGGGCAGCCCCGGGACCACCGTGCCTGTCCCTTTAGGGCTTTAGCCCTGCCCACACCTCTGACGTACAGTGAAAAGATTAACGGGAGTATTTGTTTGAAAGTCAAATTTCTGCTTTCCTCATTAGTGGAGGGCTTTGCTGCAGGCTTGGGCTGTTTCTATAAACTTTAATTACCTCTCTGATGAGGAGTAAAGTCCCCTCAGCCCATTCACCCCAAATGTATACAGGAGTTCATTTTGTAAAAGTGTGTTGGAGCAAAAAGGATCATATGAGAGAGGGAGAGAGGGAGAGAGGGAGAGAGGGAGAGAGGGAGAGGGAGAGAGAGAGAGAGAGAGAGAGAGAGAGAGAGAGAGAGAGAGAGAGAGAGAGAGAGAAGGGAGGGAGGGAGGAACAACACACAAGAACACTAGCTCTCCCTGCTGGAATAATAGGCTTGAAATATGAGGAAGTTGATCAACAGCCGGTGGCTTCCAAAAACAGCGTAATCCGCTCTGGTAGCTCTCCTTTCAGGGCAAGCTTCTTGCTCTTCCACCAAGTTTCTCTATCAGCCCGAACTCAAAAGGACACCAACCACATGCCATCTGAGCTCAGAGTTATTTTACATGTTGATTTGAGAACCTCCAATTGTACACATTTAATCCGTGCTTCGGCTCCTTGTCTTGGCCGGCTCTGGAGTTGTAGATGTCATGACCACAGCCTAGCCTGCTCACTAAGTAAATAATTCTTTTTTTTTTTTTTTTTTATGTGGTACTGGGCATGGAACCAGGGGCATTCTACTTCTGAGCTCTACCCCCAGCCCTATTTTTCATTCTTTATTTTGAAACAGGGTCTCACTGAATTGCAAAGGGCCTCACTAAGCAGTAGCTGAGGCTGTCCCTGAACCGTGATCCTCCTGTCTCAGCCTTCCAAATGCTGGGATTACAAGCGTGTGCCACCACGCCCGACCTGAGTAATGCTGAGGAACAAAAACTACCCAGCGATATCTTCCTGTGTTGACCATGGTAGTTTCCAGCCAGGGTTGACTGTGCCCTGCTCACCTCTGCACTCAGATTATTTGGCAATGTCTGAAGGCCTGTCTAGTTGTCACAGTGTGGGACGAGGATTCCCCTGGCACCTGGTGGGTAAAGGCCAGTGATGCTGACCAGTGTCCCACAATGCACAAGGCAGCCCCCAACCACCCATTCAAATAATCTGGCTAAAAATATGAGAAAGTGCCACTTTTGACCAACACTGCCCTGCAGGACCTGGGCGCCCTTCCTGGCACTCACACTCTCTGGTGGTTCCCAAGGGCAGCCCATAGGTGAGGAAAATGCAGAGGGACGCAACAAACAAAGGGACGGCCAGAGCGCTTTGTGAAACGGCAAAGTCACCATCCTAACAGAGTGGATTTTCTAGGAAAAGCTTTGTCATTCTTGATAAAATTTCAACAAGTGCGAAAAAAATGGAGTAGATAAATCAAGGTCCTATATCCATTTGTGGTGACAAACAGTAAGCACGGATTAGAGGATACCAGATGGAATCAAGGCTGTATTGTTTCCAAACACACAGAACCAGTCTGCAGGGGGATGTGGGGAGAGGGATGAGTGGTCATGATGGGCGCCGACCTCCATGCCCAGCCACTCCTGTAGTGTGCGTTATGTTGACTAATCAGAAATTACCAACTTTTCAACTCTACGAGACCTGCAAAATGGCAGTTTTCTATGATTCAACTCAAATTTTATGTATAATTACATTTTTATTAATACTGTTATAACTTGCATTGTGTATAACTCTTACTAGTAATATATCAGTTGTATAACTCTTACTAGTAATATATCAGTTGTATTCACTACATTAATTACCATAGTGGAGCCGGGTATGGTACTGCATACCTGTAATCCCAGCACTTGGGAAGCTGAGACAGGAGGATCACAGGTTCGAGGACTGCCTCAGCAAGTAGTGAGACTATCATCAACCTATGAGACCCTGTTTGAAAAAAATAAATAGCTGGGCATGGTGACGCATGCTTGTAATCCCAACATTCAAGAGACTGAGACCAGAGGATTGCGGGTCGCAGACAGCCTCAGCTACTGAGCGAGGCCCTTCGCAACTCAGTAAGATCCTGTTTCAAAAATAAAAAAAGATTAAAAAATAGGGCTGGGGGCTGGGGGTATTGTAGCTTGGAGGTACAATGCCCCTGGGTTCTATCCCTAGTACCACAAAAATTAATTAATTAATTAATTAATTAAATTGGTCTGGGGGTATATCTCAGACTGCCTCTGGGTTCAATCCCCAATACATAATAAAATAGTAATAATAATAATAATAATAATAATAATAATAATAATAATAATAACAACCATAATGTGTTATAAGCCATTGTATGTTGTTATATTAGTGATCTATTAATATATGTATTATAATATTAATGTTAGCTAATATATTATTAGAGGGTAGACAAAACTTTTTTTAGTAAAGGACCAGAAAATAAATATTTGGCCTTTATGGGTCCTACAGTCTTTGCCAGCGGCAGCTGAACAGCAATTCACATGTGGGCAATGGATTTCAACATTCTGGAATTTTCACATCAGGAAATGTTCTCTGGATTTTTTCCTCCCAACCATCCAAAAAAATAAATAAAACTCATTCGTAACTTTTAAAACATAAAGAAAATTGGCCCCAGCCAGATTTGGCTTGTGGGCTGCAGTTTGCTGCCCTAGGTTTATATCACTGACTAATATTTATATTTACGCATATACCTATACAATATATACTTACTGTATTGTACTATATCACTTAATATATCACAGGCCATATCATGTAATATTCTATATTAATGTCTGCCATTACAATGCATGTTCACACCATGTTCCTGAGAAATTGGCATTCTGGGTAGAACTCCATCTTACTGGGCAATAGTATTCTGGGGAGATTTCCACTTCCTGAGCTGAAGCATGCTAAATACAACCCTATCTTCCTGGGCTGCAGCATGCCAGCAAGTCCCTCTACTTCCTAGGCTGCAGCATTCTGGGTAGAATCCCAAATTCCTGGGCTGCAGCAATTCTGGAGAGCCCTCACTTCCTGGGCTACAGCACTCTGGGTAGACTCCCATGTCTCTGGGCTAGAGCATTCTGGGTAGAATCCCTTGTCTCTGGGCTGGAGCATTCTGGGTAGAATCTCATGTAACTGGGATGATGCAATTCTGGAGAGCCCTCACTTCCTGGGCTAAAGCATTCTGGGTAGAGCCCCATGTTTCTGTGATGGTGTGATTCTGGAGAGTCCTCACTTTCTGGGCTAGATAGAGCATTCTGGGTGGAGCCCCATGTTTCTGGGCTGGAGCATTCTGGGTGGAGCCCCATGTTTGTGGGCTGGAGCATTCTGGGTAGAAACGCCCTCTTCCTGGGCTGCAGCCCAGCTGAAAGGCAGGGCTCCCACTCCCCAAAGACTCACCTGTCTTCTCCTCCACCCCACAGCGGCGCCCGACCTGACGGCCTTCGGCGACCCGCGCCAGTTCCCCGCGCTGCCGTCCATCTCCGACCCCCGCATGCACTACCCCGGCGCCTTCACCTACTCGCCCACGCCCGTCACGTCGGGCATCGGCATCGGCATGTCGGCCATGAGCTCGGCCTCGCGCTACCACACGTACCTGCCGCCGCCCTACCCCGGCTCGTCGCAGGCGCAGGGCGGCCCGTTCCAGGCCAGCTCGCCCTCCTACCACCTGTACTACGGCGCCTCGGCCGGCTCCTACCAGTTCTCCATGGTGGGCGGCGAGCGCTCCCCGCCGCGCATCCTGCCGCCCTGCACCAACGCCTCCACGGGCTCGGCGCTGCTCAACCCCAGCCTCCCCAGCCAGAGCGACGTGGTGGAGGCCGAGGGCAGCCACAGCAACTCGCCCACCAACATGGCCCCGGCCGCGCGCCTGGAGGAGGCGGTGTGGCGGCCCTACTGAGGGATGCCCGCGAGGAGCCGGGATGCGCGGTGGTACCCAGCGCGCAGTGGTACCCCGCCCGCGCATCTTTCCAGGCGGGTGCCTCTCCAGGGTGTCTGTCCCCACTGGTGCGCGGACACGGCTAAGGCAAACAGGAAGATTTCCCAGAGGGAAACTGTGAATGCTTCTGATTTAGCAATGCTGTGAATAAAAGAAAGATTTTATACCCTTGACTTAACTTTTTAACCAAGATGTTGATTCCAAAGAGTGTGGAATTTCGGTTCGGGGGGGGGGGTGGGAAGGTGGGGGGACCGGATGGGGAGGATGTAACTCATCCTGTTTGGCCTCCGGTTCTTTAATTTCTAATTTTCTTTTCCGCACCTTAGAAATTGCAAAGTGCATATTTTGCATTGGGGTGGTTTTTATTTTTACATATATATGTATATATAAATTTGAGCTTGCTTCTTTCTTGCTTTGACAATGGAAAGAAAGATGATTCCTTTTTTTTCTCTTAAGTTTTATTTAACTTTTCTTTTGGATTTTTGTATAGTTTTCTTGTTCTGTTTGTTTTATTTTTGAGAGAGAGAGAGACAGCTACAGCTTTGGTCTTTTTTTTTTTTTTTAACTACTGTATTCCCACAAGAAATCCCTAGATATTTATGTATCTTGATGTTCAGACATTTACTTATGTGTTGATACTTTTTTAAAAAAACTATTTAAATGTACTTTTATTAAGAAAAATATCAAGTACTACATTTTTTTTTTTTACAGTAGCCAAAGTTAAACGTGTCACATTGAAGAAGTCTGGGGAGGGGATAGGATGGGTATTGTGATGACTTGGTTATCTAGAAATATTGTTTACATTAAACTCCCTTTCATGCTAATCAAACAAGTTGGTAGCTAATACAGCAATTTTTTAATAGGACTTTAGACACCGAGGGTCACTCCAAGGATCAGAAGTACAGATTTTTTTTCTGCTAGGCTCAACAAAGGGTCTCATATCTAGTTCTCTCTCTGCAAACCAAAAAGGTCAACTCTGGTCCCAGAGGATTCAGGCAGGGGTCAATGATTATATGTCTGGAAAAAATTTAATTTCTGCCTCATGGTACAATCTCTTCATGGCTTTCTGCTAATTTCAGACATGCTTTGTAGCAGAACCTGTCCAAAGTAAGCTATGGGGAGGAGTGGGATACATAGGAACCAAACGAATGAATTTAGGAGTTCTTTAATTGCTGGGTTCTGGGGTAGCAGGAAGATATTTCTGCCACAATGTCCATTCATTGATGCAGAATAAAACTTGTGGCTGTCCCCCAAAGTTGGGAGCAGAAGGGATAAAAATGGGTGCTTTTCAGGGCCCAGGGTGGGGCCCAGTTAAAATCGGTGTGCCCCAAAGTGAGATGGCAGGTGAGACCATCATCCTTCCTGTGCAGGGCCCAATCCCGGGTACACTGCTCACCAACAGCTCCATTGCTTCCATCAGACTGAGACCCTGCCCTCTGGGGTGCGCCCACTTCTATCTGTGCCCGCATGACAGGAAGAGATCCTCGCCACTGCCCTTGGCGACAGTTCAAGCGTACCCAATGTCACTGTAAATTTTATGGCACTATTTTTATTGGAGGACTTGGTCAGAATGCAGTTGCTGTACAACTCATAAATACTAACTGCTGATGGTGACATATGCGTGCTCGAAATGATCTGGTTGTTATTTAATGTACCTCTTAAATTAGTTGAAACGATTTCAGGTCATCTCTGAAGAGTGTTTAAAAGCAGGGCTTTAGAACAGTGTTTGATTTTTATTTTATAAATTTAAGCATTCAAATTAGATCTTTGGCTGCAGGCAGCGAAACAGCTGGACTTATTTAAAACAACTTGTTTTTGAGTTTTATATATATATATATATATTGATTATTTGTTTTACACAAATGCAGTAGCACTTTGGTAAGAGTTAAAGGGTAAAGCAGCTTAGGATATCAGGTTGTTTTCACGTAGAGGCGCGCTAGAGCAGATCTTGGAGAAGAAACTTAGAAAATATTGGTTTTCATTTTAGATGTACTCCCTTCTCAATGCAGTTTCAGTAAGTTTTTCTGGATTACATTTTTTTTTTTTTTTTGCAGCGAAATGACCATTAAGAAAAGTCAATTCTGAAAAGGACCATTAACCCATGGCCCCAAAACTGAACTTAAATGTCTTTTTCAGAACATGTTGGCATATGTGGTGG
This sequence comes from Muscardinus avellanarius, assembly GCF_963383645.1. Classification (NCBI taxonomy): domain Eukaryota; kingdom Metazoa; phylum Chordata; class Mammalia; order Rodentia; family Gliridae; genus Muscardinus; species Muscardinus avellanarius. The sequence continues at coordinate 10,504,637 of NC_137790.1, forward strand.
CCTGAGATCAACAAAACAAAAATTGGTATTTTTTCACTTGACTTCTGGTACTGCAAGATATTCCAACTCATAACCAACCTAACACCTGGTACCAAGGCAGTCGGATACTCTGCCACCGGAGCTCAGCGCTCATGTCCATGTGTGCAGAGGGCTGCTCACTTGGTTGTAGACTCATTGGTTTGACCACTCGGAGCTTTGCAGCCCCTTACCAGCGTATACACAGAACATAATCATTTCATAAAATGAAAAATTTAAACCTTAGTTGTTTGGGAAATAGGTCTCCCGCAACGGTTCTCCCTACCCCCGAGGAACTGCATTCATTGCCTTCAGATAAACTAAGATATCAGCAAGACCCTTTAGCTAACCATGTAAGAACTGGATATATCTGGGAGTGTTGATCCAGGAGAAGAAAGATTGAACAAACCTTTTTTTCTTGCTTATTCATGACCCTCTTTATGACTTCAGCATGGACACTTATTCCTGTTCTTTCTGTTTACTCACTCTCTGAAAACATACCTTTTCTCTGCCCCCCCAAGATCTCCCTTTTCCTCTCCCCCTTTCTCCTCCAAACCCCACCTTCTTCCTCTTGCATTCTCCCATTCTTTGGAAGGAGATAGCACACACCCCCACCCCATACCAAAAGTCCAGAACACAGGAGGTCCAGTTCTCTTCCCTTTGCATAAAGAACAGGGTGAGTCAGCCTTTCTCCTGCGTATGGGTTTCTTCCAGCAGAACAGAGTCGTTGCCAACCCTTTGGGATCTGCTTGCTGTCCAAATGCAGCAACAGAAACCTTCTGCAAATTACTATCAGGGAGTAAATAGACAGCCTTTCTGCTGCCTAAGGTTTCTGGGTAGATAAACAGAAATGCTCTGATTAGAAAGGAAATAAATGGTTTCACTCAAACGTCCTGCAATTTAGGATTGCAGATTTCTGTCTTGAGACACCTATTTCTTGGGGACATTCCGTCCTAGCGGTTTTTGTTTTTGATGGTTTTTGTTTCGGGGGAAGGATGACAGGTTTAGTGTGTTTTATATATAAAAAAATGGTTTTGACAATAATCTCAGAATAATTTTTTTTACATCTGAACAAAATGCTTTTCTGTTTACCCTAGAGTATACATTTGTTTGGGGATTATTGTTTGTTTGTTGGGAATTTCTTCCCTCTCTTCAGCCAGGTCAGTATTGATGAAGCTGATCATTTGGCTTTTTTTTTTTTCCCCCCTTTTCGGAAGGGTTGCATCAAAAAAGTTAATTGTATTTATGTATGTAAATAGATTTTAAGCTTCATTATAAAATATTGTTAATGCCTATAATAACTTTTTTCAATTTTTTGTGTGTGTTTCTAAGGACTTTTTTCTTATGTTTGCAAAATATTGTAGGAAAAATGCTTCTTTCTATTTTGTTTATTTTAGACTTAAAAACAAACTACTTCTTATTCACTTTTGTAAACAGCTAATAGTATGGTTCCAATTTTTTTCTAAGTTTACTTTTTGTTCTAGGGGAAAAGAAATGAATGTGCAAATACAACAAGGACTGTTGGTTATTTGTGTTATTCTGGATGTATCCGAATCAATGGAAAAATAAACTTTCAATCTGAAATGACGGTATAACACATCAGTTGAAGAAGCAGTGGGAAATGTCATTCTAGTTAAGTCCTCACCTAGTGTCCAGTTACGTGGCAGCTGTTAGATCTGGTCACAGAGCGACCTGGAAATTGGAGTGTGGGCTGCTTCCTCCCTGGTTCTGACATTTTTTCTGAACACTTCCTGAAGGGAGATTGTCAAGCCCAGGTCTTGACTCAGATCAGATTTAAGAGAATGCCCCAGAACCCTCTCCATAGCACAGGAGAGCAGGCACGCCATTGCTGCAGCCCGCTCCACAGTCGGGTGGCTTCTGTCCTCTCCTGGAAGGGCCCGTTATGCCCAGCCCATGCAAGGCAGATGGACCTCTGCCACCTGGGAGCCAATGGAGCCTTACTTTCTTTGCACCACAGTTTCTTCTGTAAATCCAATATTATACCTAGTGTGAATGGCAAATAAACCATTTGACAAGTATGTACACCCCATAAAGTTGCTCTTGTCTTTCTCTGAGATGGTTGCCTGGGAGGCCAAGGGAAGCCCACTGCAGAACACTGAAAATACTTTCCACAAGTACCTTCACTCTCAATCCTGGTCCCATTCTTTTCTGTTTCCCAGCATGCCCTGGTTCTGAGACATGATGGGCCAGAGGAAGCCTAGGACATAGCTTGGAAGCATATTTTAAGGCTTGTTTGATGCAATAGTAAGAAAAGGAAACACGAATTCTATGGAATTTGCAAACACAGTGTGGAAAGGGAATATGTATAACCTGAGACCAGCCACACACATTTGCCTTTATTTCTGTAAATACAGGAGTCAGGCTTGGGTAGTAGTTGGGATTTGTTTTATTTTTACTTATCTTTTTCTCACTTTTACCCCCTGTGCAAAATGTTACTAGCATGTTTCAGTCTTAAGATTCTATCTACCTTTGTGCCAAGAGTCACTACCTGTAGCTTCCACATTTATCACTGATATCATGGGACTCGTGACTGTGTGCGTGTGCGTGTGTGTGTGCGCACGAGAGAGACAGACAGACAGACAGACAGACAGACAGACAGACAGACACACTGGGGATTGCACCCAGGGGCCTTCTACCTCTTGGGCTCCACCCCAGTTCACTTTTATTTTGAACCAGAGTTTGAATAAGTTGCTGAGGCTGGCCTTGAATCTTTGACCCTCCTGTCTCAGCTTCAGAGGACGGCGATTACACAGGTGTGTGCCCCCATGGCTGGCTCGTGATTCATTTTGGATCGTTTACAGGGTGAACACACACACAAAAAAAAATATCAGAAACAAAGTGGGGAGGAGGGAAGCAACAAGAAAGGAGCTGACCTAAGAAGCAATGGCCAATGAGCAAAATTGGTGATGGGATCAGATTACATTTAATCTTGGGTGTGCGCTAAGAAGAAAACAGAAAAACAAAACAGAAACTTGCCAGGGAGATGTTGATTAACACGGTCCGCAACCATTTTATAAAATAAACTTTAAGTAGGTTTTTTTTTTAACCTTTTGAAGACTGTAAGTATTCCAGAGAAGGAATTCGGACCTAAAAAAGAAACTAACAGGCAGCTTGAGTGTTGTCCTTGAGGGCCCAGCTGGGACAAGTGTTGTTAGGTATCTTCCCAGCTGAGTTTCTCTTTAATCCCCTGCCTCTTCCATACTGTCCTTTTAAAAAGGAAGTCACTACATACAGCCAAAAAATGGAGTGTCGGGAGTCCTCTGCTGAAAACACATGGACAGCCCAGAGGGGCCCTGCTTCTCCCACTAAGGGCACCAGCCCCTGGTCCCATCCCTTTAAGTCCGGCCCAGAGAACCCAAAACTGCAAACTGCCAGAGGTGCAGGATGCACCGTGTTGCTAACCACTTTGGGCCACGAGCTGTCTTTGTAAAGGTCCAGATTTTTTCTTACCTCATCCCCAGACAGGGTGGACAAATTCTCCATCATAGTATCCAAACGTGGCTCAAGATTCCGAGAAGTCCGCACCATCACTGGTGATGGATTGATTAATTGATTAATTCCTGTTGGGGAGAGTCAGCTGATCTTTGTCTTACTCCCTCACAGAATTCTCTAGATCTTTTCAAAATGAGCCCACCTTGTGTTCATGATGACCCCTCAGTGGTCTCCCAGAACTCCCAGATCCCACTCAGATCCCAGATCCTTAGGTAAACCCAGACGCTAATAAAGGCAAGCTTCCCTCAGATGTCTCAGGGCCTGGGAGTTTCTCAGAAAATAGTTGTATTTCCTTTCTGGTTGACAAATAGAATTAAGTTTTCATGCTTATTTTTTTCTGAAGGGAGATGACATGGAATGTGTCGACTGCCCCAGTTGGAGAAGGATCAGTTGTGTGCCAGATTTTAATATTGGTAATTAAACTTTGCATGCCTCAAATTCTCCTTCTGGTTTCAAGTTCATTGATGCTGCCGTAAGGATTAATTAATGTTTTGAAAGTGTTCTGAAGGTGAAAAGTCTTACATGGGCACAAAATATGATTGTTGTTACAAATCACCACACACCGTCACTTTCTTCTCTAACCTCAGTGGTTCTGTGAGGGTTGCTGGAAGCAATTAACAGCTGCAGTGTCTCTCTTACAACCTCCCTCATTTTGTAAATTACCCTCGCATTCACTCACTTACTGATTCAGTGTTCGCCTAACATTTGTTGAGTGATGGGCACTGAGATTATGCAGGATCTATGAACCAGGCCAACTACAAGACCAACTCCACGGACTGTACTCTCAGGACAGCCCCACTTAGCCTCCTGTGCTCCTGTTTCCATCTTAAGATAAGAACTTTTCAAATGAGGGGCCCTGCATTTTCATTGTGCATAAGACTCACAAATGAGATGGCAGTCTTGTAGACAAACAACCCATCAAAGCACACAGCACATGGGACCATAACATAGACATGACATGGACATGGGCACGAATAAAACTCAGCCTGAAAGCACTGAAGAAGATGTTAATACATGCTTTCAAAAGACATGTCAAGAAAGAGAAAGGCAATCTAGTTAGAAGTAGGGCATGGCCCAGTGAAGCCTTGTGCTCCTAAGAATCATGGGAAGGTGATGAGGCTGACATTGAAGTCGAAGCTCTTTTTGTACATACTTGGGGAGAGATGTACACAAAAGTGAGCAGATGCACACTAAGAACATTGGACCAGCCGGGCGTGGTGGCGCACGCTTGTAATCCCCGTGCTTGGGAGGCAGAGACAGGAGGATTGCGCAGGTTTGAAGCCAGCCATGCTGGCTTAAGACACCCTGTTTCAAAAATATAAAATAGGTCTGGGAGTGTAGCCTGAAGGTAGACGGGCTTCCAGGAACCCCAGTACCACCAAAAAAAAAAAAAAAAAAAAAAAAAGAACATTGGACTCAATCAAGATAAGAGTATTTTTCCCAGGAAAGGAATAGAGGGACATCTCCAACACCATGTGCGCACACTTACGTATGAATATGACAAATACATACGCACACCATTAGAGTACTTGGCTTAGAGCACCAGGCTGGGAAGGCTAAGATCACCTGAGCCATTGAATACATTGGATTAAATAACAGAGGGTTGAAATTCTGGGTTCAGATTCCTTTAAAAGCCCATAGGCTTTACTGTAAGCCATGGGCCCCCATTGCCTGTTGCAGCCTAGGCTGCTATCTTTCAACCACAATCCAAGACAGCACTATGCCTTCAACAGTAGACACTTAAAAACATTCCTTCATAGGGTCCTCCTTGGGCCAAAGGGACAAAACCACAAAGTCACTGTAATTGGTTGAACCGTGTCCCCCCCACCTCAAGTCATGATGTTGACGTTCTAATCCCTAGTACCTTCGAATATGTGGCCGATCAGGATATGGGATCGTTACAGACATAATTAGCTAAAATGAGATAATTAGTTAGGATTTGGAAATGGGCTTGTTATAGATAATTAGTTAAGATAATTAGTTAAGATGACTGCTATCCTTATAAAAAGAGAAACTGGACTCCAAAGTATGCACACGGGGGTTGGGAGGGAATGCTATTTGAAGATGTAGGTAGTGATTGGAGTGGGGCTTCTATGAGCCTCAACCTGCCCAAAATGGCGGCAAACCTCTGGGGGCTTGGGTAGCATGCGAGTCCTCCCCCTTCCCTGCCTCTGAGATGGGCCCAGGCCTCACCTTCCCCTCACGCCCCACCATGAGATGGGTCCAGTAGGTGCCGTGGGGTTGCAAACATTCGAGCCTCATCTTTGGCACCAATTTTATTTCCCAAAGAAGAGTCCCATAGAAAGGGACTCCTCTCTTAAGCTTTTAAGGTGGGTTATTTACCTGGTGACTCACAGGAGTCTGGTTCTGTTGGCCTGGCCTTTGTTACCTGGCACCTCTCCCCCTGTGGGTCAGTGTGCACTCAGGGAGAGCAAATGAATTATCATGTTAACCTAGCAAAGTATAATTCATACAGTAAGCTTGCTGGGAGGGACAAATTTTAAGATGCACTGGAAAGAGAAAAGGAAATCGTTCCAGGACTGGGCATAATTCTCTCACTTAGTATAATTGACCAGCTACTGAGTGCTCCCATCGCAGTGAAGCCTTACTTTCTGTGGAGATCATACGGCATAGGAGAAGGAGTCCTACCCAGTTGTCACTCTACCACAGGCTCCCTGGGGTTCTTTGGGTGAATTACAAAACATCTCTGTGTCTTGCGTTGCAAATCTGTAAAACTGGGATAATAGGTTTATTGTGTGGAGGAGATGCACTGAAGCACACGGGTTTCTTTGAACATTGCCTGCTACAGTACGAGTGCTCTGGAAATGTAAGCTCTCCTTGTTCATCAATTCATTCCACAACTATGTGTTGAGCGCCCATGACGAAGACCCAGACCATGCCCTAGAGTAACTCTCGCTCACACTGAGTTCCAGTTCCACAGAAAAGAACCACGTCTCTTAATGGGGTTGGGGAGGCTCTCGCCTGTCAGCAGCCTGCTTCAGACATCCAAATGAGACACACTTGTGCCAATCGAGTACAGCTCCTCGGCCACCGGTGACTCAGTCGCCCGCTGTGAATGGGAGAAGAGAGGGTACAAAAAATGGCTACATTCAGGGCGAGAGTCCCACAGACCAGGCCCAGCTGAGTAAACTTCCTTTCATTCATTTTCCAGGAAGTATTTGTGGTGTCTGCTTGGTGCCAGGCACCAGGCCAGCAGAGGAGACATGGCAGGGAACAGCACAGACAGAATCCTTTTGTGAGGAGGTTTGGTTAGAGATGAACAGGGTAGGAGAAGTAATGGCACAGAAGATTAAAAAAAAAAAAATCACCACCCAGCTCTAAGTGCCACCTGACACCCCGTCCTCCCAGGTCTCACTCTGGCACCCGGGAGAACATTTCCAACATGGCGGAAACAGCGCAGGCGCACTAAGCTTTGGCGAGACAACAGATTTGACCTCCCTGCCAAGCATGTACTGGAGGGGAAGTGTTTCTGATCAATAGTTCTGGCCATGTGGAGAACTCGCTGTCATTCTCCACTTCTGGAAATGGACCATTCCAGGGCTTTTCTCTAGAACATAACCAGTAACGTTAACCCGTTCTTTTAACCCGTACCTTTACTTCCCCAAATAAACAGCCTCTTATATTCCCCTATTCGTGTTTTCTGTGTGAAATCTTTTTCTCAGGAAGCAAGGACCGAGGGAGAGAGATCACTGCCCTATAATATTTGTGGGTTTTTTTCTTTTGTTTCTTCATTGGTACATTGTAGTCAAACATCTTAATGGAATACAGTTGGCAAATGTATACACCCACATATCACTCATTGAGCCCTTCCCCAGTTCCCACCCCTCTCCTTCCCCCTCCCTCCTTCTCATGTTTGGCTTAGTGATTAATTTTGAGATGTTTGTGAATGTATATCGTGTACATTAGGGAATTTTGTCTTTGCCCCTCCAATTCCCCTCAGTTAAATTGCCTTATTTTCTCATCTATGGCTTCTCCTTCTTCATCTAGAGTTCCTCCTATGACCTTTTGCTCCCTAGCTTCCGCATATTAGGGAGATCGTCTGATGCTTACTTTTTGTGACTTCAATCTCACTTAGCTTAATGTTCTCCATTTCCTAAGAGAGACTATCACTCTTTAACACCTTCCCTCCTAATGGGGAAACCGACTGATAAGTTGATTGATAGATTGATAACAAATTTCTAAGTAATATATTATATGCCAGATGGTACATTAGTTTCCTGAGTCTCCTATAACAAATTGCCACAAACTAGAGGCTTTCAAACAACAGAAACGTATTGTCTTACACTTATGGAGGCCAGAAGTCTAGAATCAAGATGTCAACCGGGTTGATTCCTTTGGTAAGGCTCAGAAGGAGAATTTGTTCCAGGCTTCTCTACTTTCAAATTCTGGTGGCTGCTTCAATCCTTTGTGTTCCTTGCTGCTATGATTGGAATGTGTTCTCCAAAATTCCTAGTTGCAACTTAATCCCTAGTGTGATAATATTCAAAGGAGGAGCCTTTTGAGGAGTAATTTAGTCATAAGGGTGGAGCCCTTGTGAATGGGGCCAGTAACCTTATAAAAAAGGGTGGAGGGAACAAGCCAGGCCTTTTTTTTGACCCCCGTATCATCTGCCACATGAAGAGCATAGCACCTCTCCCTTCCAGGGGACACAGCAAGAAGGCTCCATCTTGGAAGCAGAAGTGAAGCTCTTATCAGTCACCAACTCTGCCAGGATCTTGGGTTCTCTGCCTCTAGAATTACGGGGAAAACACTTCCTACTTTCTGTTTTTTACAAATTGCTGGGTCTCAGCTGCCTTTTTTATAGCAGCACACATGGACTGGGACACCTGCTTTAACATTTCACTCCATTCTCAGCCCCCTTTATTCTCCTGTGTGTGCCTACACTAAAGTTTTGTTCTTATAAAGACATGAGTCATTGGATTAGGCTCACCCTCATCTAGTATGACCTTATCTTAACTCAATTATATCTGCAAAGGCTCTATTTACAAATAAGATCACATTCACAAGTAACCAGGGGTTAGAGCACTTGAATTTATCTTTTGGGAGACACAATTCAACCCATAGTAGACATGAAGGAGCAGGAGGGAAACAAGACACACGAGGAATGAGGTGCGGGATTCAGGGTAGAACTCCCCACAGTGTGGGGAAGAAAGCCACTTTGGGCAAAGGAAACCGCACGTACAAAGCACCTAAGCCTGGCACTCATCTGGAGAGCAGTGTGGTGGAAACAGGAGACAGGATCACAGAGGTAAGAGGTAGCAGGGCTGGCTCAGACAGCCACCCTTGTGGAGTTTTGACTTTTCTGCTAAGCGGGAGGGCTTAGAAGAGAGGAATGACGTGGGCCAACTTACTGGAAGATGCTATTATACAGGAAATACTGGTAAAATTGATACACGGGTTGGGGCAGCTCGGAGCAAAGTCCGCAGCTCAGTGGGTGAAGCAAAGCCAGATTTGAGCTCCTATTCAACCACCGGCACCACTGAGCACTCCAGGCAAAGGACGACTGCAGCAGAGAAGGTAAGAAGTGGTCGGTTTCAGGATCTGTCTCAAAAGCAGAGCCAAGAGGCTATGCTGATGGGTTGGATATGATGTATGAGGAAGACCTTTGACCTAAGCTACTAGAAGAATGCAGGGCCCATTTTCTGAGATGGAAATCTGGGGAGGGATCCATTTGTCTAAGAATTCCAGGCTGATGGTGGGAAAGGGGAGAGTGAATTGAAGCTTTGAGATATTTCTTCCAGATTCAACTATGGAGAGGCTACCCAGGTGGAAACAATGGCAGCTGGGGGGGAAAAAAAAACAAAAAACAAAAAACAAAAACAACTGGTCTATCCTTGTTAGGAATGCTGCTGGAGCCACACACGTGGGTCAGTAGGGAAGCCATGTTCCATCTCCTGGCAAGTACTCAGAGATCTAGAGCTGACCCTTTACCAAGCCGGAGGGATCCTTGAACTCCCCTGGGAAAACCTAAAAAACAATAGTATCTGCAGAGCTAAAATATCTGGACCTTCCTTCTGCTAATGCATTTCAGAAAGGCGAAAGTTGCTAGTTGTATACCTCGAAATATGTTTTCCTTAGTGACAGTTTCCCTTGAGTTCAAGGCTGCTTGAAAGAAAGACCACACCTCCCAGCCTCCAAGTGACAAAGTTCTGGCCAATGTTATCTAAATGGAAGTGAGTTGTGGCAACTTCCAGGAAACCTCTTTAAAAGTGAGTAGTCCTTGCCAGGCATGATGGCACATGTTTGTAATCTTAGTACTTGGGAGGCTGAGATGGGAGGATAGTAAGTTCGAGGCCAGCCTTAGCAATTTAGGAAGACTCTTCAAAACCTGTGGAACTAGGGATTGAACCCAGAGGCATTCTACTTCCACGCTACACCTTCATTTAATTTTTTATTTTGAAACAGGGTCCGGCCAAGTTGCTGAGGGCCTTGCTAAGTTGCTGAGGCTGGCCTTGAACTTGCAATCCTTTTGTCTCAACCTCCCAAATATTGGGATTACAGACATGAGCCACTGTGCCCAGCACATTTCTGACTTTTTAAAAATATTTGATAATGGGCCAGGATGTAGCTCAGTGGTAATGTGCCTGCTTTGCAGGTGTGGCACTCTGGGTTCAATCCCTGATTCCAAAAACAGGACCAAAAAAAAAAAAAAAAAAAAGAAAAAAAGAAAAAGAAAAAAAAATCCTTGATAAGCAGTCATCAGATTGGCTGTATATATGGATATATATATTTTTTAACATTTGAATATTGTCTTGTCCCATTTGGGTGGCCGTGACAGCGCATTACAGAATGGAGGGCTTGCAAACAATCACGGTTTGTTCTCACAGGGCACTAACCCCTCTCGCGAGACCCCACTCTAAGGACCTAATCGCCCCCTGCAGGCTCACCTTCCAGCACTCAACTTGGAGGTTCAAATTTTGACATATGAATTTGGAGGGGACCTCTATGGTCAGGATCTACAGTGTGCCCTCAAATCTCTTATGTTGGTGGTGCAGACCAGTTCAGAGGCCAGAAATGGCCAGGGGAGGGAGTGGAGGATCCCTGAGGTGTGGCCCTGAGGAATGTATCTGCTTCCCTGCCGCCCTGAGCTGAGAACAATTTTTCTTCCTCTGTCTTCAAGTCACTCTGCCACTGAGAGCTGGCTAAGCATGGATGGAAGCCTCTGAAGTCTCTAAAACTGTGAGCCAATAAATCTTTCTCTAAGTTGTGCCTGTCAGGTGTTTAGGTAACTGCAAGAAAAAGCTGACTCAAACAGGTACACAATTTTCAACAAGAGCAGGGATTCATTTCCCTTATGAGTCCATGAGGGACTTTTTGACCTCTTTTCCTGAAGATATTTTCTTAAATTTTAACCTGCATTTTAGAAACCTAGTTTTAATGATGGGAGACTATAATGCACCTATAGAAGCAAATTAAAAAAGAATAGCCAAGAAAATACCAAAAGATGTTCAGTCTTATTAGAAATCAGGAAAATTAAAACTTAAAACACAATGAGTTATTCTATATGTGATAATGTGCCAGGTTATATTGTGGCCACCAAGACTCATACCAATAAATACAAAGGATCATACCAATAATATTCATAATAATAATTATAACAAGAATCATACCAGTAACATTTTACTTTTAGTTCACAAAAATAAAAATATAAATAAACAGAAATCTAATTTTATTTAGTTGTTTTTTATTTTGTTTCATATTAAGAGATTATGAACAAATGCTACTTTCATGAGAGTTGATTTTAAGAGAATCAGCGATTCGATCAGTTGGGCAGGTTTTCTATTAATTGGTTTTGAATGACATGACCTCCTACCTATACAAGGTATATTGCTAAAACCTATGCTCCATCAACCAACCAAGTGCTTTGAGATGTCCGATTTCAGCTTCCATACTTATAGAGATTTTTTTTTAATGTCAATTTCATTTAACTATCATGAATAACAAATGTTTGGCAAACAATGAAAAGGTGCACAATATAAAGATTTGGAGAAAATGAAGAGAAATGACAACTCGGACACTTTGCAGGAGAGAATATAAATTTATATAGCCACTTTGGAAAACAATGTGACATTACTTACTTAAAAAAATTGAACATATGCTAATCAAAAGCCCAGATGTTCCACTACTGAAAAATACTCCATGGACCAGAAAAGATGTGTCCAAATTCTTACAGTAGCACTGATTATAATGGAAAAAGCTGGAACAACTCAAATGTCTACAACAGAAGGATGGATAAATAAGTTGTGTTACATTTCTACGAGGGAATAGTACACAGATATAAAAGTGAGTCCCGTGTCGCAAGATCATTCTGGGGGGAAATTGGAAGACCATATGGAGTATAAAGTTCAACAGCAAACCAAATAATGTGGTATTTTTATGAATGCACTCAGAGGTGTTAAAAGAAAACTGAGAGGATTCATACAGCCAGTGTGGTGGTATGGCACTTGGTGCTAAGGCTCAGATAGGGTTTAAATGTGCTCCCAAAGGTTCACGTGTTCAAAGCTCTTGTCCCTAGTGTGGTGCTGTAGAGAGGCATTGAAGTCTTTAAGAGCTGGGGCCTGGTGGGAAGTAATTACACATTGGAGGTGCTGCCTTTGGAAGGAATGAAGGCAGTTCTCATGGGACCTCTCATTAGTTCTTACATGAGAGTTGGTAAAAAGAGCAAGCCTGGCCTTTTCGCAGTCTCACCCTCTCACACCGGCTGCAGGTCTTACCGCATGGCCTCTTAGTATTACAAGTGCTTCTGTCACGATGCCATCCATCCCTCATGCTCCGACACAGTCAAGGGGCCCCTCACCAGAGGCTCAAACTGCAATTAAATAAGCCCATCTTCTTCACGAAGTACCCAGCCTCTGGTATTGTGTTATAGTAACTGAAAGTGGACTAATGCACTTAGTTACATTTGGTAGGACAGGAAAGACTTATGAAGATTCTGAAATATGTATAGCTCCATTTATTAACTTAGCTAGTGAATCTATACTTATTTATTTATTTATTTATTTATTTATTTATTTATGGTACTAGGGGTGAAACCCAGAGGCTTTCTACCTGTGGGCTATACTCCCAGACCTATTTTATACTTTATTTGGAAACAGGGTCTCACTAAGTTGCTGAGAGCCTCACTTAGTAGCTGAGGCTGGCTTTGAACCTGTGCGATCCTCCTGTCTCAGCCTCCCAAGCGTGGGGATTACAAGCGTGTGCCACCATGCCCGGCTCAGTCTATACATATTTATTTTAAAATTCATAGAACTTGGTTCAAGTGGAGTGCTAATGGAATCAAACTTTAATTTTGGTCAATTGAACTCGGCCCACAGCTACATTGGCATCTTATTAGCCAACCCGTCAAGTGACCAGATCATAGCTGAGATCGCCATGGGAACTGGGTAAAAAGGTGTACAGCTACTGTTGGTGCCGCAACTCTGATCTCACGTTCTAGTACCTGTGGTTCTTGTGTGCAAGGTAGAATTTATTTCTTTTTAAGGGCTGGGTCAATTGAGTCCGAAGAAGAAAATATAAAAGAATACCAATGTGCTATTAAGACCAAAAGTATTCATGGACATACACCACATAGTTATTTGACTTCTTTAGAGTGTCTCTTAACAACCACCACCCTGAAAGCCCTCGCAGTGTCCCTGCGGTTGTTTACGAGTCCTATCTGGTTGCTCCATGAAAAAGAGGATATAGGCATGTTGTCCATAGATTAACTGTCCAGATGTGGCTAATGATTTCAATACCAAAGAAAGGGGGTGTGTGTATGTGGGTGGCACCAAGGAGTAGGAGATAGCTGGAGACCCTCATCAAAGCGAGAGAGGAGGGCATCAGCCACAAATTTGACTCAGAAACAAAACATTCTTTCTTTTGGCTTCAATTGTCTCTTTCTTTCTTCACAAATATCTTACATCTGGGTAATGATTGGTTCAAGTGCCACATAAAAAAAAGCCTTTACCAAGGTTTTAGTTCATTGGTTAACAAGGAGAAAAGAAAGCTTGCTTCATGCTGTAAAAAGTTGATGTAATCACCCTCCTCTCTGGCCTCTTTTTGTCTAAACTGCAAACTCCCGCAGTCCTGAGACTCTGCTTGGATTTCCTCCCAATTCTTGAATACATAAATATAGGTCTGTAAGTACATGGCCCTGTTTATGAGCCTTTTAAAGATCAAAGAGTCATTTTCCGCTCTTGGGTCTGTCACTTTAAAACATACTGTACTTACCATTTAACGGGTAGTTCTTTCAGAATAGCCTATTAGTCTCTCCCCATCTCTGCCTTAACACTGAGTCCTACAGTTTGTGTCAAAAAGTGCCTTGAATGGAGGATTCAGCTCAGTGTCCAACATATTAAAAGGCTCACAGCCTCCCTTTAATGGAGCTAGATTTTAAAGGTATAGGATTGAGCCAGAATATTGGCTCTTCTGAAGATGCCTAAACTCTGATTCCAAATTGGTTGGTCACATTGACAAAAGAAGGCATCCAAAGTCAAGAAAAAGGAAAAGAGCTCACAGATCAGCACACCTCCAGGTGCTCCAGGTGCTCCAGGTGCTCCAGGCAGAACGACTGGCTCTACATTGTGCACAACGTGAAACGTGTCGCCTTCACAGCTCGACAGGCACAGTCCCAACACATTTATCATGTGCGTTTTGGTGGCGCTTCTAAGTTCACCACTAGGCTCGAATATAAACTTTTGGATAGCGTAAGTGTTTCTTACTGAAATCCTAAGTGATTTAGATGTTCACAGACCTGTTTCTCAGCAGAAGTGTATCAGGCAGCCTATCTTAACCGTGATTAGAGTTATGCATTTGGTATGCAAAAAAACAGATTTTGAAGATTTTCCACCTCCAGCAATGATGAAACAGTGTGGCAAAATCAACACATCCATAGAGAAAAACCTTTAATTCTTTCGTGTGTGTGTGTGTGTGTGTGTGTGTGTGTGTGTGTGTGTGAAGACATTGAACCAAGATGGTAGAAACTTAAGGAGACAATATTTGGGGCAGAAAAGGCAGTAGAAAAGATATAAGAGGTAGCCAGGCACGGTGGCACACACTTATAATCCCAGTATTTGAAAGGCTGAGACGGGAGGATCACAACTTTGCAACTTAGCAAGGGCCCGCAGCAATTTAGTGAGACCTTGTTTCAAAAGAGAATATAAAATAGGCTGGGAGTATAGCTCAGAGGTAGACTGCCCCTGGGTTCCATCCCTAGTACCACACACATACATAAAAAAAGGTGTAAGGTGTGATGAATCTAAGCATATCTAACATATGACCTTAACTTTATTTTTCTCCTTAAGGTATCTTTTTTTTTTTTTACAAAGATACTGAGAAGCAAAGAAACTTCAGTTAGCCTTTATTGTGGTACTGGGGTAGAACCCATGCACATTCTATATCTGAGCTACACACCCAGCTCTTTTTATTTTTTATTTTGAAACAAAGTCTCACTAAATTGCTGAAGCTGACCATGAACCCATGATCCTCCTGTCTCAGCCTCCCATGTACTGGGGTTACAGGCCTGTACCATGAGACCCAAGTACTTCTCTTAGTCTTAAAGGATGAAGGAACAAAAACTGGAATTAAGCACTCTTTATGAGAGAAAAGTGCTGGTAAAGAATCAAAGATTAGCCAGGCATGGTGGCACGTGCTTGTAATCCAGCATTTTGGAGGTTGAGACAGGAGGATCGCGGTTTATAGACAGCCTCAGCTACTTAGTGAGGCCCTTCTCAACTCAGTGAGACCCTGTTTCAAAATAAAGAATGAAGAAAATTGGGCTGGGGGTAGAGCTAAGAGGTAGAATGCCCCTGGGTTCCATCCTCAGTAGTAAAAATAAAAAAGAATTCAAAGATATCTGTTGCGGTACTCAAAGAGCTATTCAGGAGAGTGTAGTCTAAGAAGTCCTAAAACCCAGACTTCAATCACCTCAGTATTGCATTAATTATAGTAAATTATTCTAAATGCAACCTGCCTTCTAAAATCATGCAGCACTCCAAATGATTTCAACAATTTTTATACACACTGTTTAGGGTTTGAATAAAAATAACATGGCACACCAAGTGACATAAACAAATAACAAGAAACCAAGATAGATCACAGGTCAAAGAAATGTCCTCACAGGAATTATCAGACCTGGAATTTAAAAAAATATGCGATTAACAACTTTGGGAAATTAATGACGAACTTGAGACTCAGCAGAGAACTTATATCTACAAAAAAGTGAACTTTCTACAACTGAGAAATACTTGAAATATTGAACTGAAATTAAGAACTTACCACATTAATTTAATAATAAATGAGCTGAAAACAGACTTAGTGAACTGGAAGATAGGTCAGAAAAATAAACTAAAACATTTTTTTAACAATGGCACATAACAGAAATAAAAATGAGAGTGAAGAGTCTAATATATATGTAATCAAAACTTCAGAAGAGGAAAAATAAAATAGGTAGGAAAAGTATCTGTTAGGTTTAGATATAGAATGGCCCCTTGAAGAGTTCATCAATTGGTGTTTGGAGTTGATGTAATGGAGTTTTGAAGGTTGTAATCCCAGCAGTGGATAATTCCACTGTAATGGATTTACTGGGTGCTATACAGTAGACCAGTAGGGTGTATTTGGAGAAGGTGGATCCCTAGGGGTGTGGCCTTGGAGATTTTATATGGGTTCCCTTCCCCTGCGCGCTCTCTCCATCATAATGTAAGCACATTCCATGTGCTCTTCCTCTGTCTACTTCTTGCCACCATGCACTGAAATCTGTGGTCCCTGAAACCATAAAAAATCTTCTTTTCTCTAAATTATGTGGTCAGTCTTTTAGATTATAGCTTCAAGAGTGCTAATAGAATGCCGGGCATGGTGGTGCACACTTGTAATCCTCGCGCTTGGGAGGCAGAGTCAGGAGGATTGCGCAGGTTCAAAGCCAGCCTCGCTGGCTTGAGACCGTTTCCAAATAAAAATATATATAAAAATAGGTTTGGGAGTGTAGCCCGGAGGTAGAAGTGTTTCCAGGAACCCCAGTACCACCAAAAAAAAAAAAAAAAAAAAAAGAAAAAGTGCTAATAGAACAGTATTCCAAGAAATAATCGCCAGGGATTTACCAAAACTAATGAAAGATAACAAGGCATAGATTTAAGTGCCAAGTCAAAAAAACAAAAATAAAACCCAAGCAGGGTAAATACTTAAAAAAAAAACCTGAAGTATATCATAGTAAGACTGTTGAAAATAAAAAGCAAAGCAAAACATCTCTTAAAATCAGCCAAGAAATGTAAAAAAAAAAAAAAAAGATATATTACCTTCAAAGGAGCATCTATAAGCTAGATGAATAATTTCTAAATAGATACATGGGTGGCTGAAACAGGAGGACCCAAGGTTCACAGCCAGCCTCAGCAACTTAGAGAAGCCCTTAGCAACTTAATGAGATCCTGTTTCAAAATAAAAAAAAATAAAATAGGGCTGGGAGTATAGCTCAGATATAGAATGTCTGTGGGTTCAACTAAAAACAAATAAAAAAGAAAAAATAGAAGCCAGAAAATAGAGGAGGGTCATCTTCAAAATACTCGGGGTGGAGAAAATAAAGCTGGAAACTAAGAACTCCTTACTCGATGAAAAATATTATTAAATAAAAGCATAATAAAGATGGCTTCATGTAAACTAAAATGGAATTTGTCAACAATAGAACATTTTTTACTTCTTAAGTGTTTTTTTTTATGGAGAAACTAGCTTAATTTTTTAATAACAGGATGGCTTTTAAAAAATAGTCACTACAAGAACCATGCAGGCTTTAGGCTGCCCTTCTGGTTTCTTCTGTCACCTCTCTGAATCAGAGATTGTGCTTCAAGGAGAGTCACTGTTCTGTGAGATGAGTTACCTCCTTCATGTGGGACCTCAGTTTAGGTCTTTCACGAAATATGTTCAGATACGGTTTCAAGCAAAGAATCAAGCTTTTGACCAATCTCTAACCCTGTGTTCTATCAAAATGACATGCAAGCAAGACTCACCACCACACACCCACACCCTGTGCTCTACAAAAAGGATGACCCCGTTACAGAAATATTAAGTGAGGGTTACTTTGTGAACTTGCACCAAAATGGGAGGTTAAGAAACTGCACTGACAGATGAAGTCCGAGAGAAGGCCAAAGTCTGAAAACTCTTAGAAGAACTCTCCCAAAGAGTATATATGACCGCTATATGGAAGTGATACAAAATTTGTAATAGCTGAGTCTGAGAGATTTCATTCCGGATGCACCCTTCTTCCACTTGCAAGAACACTTGGGCAAAAGTAGGAGTGAGGAACTTTGCCTGGCTGCGGGCATCCTGCAGGCTACAAGTGCCCAACTTTCCAAGGCCAATTGAACTGTAATACATCCAAACTATAAAAAGAGTTATTTAGGTAAAGGAAAAATGAACCCGTATGCAAACATACAAAGAAGTAATGGAGATGGTAAAATACATGGATATAAAACACTATCTTGTGAAGTTTTAAACATTATAGAGGGTCTTACAATATGTCATAAAATAACGTGGAAGGCATAAAGAAGTAAATGAAGTTAAAACAGTTATGGTTCTTGCATTATCCGCAAGTGATAAAATAATACTAATTTACATTAATTTAATGTCAAAGATGCTTGGTGTAATCTAGGTTAACTACTAAAAGAAGAATAAAAGAATGCATAGCTAATATGTAACTCAACCAAAGAAGATAAAAAATAATAGCCCCAAATAAAGCAATAAATGTGTATTAGTTATCTGTTGATTTATGATGCACCCCAAAAGTTCAGCTTAAAACAAGGCATTGAATGTCCCACAATTTATGGGGCAAGAAATTCAGAAGTAGGTTATCTAGGTAAGTAAGTATAAGTGACTCATTTTCGAGATGAGTCATTTATAAGGCCTCAGCCCCTCTTGGTGGTATTGCGTGGGCATCCACAGGATATAGCAGATACGTAGCTTTTATGGTCTAGTGTTTCAAAATCACTCACTGATATTTCTTTTCTTTTTTTTTCTTTCTATTTTTTTTTTTTTTTTTTTTTTTTTTTTGCGGGTCTGGGGATGGAACCCAGGGGCATGTGACCTCCAAGCTACATCCCCTGCCCTATTTTTTTATTCTTTATTTTGAAACAGGGTCTCACTAAGTAGCTGAGGCTGTCCGGAAACTGCGATCCTCAGGTCTCAGCTTCCCGAATGCTGGGATTACAAGGGTGTGCCACCACACCCGGTTACTCACTGATGTTTCTGTCTTCTTCCTCTTCCTCTTTCTCTTCTTCTTCCTCTTCCTCTTCTTCCTTTTCTTCCTCTTCTTCCTCTTCTTCTTCTTCTCCTTCTCCTTCTTTTTTTTTTGTGGTACTGGGGTTCCTGGAAACCCTCTACCTCCGGGCTACACTCCCAGACCTATTTTATACTTTGTATTTGGAAACAGGGTCTTGGCTTCGAACCTGTGCGACCCCCCTGTCTCCGCCTCCCAAGCGCGGGGATTACAAGCGTGGCCACCACGCCCGGCTGTCCTTATTTTATTTGATAGAAGCAAGTCAGTGAGTCCAGACCACACTGGAGAAAATGAAAATCAAGCTCCACCTCTTGATGAATAAAATATCAAAGAATCTGTATACATAATTTAAAACTATGATGAAATGAAATAAAATCATAATGGTACAAATAGCAATCAGATCAAATGTAGATTTTAAACCTCATATATTAGAAACTACATTAAATATAAAGACCTAATATTTCAATAATTAAGTAGCAAAGACTAACATAAGGGTTAAAATAGTCTGATAATAGGAAGCATGCCTTAAATATGAATATACAGAAAAAATTCAAATAAAAGAATGCATATAGATATATTCCCATGCAAACACTAAACTAAAAGGCATTGTGTATAGCCATAGTAATATTAAAGTTTTCTTAAAGACAAGAAGTATAGAAAGGGACAATTTATAAGCAGGATATTTTGTAATAAAAGGGTTAATCCACCAGGAAAATTTAACCCTAACCTGATATTGCATTAATAACACAGACAGGCCTAAAAATATAGAAAATCAAGTTGGTAGAATAATAAGGACAAATAAACAGTAGCTCCACAATCATAGTGAGGATATGAAAAATTTAAAAACACATGCAATAAACCTGACCTAATTGGCACTGATAGACCATCCAGTGACTGTAGAAAATACCTTCTTTTCAAGCTCTGTGGAACATTTACCCCAAACTAGCCACACAGGATTTGCAAAGCAAGTCTTAACCGATTTAATAGGACTGAACTAAACCCAAGTATACTCTCCAACTTTGGTGATATTAGGTTAGAAATCAATAACTTAAAGGTAATTAGAAGGCTTCCAAATGTTTGAAAATTAGGCAATATACTTATAAATAAACCATAGGTCTATGAGGATGATTTTGTAGAAATATAAATTGACCCTAAATATGTTTAATGTACATTTACATATCCTATAGGTTTATTTTAATGTCTAGAGAATAAATACATATTATGTGTATAGATATAAATGAAAAATTTGTAAAATTTGTAGAATAGCTAAAAGTAGAATAGCTAAAGCAGTATTTGGAGGAAAATGTATAGCCCAAATAATATAGATTAAAAAACTAATAATAATAGGAGCAGAGACAATTGAATGGAAAGCAAATATGCAGTAAACATAATTTTAATTTCTCAAGATTTATTTTTGCAAAACTTATTCAAATTCATAAACCCCCAAACCAAACTGATAAAAAAATAATAGAAAGAAAAATGAAACACCAGTGTCATGACAAAAATAGGGAGAATTTACTACAGACATTAAACAGATAAATTCATTATAACAATTTTATGCCAGTTTTTGGAAGTTTTAGATGAAATGGACAAACTAATAGAAAAACACGAGCTACCAAAACTGACAGAAGAAGAAATAGAAACTCTAGATAGGTGCTTCAGTCATTAAAAAATGCTTCATGATTTAAAACCATCTCATAAAGAAAACTTCAAGCCCAAATATTTTGTTGGTATATTCTTCTTAACACTTTAAGGAATCAATAACATCAAATTTTAGGCTTTTTCAGAGTATGGGGAAAAAGACCGTTTCCTGCCTCATTTTATGAAGTCAACCTAACATTGCTATAAGAACACTGAAAAATAAAGAAAAATACAGACCAATCTCTCTCTCTCTCTCTCTCTCTCTCTCTCTCTCTCTCTCTCTCTCTCTCACATAAAAGTATACAAGAAGAACCTTGAATATCATCAAACTGAATTTAGCAATATAAAAAGGAGTAATATATCAGATCATGTGGTGCTAGTTCCAGGAATTCAAATTGGTTTACCATTTGATACTCAATGTAACAGACTCATATAAATTGTGGTATAGCTATTTAATAAGATACTATCCCATAATAAAATTAGCTACTGCAATAGGTATAAAATCTATCTCACAAGAAATTATCTATTTTTAAAAGCACACAAATGTTTTCTTTTGCATCTAAGAAGCTAAATAGAAAAAGAATACACATTGTATGATTCCATTTATATGAAGTTCAAAATTTGCAAAATAAATTTGTGGCTGTCGAGGTCAGGGCAGTAATTACTTGTAGACAGGAAGAAGCAGGTAGTGATGGGGAGGAAATTAAAAAAAAAAAAAGACCTGTAAGTACCGCATGGTTAATCTTGTCAAGAGCAAGAGCGCCGAGGGAAATGGTAAAGCACGGTTCTGTGTGTACTTGTAGGGGTTTCCAGCGATGAATGACCTGTGGCCTGTGTTCATTCTGTGATAATTTGCCCAGCGAAATAACTAGTTATGATTTGTGTATTTTCTACGTATATGTATATTCCAATGCAAAAACAACTTTAAATGGATTTACCCTGAAACTAAAATCTGATATGTAGATACCTTAATAATCCAATTTGTACCATATGGAAATTGCATGGCACTCTCTCCTTCAAAACAAATAGTGATGCAGTATCCTGCTTGTCCTTTGCTTTAGTCCTCAGAGGCAGTGCCAGGTGTGCAGACAGACATTATTCTTGCCCCCACTGCACATAGGAGGAAACTGATGATCTAAGTGTTCAGTGACTCGTGCACTGATAGTGTGCCATTATCACAATGCCAAGTCAACCAGCGATAACGAAACAATCCAGGATTATTGAACCATTGTTCATATGTTTGCCTTGGCCTCCAACTTAATAAAGCTCATTTAAACCACCTTATAGAACTTAAAGTATGAGGAGTGCTAGGGATGGATGTGGAATACCCCTCAGAGGCTCCTGTGTTGAAGGCTTGGTCCCCAGGGCACTGATGTCCAGAGAAGGGCTTTGTCATGGACTGGTTCATGAGGGCTCTGACCCCATCAGTTGATTAACCCATTGATGGGATCATAATTTGAATGGCCTCGTAGGAGGTAGTGTAAAGTATAGGAGGCGGGATCTAGATGAAAGGAATGGGTCTTTGTGGGTGTACTCTTGGGGACTATATATTCCTGATCTCTCCTCCTCCTCCCTGCCCTCCTCCTCCTTCTTGGCTACCATGAAATGAATATCTTTGTTCCAGTACACTCCTCTGCCTTGACATTCTGCCTCACCACAGGCCTATTAAAAATAATAGCGCCAAGCCATCATAGTTGAAACCACGAACAGCCGGCAAAAGTATGGGTTCTGAAGAGAGGAGTGAGGATGAAAAGAATTTTATTCAATGAATTTTATTCATAGAATACTTTATTCTCTCATGGAAGGATCGGCAGTACACTCCCGGGTCGATATCTCTACTGACTGATCCTGATTTTATCGCTCTCATCCTATTTATACCTCTCCCGGTCAACCAACCCTCGTGACGTCACCACCTATGCGCGCAACGGTCAAACCAATCAAGCCTGTGCCCTCAGCACCTGTGCGCTTAACGGTCAAAGCAATCAATCCCACCTGAGCTTCTCTCAGACGCTGAACTTTCCATGACCCCAAACCTTATTGGCTCTGGGCAAAGGACAGTCAGAAGTGTTCTTAAAGGGGAAAACCTTAATGGCTCCCCACAACGAACCAAAATAATTTTTTTATTTTTTAAATATTTTTTCAGGTGTTTTATCACAGTCACAGAAAGCTAACTAACACAACTATACATACTTCATTTTTCCCCATTGCTTTTTAAAGAAAGATGATCCAGGGCAGGTTGGTGGATGGACCATAAACTGCAGTGAGATAAAAATGTGGGGGTAGGGGGGATCCATATGTTGCTATGAACTAGATATGTAAACTTAGATGTAGTACTTTGTTGCACTTAAATATCACTTTTCTAATCTACAAATGGCACTAATGATACCCCTTTCATGGAGTTATTACCTGGAGTAAAGTAGATGACACAGAGAAATGTCTAGCATCATGCCTGAAATAACTAGTACTCAAAGTTGTCTCTATCCCTCCCTCCCAAC
This sequence comes from Muscardinus avellanarius, assembly GCF_963383645.1. Classification (NCBI taxonomy): domain Eukaryota; kingdom Metazoa; phylum Chordata; class Mammalia; order Rodentia; family Gliridae; genus Muscardinus; species Muscardinus avellanarius. The sequence goes on from NC_137790.1 coordinate 10,527,560, forward strand.
CACCAACCTCGCAGATGAGATGAGTCATCTGCCACATGGAGGTCAACCCAAAATCCCTTCATATAATTGTGAGATCAAGCCTAGAGGAGCCACCAGAGTTTACCCAATTCAACAGAGACACCTGTGGTGAACGGCTTACTATAGGCCAGGATGGAAGCGTTCCCATTCTGAAATCGGCAGACACCGCAGAGTCGGGCCTCTCCACCTACCTCTCCCCTCAACACCAGAGCTGGTTGTTAGGCCCTTATCAACACAGTGATCCCCCAGCTACACAGAAAAGGCAAAGACCCTAATTCCCAGTCCCCAAAGCAGCTAAACAGAAAAGGCAAAGACTTAAGCAGGGTAGGCCTGCGATAGCACCAGAGTGTCAGAGCCTGTTCTTGTGCCCAGAGCCTCAGAGTCAGGACGAGGAGGAAGCAGAGGCAGGTAATGATGGGAGAGGTCTCTCTCAGCCTGACCTAACTCTAGTCAGGCTCCCCGGCTCTCTCCTCCTGTAGGCCTCAGCCTACAACCTTAGCAAACTCTAACATAGGTTCTAGCAGCTCAAGGCTACACCCCAAGGATGACCCTGCCCCCTCAGAGTGCTCAAGGCTGCCAAGAAAATTTACTGCTGGTTCCAGCCAACACCTGAAGATAGGGCCCCTGTCTCCCAGCCTCTGTGGGAGGGTAGGAGCTTAACTTCAGTAATTGCCGGCTAGCAGACACAGCTGGACTAATTACATCTCCACTCACAAACCCTCGCAACTTTCCACTTCTCAGAACCCACCAAGCCCCACTCATCCTGCTCCCTGATCCCTCTTTTTCCCTTTAAAAGGCACCCTGGCCTCTAAGAATCCAGTGTGGTCTAGCTCACACTGGACTCTTCTTATTGTAACGCTTGCTACCCATTCAAGTCTGTCCCTGGCACACTGACGCCTGGCTTTGCTCATTGTTGACAACAGGCATCTCATAAAATACTAATTATTTTAATCATTATTAGAAACAACTGACTAAACACAGGGGCGTCACGCCCAGGGCAGGGTGTGATCCAGAGATGAGGATGAATCCACCCCCCTGTACCTGAGATAGAAAAGATGGTGTCCATTCCCGCGGTGGGTCCCCTTGTAGCCACTGGGGCCTATGGCTGAGGAAGCAAGAAGCTTCCCCTTCCAATTCCAGCTTTGCCAGACCCCGGAAGAGCCATATTCATCCACACCGAGGAGTCACGTGATCCCAGGGCTTGCTCAGCCCTTCGCAACATGAGCCCACCGTAGATCTCTTGTGCGTGCGCCACTCCCAGGGCCAGCCCTGCCTTTAGCTACCAACATGGCCCGCTGATCCATGGCCTTCAGGGCTGAGCCCAGACCTAGGTCTGTGTCACACAGAACCATCTTCATCTCATTTGGTTTTTATAAAATTCCTGCTGGTATTACTGCTCTGTCTACTTTACCACCTCGACAGTGAAGCTTGCAGGGTTACTTGTCCCAAAGTTTCTGGGCTATTAGTGTCAGAGCCAGTGTTTGAGCTCAGGTCCCTCCTTTCCAAGCCAGGCAGCTAAAGACTGGGTTTTCTCTGCCTAGACAGAAAGGTTTGACAGTTTGCTTGACCAAAGGTTGACCGTGCCAAGCAATCTGCCCATCATGCTGGCTGCGCCCCATTCATCCCCCAAATGCATGGCCACCCCCACTCCCCCTTCAGCCCCCCAAATGCATGTCCACCCCCACTCCGCCTTCAGCCCCCCAAATGCATGGCCACCCCCACTCTGCCTTCAGCCCCCAAATGCATGGCTACCCCCACTCTGCCTTCAGCCCCCCAAACGCATGGCCACCCCCACTCTGCCTTCAGCCCCCAAATGCATGGCCACCCCCACTCTGCCTTCAGCCCCCCAAACGCATGGCCACCCCCACTCTGCCTTCAGCCCCCCAAACGCATGGCCACCCACACTCCCCCTTCAGCCCCCAAATGCATGGCCACCCCCACTCCGCCTTCAGCCCCCCAATGCATGGCCACCCCCACTCCCCCTTCAGCCCCCCAATGCATGGCCACCCCCACCCCCCTGCGCATGGCTGGATCAGATTAGGAAGAGCAACGACACTCACAAGATTGCCCCACTTGGCTCCAGCAATTAATTAAGAGCCGTCTGAGAGCCTCCGAAAGGCCTGCAAGCCGCAGCAAGATACGGCACACGTGGCTTCTTCCAAAATATTTATTGTGTTTTTCCCCTAGCCGGGGAACCAGTCCCTACCTGTTACCTGAACCTGATTAAATTTTCAGGCTGCTCACTTTCGGTGCCAACCATGAGCAAGCCTCCTGGTCATAGGGAAGGTGCGGAGGTGCTGGAGACCTAACAAGGATGCAAACTGGTCAGTACGTACGGAGCTGTCTACCAGCTGTACGGAGAAGCAGCCAGGGTCCGCACCGGGCACTGTGGTCTGATGAACGGGCTCCCAGCACACGAGAGCCTGGGCCAGAAAGGGCCACAAAGAGGACCCTTTGTGGCCATGATGTCAGCCTTGTGGCCCCAGAAGCTACGGTGACATAGGCCCTTCACAGTCCCATCAAGGATCTTAGGAATCAGGTGGCCCCAAGTCTCAATGCTCTGTGCCACCATTATGTTCTGTCAGCATGAAACATTAAAGTCCTTTTGGCCTCTCCCTCCAGAATATATCTGAGCTCATCCTCTCTAAACTTTGGTGCCAATACCAAGACCAGGGGAGAGTAAACTCTTTCTAGAAAGAGCCAGAGAGTAAATATTTTCAGAGTTTTAGGCCAAGAGGCAAAAACAAGGCTATTATGAAGTTCAAAAGAAAAAAGAAACACATTGCTGCATATTCTTATTGATGCAATTTAAAATATAGCAATAAACAGCCGGGTGTGGTGGCACATGCTCATAATCTCAGCATCTGGGAGGCTGAGACCGGAGGATTGTGGTTCGTGGACAGCCTCAGCTTCTTAGTGAAGCCCCCCCATAACTGAGACCCTGTTTCAAAATAAATAATAAAAGATGGTGGCGCACGCTTGTAATCCCAGCATTTGGGAGGCTGAGACTGGAGGATCGTGGTTCCCGGACAGCCTCAGCTACTTAGTGAGGCCCTCTGCAACTCAGTGATACATTGTTTCAAAATAAATAATAAAAATCAGGGCAGGGGGTGTAGCTCAGAGGTCATATGCCCCTGGGTTCCATCCCCAGACCTCCAAAAAAAAAAAAAAAAATAGGGCACGGGTATAGCTCAGAGGTCAAATGCTCTGGGTTCCATCCCCAGACTCAATAAAATAAAATAAAATAAAATATAGCAATAATAATGAGTACTTTTTAAAATACAGATTAACTAGTGAGAAAAATGATAGGGAGAGGATAGTTCAGGATATTTTTTTATTTTATTTTATTTTGCTTTTGGGTACTAGGAATTGAACCCAAGGGCATTCTATCTCTGAGCTATACCATCATCCCGTTTTGTTGTTGTTGTTGTTGTTGTTGTTGTTGTTGTTTAATTTTGAAACAAGGCCTTGCTAAATTGCTGAGGCTGGGCTTGAACCTATGATTCTGCTGCCTCAACTTCTGAAGTATGGGGATTATAGGCATGCACCACCACACACAGCTGTTTCCAGGATATTGAAACAGCCTTCCTATAGACCAGATCTCCCGGCCTTCCTTCTGATCTGGATTGCCCATCCTCCACTGGACACAAGACAGACCTTGGTAAAGAGAATATTCCTTGCTGATCACTCTCCTTGAAACCTTCCATGGCCTTCCCACTGCAGTTTGGCCCTTGTCTGTTGACACGAGCCTCAGAAAGCTCAGACACCCAGGAGACAGACAATCCCTTCGATGATGCCTGCACTTTCCCTGGGGAAGCAAGAGCAGGCCCCAGGGTGCTGGCCTTGGGAGGGTGCGGGAGGTGCCCAGCTGCGGAGAGTGCACCCGGGCAGAGTTCAAGGTCCTCTGCAGTGTGAAGCAAGGGCTCTACCTGAAGCCTCAAGGAGTGGCGTGGGACACAGAGGAATCTGGTCGGACCAGATGAATGCCTGCAAGACAGTCATTTTAGAGTTCAGTTATGAGTAGGTTAGCAAGTATGTGGACAGTGTGGCTTATTATGGTCTGCACTGAGCTGGAACCAGGAGAGCTGGGCTTCATTTTCAGCTTCTCCTCCAACTAGTGGCATGATCTTAGGTGAGCTACAGGCTCTTGAGGTGTCCGATTCTTCACGAGGAAAAGGCAAGGGAGGGCTGGCTGTCCTCCGGGCTCCTGAGAGTCAGCATCACAGGTGCGGCTTGAAGAGTGCAGATTCAGAGTCCTACCCAGAACCCCCTGAATCAGGAGGTAGGAGGCGCATATACACACACACAGATATTCACATATGTTTATACAATATGCAGATCTTTATATGTGTGTGAATATACAAGCTATTTACACATGCACACATACCTATGATATGTACATGTATGCCATATGTAGCATATATTCATATATATAAATGTGTACATTATATGTATGTTCATGTACCCATCTATACATACCTATATACAATGGCATAGGTGCATATTTCTATATTACATATACATCTGTGTACATGTACCCTTCTATAATTACCTATATACAATAGCTTGGTGCATATTTCTATATTACATATGCATCTATGTACATGTACCCCTCTATAATTACCTATATACAATAGCATAGGTGCATATTTCTATATTACATATACATCTATGTACATGTACCCCTCTATAATTACCTATATACAATAGTATAGGTGCATATTTCTATATTACATATACATCTATGTACATGTACCCCTTTATAAATTCCTATATATAATAGCAAAGGGGCATATTCTTATATCACATATACATCTATGTACCCTTGTATAGGCAATCTATAAATACATGCTCAGATATTATATATTTCTTTAGGCAGCATTCTCACTGATATAATCCAAAGACTGACCACATAACTTAGAGAAGGGAAGATTTATTTGCTTCTGGTTTTCCTTAGAGATTTTGCTGTTCTGTCCATGTGAGGCCAGGCACCACAGAGCTCAGAGCACGGCGGGGGGAAAGCAGAGAAAGACACACACTGTGGAGGCCTGAGCAAGAGAGGCAGTGGGGGCCATGTATTCCCCAGGGCTGCAGCCCAGGGACCCACCTTCTCCTACCAGCCCAGGCCACCACCTAGATGCATCCCTTACAATGGAGTTATCCATTGCAGAGATTACAACTCTCATGACTTGACTAATCAGCCCTGAATAGTAATAAGTAAGCTCTTTAGGGCGCATCCTATATCTAACTGTTAAGATATAATACACATATGCATGTTACAAATAAAGAGATATAAAAATACATATATGACAATACATACATATGCCCATTACACATTAAAATACGTGTGTGTGTGTGTGTGTGTATGTGTGTGTGCGCGCACGTGTGTGTGTGACACCTCTTGGTGACTTTGATGACTGCAAACATTTTTTTTAAATACTTGGAATAGAACCACCCTACGACCCAGCTATACCACTCTTTGGTAGTATTCCAAAAAAGAATTCAAGTCAGAATACTACAGTGATAGCAGCGTAATATTCAATAGCCAAACTATGGAATCAACTTAGGTGTCTGTCAACAGATGAATGCTGAAGAAAATGTGTTCTATACACACAATGGAAGGTACTCAGCCATAAAGAACACAATTATTTTGTTTGCAGAAAAATGGATGGGCCTGGAGAATGTAACGCTTAGATCAGCCAGTCTCAGAAAGTCTAGGGTCATATGTTTTCTCTAATATATGGAAGCTGTAGAGAAAACAGAAAACACAAGGGACTTTAGCTAAATGAGGAGAGAGACCAGTAGAACAGTGGAAGGGTGTGGAGGGGAGAGGTGGGGAGGGGAAAAGAGACACTGAGGAAGGTTGTAGTTCAAGTACTGCCATGTCTGTGTATGAAGGGGTCTCATAAGTTCAAATACTGCCATGTCTGTGTATGAAGGGGTCTCATACCAACCTCACTAACATGTCTGGGAGGACGTGGAGACGTGGAGGAAATCAAGTGCTGTGTGCGCGGATGTTTATATCAAATGGAACCTCACTGTGACGTATCATTATAAGGAACCAATCAGCCGGGCGTGGTGGCACAAGCTTGTAATCCCAGAATTTGGGAGGCTGAGATGGGAGGATTGCGGTTCACAGACAGCCTCAGCTACTTAGTGAGGCCCTCCGCAACTCAGTGAGACCCTGTTCCAAAATAAAGAATAGAGAGTCTGAGCACTGAGCACATTATAAGACACTAGAGTTAACAGTACCCTCTTGTCAACCCTATGCTCACAACAAACTCGAGTCTATTATTTCACTTTTGCATAAGAGATTCCCAGAAGCTTTGAGTTTTCCAATCTCCTGTAGTAATTATTTGCCAATCTTGGTTTTGACTGTTGTTTTTCAAATTTTGGACACAGTATTTTTCTTCCTTTTAATAATTATTTTGGACCAGGCGTGGTGGTGCACGCTTATAATCCCCACGCTTGGGAGGCAGAGACAGGAGGATCGCGCTGGTTCCAAGCCAGCCCTGCTGGCTTAAGAGACCCTGTTTCCAAAAATAAAAAAGAGTATAAAATTGGTCTGGGAGTATAGCCCAGAGGTAGAAGGGCTTCCAGATACCCCAGTACCACCAAAAAAAAAAAATTATTTTGGACACTTTTTTCAACAGTTAGTTGAGCTGGGCATGGTGGCCCATGCTTGTAATCTCAGTGAGATTACTTGAGAGGCTGAGACAGGAGGATCACAGGTTCAAAGACAGCCTCAGCAAGTAGTGAGAGTCTCATCAACCTAGGGAGACCCTGTTTCAAAATAAAAATAAAAATTAGATCTGGGGATGTAGCTCAGAAGTAGAATGCACTGGGTTCAATCCCCAGTACCATAAAAAAAAGAAAAGAAGAATAATTAGTTGAACAAATAGAAATTACGGCAAACTCCAAATTACTGACTTATAGTTGTGTCAGTGACTCTCACACAGGGAATCATAGTTCTTTTTAAATGAATATATTGTAACTGAAAAATCATAATTGTATATATTTATGAGGTACAAAGTGATGTTTTGATATATGTATATAATGTTGAATAATCAAAGCAAACTAGTTAACGTAACTGTCACCTCTTTTAACCCATCCATTCTTGTGGTGAGACGTTTGAAACGCACTCTTCAGCAGTTCTTGAGAAATTATAGTTCTTTAAAAATTCCCTGACCCTACAAATTTTTACTGAGAAAACTTTCCACTTGGCTCATGGTTATGAGGTTCCTGCTTATTTATACAAGCAAGTAGAAATTTTCAGCTGGACTTCTTCCGACAATTACTTGAAAAGGAAGGAGAGCCTCTGGGCTTGGTTATTTCCCTTTATCACCCCTGGCCAGTGGACAGTGTGGGATATCAATACTAACACAACTTTCATTCACAGACTAGCTCACTCATTCATGCACTCAGAGTGCACACAGTATCGGTCCCTGGCAAATGACTTTATCTTAGCCCCCAATACTCACATGAACAGAGAAGCCAGGAGACCAGCCTGACCCTGTGACCTGGAACGACATGATGGCATCGGGGGTGCCGGGAGGCTGAGCCACTTGGCAGCTGTCAACTCAACCTTGAGCCTTTCTCTACACGACTTCCATTGCGCTAGGGGCTTGCCACCTATAAGAGCCAGGCTTGCCTGGGGATCCTGGGGGGGGTCTTGGGATCTGCTCCTTGGGAACTGCTAAGACGTCAGATCGTGACCTTGGCCACACACAGGAGCATCCCAGAAGAGCCCCCAAGTGTTTCTATCTACACGGCCTGATCATCATAATTTCTAGAAGATTCTGGGTGATGTTAAGATCTCAGCCCCAGCTTTCCTATGCCAAAGACAATTCTGGAGGCTTTGCCTCTCAGCAAGGGAAGGGATTAAGGCGTTTATTGATTTGGAGACAGCCTGTTTGGCTAAATGACATGTCTTTGCATCTAATCGGGGCTCTCCAAAGGGCTGCTCAGCTCGGGCCTGGCATCGCCGCAGTCCCGGCCTGAGCCCTCGCATCAGCATCCCGCCCTCAGGTGAAGCTGCTGAGTCTCCTCCTGGGCAGGAAGGCTGAATCTTCCTGCTCGCTCCCTGCCTTTACAAACAGTGACTTCTCTGCTCTCTTCTCCTGAGAAACAGCTTCTGGTGCACTTGGTAGAAATCATTTTTTCTTTTGCTTTTGTTCTTTTTGTGTGTGGGGGCTGAGGGTCTTGGGTCTCCGGAGGAGGGGGAGGATACAAGGTCACCAACACAGGACGCAGAGCACATGGGCACCTTGCACAGGGAAGCGGGCCCAGCCCTGCAGCCCTGGGCCATGTCAAGTTGAGAGGTGATGATGCACGCTCATGTGAGACGCTGAGGAGCCGGTGACAGGAGGTGGTCCACCCGAAGGCAGGCGGCCCTCTGAAGTGGTTTGGAGGTCGGGGTTTTTAAACTTGTGTGCCACGGAGTGTCTTTTCCCATCAAAACAATCTTCTGAATAGAAAGCAGGTTGTTTGGCTAGCTAAAAAAAAAAAAAAAAAGCGCCAACTCCACCATGTCTATTTAAAGCCCAGAACTCAAAGCTCCTTCTCAAGTATTTAGCTCAGCAGGCAAATCGGCATCTGGTTCCAACGTGCTTAGAAACCTGCCCCCATTTCGCCTCCACTGGGAGCTCCAGGGTGGGGGCAGCAGGGCAGATGGGCTGGGGTGTTAGGAGCCACAAGTAACTTTCTCAGGTGCATGGTGTCCAGCAGAGGGTGACTTCTTGGCTAAGCGTTCCCCCGATGGTTTGGACTGGGAAACAATTCTCGATGTTTGAGTGATTCAGAAATTAGGCATCACAGAAGTGGACACCTCCTCTCCCTGCAGAGGCCAGAAAACAAGGAAGGGCATCTTAGAGATGCAGTGGAGTGGACCAGCAGGGAGAGAGGGGAACACAACCAGGAAAGGGTCCTGGGCACTGGGACCCACTGAGAGTCAGTGCAACCCGGGGAGAGAAAGCCTGGGGAGAGGAGAGGGGGTGGCGCTCCGAAGGATCAGAGGGAGACTGGGCCCACAGGAGGTGGGTTATCGCACTGAGAGCCAGGCTAAGGGCGCCAAGCTCCCCCTGAGTCCAAGTGTGTGCAGGACCCATCAAGACCTCCTGAGAGGGGGCGGGCGGCAGGACCCCTTAATTAGCATCATCAGCATAATTTCAATAAAACAAAATCAAAGAAAGTGAAATGGAGGGGAGTGAAGTGGAGGTCACAGAGGAAAAGGAAGCGCGTTTCATTAATCTGTTCACATTGATTTAGCCGGGGCATGTATTTACATGTATGCATGGATACGGAGATCTGTAGACCAGCAGATATATATTCATAAATATATAGTTTAATATATATAAGTCTACAAATATATATTCATATTATATTAGACATTACCATATCATATATATCATATATTACCATATCATATTATATATTCATAATATTCACAATATTAATATTCATGATGTTAATATTCATGGTGTACTCAATACTCATATTCATAATATATTTTTGCGCATACTTATACATGAGGTGGGTCACATCATAAACTGCATTTCTTTACGGTAGGTTTTCGAGGGTGTCCTGTTGACGGATGCTCTAACATGAACTCAGATGGGATTTGGGGGCTTGGCCTCAGGGCAGAGGGTCTGGAGGGGAGTGGTCCAGGGTGAGGCAGTTAGAGCACTTGAGGGACAGTGATGGGGACCGCAGATTCAGATGGAGACGGCAGGACCCAGAGGAACAGGATCCAGCCTCACCCACAGGAAGAAGGCTGGCCGGGGGGCCTGTAACATCAGTGATAAGGGCTCTTCCACCAAGTGGGGCTGAGGTCGGCGCACTCCAGGTCATGGGACCAATTCAGGCAACTGTGAAGACGGGACTGTGTGCATGTGTGTGTGTGTACACATGAAGAGCATATGTGACAAGCGTGATGGTGATTATGATCATCTACTTACTGTGTCAACATGCTGCCTTCTTAAGAACAATATTTTAATACTTTGTGACTCTACAGATATATAGGTAGAGTTTGAACAAATCTCTAAAGAAACTTCTGGAGGTCCACATGTATGTGCATTTTGCAAAAAAAAAAGTAAGTAAATAAAAATAAATAAAATCTTTATTTTTCTCCAAACTTCCTCTCTTCTGTGTTTTATTGTTCTATGATGTGACCTTATTTGGACACAAAGGGTATTTGCAGATGGAGGTAAGTTAAAAATATTAGGGTGAGATCATCCTGGATTTAGGGTGGATCCTAAGTCCTAATGAGTAGTATTCTTACAAGATGACGGAGACAGGAGCCAAGTGTGGTGGTGCATACCTGTAATCCCAGTACTTGGGAGTCTGAAACAGGAGGATCACAGGTTCAAGGCCAGCCTCAGCAACTTAGCAAGACCCTGTTTCAAAGTAAAAAATAAAAAGAGCCAGGATGTTGGCTCTCCTGGATTCAATCCCAGTACCAAAAAGGAAGGAAAAAAAGATAAGAGAGGGAAGAGGGGAGAGAACCATTTGAGACTTAGGGTGATGTGTGGATAGAAGCAGTGATTAGGGTGCCACATCCCTAAACCAAGGACTGTCCACCAACACTGCCCACACCCTGATTCTCAGCCTGGCCTCCAGAACTGTAAGACAATAAGTTTCTGTTGTTTTAAGCGGCCCAGTTTGTAGCAATTTGTTATGGCAGCTGTAGCAAGCTCATCCAATGAGAATACTAATATATGATATAGAAAGGGTGAGCAATGTCAGAAAGAAAAGGGTAAAAGGGCAGAGCATTTGGTCACATCCCCTTCTCCCAACAAAGAGGGAGGGGAGGAGGGAGGGGAGGGGGGAGGAGAAGGAAGGGGAGGGAGGAGAAAAGAAAGAAAAGGAGACAAAAACAAAGAAAGGGGAAAAGGAGGAAGGAGAGAGGAAGGAAAGAAAGAAAAAAGAAATGATTAAAGACTCGAGAACTTTGATAACTCTGACCTTAACCACAGGAACACAGTGGGCTAGCTGCTGCTGGCCTCTTCCCGCCTCTTGGAACGGTCAAGCCCCTGCCTGGATTTGGACCCTGTTGGGACCGTGGGGCAGCTCAGCTAACTGTGCAGGACCCTGATCTGCACAGTAGGAATACCAGGAATACCTGGCTCTTGAGGCCGCTTTGAGGGTTGACTGACCCACTCTGATGTGTCATGGGTGACGGATTTGGAATGAACAGGGTACCAATAGCTACTACTCTTCTCTCAGAAATCACTTCTCAAAGCTGGAAATAGAGGTGTCTAGGGTATGAGAAGAAGAGGAGCCTGAAAGAACTAGCTGGCCCCTGGACTCTAAGGCCAGTTTACCTCGGTACTTGCAGCACTGAGCTGCTGAAGATGCCAGACTCTTGCCGTGGGCAGAGACAGCCCCAGAACAGTCTGGCAGGGCTGGGGAGGGCCAAGGCTAGAGATGCAGTTCTGCGTGGAGCAGGCCCTGAACCCTCTGAGGACCGGCAGGGGCCACTAAGTGGTCTCTGCTACCCATTGTCCAATGGCGTCAGGAATCTGGGCCATACTGTGTCCTCTTCCAATAAGAATCATGATGAGCACACACATCTTTAACCAGAGGTCAGCCACATAATGGATGAAATCATCATTGCAAAAACAATTTGCAAAAGAAGACTCCACAGTCACTGCCAGGAGCCTTGAAAATGAGTGGTCCAGTCAAACTCACAAGATGATGGACTGTCATGGCTCTAAGTTTGAGCTCTGGAGTCTGCCACCTAAGTGGGAACCTTTCTGTTCAGTACAACTTCAAGCAAGTTGTTTAACTTCTTTTTTCTTGGCTTCTTTTGTAGAATATAAGGACTGATGGGACTATTATTATGTAGTAGGAATTGAGCCCATGGGCATTCTACCTCCAAGCCAAACCCCCAGCCTATATATATATAGTGTGGGTCTGGGTCTGGGGATGGAACCCAGGGGCATTTGACCTCCGAGTTACATCCTCTGCCCAATTTTTTTATTCTTTATTTTGAAACAGGGTCTCACTAAGTTGCAGAAGGCCTCACTAAGTAGCTGAGGCTGTCTGTGAACCACGATCCTCCGGTCTCAGCCTCCCGAATGCTGGGATTACAAGCATGCGCCACCACGCCCGGCTTATTTTATTACTTTATTTTACTTTATTTTGAAATAGGCTCTCAGTAAGTTGCTGAAGTTCTCATTAAATTGCTGAGGTTAGTCTCAAATCTGTGATTCTCCTGTCTCAGCCTCCAAAGTACCAGGATTACAGGCGTGCACCACCACACCCAGCAGTGATGGGATTATCTGTCAAGCTCCTAGTGCAGTGCCTGGCCCATAGGAAAGCTTCAGTGGTTATTAACACTCATATTTTTTTACCTAAAACACAATTTTATATATAGACAACACATATAACCAAGTGTTATAATAATATAACAGTAACTCTTAAAATCCATAAAGACATAATTACCCTAATACAAAAGAAGAATAGAGGACTTCTTGAACAAGTTATTCAAAATGGAAGAAATCCAAATGGTCAACACGAATGGAACACAAATGACCAATAACCCTCACCTATAATAATAAAAGTACAAAATAAAAATGCAAACAAAAGACTCCAGAGTATCTGAATTTAAAGGACTAAAAATACTATGTGTTGGCAAGGATACAGAGCAACTGGAACTCTCAAGCACTGTTGCTGGGAATGTAATTGATACAACCACTTAGAAAGATATTTGGAAGTATCTACTGAAGCTAAATATACTTCCTGACCCAGTACTTACACTGCGGGGCACGTACACGGTGGCCCTGAGCGCTGTGTCCACCCAAAATCACGATAGCCCCAACTCAAGACAGTGCAAAGACCCTTTCGTGGAAGAACGGGTCAATTGTTTGCAGTTTCTTCATAGAATAGAATATGCACAGGAATGAGAATAAGAGTGAGTGCACGCACGCGCATGCACACGTATGCACGCACAAACACACACACACACACACGCGTGAATGAATCTCAGAGACGCCATGTTCAGAGCCAGACACGAGAGCAGATGCCACATGTTCTATTTGTATGAAGGACGGGAACAGGCAAAACTCTTCCAAGGGGAAAGAGGGTAAAGGAGCAGGTGCCTTGGTAGGGGGATTGCCTGGGAAGGAGCACAGGGAAGTTTGTGGAATGATGGAAATGTCCATTTTGAGCTGGATGGTGGTTCTATAGACATTTGTACAGAAAAATTCACTGAGTGGTACACTTAAGATGAGTTCATTTTATATGAGTTATGCCTCAATAAAAAGTAAATTTTAAAAAATCTTTAAAAATTAAAGCAAAAGTGAAATGTAATTTTTCTTCCTTAAAATAAGAAAATATTTTGTAAATACATAATGCTGAGTGTTACTATTGTATTTAGCCCAATAGTACTGTATTTAGTAGGAGAATATTCAATACAGTATTTCAGGAGAGCATCTGATTATACTTATCTAAAAACCTTAAAAAGTCCATCCTTTTACCCAACACTTCAACATTTTCTTTTTTTTTTCTTTTTTCTTTTCCTTTTTTTTTTTTTTGTTGCACTGTGAATTGAACCCAGAGGTATTCTACTTCCAAGCTATACTCCTACTCTTACTTTTTAATGTTTATTTTAAAACAAGTTCTCGCTAGGTTGATGACAGTCTCACTACTCGCTGAGGCTGTCCCCGAACTGCCAATTCTCCTGTCTGTCTCCCAAATACTGGGATTTCAGCCATGTGCCATCACACCCAACTTTACCCCACATTTTTACTTGAAGAAATTTACTCCAAGGAAACAAACCCAACAAAGAAACTTTTTCAAGGACTTTTGTCACTTTCTCACTTGCAACAGCAAAAAAAAAAATGTTGAAGTGTTCAATAATGGAGCATATATTACATGAATTTTGCCGCAAGGGCAAATTTTGACCAAGTTTTGGGGGCTTACAAGTGGAGTGAGTAAAGGCCTTGCCCTCGAGGTCATCATTTGCCGTGTGTGGCAGAATGTATTGTGCATCCATTAAAAATGAGGAAGGCATGCCAGTTGTGGTGGCACACACCTGTAATCCCAATACTTGGAAGGCTAAAACAGGACAATCACAGGTTCCAGGACAGCCTCAATAGTGTAGCAAGACTCTCAGAAACCTAGTGAGACCCTGTCTCAAAATAATAACAAAAAGCTGGGGGTGTAATGCAGAGGTAGAGTGTCCCTGGGTTCAATGTTCAGTAATACACACACACACACACACACACACACACACACACACACATAAATAAATAATAAATAAATAAATGGAGCAAAAATTTGACAAACCAGGAAAGACAACAAATGAAGAATAAGGTCACAAAACAATTTGTTAAAACCATATTTTGTAAATAGATATTATTATAATCATATCTATATAGAGATACATAGATACGCAGATAGGTGATAGAGTGAGCTAATTAAAAGCTGAAGGTCATCAACCAAATATGACCACTGTTCTCTGTGAGTGGTCAGTTATGGGTGATGTCTTAATCTGTTGTCTGTGGCTATAGTAAAATGCCTGAGGCTGGGTAATATATAAAGGTTGTTTAGCTTACAGTTTTGGAGGCTGAAAGCTGAAGATTGGGTGGCCCCATCTGTTAATGCTTTGGTGAAGACCTCGTGGCAAGATGATATCACAATGACAGGAATGTGTGGAGGAGAGCATGGGGTACAGCAGGAAGCCAGAGATTCAGGGCCAGGAGCACTCTTTTTCTATTGACTCGTTCTTGAGACAACTGACTGAAGTTCTGTGCTATCTAATCTCTCTCATGGATGATGCCCCACTCTAGCTTCTTCTAAGGTTCACCCAAGGTCCTACCAGGAGCTTTTGGGAGATACACTTAAAACACATAATGAGTAATTTAAGTTTTCTTCCTGGTATTTTTCTGTATATTATAAATTTTCTATTAATAGGAAACCTGATCATCCTTAAGGAAAATACATTATTCTTTCTGGCAAAATATAGAAAATGAAGAAGATCCCAGAATATAGGACTCTTTGGTGTTCAAACTCATGCACCAGAATCCAATTCTGTGGTGTGAAAACAAAAACAAAAAAATCTCACTGATACCCAGTGGGGTTTTGTTTGATTTGGTTAATGGTACTAGGGATTGAACTCAGGGGCATTCTTGCCTATACCCATAACCCTTTTTATTGTTTGCTTTTGAAACAGGGTCTTGCTAGCTTGCTGAGAATCTCGCTAAGTTACTGAGGCTGGTCTTGAACCTGTGATCCTCCTCTCTCAGCCTCCCAAGTACCAAGATTATAGGTATGTGCCACCATGCCTAGCTACCAAGTGGTTTTGCTGAATTTGGCTCCTTTGCTCCTTCCCTCTTCCTTCCCTGCACATCATTGTTCTGACAGGTGTGGGAGGAAGACACCCCATAGGCCAAGCACCGAGCTTTGAGTTTTGGGGGCTTACAAGTGGAGTGAGTAAAGGCCTTGCCCTCGAGGTCATCATATTCCAGCTAAGGGAGTTGTATAGGTTCTCATGAAATTAAACAGAGCAGACTGGTTAGAACTATGTTAAATCATGGGCAACAAATAGGGTCAAGGCCACTGGGCACTGAAACACACACATCCCATGTGTAGGAGAAGAAAACATTGCACTGGGTTTTTTGGGGGGGGACTTGAGAGGTTCTTCCTTCACAATGAGTTAGACTTTTTTGGTTTCTTCAATAATTCCTTTGGCTCACTGGTCAAGATGCACAGAAGAACTAGTTACAACAGCTCCAAGAATGACCTCACTCTGAGCAGCAGAGCGTATGTCATGCTCTACCTTACAGGGGTTAATTTTTAATTCAAGTAACAGGAAGGCTCAGATCCGAGGCTTGGCCACAGTTTCGGGCTCTTAGTCTTTAGGGTTTTGTCTATTTAACCACTTTATGCCCATCTAATCAGGAATAGGGGGAACAGACTGGCTTCCAGAAACTCAGCTTACCTCTCCTTGTCATAGCCAGCCCCTCTCCTTCCTCCTCCCTTCTCTGACCCTGTCTCTCCTCTCTGCTCCCTCCACATCCTCTGTCCACCACAGATTCTTTGAGTGGCTCCAATGAGCTCATATAAGATGTGAACTTGGGGGGGGGGGAGCATTACTCCATGTTCTGTGCACTCTCATTACTTACCTGGGTCTTTGCTCCATCGATGCCTCCAACTCCCACAACTCTCAGTCTCCCCAACATACTTCTCAAGGATGATGAGGATAGGCTGTAGACTCTGCCTGACCCAAGGCTGAATTGACCTAGAGCCTGGAGGTCCTGCTCAGCTATGTGACCAGTATCTGGGCATCATAGGTTGGATCTGGAATGTCCCCCCAAAGCTCATGTGTTGGAAGTAATTCCTCAGTGGGGCAAAGTCCAGAGGTGGGTATAGTTGGAGGAGTTGGGGCACTTGGGTTGTGGTCTTGAGAGCTGTATCTGTGCCTGGCAGTTTCCCACCTCTCTCTCTCTGCTTCCAACCACCATGGATGGATTGCAGAGTTGTCCTCTGCCACACCAATCTGCTGCCATGATGTTGCTGCCTAAGAGTCAGGCAGTTCTGGACTAAACCTCTGAAACCATGAGCCAAATAAATCTTTCTTCCTCTTTGTTATTCTTATCAAGAATTTTGGTCACTATGACAAAAATAAAATCTGACTGATTCACTGGTTCACAGGGCCACCAGGGCCCCAGTATCAGTGTGGCTTCACCAAGCAAGGAGCCTGGAAGGAACCAGTAGCCTTTGCACATTCTCCAGCACCCTGGGGACCTGTGACACAGTCAGAGTATGTGATGGTGCCACTCATGAATATGACCCAGCTACTTTCTTGGACTCTGAGGCAGTGTGGTGGGCTTGAGATCAAGTAATTGTTTGTAAGCAAATCTACTTAGGGGACACTCCCTTGGCACATGGGTGAGGATTTTTGTTGTTATAATAATCCTGACGACCCTAAGGACTAAAGAAGACAAGGGCCCAGATAATGATATCCCAGCCTGGGATCCTCAGAACTTGCCCCTTACAACAGCACTTTTGGTCTTCATAGCCTAGCACCTCCATTTACGAACTAATAGGTCTGATCTCTCAGATCTCCTAAAATGAGACTGAGGAAGCTCTGCTTCTCCCCCAGGAGAGAGAAGCTTAGGGAAAGGCAGCCAGTGGTCCAGTAGACGCCCCCACCCAAGCCCCCTTTCAGATCAGCTAGGCCAGAGGCAGGGGCTGCGCAGTAAGTGCAGAGTTGTGATTTGCTGCCCCCTAAAGGACGTGCTGAGTACAGCAAGTAAATTGACCCACATCAACAATGTGTCCAGTAATGGGAAGAAAACAGCCGTTTTTGTCTGAGAAGGAGTGTCTGGCATGCCCAGAGCTTCTTAAAGAGGGGAAAATATTAACCCAGAGCATAATAACTCCTCTCTCTCTCCAGTCAAAATCTAGACAGGCTGTGTTGATATTGAGTTAACAAGTTCCATGGGCTAATACCTTCCGAATGCCATGAGAGGGTTCCTGAATTAATGGATGAAAACTCCCCTTCATACATCAGAGAACTAAAGGAAGGTAATTGCCCTCAATATTTATTTTTGATTTGAAAAATCCAAAGCCAGCAGGCTTTGAAGAAGTCAAGATCTGATTATAATTCTAGGCCTGGTGCCAATGGGATAAATTGTCTGGCAACTTTTTACAGAGTTATCGACTCCTTTTGCATCTGATGCCAATGGCCCAGCATGGTACAAAGCCTCAGAAAGTGCTCAGAAAAGGGGGTCACTCTTACATCACGGATAAAATCCAGAGTGACCCCCACTGGTCAGAACCCGATCACCTGGTGGGGTGGGGGCTGCTGGTCTCCCTGTCCACTATGGGATCAGTAGGCTGGATTCACCTGTGAGCAGTCTGGCCTCTGCTTTGAAGGTTGTCTGGCTTCCGTGTTCTCAGTATTCAGTGCTCTGTGTTGGCATATCTGGGGACTTCTTGCCCTAGACAAAAAGTTTAAGTAAATGAATAAATAAAGGCCCCTAACACACACACACACACACACACACACACACACACACACACACACGCACACACTTGCATGCACATGGTAGATGTGCCCTGTTCCTTCAACTTTTAGATTTACAGACATTTCTACTTGTATGCCTGAAGTTGTGGAGAATTCTGGGCTTGGAATGCACCTGTAGCGACTCCCAAAGACATATTTATAAAGAACTTGCCATCCCAGACCCCGGGCCAGAGTCAGCGCCCTGTAAACGATGTGGCTAACCTCAAGAACTGGGCACGCCGGCCGGGTTAATTGAACCCAGCCAGTGGAGGACACCACAGGGTCAGTAGGAAGTGTGGGCCAGAATGTGGACACAGCAGATTGGGGCTCCCACCTCTGACTGCCCCAGAGCCCAGGTGGCTGAGCCATTGGATTAGAGAAGGCACGTGTGGTCAAGGAAGCCCGGGGCAACACTAACAGAGAAGCCAAGGCTTGGCAATTGGGAACAGGAAGGCTAGTCCCCTGGAGAGTGTGGCAGTGGCCACTGGAGTTTAGTATTGACCAGACAAGGACCAGCTGAGGGGCTCCCGGTCAGAAGAAGGCAGCTTCTGCCATGGTGGGTCACCTTGCTTCAAGAGTGGCCTTCTCCCACTGATACCCAGAGTGACCCAGGTGCTCTCCGGGAAAGCCCAGTCTTAAGGTGCAGCTGCCCGGTATGGAAGAGGCTGCCCAAAACCACAGGGGAAAAAAATCCAATAACCAAATCCCGGCGACCCCACCCTGTCTGCACTTACTCAGTGCTGACTGGCCCAGGGCCAGAGAGCAGCCCGAGTCAGGCTAAAGTCCATCCAAATTTCATTTTCAATTGAAAGTGAAAACGAGCAGGACCAAGGCAAAGCCGGGGCCTGAGCAGCGGCCACTGTCACAGCAAAGATGTTGTCACCTGGGGCACAGATGGGTCCTCGCTGTCTGGGGACGGTGAGACAATCACATCCAGGCACAGCCTTAGCACCTTCGGTATAGGAGCTCCTGAGCTGCACAGAGGGCACGTTACTGTAACGGTCTTCATTTAATCAGTGAGGAAACAGTGAGGTGGGGGACTGGCCTAAGCCCCCGCTGCAAATGGTGAGGCTGGTTAACGCACCTGTCTGGCTTTCCACGTCTATGTGCAGTCGTTCCTGTTATAATAAATGCCACACTGTCTGAAAATGTCATTTGGAGGTCGTGGTGGCTAGGGTGGCAGTGGTGCGTGGTCTTGCTGAGAATCCTCCGTTTTCTCTGCCAGGCTGCCAGGCTGTTAGGCAGTATGTCCCACACACCACAGAACCCGCCCTGGTGTCCAAGCCAGTGCCGGGATGCAGGCTACCGGAACCCCACCGGCAGGTATTGGTGCAACCTGCGGAACATTCCCCCTGTGTTCAACCTTGAGGAGGGTGCTGTCCTGCGGCCAGAGGAAGCGGGGATGTTTTCCCAGGTGGGTCAGGCAGGGCTCCCAGAAGAAGCATCTGGAAGAGGATTTAGTGGCTGCATCTAGGAGTCACGGCCATTCTCTGAGACAAAATGCCCTTCCCGGGGCTGGCTGGAGTTGTCACCAGAGTAACTGCAACAGGGGGGGCTAGGAGAGTAACTCCTGGAGCAGGGAGCTCCTGCCCAGCCTGCCATGGGGCGCCTCTGTGCCTGCCAATTGGATGGGACAAGATGTGTGCAGAACCATCGTGTTCCCTTGTCCCCCGTGGACACTGGTTGTGTTTGGCTGAAGCCAACATGCTACCATGGCGGGATGACTTATTTTTAATCACCAGTGTCCCAGAGACCTGGAGAGGCATGCGGAGGGAGGGCCGCTCTTGTCCTCTTGTCGCCCTGCCTCCTGTTCACTTCTAAGGCAGAGCCCCCCCCACCACCACCATGTCCCACAACAGCCCTGACCCAGGGGCACTGCCGGCCAGCCAGCGGGGGTGGAGGTGTGGAGGGGCGAGAGCACTCTCTGCTGAGTCACCCTTGTCTAGTCTTCCCTGTGAAAAAAATATTTTTTCCAATCATTTATTTCCTCTGCTGGATAATGATCACCCTAAGAATAGGTTCCTATATTGGGTGAAATTGTAAAGGAAAGGTTTAGAAAAACATATACAATGACAACAAAGCATGCCTGTCTTTTGGAGAAGTTACCAGCCTGCTATGGATTGAGAACATCTATCTACATATCTCTCTATCTCTATCTTCTATCAATCCTCTATAATTTATTTATTGTCTTTTTATCTCCTATCATACCCTTATCACCTATCTCACATCAATCTATAGTATCTGCCAATAATCAATTAATCTATCATCTACATAGTTTATTTATCTACTTGCCACCCATCAGGTAATCATTTACCGGCCTCTAAGTCACCCACCTTCTTAGCGGCCTACATACCTCCACAGGCATCCTCCTGGATAAACAGACCACTGTGTGTGTTGGGGCCCACTCGGCTAGACCGGGATGGGGCGGTGGCTCAAGATGGCGCCTAGGCATGTTGCCAAGTCACGAGGCTCACGAGGATGATCAGTGACGCAGCGCCTCGTGCTACCACCAGCCCGCCTATGAGAGGGTTAGAAATGTGCATGCCCTAGCTGTGGGAAGCTTGGGGTTGGTGGAGTGATGAGGGAGGGGTTATGAGACTGATATATATTTGCCTGCTGTGCGCATTGAAGGAAGCATTAAAGAGGAAGCATCATCAACAGACTCGGCGTTGGTGTGTTCTTTCCCGGAGCTCTGCAGGACGGAGCCTTAGGGACGCAACATGTGTGGAATGTTGATGACAAGTCCATAGCAGCACCTGGGTTAAAGTCTCATTTCTAAAATTCACTAGCTCTGTGACCTTGGATAAGTCTCTTGCAATCTGTTTCTTTTCTATTCTTTTTTTTTTTTTTTTTTTTTTTGCAGTACTGGGGATTGAACCCAGAGGCATTATTCTACCTCCGAGCTATACCCCAGCCCTATTTTTTATTCTTTATTTTGAAACCGGGTCTCACTGACTTGCAAAGGGCCTCACTAAGTAGCTGAGGCTGGTAGCGGACCACGATCCTCCTGTCTCAGCCTCCCGAATGCTGGGATTACAAGCGTGCCCTACCATGCTCAGCTTTTCTGTGCCTTTTTAATTGAAACCTCTAAAACAGGAAGTGTAATTCTCTAACTTGATGTTTGCAAAGACTAAGTAGAAAATCCGTGGAAATGCTTGGCCTGACAGCTTGGACCTCGTTAGCACTAAGTAAATGAAAGCGAAGCTACTGTGGGTTGTGGGGGCCCTGACTTCACTGAACTAGAAGGCAAAAGGATCCAGAAAGCTTTTGAAATAGTGTCTTTGGGGGCAGTGCTGCCCTGTGCTTGATAACCCAGGTTAATTTTTAGTCTTCCTGAAAGGAGATAAGGCCCAGGGAGAAAAATAAATCAGATTTGGCTCCTGGAGAAGAGAAATTCTGGGGGGACAAATGCAGCTAACTCAGATCCACAGAGCAATAAGGCCCTTAGCCAGAGCCCGGGAGGACCAGTCAGAGGAGGCAAGGCAGGAGCCACAGACCCCACAGCTGGTCAACCTGTGGTGTGGCCCGCCAGGCTCCCTGCGGGTGACCAAAAGTTACCACCCCATGCGGGATAGCGAAGCCCGAGTCTAGGGCATTTATTTAAAAAGGTGCGGCCAGGCGTGGCGGCACACGCTTGTAATCTCAGCATTTGGGAGGCTGAAATAGGAAGATCGTGGTGCACAGACAGCCTCAGCTACTTAGTGAGGCCCTTTACAACTCAATAAGACCCAGTTTCAAAAATAAGGAATAAAAAATAGGGCTGGGGGTGTAGCTCAGAGGTAGAATGCTCCTGGGTTCCATCCATAAAAAGGTGCAGACCCAGGGCCCTCCCCAGCAACCTGAGGGCACGTTGGGTTATCTGTTTCCCATTCCTGCCCTGGTCACTGGACAGAGGAAACTCAATTTCCAAAGTACAGAGGGAAGTGTTGAGTTGGGACTGCTCTGTAGGCTTGGCTCGGGATTTGTGGGGAGGGGCCATGACTCATTGTTGGGGGCTTAGAAAACAGTAGCAGGCGGAGCCAGCTGCTCCCTGGATGAATTGGGGCCCCTCCAAAGTCGACATGGCTGGAAGTTTGCAGGTGCAAAGCAGACAAAGGTAGAAAGGCTTCCCAGGGACTGAGCTGCAGGGCCACAGGGCCTGCAGCACAGGGCTTGCTCCTGCAGGCCCCTGGGAGGAGCAGGGCGAGCTGACGGGGGTCACGGAGTGATGCCCAGGTCTGGGCAATGCCTGGCACATTCCTCATGCACCTAATCTCCCTGTATTCACCTGGCTTCTCTCTTTTCTGTGACAGCCCTGGTAAGTTCCCCCACAGCCCCCCGAAGGGATCAACCCGGCCGCACCTTTATCTCATATTTTGAGCCTGGCCGATTTGTCTCCAGGATGCTGGGGACTCCCAGGTCCTGAACCCGAAGGAGTCCTTGAGGGAATCCTGAGGATGGGTGTACAGTAGGAGTCTTTACCTCCTCCCTCCCAGAAACCTCAGGGATGGAGCAGGAGACAGTGACCATCCGATGGCCCTGCCCCATGCTGGTAGCCTGTGAGCTGGGGCCGCAGTCTTGCCCTCAGACCTCTCCTGCATCCCGGAGCTGCTGACAGAGCAGGGCTCCGAAGCTGAGCAAAAACCCGGGGAGCCTGGATCCAGGTTCTGGGTGAACATCTGCTTACTGTATTCCTGGGAAAGTTCTTCTCTGGGTCTGCCTCCCTAAGATAAGGGTTTACCTCCTACCGCCTCCTGTGGGTGGGGAGAAGACCAGAGAAAAGGCACCTGTAATTTACTTAAAATGATGCTCTGGGCACACATGAGTGTCCACAGAGCACCAGTGTCCCTACATCGCACTCCTCCCTGGGCTGCAACGTAGGGACAGTAGGCTGAGCGCCTGTCTTCTAGGTGGAATCCCTGGGGAAGTGCCAGACATTGGCTTCCCTCCAGAGCTGCCCTACCCAGAGTCCATGGTCATAAAAAACAATGGAAGTGTAAAGCTGTTAAGGAATCGCTGGCATACACAGGGTCTGATGGCAGTCACTATAACTTCACTGTGAGATCAGTGTTCTCAGGACTTGCACTTTTCAAACTGAGACTCCTAGATAAAGTGACTTTCTGAGATATCGCGGCAGGAATCCTAACTGAGGACCACCATCCTCCTGGAGGTAAAGGAGGAGGCCCACGGGGAGCAGGCTCCTGGGAGAGGAGAGCTGTCCGTCTCTGGCTCCTGGTGCACAGGGCTCAGGACTCTAAGCCGGGCTGGGCCGACAGCCTGCTGCCCCACCTGACTCTGCTGCATACCCAAGTTAGTGCAGTTACCCCAACAGCCTGTGGGTGGCTGTTGGTGCATGCCCACTGCTAGAAAGTGGCTCCTGGCCTTGCTGGGTATGTGTCTACTATTAATGCACTGATGGGTACCGATCCCCTCACTGGAAGGGGTGCGTGGCGGTGGGTGGGGGTCACAGTCAGCATCATTCTGGCGTCTGTTCGCCTGGTGCTGTGCTGCACAGCTGCAAGGGAAGCCCTACACTGTGTTTCAACTGTGGTTTTCCTCCATGCACAGAGCAGCGCCAAGCCCTCACCAGAAGCCTAGCAGATGCCGCCACCGCCACCGGACCTTGGGCTTCCAGTCTCTAGATCTCTCAGCTAAACAAACCTCTTTTCTTCATAAATTACTCAGCCTCAGCTATTCTGTTATAGCAACAGAAAATTGTTTAAGACACCTAGATGCTCAGTCATGCTCAGAACACATGATGACAATCAGTGGGTTGGCTCCTACCTGGAAGTGTGAAAGCTGAGCCCCAGGCAGGGCGAGGTACTAGCCTGAGATCCTGCAGCAGATCAGGGCAAAGCTGGGGCATGTACCTGACACATCTGTTCTGGGACCAAAGGAGAATATCGTGAACAGGTCGGCTCCGTGCTCCTCCTCTGACACCCATAGTTCCATCCAGGACACTCGCCCTCTACTTACAACCTGCAACACAGATGTGAGCTTTCGGATCCATAAATTGGACTGTGGGGAGGAGGCAAGCCAGATGCCTCCCAGCTACGGGGCCAAGGAAGCCGTGTGCGTGCTTGAGGGAAGAAGGGGACTGTGGCTACCCTTGGTCAGCTCAATCCATGAGGTCATGTCCTTTCTCATCAGTGTTCATGTGCACAGCTGGAGTGGCCGATTATCTGTGAAGACATACATCCTGACTCACTTCTTTATCCAAAAATAAGAAAGAGAAGGAGGAGGAGGAGGAGGAGGAGGAGGAGGAGGAGGAGGAGGAGGAGGAGGAGGAGAGGAGGAGGAGGAGGGAGAAGAAGAAGAAGAAGAAGAAGAAGAAGAAGAAGAAGAAGAAGAAGAAGAGGAGGAGGAGGAGGAGGAGGAGGAGGAGGAGGAGGAGGAGGAGGAGGGAGATGAAGAAGAAGAAGAAGAAGAAGAAGAAGAAGAAGAAGAAGAAGAAGAAGAAGAGGAGGAGGAGGAGGAGGAGGAGGAGGAGGAGGAGGAGGAGGAGGAGGAGGAGGAGGAGGAGGAGGAGAAGAAGAAGAAGAAGAAGAAGAAGAAGAAGAAGAAGAAGAAGAAGAGGAGGAGGAGGAGGAGGAGGAGGAGGAGGGAGATGAAGAAGAAGAAGAAGAAGAAAAAGAAGAAGAAGAAGAAGAGGAGGAGGAGGAGGAGGAGGAGGGAGATGAAGAAGAAGAAGAAGAAGAAGAAGAAGAAGAAGAAGAAGAAGAAGAAGAAGAAGAAGAAGAGGAGGAGGAGGAGGAGGAGGAGGAGGAGGAGGAGGAGGAGGAGGAGGGCAAGGAAGAGGGGAAGGAGAAGAGAGAAGAAGAGGAGGAAAAGAAAAATAAAGCTAACCAAGTTGCTACCCCAGCTCATAAACTCCACACCATTTTCCACCTTTCAAGCACAGACAGGAGCATCTAATGACGGAAATCAGAGGTGGTCCCAGCATCGTGAAAGGTCTTGGTCCTGCTACTTAAGGCAGGCAGGACTCAGGGCCACCAACTTGACTGAGATGCTGAGTCCCACAGGAGCCCTGGGAAAGCCTCTATGGGCTGCCCCTTTTCAGAGCTCCTTAACCTGGGCCCTTGGTGGCACTTTTGGGGACCTGCATGTGTCCAGTTGTGCGAGCATGTCTTGGGGTTATCTGTCAAGGACTGAAGAGCTGCTGCTCCAGAAACAACCTTCCCTGAAAGACTACGATGGTCGGGCATGTCAGGGTGTCCTGGCTGTGGTCCTAGTGTGTGAGCGTCACGGAGATGGTGCTGAGACAGCACAAGAACACACTCATGGGGCTAAAGGCTGCCTCGGCTAGTCACATACACCAAGTTGGCAAGCACTTTTGCTTCCTGGCTTCCTATGCACCAGATTCCAGCCCTGCAGCACCATAGATATTTTTATTCATCTTTATTACTCAGGCCAATCATAGGGATTACTGAAGGCCTAGAGCTTTTTATGGCTGGTCCAAGATTGCATGGTGAGTAGCCTGGAGACCTGTTACTCTGAACTTTTGACTCCACATCATACCAGGTCACTCGGGCCTGGTTAGGGGGCTGACAATTTGACTAATCACTCACGGAGAGGGAGGTGATAGACAGAGTCCTTGACAAGGATGCTTCACCACCCTGGCTGGGGGAATGGCTGGCTACATCCAGATTCTCCACTCTACTGTCTCTTGCCCTTCTTAGTTTTGAGACTAGAGCAGATAGGTGGCCTACTTAAAAATTGCTTCTTGGAGCCGGGTGTGGTGGCGCACGCTTGTAATCATACTACTTGGGAGGCTGAGACAGGAGGATGGCAGGTTCAAAACCAACCTCAGCAGCTTGATGAGGCTCTCAGCAACTTAGTGAGACCCTGTTTCCAAATAAAATGTAAAATTAGGTCTGGGAGGCAGAGACCAGAGGATTGAGGTTCATGAACAGCCTCGGCTACTTAGTGAGGCCCTTCGCAACTCAGTAAGATCCTGTTTCAAAAATGAAGAATAAAAAAATTAGGGCTGGGGGTGTCTCTCAGAGGTAGAATGCCCTTGAGTTCCATCCCCAGTACTGGAAAAAAAATAGGTCTGGGAATGTAGCCTGGAGGTAGAAGGCCCCTGGGTTCCATCAACAGTGCCACTCAAATGCCATCTGCCTTGAGGCCCTCACCAGAGACCAAACTGATGAGGCCACCTGGTCTTGGACTATCAGCCTCGAATACTGTGGTCTGAATAAACCTATTTTCTTTATACTATACCCAGTGCCGGGTATTTTGTTAGAGTAAAACTGGCTAAGACAATACCCCGCTCTCCCTGGCCACCAGAACCCTGTCCTGAGAACAGAAAACTGGGGTTAGCTTGGAGGAAGGGGTGATAGAATGGGGTCATAGATCTGATTCAGGGGAGAAGAGGCAGAGGAAACAACAGGAAGTATTCCCCGAGTCACATGGGGTTAGTGAGGTCCCTACACTTCACAGCCATCTTGTGGGAAACCTGTTGCCTCTTCTGGATTCAATACTCAAATAAGGACCACCCAGCTTCCTGAGAAATAAGACAGAGAAAATCACTCAAATGCAGCTCCTACGGCGGGTAAAGTGCAGGTTCCAAACCTGCGCTACTTGCAAACTAAAGCTGGCAGCCTCTGAGGCTTTTTGAGCTTTTTTTCTTGGGCTACAGCGCACCTGAGGGATGGATTCACTTTTTGAATTTGAAATGATGCGGGGAAAGTACAGAACCCACTTCGTTGTCCTTCCAGGGTAATTCCAAGTTAAATATGGCTGCCGAGCAATGCTGGGGCTCTCTTCCAGCTCTTGCCTACTCATGCTTTGGAAGGCAGAGAAACCACTAAGCTTAGGGGAAAGCAGAAATGTGGGAAGTGAAAGCTGAGCACTGTCCCCAGCCCCTCCTTCCCCGGTGGAGATGAGGTCCACGTGAGCCGCCGGATCCAGTTTTCAGCACATCGGTTGACTCTCAACTAAAGACAAAGAAGGGTCTTCAGAGACTGAGGTAGCACGAAAGGTGCTTTTCCAGACATCTTTAAAGTTTGTAAAAGAACCATCAGAAGCCATGATGGCCACTTGCTGCCAAGTTGCCTCTAAGGTCAAACCTGGGGTACCCAGACATCACCCCAACTCTGATGAGGTGGGAAAGAGCCCAGAAGGGGTCTTTTCCACCCACACCCTCACTCTACATCTCAAGTAGCTTTCATCTCCCTATTTTCAGTTTCCATATTACTTTTTTGAAC
This sequence comes from Muscardinus avellanarius, assembly GCF_963383645.1. Classification (NCBI taxonomy): domain Eukaryota; kingdom Metazoa; phylum Chordata; class Mammalia; order Rodentia; family Gliridae; genus Muscardinus; species Muscardinus avellanarius. Next base: position 10,554,779 of record NC_137790.1, read on the forward strand.
TGGAAATTGAACCAAGCTATATCCTTAGCCCGTTTTATCTTGAGACAGGGTCTCACTTATTTGCTGAAGGTCTTGTTAAGTTGCTGAGGCTAGCCTTGAATCTGCAATCCTCTTTTCTAACTCTCCCAAATACTCTCATCATACTCTAAGCTACTGGAGCCCAGGCACGATGCTCTTTGAGAAACTTACGAGTGGTGCAGGGTCCGCAGTGTGGGGAGCACTGATGGGTTGGTCCTCACAGCCTTCACCTGAGAATCTGGGACCATGAACAGGTACTTGAGGAAAGACATCTGTTTTGAAAACACCACATCTCGTTGTTGCAAAGATGCCCAGATGTGCAAAGGTCTTCCATGGAGGGCCCTTTCCGGGTAGCGAAGGGCTCCGCAGAATTGCAAGGTGCTGATCTGATGACAGTTAACACAGAGATGCCCGATCCATCGCTTCCCTACTTTAGGAGACAAGTCAAGAGTCATTGTTCCTTTAAATCCTATTTCTTAAGTATGTAAATTCAAATTGAATTACCAGGTGACTAGAGAAAAATACAGAAGTTGTATAACATCGCCTGCTGTGGTGCAGGCCGCGAGAGTATACCGGTACCACCCCACAGCGGCCATTGAGAAACAGTTAACAGAATCAATGCACAGGCCTTCTGACCTGGCCATTCATCTTCTGGGAATCTTGCAAGATGTCACGTGTGTAAGGTGATTCATCCGCGCTTCTCTGGTGATGGCCAGCAACTGGAAATCACCCCAGATGTCCATCAGGAAAGGATTGGTTAAATAGAGCGTGGTCCATCCAAACAACAAACTAGTATGCAGCTATAAAAAGGAATGAGGAAGTTCTCTGTGTTCTGATAGGGACAAAGTTCCAGGACATTTTGTTAAGGGATAGAGAACAAGGAACAGAGTATTAACATAGAGAATGTTGCTTTTCTTGTCATAAAGAGGGGTGACAAGCATGCTTATCGCATTTGCTTGAGTTGGGATATTCGTGTTCTAGATACGTAAGAATCTACAGTGATGCTAGCGGTGGGCAGGGAGGGAGCGTGGCAGATGAGAATGAAGAAAGGAAAACTTTTGGAAGTTTTATATTTGGGAGTAATGTGAACTCAGCCTACTGGAAATTGTACATTAACAAACTTTTCTGTCTTAGATGTAAATATCCAGAATAGATGAATCCTTAGAGCAGAAAGCAGATTAGTGGCTGCCAGGGGCTTGGGAAGGGAAGAAATGAAGAGTAACTGTTGATGAATACAGGGCTTCCTTCTGGGGTGATCTAAGTGTCCTGAAACTAGAGCGTATTGGTCCCATTCTATGCTCTAAGAGCTACATGTCACTCTGTGAATTTTAGGTTATATGTAATAAAAAAAATCTGTCATGTGGCTATATTTCAAATTTCATAGACCTTCATTTGGGATCATAGTTAATTTGCAAATTCTGTTCTCTCTGTCCTTAACATTTAGGGAGAAGCTGTGAGTTTGTACAGAAGCCACTAAAGATTGTTTCTGAAGTCCTACTCATTCTAGAAAGTTGGAATAATATATGTGCCTTTTCTGCTTCAGGCATAAAGGTTCTTCAAAAACCTTGAAAGGCACAAACTCCCAGGGACATCTATCTTGTGTAATTTCACTAAAAAGTAAAAGCCCCCAAGCGAAGTGTCACAGAGAGTGGGATGGGCTCAAGGGCTCAGCCAGCAGGTTGCTGAAATGCCAGAGCTGGAGACAGAAGGAGGTGAAGTCCTGTGGGTCACCAGTGCCCTGAGCCACCAGCTACAAGAACTGCCAGGAGAAGCAGAGGAAAATGTGACTTCCACCCACTGGAACGGCACCTAGGCAACCAAACAGACCCGAAGACAAGACATCTTTATTTTTAGGGATGCCGGCATCCATCTGTCAGAGCACCGAGCAGGTCCAAGTCTGCGTCAGCATGCCTGGCTCTCTGAATGCTCCGCGCAAAACTGGTGGTTCTTTAGCTAGTTACCAGGGCACCTGGCCAGACAGAAGATTATTATTGGCGAAGCCAACTGATGGCTAAAGGGGAGAAGCAGCCCATGGGAGCTGGGAAAGGGAACTGGATCAGAAGATTCTGGGGCTGGACTTTTATCGCTGACCAATCAGTAACACTTGATTTCTGGATATGGTTAGTGGGGGGGTTAGCTTACAGAGCAAAACTTTTTATCATGTTATTTCATTTATTCCTCACCGCCATCCTGTGCAGAAGGGATTCTTTTTCTTTGTTATGGATCAGGCAACTAAGTTCCAATGGCTTCCTCAAGCTGTTCAGCCTGTGGGAACTCAGAAGTCCGCAGAAGTTAGCCTGAAACCCTTACCTCTTTCCAAGATGCAATTCCATCTCTGACTAGGATTATGAGCACGCGCACGCATGTGTGTGTGTGTGTGTGTGTGTGTGTGTGTGTGTGTGTGTAAGACAGAGAGAGAGAGAGAGATAGTTTTTACCATTGCATATGGCTTTGAAGATATTATTTATCCACTCTGTGATTCAGTTTGTCACCTGAAATATGGAGAGAGTTGTCATAAGGTAACTACAAGGTTATTTTAAATACAACACAACAGATGAATTTGAAGCCAAACTATGGCCCATAATAGTTTAGGGTACTTAAGAGTACCCTAAATTCATGTTAGCAAATCTTAGTTTCAAAAATAACAATTGTTGCAACTGCAATAGGGTCTCTATTATCCCATGTGGTAGAAAATGACATTTTCCTGATTAATAAATTCAAATAAATGGACTTATCGCCTATCTCAGAAATTATTATGTTTCAAACATACTGGTGCACAATAAAAATCCCCTGAAGCTGAGCCCTCAGTTGTGGGATTTCCTTGCACAATCCAGAAGACCTCTGGAGATCTAGATGCACCTTAGTGTAAATACCAATTTCACTTTCATGCAGGTCTATGACATGACGCAGGTGGTAGTGTAGAGACTTCGCCTCTGCAGTGTGAACATGTCCACCTGGCCCCTCTGTCTACTCTGAGTTCGTAAGTGAGGATTGGCCCCCAGGAGGCACGTGATTGTGACTCACCCTGCCACTGCCACTTGCTGATTGCCGGACTCTTCCAAGTTCAAAATCAGCTCAGAGCTGCTTCTTTAAAAGAACTGCTTGGCCCGAGGAGGCCACTCAAGTGACATGCTGGGCTGTGCCGGGAGCACAGTTATTTCCCAATTGCCTGAGTCATGCCAAATTGCTTGAGGCTTGTACTGTAGCAAACTCTGAAAATAATTCTTTCTTGCCCTCCTCGCCAAATAAAAGTTCTCAGAGTCGATCGCCGAGCAATGGATCTCAGGTCAACTGTCCATTCTCTCAATTACTAGATAGTTCTTTCGAGGTCCTCAGCTGCATGGACAGATTCAGTCTCTCAGCCTCTCTTGAGTCTCAAGAGAGAGGACAAGCTCTCTCCTTTAACCTGAGCTGTGTTCTTACTGATTCTAGAACTCACCAGAACCATTTCCACCATCTGACTGCTAATTCTTCCTCCTCAATGACATTCCCAACTTGACCTCGGCAACTCCCCTGTCCTTCAAAGGTTCTATCAGGTTCTGCCTCCCATCCCAATGAAAAGGCTTCCTCTGTCTACACATGGCTCGCCATCCATCCTTAAAGGAAGGATTCATCTTCAATATGTCCTCCTGATCCAAATGGTGCCTGATGCTGGAATACATACTTGAGAAGAAATGTATAAATGTATAAATGAATGAATGAATGAATGAATGAATGAATGAAGAGTCAAGTGTGAAGAAAATCACTGCTTGGCTTTCAATGTGTCTACAAATCATGAAAAATACAGAATTTTCCCCCAAGAGACTTAAATTGGTATGGCACAGGTGATACTTCTCCAACCTTAGCAAGTGTCTTAATTCTCCAGAGGACTTGTTATGACAGAGATCGCAGGGTGTCCAACTCAGCAGATTTGTTATGGAGCTTGTGAATTCGCACCTCCTGGCTAGTTCCCAGGTGATGCTAATGAGGCTGGTCTGGTTGGAAGAAGAGGACATTTTGAGAACCCCTGCTGTGGTCCATTGCCATCAACTACGAATCAAGAAGTTGGATATTGGTTCCAGATCTGTCGTAGGTGGCTGAGTCACCAGGGGCCATTTAAGCTCTCTGGTCTTCTGCTGAAATTTGCCTTGTATGCTAGTAAATGTCACTTTTAGATATAAAATTACTGAGTATAAAAGGTCTACAAGACCCTTCCTCATATCAGCTTCAATGCTAGAATCCTTTTTTAAATGTTCTTCTTTTTTTCAATACTAGGGATTGAACCCAAGGCATTCTACCTCTGAGCTACACCCCCAGCCCTATTTTATTTATTTATTTATTGCGGTACTGGGGATGGAACCCAGGAACATTCTACCTCCAAGCGTCACCCCCATTCCTATTTTTTTTTTTTTTTGGTGGTACTGGGGTTCCTGGAAGCCCTTCTACCTCCGGGCTACACTCCCAGACCTATTTTTACATTTTTATTTGGAAACAGGGTCTCCTAAGCCAGCGCGCGCGGCTGGCTTCGAACCTGCGCGATCCTCCTGTCTCTGCCTCCCAAGCGCGGGGATTACAAGCGTGCGCCACCACGCCCGGCCCCATTCCTATTTTTTATTCTTTATTTTGAAACAAGTTCTCACTGAGTTGCAAAGGACCTCACTAAGTAGTAGCTGAGGCTGTCCTCGAACCGCAACCATCCCATCTCAGCCTCCCAAATGCTGGGATTACAAGCGTGCATCACCACACCTGGCTTTATTTTTTAATTTGAAACGGGGTCTCACTAAGTTGCAGAGGGCCTCACTAAGAAGCTGAGGCTGGCCTTGAACCTATGATCCTCCCGTCTCAGCCTTCTAAGTACAGCCTTCCAAGTACTGGGATTACAAATGTGTGCCATCATACCAGGTCTTATTTTATTTTGATGTACTGTTATCCCACATCATAACAAAATTCAGAGAGACAGGAACATAGATGCACAAGCTCCATTCCCTCGGCTTCTTCTCTGTACGTGATTTTGAACTTGGCATTGATAATTTTGTATACGTACATAGCATCAATTGAAATGTCTTCCTCCTCAAGTCTCACTCTCTCCCCCACTTCCCTCTCCTAGACTCCTTCCATCACCCCACCGGGGTTCCTCCTTCTTTATCGGGATTCCTTCTTGTATCTCAATTTCTCCCTAGCTCCCACATATGAGCAAAAACACACGATCCTTCACTTTCTTCGACTGGCTATTGCATGTTCATCCCATAATTTCATAATCCGTTCATCTGTTGATGGATACCTAGGCTGGTTCCATAATTTGACTATTATATGTATCACTATAATACTTCAATTTCAGTTCCTTTGGAAAGATACCCAGGAGTGGTATAGCTGGGTCATATGGTGGCTCTTTTCTCTTAGGCAACAAAGTCATGAGTCAGAACACTGGCCACTTTTCAAATCCTGGACTTACAGAGTTCAGCTCCGGGTGATGGGAAAATGAGCAGTGCCTAAGAGAACATGTTTAAGACCAAAAAGCAACCATTCTGCCCTTGCTTGTTTACTTACAGTGGAGTGCTACACCATAAGGTACCTCCCAAAGATTTTGCAAGAATCGCTTTTCAAAAAGTGTATGCCAAGCCGGGCGTGGTGGTGCACGCTTGTAATCCCCGCGCTTGGGAGGCTGAGACAGGAGGATCGCACGGGTTCGAAGCCAGCGTCAGCTACTTAGTGAGGCTCTCAGCAACTTAGTGAGACCCTGTTTCCAAATAAAATATAAAAAAGGTCTGGGAGTATAGCCCGGAGGTAGAAAGCCTCTGGGTTCCACCCCCAGTACCACCAAAAAAAAAAAAAAAAAAAAGTATATGCCAGAAACTCCAGGGCCTGAAGGACATCGCTTTACTTACAAAGCCAGAGTGGCAGGCTCCCTTATGACCAACGTCCTAAGGATGGCCGAGGCTTGGTGTCAGCAGCTGGAGGCAGAGAGAGAGGGCAGGCAACAGCTAAATCCCCAGAAATTCTGACTCAACACAAAAGTGAAGAATGAGAAAAGATCCAGGGAAAGGAGGGAGAAACAGAGCAGACAACACAGGGCCTCAGCAAGAGCTGATCTTGAAGGAAGCCAGACCAGCTTCTAGTACAGAGTCGGAGCTGATGAGAGTCGCCCTGCTCAGGCTCCAAGCCTGAGGGATGCTGGCTTTCATAGGAAATGGAAGTGCAGGCTCCACAACTCCCAGGGCTGACTCCACAGCCAATGCCCCAAGAGACAGAAGACCAGCTCCCGCAGCTGACTGCTCTTCCCCTGCCCCTAGGATGGCTCAGAATTCTTTCCAGGTTGGGGGGGTGTCTATTTTGTTTTTTATCATCAACAAGCAAGGGGTTTCCCTCCATCCCAGGATCTCCGCCCAGAGCTGTTTAGGAAGAGGTATCAGTTCTCAGTTGTCTTCAAGTGCATTACCAGGATTGGTTTCCTGTATCAAAGGGAAGGGCAAATAATGGAATATGTACCTACAGAGATGTTGGCAAAAAGCCATGTTCTCTGTGGCTATCTTTAGATGTTAATCTAAAATAAGGCTGGTACAGAAAGACAAACATCTCGTGATCTCACTCATATGGAATCTAAAGATGACCTCATAAAAGCTGAACATAGACTGGGGGAGGCCAGAGGCTGGGAGGCCAGGGGACATGGGAACACGGAGAGATTTTTCAGCACACACAGTCACACTCCAATGGGAGGAATCAACTCTGGTGTTCGAGTGCATAAGAAGGGTGCCTGGTCGGCAATATTGTACTGATTATTTCCAAGTAACTGAGAGAGAAGATCTGGAACGTTCTTGCCACAAAGAAATGATAATTGTATAAAGATCTGGATATGCTAAATACTCTTATTTGGCCATTACACAATGTATACATTATTGAAACATCAGACCACATCCCATAAAGATATGCAATTACTATGCATTGATTAAAAACAAAAGATGACAATTAGACTCTGACAAGATCTAGCACGCAAGACTTGTGTGCTAGATTTCACTTTTGTGTTGAGTTAGAATTTCTGGGTTTTCAGCTGTCACCTGCTCTCCAGCCCTGCCTCCAGCTACTGAGACCAAGCCTTGGCCATCCTTGGGACATTGGCCCATCATGGAGCCTGCCACTCTGGCTCTGTGAGTTAAACCAATGTCCTTCAGGGCCTGGAGTTTCTGGCACACACTTTTTGAAAAGCACATTCTTGCAAAATCTTTGGGAGGTGCCTATGGCGTAGCACTCCACTGTAAGTAAACAAGTAAAGGCAGAATGGTTGCTTTTTTGTCTTAAACATGTTCTCTTAGGCACTGCCGATGTGTCTTTCAAAACTTTCAAAAGTTTCTTTGTGGCCGGCATGGTGGTGCAAGCTTGTCATCCCAGTACTGGGGAGGCTGAGACAGGAGGATCATGCAGGTTCAAAGCCAGCCTCAGCTACTTAGTGAGGACATCTGCAACTTAGTGAGACCCTGTTTTCAAATAAAAATATAAAATAGATCTAGGAGTGTAGCCCAGAAGTAGAAGGACCCCTGGGTTCCATCCCCAGTAACACACACACACACACACACACACACACACACACACACACACACAGAGTTTCTCCATAAAGTAATTTAGAAAGTGACGGCTAACCATCAACATGATAAGCACGAGTAGCACCTGGCTTTCCTATGTTTTCTCACATAATTAACTACTTTGCAGACACTGGTTTGTCTCCATATTTATGGTCCTTTTTAGTAGTGGCTCACAATCTAGATGATAAAACGGGAAGCGGCTGAGAATGGGGAAGGCCAAATCATAGCTTATACCTTGCAAGGCCCTCTCTTCCTTCACACACATTCTCAACCAGAGGAAGAGATGGAGACGGCATGGGTGTGGGCCCCCTGTGCTTTGCAATGGCTTCAGAAGTGACCTCCTCCAGGCTCCCAGGTCCAGGACGCTTTTGGAAGAGGTCTTCCAGGGGCAAAGGGCCTCGGGGACAGAACTAGGAAGTTAACACTGAGAATATTTTGGAGTATTATAGCTCCTCTTAACACTTTTTTAAACAAGATGAAAATGATTTGACTTTCAATTCTTTTTGCACTTTCAAAGAGATAGCTGTGATTTCATTTGTCCAAAGGCAAATTCCCCTTCTGCAGATGACATTGAATTTGGTGTCAATTACTTTTAACAGAAAATACTTACTGAGCATTCGCCTAGCCCAACAGGCCAAGAGACAGTATAAGAATATTCTTCTTTGACCTAGCTTCTAATATTTTCACACATTTTATGGACATTCACATAATAATTCCAAGAGCTGGACAGAAAAAAAAAGTCTTTTACAGATGATCAAACTAAGAGTCAACAAAATCAAGTGACTTGCTGAAGGCCAGGCAGCTCTTTGTCTCCTTATCTGGAGCAGCGATTAGCTAAGGTGAGAGCCCAGATAGAAAGAAACTGCAGATGGATAATGTGTTCTTGAGGAATGAAAAGTCTAGGTGGGAGGTTGGACTCGAAGAAATTTCTACACTTGCCAGGCGCCAATAGCCCATGCCTGTAATAATAATACTTGGGAGTCCAAGAATAGAGGGTTACAGATTTGAGGCTGGGGAACCCTAAGTTAGCATGTCCCTGTTTAAAGATAAAAAAGGGCTGAGGGAGCAGCTCAGAGGTAAAAGGCTGCTAAGTTCCATGCCTAGTCACACACACACACATGCTGACTGTACTGGTGTGCCTCATCCAAGTTAAGCATTTGAAAAAGTAAAACTGCTTTCCCCTCAATACTCCTCTCTATTATCTTAAAAGTTCATTGCGCACAATAAACACCGCAGGACTACTGCTTGCAATAATTAATTGTCTAAATTAATCCAAAATACCCCACACTGGCTCCTGGGTCGACTCAAGACAGCACCAAAGGAGACCAGCCTTGACCCTTGTGCCAAGCTCATCTCTATGCTTAAAACAGCCCTGTGCACAGTCTCCTCCAGTGCCCTAGAGTTCTCTGCTTATTAAACCTCTCCTGGCTTCTGTTTTGCATTTGTAGTCTCTGCCCCACAAAGGATATATTGTTCTTTGCTAAGATCCCTTGATTAAAAACCCAAGTGTTGAGTAATCTTGCTGCTCAGACCCATGCTAAGCCTCCCCCTGTCCCCTGATTCTCATCTATTTCAACTTCCTTCTCCATCTCTCTAAGGAAGAGAGAACTGCAGCCCATGTCTGCGATGCCGCTGATATTGCTGTGCACGCACAAACAGGCACAGATGGTACCCCGAAGGCCTCGGCGTGGGGAGAGGGGAGGGGAGTCCTGGGTTGCTGCTGTTCTCCTGATATTACCTGGGTGCACAAAAATTAGCTCCAGGCATTAACCATTAGCCAGACTCAGAGTTTTAGACTTAAACTTCTTTTATTAGTTGTAGTGTCAGAGGGAGCCCCGATGGGCTAGCCTCTGTCTGGTAAGCTGGGAAGGCTTCTTGGGATCCCAGAGGCTAAGATCCAATTTGCTATGTTCTATCTAGCCCCAAACTGTCAGACAAGACCCACGAGGGAAGCCCAGTTTTCCAGGTGCTAAAGGCCCCTGCACTGGTCATAAGGTCACAAGCCAAGGAAGGCATCCTTGCAAATATTATTCCCGTTACTGCCATTCAAAAACTTCTATTTAAAAATGGAAATGGAGCTAGGCATGGTGGTACCTGTTTGTAATCCCAGTACCTGGGAGGCTGAGACAGGAGGATCACAGGTTCAAGAACAGCCTCAGCAAGAAGTAAGACTCTCATCAACTTGGCGAGCCCCTATTTCAAAATAAAAATAAAATAGGGCTGGAATGTAGCTCAAAGGTAGAATGCCCCTGGGTTCAATCCCTAGTACCACATACAAATTACACATATAATTAATATTTATATATATTTACATATATATGTATATGTATTTACATATATATGTTTATATAAGTGGGTCTTCAGACTTCTCTGAAATACCAAGTAGAACCTCTTTCACAAAAAAGTGATCGCTGGTTTCACTCTAGCAGGTGACTTCATCGGTCCTCTGGTTGCCAGACCGGGCCACCCTAAGATGTCACCAGAGATGATGTATCCTTCATCAAGATCTCCTGGGGAGGAGATGTCACGCCTCCTTCACATCAGCCATTTCAGTGTCTAGTGAGAGTTCCTCTCCAGAGAGGTCTTACCAGGTGAACTCCTGCCTGTCCCCATGGAGAAAGTGTCTTGTTTCTGGCACCTAAAACAAAACAGGGTCACGTCCCTCCTTGAAGATGACATCTACAGGGAATCTAAGAGCCTTCTTATTAATAAAGATAGAAATAATTTCATCGTTGAAGACACATTGTGGTTAAAATTCTACATTTATTTTCTACCAAGTTAACTGCTAGCACATTCAACCTCACTGAACGAAACAAGCAGCTCCTGAGAGCACAATCACCATGACTAATACTACTTAGACTGTGAATTTGATTTCTTAAGATTATGATAATATGTTATGTGACTCTTCTTACCTGGACACGATTTCCCGGGGAAACCTAGCAAACCAAGCCAAACTTGAAAGCCGGCCACCTCTCAGCTCTCTCCCCAGTGTGAGATGTTCATGATCTACTTGGAAGTGTCCTCTTAGGAAAGTTGGAAGGACATGGCCTAGCTACCCAGGCCATGTGGAGAACTTTACTGTTAAAAAGAGCCTCGGAGATGACATCAGCTGAGTTTCTCTGTTGGCACTAAGAAGCCTGAGACCCAAGGACTAATGTCCAGTCATGTCACATCTTTGATGACTTTCCATGACACAAGGAGGTCTCATGTGGCTCTTGTAACCACACAGGCCTTGGGCTACATTTTTTTACCTCCCCTCTCTCACTTAGCACTCCTGTTTGGACAGAGATTTCACTTTCCTGTGGTTTGAGTCCATGGGCCAGGACTCCTAAGTATCCTTCCCAGCAGCTAACATCAGTCCCATTGCTCTCCTAGTCCCTGACACTTCAGAGACGAGGCTTGGTTTGGGTAGATGACCGAGAGTATCCTCGGCCCAAAGACAGACAGCAAAAGCCACATCAAGACATGACACAGGCCAGCAGATACTGATGACTACCACGGACTGAAACTCAGAGAACAGGGAAGAGTCGGTGCTTTTTGTTTTGTTTCTCTAAACTCCACGTAACTTCTCTCAATTTTTTTTTCTGCCTGAAAACACTCTTTTCAGCTGGATATGGTGGTGCACACCTGTAATTTCAGTACTCGGGAGTCACAGGTTTTGGGTTAACCTCAGCAACTTAGCAAGATCATTTAGTAACATCATTTTTCATCATAAAACATCATTTTTATCATAAAAAATTTGTAGTAACATCATTTTTCATCATAAAAAAAATTTAGTAACATCATTTTTCATCATAAAAAAAAGAAGCCAGATGTGGTGGGCACGCTTGTAATCCCAGCATTTGGGAAGCTGAAACAGAAGGATCTGGGTTCATGGACAGCCTCAGCTACTTAGTGAGGCCCTTTGCGACTCAGTGAGACCCTGTTTCTAAATAAAGAATAAAAAATAGGGCTGGGGGTGTAGCTCAGAGGTAGAATGCCCCTGGGTTCCATTCCAGGTACCGCAAAAAAAGAAAATTAATTTAAATAAAATAAAAAGGGCTTGGAGATAGAAGGTCCCTAGGCTCAACCCTCAGTACCAAAAACAAAACAAAACACAAAAATAAAAATAACCTTTTCTGCCATAAAAGAAACCTTGGCATTTATTATTATCATTATTATTGTTGTTATCTCGACTGTGTACAACTGGCTTTTGGGGCTGAAAATAGGAAAAACCGAGGGGGAGAAATCCTTCCACTCTGTACCTGAGACATTTTGCCACCTGTTCACATGGAGCAGAATCATAACAAAGCACTTCATTGACCAGCTGCAAAAGAACCCCTCCTTCTGCTCCACCTCGCTCCCCACCCTTTGGCAAAAGCCTGAGCAAATAGCTGCATTTGGTGCCAGGACTGGAAGGTCAACACACTCTTGGTTTGTCAGAACAGCCTGAGAATCGAGTGCAGTGGGCTTTATGGAAGCCCCATACCTTCCTGCTCCACGCGGTCCGGGCCTGAGGATCAGAAATAAGAGTGTCTCAGAGACGTTTGCCAACTAGACATGCAGCAGAGGCCTGCCGTGGTGTGGCTTGGGGCCATCCCAGAGCTTTGGCAACACCATCTCAGCAGACCTCAACTCGGGGGTTGTGCGCTGGTGATGGGGCCTTCCCCTGGAGTGATCCTCGCAGGCTCCCCAGGTCTCCTACGGCAGAATTCTAAAGGGATCCCTAATACTCCCAGTGTATACACTCTATGTAATTTTCCCACTCCAAGGGTGGGCAGGACCTGTGAATAGATGGAGCGCCACTTCTTTGATTACAGAAGATGGTAAAGGAGAAGGGTATGGAATATCTGAAGTCCCTGTCTGTTGACTTGACTCTAAGGACTATGGGTCTGACCTCACCAATTGACTCTCATTTGTCAAAGGAGAATAGCCTGGGTGAGCCTGGCTTCATCAGATGAGCCCTTTAAAAGAGGGTCTTCAAGTCAGAGACGGAAGTAAGCAGAGAGACTCAAAACAGCACAGACACCCTCCTGTTGGCCCTGAAGAAGCAGCCTGCTGTGTATGGAGAGAGCCAGGTGGCAGGTGATGGCGGGTGGACTCTCACGGTTCAGGGCCTTAATCCTACAACCACGAGGAAGCGAATTCTGTCAATAGCCAGTGATCTTAGAAGTAGACTTCAAGCCTTCCATCACGGCCCCAGGCAGCACCTTCACTTTGGCTTATGAGACGTCCAGCAAAGAACCCAGCTATGAAATCTGATCTCTGGAACCCATGGCAAACATAGGTTACATTAAGCTGCTTAGTCTGTGCTATTTGTTACACAGCATAGGAAACAAATATATCATCCTAGGAATTAGAGCGAAAACATGACCACGTTTCCTCCCCTGATTCTCAGAGTCTCTGTTTTCTGGACATACTTCTCCCTCTCAGGGCAGATCCTCAGCATCGGGCTGGTTTTACACATGAGTAAAGGAGACCATGGCACAGATGGAGGAAAACTATGGGGTGAATGGGAAACAATCCTAACACCCCCGCTCCTAAGCCTTTGGGTCATTAGAAGTCTGGTTGGTCATGGAGAATGTGTTCAGCAGAAAGAAACCCCATTATATCCATTGTGGGCAATCTAGCCTTGATTCATTATAGATGTCAGATGATTAGATGCTGCTAATTTATAACAGACTACATAGATAATCCTAAACTGGGGAAGAGGCTCCACCCAAAATTAAAATATCCACCCCAAATCCCTGAAACAGGTGGTAAAAAGATGTCTGAACTCAGAAGCAAACCCGGGGCAAAGGCTGCAGGGGCCTCCTGTATTTCTGCACTTGGAGGACCGTTCCCAAGTATCACTGCTAGTGTCGAAGCTGGTCTCTCCTCACTAGCTGGAAACTGCATAGAAGATTATGTCATGGCAACCCCTGTGCGTGACAGATGAAGCTGTCTGTCTTTCCCAAAGCCGCCCAGCCAGAAGTGAAAGAAGAGAGAACAAAACTCAAGTCTTCTAAGCTATTTCCCATCTGGCCACCTTTCCTTCGGTGCAGAATGAGCCAAGCGCTAGCCATTGATTAAACTGCCAGTTCTTGCAAACAGGACATCAGGTTCAGATCTTGCTTCAGCCTGAACCCGACCCAGCTGTCCTTGTTCTGCCCAGAAACATGCCACAAACCCGACAGCCCAACTTTTCTCTCATTTGAGCTGTGATATCAGCGTTAGCATCTCTTAGTGCTAAGTCAAGATGAAATGACTCAGCCATTCCGGGATCCAAACCTCACTAGGTGTCTCAGCTTCCTGTGGCTGCGGCAACAAAATACCCAAACTGGGTGGCTTAAGACAACAGAAATGTCTTCTTCTCGGCTGCTGGGGAGGCCAAAAGTCTGGCCTCCTGAAGTGACCCCCCCGAAGCTCTGAGGAAGTCCTTCCCGGGCCCTTCCAGCTCTGTGGCCGGTCGCCCCTGGCCGGCCTTGGCTGTCTGCTGCGCACTGCAGGGTCTTCCTCGGTCTTCAAATGGCCCCTTCTCTGCCTGTGTCTGTGACGTGTCGTCTCTCCCTACGCTCCTAACACCATTCATAACAGATTCAGGGCCCGCCTCAGTTTAGGATGGCCTCATCTGAATTTAACCAATTAACATCTACAAAGAATTTGGTTCCAAATAAGATTCAAGTCTGAGGTTCAGAGTGGCTATGGATTTTGAGGGATCCCTGTTCAATCCACGACATTGGGATTTATATGTATGCTCAGAGCTAAACCCAACCAGCTTCCCCAGGAAGGGAAGTCCTTTGTACAAACAGCCTTCCCCAGAACTTCTCGTCCCCCCCACCAGAGGCTGTCAGAACCTGGGTTATGACAAGAAGCTGGGTGTGGAGTAGCCATGACACAGACACATTCAGCCTTGAGCTCCTTCTCAGTCAGCAAAGTAGCTGAGCTACAGACTGTGCTGCAGTCCAGGGGCGGGGACCCGGATGCTCAGAAGGGCTCCATGTCCAGACTGCCTGATTACTTTTGATACCGTTAGATGATCAAATCAAACAGACGGATGGATGGATGGATTGGCAAGAGATTCGGCAACAATTCCGTTCTAGGGGTCGGGCTGTGGATCCACAGGTATCCAGCAGAGCCCTTACTGTCCCAACAGCAGCAGGAACCTCATCCTCCCCCAACCTCTGACCCCACAATGTACAGCCTTTCCATTTCTCAGGGGCCACAGAGGAGGTCTGGGGGTTCAGCCACGGGATGCCGCCCCCCCCCACTGGCCACTGATATTGCCAGTGGACAAGCCGGCTCAGGGAGGGGTGCTGGCCCCATGAGCCACTGCTGATGAGCAGAAGCAACAGGAATCCCAGGATCCAAACAGTCCCCCTTTCCATAAGCTCTTCATACATCTCTGAGCCATTGGTGCATTTGGGGGACAGGGGGAGCATTGGGCTTACTGGGCTTGGAGAGAAGAAGGTCCTTGGGTGGCCCAGAGCACCTTTCAGTTCCTGAAGTCTGTGAGGCAGTGTCCACTTTCTCCCCCCATACACACACTATTTACACAAACAGAAAATGGGCTATGGATATCAAAAGCAGGCTGTGTTCGCATTAGGTGTGCCAAGGAGCTCCTGTCCTTAAAGGGGCTTCCGTGGCAAAGCTGAGTCACAGGACACTGCCAAGTGCCCCTCCCACAGGAAGTTTTTTAACACATCAAAAAACACAACTGACCCTTGGGATCCAGGTCATGGTCATTTCACCCTTGGCTTCTGTGGTCCTGAGAGCCACCCTCTGACACATGGGCCACCCAGCACTGACACCCAGAGGGCTGGGCTGGGTTTGGATTCAGTCCTGAGGCTGTGTCTGCATCAGGCCAGAAGGGTCAACCAACAGGAACTTCAGGTTCTCTCACAAGTCCAGCCCAGCCCGATGCAGGGAGGCCAGTCTGGCTTCAGGAGATGGAGTCAGCGCCACCTAGTGGCGACAAGGAGGCACTGGCCTGGGTGGGCTTAGGGCTCTGGCTGGAGGGTGACTACCCACTTTGATTTGTCTGCTTTTCCAATTCCCAGGACCTCTTGTAAATATACAACTGAGAACAGCATCTCTAGTCAAGTTGTCCATCCCGTGCGGAGCTGCCCAGCTTGGTGCCTGACATATCTAAACGCACTGACAACCCACAGAGCCTGACCAAACGGGATGCTGAGCAGCACTGTGTTACAGAAGTGCTTTGCAGAAAATCAGGGAGTCACAAACAACTGCAGCCCACCTCTGAGAGAAAGGCTCAAGTCCTTAGAGATGAACTCATGCCTTGTGTGTGTGTGTGTGTGTGTGTGTGTGTGTGTGTGTGTGTGTGTTTGTATTACCAGGGATTAAACCCAAGGCATTCTACCACCATGGACCTACACGCCCAGCCTTTTTTATTTATTTATTTTTTTGAAACAGAGTCAAGCTAAGTTACCGCACATTGGCCTCAAGCTTGCGACCCACCCATCTCAGCCTGGATCACAGTAGTTCTATCCATTTTAAGAACTTGATTTTGGAATTGTTGTCCAATAAGAAGAGCAAATACAAAAGAATTTTTGTATTCAGGCAGCTATGTCAAAGATTTTACAGATAACTTCTAAATATACCACCTCCTATGTGACTGTGCTATTGTTCCCTTTTCCCAGAAGAGAAAAGTGAGGCTAAGATCTTGAATAATATTCAGATACATCAGAAACATTGGGGGGGGCAGATTTAGGACTTTATGTCTGCTGGGTATTTTTGTTGTAATTTGTTTGTGTTTTTTTAAGCATCAGTACTGCCCCAAAAATCCTTCTAAGGAAGAGGCCAATACTATCTTTACCTTGTTAGTATTTAATGTAGAAAAGGAAAAGCAAATAAGCAAACAGAAGTCCTGATGTTATTTGAAGACACTCCTCTTTACTTAACCAAAGAACATTCTAAGAAAGAACTGTTCCTTTCCTTCTGAGACCTGGAGTTAAGCTGGGGTTATTCTGGGCCCTGAGGGAGGATCTAAAACATTGAAAGAGCCTTCCAAATTCTGGCAGGTGTTGGCTTTATACCCAGAAGGTTGGAGCATCAGAAAGAGACCTGACTCAGAATCATAATGTCAGCCCCTCAGAGAGATGGCTCTGCAGAGGGAGAGAGCTGGGCAGATCTGTGGACTGTGGGTAAGCCTCGGCCTGCCACTGATAGCCAGTTTTTGTCCTCTCCCTGGACTAAGTCATGAATCCCACTACAGAAGAGATCGATTGAGGAAGAGAGGTGAGCTGGGGATATCATCAGGGAAAGTGGCTTCTCTTCTAAAGAGTTGCTAGGTCAGGTTGAAAAGGTGAGGGGCCTGGGGATGATAGGCTGGCTAGTGGTTGCTAATTCCATGCAGAGTGAAGTGAAATTGTGTGAGATGGGGTCCCACTCAGCTTGCCCGGGCTCTGCTCCTTGAATAGAGAGCTCCCTCTTCATCTATGCTTATGAATGTAATTTTCCTTGGACTGTGATTTGACTCACTATCTCTACCAGTTTAGGGACCTTGGTGATCTCCCTGAATAAGTGGTCTCCCTCAAGGAAAGGGTTATTAAAGACACAGCTAGAAGCTTCTACAAAGGAAAGAGTGACCTTGTCAAACTGTGGCTACAACGGCAGGTCCCTGAGCACACCGGCAACAAAAGACAACTCCCCCATGGCCAGACCTGCAGAGGCCCCGTGAATAGTGCATCCAGTCCCTCGGCGACCAAGGACTATGTTATAGTTAAATATAAGATGCCCCCTAAAGAACTCATTTATTAATATTGAGGACTGGCATAGTGGAGACATGAGGGTTGTAATCCATGGTGGGCCAGGCCAGTAGGGTGTGCTGAGGAAGGTGGGTCCCTGGGACCTGTGGCATTAGGGATTATAAATGGCTCTTCTTAGCTGGACGTGGTGGTACACACTTGTAATCCCAGCATTTGGGCGGCTGAAACAGGAGGATCACAGTTCGCA
Organism: Muscardinus avellanarius; assembly: GCF_963383645.1. Taxonomy (NCBI): domain Eukaryota; kingdom Metazoa; phylum Chordata; class Mammalia; order Rodentia; family Gliridae; genus Muscardinus; species Muscardinus avellanarius. Next base: position 10,572,283 of record NC_137790.1, read on the forward strand.
GACAGCCTCAGCTACTTAGGCCCTTTGCAACTCAGTGAGACCCTGTTTCAAAATAAAGAATAAAAAAATAGGTCTGGGGGTGTAGCTTGCAAGTAGAATGCCCCTGGGTTCCATCCCCAATACCGCAAAAGAATGGTTCCTCTTTCCCCTGATCACTCTCTCATTTCCAGCCTCCATGATGTGAGAAGCGCAGCCCACATGCACTCTCTTCTCTCTGGTTCTACTGCCATTCCTTGAAATTTGCAGTCCCCAGCCTCACATAGACTGAACTCGAAACTGTAAGAAAATAAATCTTCTTCCCTCTAAGTTACATGGTCAGTCTTTTAGATGATAGCCATAAAAATGCTCGCTGGAACATACTATATGTATCACCTTGCCTTCTTTTGAATAATTATGCCTCAAAGTGCAGTAATACATTAAACCAAGTTCCAAATTTCAAAGATGAAATTGTCAAAAGAATTCAAAATAGAATCCATGTAGAAAAGGAGGCATTTGGTTCAGCACATGTTCTTAGCATGATGAACACTTTGGCTCTTGTTGTGGTTTAGATCTAGACTGTCCACCAAAAGCTCATGGGTTAAGAGATTTAGACCCCTGTGCAGTAATGTGGGAGAGGAATGGGGCTTTCCAGAATGATTGAATCATAAGGACCATGTTCACATCAGTAGATTACTCCATTTGCTGGATTCATAATTTGAATGAACTATTGGGAGGAGGTGGAGACTATAGGCAGGTGGGGCATGGTTAAAGGAATCAAGCCACTGGGGTGTGCCCTTGGGGACTGTATCTTGTCCCTGACCCCTTCTTTGTTCTCTGCTTGCTGGCTACTGGCTTTAGCCTTGAGCCAGAATGAACCTTTCCTCCTTAAACGTATTCCTGTCGGGTGTTTTGGTCACAGTAAAGAAAAGCTGACCGATGTAGTTCTCTTAAGTATAAAAGAAGAGTCAGGGGGCTTCTTATTTTTTAAAAAAGCCATTCCCCCCCAAAGCCTAATTATGAACCACTTAAAGTGAAGACTGAGAGGCAGGTGGAAAATTCCCAAGAATGTTGGAAGAGGATGAAAGGGAGCCCTGAGCTTGGCTGGCAGGGTGGGACACGCATTGGCAAGTGCACACAAACGCAAATGTGTACCTAAGTGTATGTGTGTGTACCTGTGAAAGTATGTATTTCTAACACTATTGTGAGCGGGTGTGTGTGTGTGTGTGCGCGCGCGTGAGGGGGGGGAGACTTGAATCTTTTTTTTTTTTTTTTTTTGCGGTACTAGAGATTGAACTCAGGGACATTTTACCTCCAAGCTACACCCATCCCTATTTTTTTATTTTTTATTTTGAAACAAAGTCTCACTGAGTTGGAAAGGGACTCACTAAGTAGCTGAGACTGTCCACAAACCAATCCTCCTGTCAGCCTCCCAAATGCTGGATTACAGGCACGTGCCATCCATCCTTTAATTCCTGGAGACAGACCTGTAGATTGGAAATGACCTATGAAGGCCTTTAAAGGTCCTTCCCTGGGCTAAATTCTATCCCTCCAGAGCCACCTGCTGAGTGGTAATTGGGAAGTACCATGTTGTTCTGCTCCCGTCTCGTTTCTTAAGACCGCTGTTGAAGAGTTTGTGGTCAGGGGGAAGTTTGTGGTGGTGGCTGTTGTTTGAATTTTCTAATTGCCTGGCCTGTAGGACAACTAGAAGGCAGAATGGAATCCTGTTCTAAGAACTTTTCACACAAGCAACCTCCACAAAGGGATTCAGCCTCTCTCCACACCGAAGTCTATAGGGTATGCTTTGAAGAACAAATGCGTGATATTGGTTTTATTTTTTTATTATTTTTTTGATGGTACTGGGGTTCCTGGAAACCCTTCTACCTCCGGGCTACACTCCCAGACCTATTTTTTTCTTGTCTTTTTTTTTTTTTTTTTTTTTTGAATTTGGAAACAGGGTCTCTCTTAAGCCAGAGAGCTGGCTGGCGTTGAACCTGCGTGATCCTGTCTCCGCCTCCCAAGCGCGGGGATTACAAGCGTGCGCCACCACGCCTGGCATACGTGATGTTTTTTAACCACCCTGCAGTAGGGACTTAAAACCATGAGAACAGCCTGGCAGGGCTTCTCACCGCCCACATAGATGCAACCTTGTAAAGCTATAAAAGGACTGTAGGGGTGGGGTTTGGACGAGGCTGGGGCTGGACTTGGAAGGAGGGGGGTGTGGCCAAGGGAGACAGCCCACAACTTCCTACAACTACCAGTAAAAGAGTAACAGCCTGCAGGGCCTCGGTTTCAGTCACGAGAACAAAGACAGGTCACAAGTGTCTACTCAGGCCTCTTTAGGGCTCCAGTAAAATGCCTCTGTGGTTCCTAATTCAAACATGAATTATCTCTAATGCAAATACTCATAATCTCTGGTTCAGATCTGCTCTCACCCTCTTAGCAGAAGCCTGCAGCATTCATTTTATTTCTCGAAATCTAAAGAGGAAATGCAAAGTGAAACAATAACAAAACAAAAGGCGAAATTAAAGAGATCGGTTCCATTGAAACGCTTTATGATTTGTTTAATTTTTAAGGCACACAGAGTTTATGATCATTTTAACATCTAAAAGTACTAAGATAGCACTTACGACATCCGCTCGTGTAGTCATCTACCAAGTTTAAATGTAACATTATAAAATTAGATTTAAAAATCTGACTCTTAAACAGATCTGAAACAGCATAGACAATGGTTACCTATCTAGACACGACCCCTCAAATGCAAAGTTAACCAAAAAAAAAAAAAAAAAAAAAAAGCAGACTTCTGGGATAAATCATGGCATCCAGTGAGGAGAGAGGGAATGGCCACTGGATTAGACTTCAATATTACAAAATATTTTTCACCAGATTCTAGGACTTCTCACAAACTTGAGTCTTCCAAATGAATTGCCCCAGAGCAGATGTGTACCATAAACAAAACAAAACAAAACCCAAGCATCATAGCACCAAGCACACATACCCAAGTCTACCAGAGTGTTTTCTGTAAGATGCGGGTGAATGCCAAGTACCAAGCCATCCGAGCAGCCTCACGCTCTCTCCTCCACACCCAGCCCACAGCCCGCTCACCCCAAAGCTGTGATGTGACAGGGATGGTGGCTGGAAAGCCACAGACAGACCAGAAACTGTTTGACTCAATCATTTCCACTTCCTCCCTCGCTGTACTTCTTACCAGAACTACTCAAGAGAGTCATCACCAAGAATCTAATCTCCCCGGGTTTTCCCTGTGTGGTCTCTAAACGAGATAAAGAAAGCAGAGAAATAAGAATGACTGGACCAGCTGTCATGACATCCCCCTCACTGAGGAAGCAGTGATGGAGCTGAGAGACAGCGCTCTCAGCTCAGAAGGAATCAGGGTGCGCCTGTCAACGCGGGGCGGGGAGATGCTCCAAGATGCGGCTGATATGAAGAGCTCCCTAAAGGCACAGCCTCCGTGAGAGAGATGGGGAGCAAGAGGAGGTACCAGAAAGACGCAGGTGAACATTCTCCTCTGTTGCTTTCCTGGAATCAGAGGCGGCAGCATCCCAGGGGCGGCGAGAGCAGAGAGTGGGGCTTTCTCAGCAGCCACCTTCTCTCTGGATACTGCAGTCCCTGCGTCTCTAAAATCTGACCGCAAGCACCTTCTCTAGTTCTGCAGCGCTGAATCTTTTTGTTTGTTTTAGGTCCTCTATGGCTGACCATGGAGGACCTACCAAGAGGTCCCCTTATCAATAAAAAAATGATGTCATATATGCCATATAAAATAAACACGATGTCCTACATGATATATGAAATTGTGTGTAAAACAAATGTGTATGTATGTGTGTGCATATACAACAGACTGAAGATTTGGAAGATACAGTGATGATTTATCAGTAATTAAATGGCATTAAATTTCAGGAGATTTTTTTTTTTACTTCCGTATACTCTGGGATATTGTCATAAAGTATTCAAAGAGAAAATGTATCATTTTATAATTGTAAAAAACGGTACTTTCCTTTTGAAAAAATTCACTAATACTTAAGAAGAGGACAGGCTACATCTTTTTATGAAAACTCTCAAAGACCAAGTTTGTAAAAATTGAAGAAACTGAATGCAAATCTAATTAATTTGCTTTGAAACTTGAACCCAAAAAACCGTGTTGTCCTAAACGTCATAGATCACAATGCCGGCGAACGGCCAAGACAGAAATGGACATAGACTAGGCCGCCGATGTGCGTTACAACAGATGCTGGTGTCTGAAGATACACGAGGGAGTTGACAGAGCCCACCGCCCTGTGTCCTTTGGCGTGCCGAGGGTCACACTACAGGCATTACTTTGCAAAGGATGGTGACTGGAAGAAATGTCTAGCTCAGCCAAACGAGAAGCAAGACAGAAAGCACCCTGGCTTCACTTCATTCGCTTTGCAACATCTGAATACGCATGTTCAATCTCCTGGTCAGCCGGGCACGTGTTTGTGAACTCGTCCCGCGCATAAGCATTGTCCAAGTATCTCCGGATGCCAGTCATTTCAGAAGGGAATTCAAAATCTCTGTATTTCTTGGCCACAATCTGAAAATGAGGAGGAAATAATCAGTAAAGGGAAAATCCCCTAACGGGGGCAATCGAATCAGACAATCCATTCTTTTGACGCACATAAACCCAAATCCTGATGTCATCCTAAGGTCATCTGGGCTTCCTGCAGTGGCATTTTGACCTTGCATAGGGGGCACCTTGAGTGCAAGGAAAGGCAGTAAGTGTGCTAGACTGAGCCACCAAGTTACCACAGGCGAACCTTGGGAAGCAGGGCACAAGTTTGCTCTGTACTCTGGTGGATTTCTTCTTCTGTTTGCTACATTTTTTTTCCATGTTTTCTGCTGCTGTGTTACTTGGCACATGGAAATTTATGAAGAATCTTCAGTTTAGACTGTGCCAGGATCTTTATAAGGTGCCCTCTCTTGTCCCAACTGCTAAGCCTGACCTCCTGCAATCCTGAGTTTTGGCAAACGCTATTTCTACCGATTTCCATTTTTCTGCAAGGGGTAACCAATCACGAACATGGTGAGAAATACTGCGCTGACGTGGGTGCAGTGGGAGGATTCATCACGGAGGGCGCTTAACATCGAGGGTGCTGTCTATTGGTTCAGGCTGCCATAACCAAGTGCCAGGAACAGGGTGATGTAGAACAACAGAAAACTTTGTCCCACAGTCTTGGAAGCCAGAGTTCAAAACCAAGATGTCGCAAGGGCCTGGCTCATCTGAAGACCCAGGAGTACTGGTCCCAGCCTCTCTCCTAGCTTCTTGTAGTTAGTTGGTTTGTGGGGGAAGCAGAGCCCCAGTCTTCATATGGTGTTTTCTCTGTGTGCATGTCTCTGTCTCAAATTCCTCCAGTTTGCAAGGGTACTAGTCATACAAGGTAGGCTCCAGGTCCACCCAACTCCCGTATGATTCATCTTAATTAATTACATCTCCAAAGACCCAGTTGCCAATTGAGGTTACATAGACGTCCGGGAGGTTAGGACCTCCATGGATGAATTTGGGGGTGATGAAAGGCACAGGTCAACCTGTACTAGGGACCCAGGACTACAAAGACCAGTCTGCTTTGTCATCTCCCACCCCACTGTTTCTGAGACTCGTGAATGAGGTGAGCATGGGATTTACCAAAAATGTGAACTTTGGGACTAAAGTCTCAAATTTAGGAGACCAACAACCACTGATGTGGTTGGTGTAGCTGCAAATTAGAGTGCAGGAACTTTTAGAAAGCCTCCGAGCTTTCTTGAAGCTTTCTTTTGCTTGACGCTATAAGCGTAAACGTACTGGTGTAATTTTGAGAGCTCTCTTGTCTTTCTGTCTCCCTTTGCTTGGTTTGCTATTACCTAGCTTTTTATTTTAATGTCTCTGAGTAAGTTTGTTAAGTGTCTTTCTCTTCTAGACGGACTCTTGTTTTCATACCATATTATTTGAGTTTATATTTTCTGTCTTTCTGTGTATATGTGTGCATCCATGAATTGCTCTCTCTCTCTCTCTCTCTCTCTCTCTCTCTCTCTCTCTCTCTCTCTCTGATAACTTAGAAGGTTTATGGTTTGTGTTAACTATTTCTGTGGTTTTCTACATAATTTTGAATAATGGGAATTCTCTAGATCTTGGCTTATTGACTTTAGATGCTATCTATTGACTCCTGATGATGATAAATAAGGAAATGTATGTGTGTGTGCATTTTTTTCCATTTCTCCTCCCTTATCCTCATTCCAATGACTAGAACAACATACAAATTCACTTTATTATGACTTTTTTGTCCCTATAATTGTAGTTAGTCTTAATGGTAGTTTTATATTTAAATAAGTTCTCTATCACCTGTTCTTTTCTATCGCATAGCTTCTCTGTTCTTACAGAATCTTACTTTATCATTTTATTATTTTATTATATGCAACTTTATTTATTTATTTATTTATTTATTTATTTATTTATTTATTTACGGTACTGAGGATTGAACCCAGGGCCATTCTACCTCCGAGCTACATTCCCAGCCCTATTTTTTATTCTTTATTTTGAAACAGGATCTCACTAAGTTGTGGAGGGCCTAAGTAGCTGAGACTGGCTACAAACCTGGGATCCTCCTGTCTCACCCTTGGACAAGGGGCCGGGTCACAGACTACCAAGATGGCAGCTATGTATGGCGCCTGTGTTTGGTGCCACCTGAGGTCTTCAACTCTGCCTCCCTAGAGACCCCAACTCAAAAGTGGTCTCTAAAACCCCAATGGGGCTGTGGAGGGGGTCTACAGGAGGGGTCGTGTGCATTTGGGTAAGATTAATGAAGGAAAGATTTCCACTGAAGTTCTGTACTCATGTGAAATTCCCAATGCCAATCTCAGCATCATGTATGAGGCAGAGGAGGGCGTGCAGAGGGAGCCAGGGGAATCTCTCCAAACATGCTGTGTGCATGTATGTCCCAATCGCTCTGAACTTCATTATAATGTGAGATTACAATGTACTAATGAAAGTATATTTAAGTTTTTCTTTGAAGAGTGGTCTTTACAGGGATGCCCCCTGCTTCCCCATGCCCCACTGCAAGCCTTTGCCCTCGATAATAAAGGCCGGGCTGGGCATTTGGGGGCTGTATCATTGACTTCTCCAGAACTCTGAACTTTGCTGAAGATACGCAGGCGCATACATCAGTCCTGCAACAGCTTCCGATGGGTGGAGTTTCTTAGCCTTCACGTTGGTGATCTGTCATTCTTCTGTAGTTTTATGAGGGCAAAGCTGATACTCTATTTTTATATTGTTTTTCTGGGTTTCAGGAAAGAGAATAAATTATAAATCTCTTCGCTCTCACCTTTTACCATAATTCCCTTAGATTGATTCTCATTTCCTCTGAGAAGTACTCCATCCTGAAAGATCATTAAGCTGTTGATATCTTGAGTGCTAAATGGCTCTGAAGATTCTACTGCTGGGTCTTATATCAGAGCCTGGGGCTGCTTTCTCCCACTCTGAAGCTTACCCCTCTTTACTAAAATGTAAAATTGCCTTTTATTTTTCATAGGTGCTAGCCAAGGGGCAATTAATGCCATAAGGCTGGGCTATTTCTCTCATTCCTTCTCAGCCTTCGTGCATCTCTGCAGTGCTACGCTGAAAAAGACTAAGTCAAAACACAATCCCGCAAACGTCCTGTTAGAAAACAGGCTCCCGAATTCAACCGATTTGGGAGGCTGAGATGCTCTTCTTAGATCTTAGACATCTGGACATGGGAGAAGTTACTGAAAAGACATTCACTCCATAATCAGGATCTTGAAGCCTTGAGTTTCAAGTTGGTATCCCTCAGGCACAAGAGGGGAGAGGGAAGAAAGAAGATAAACAGGGCAAGGAATGAGGGGCAGGGAGAGAAAGAAGAAATGCAGGAAGAGGAAGGCAAGGCCAGGCTATGTGTCACCATGGCTGGCAGCCCACAGGAGCAGCAGCATCCGCTGTGTGAATGTGAGTTTTCATTTCGATGTGCTATCAGATGTGCTATTAGAACACGTGGCCCTTCATGTATTTTCCTGCGTCTTTTCCATGACCCCTACTCTTATAGCAGGGACACAGCTCTGGACCTGGAGGGATTTTAATGATCAAGATGCCCCAGAACAAAACACAGGAGAGCTACCTGAGGCTACCAAGGACAATAGTGACAATCACAGTTAACATTCACGTCTAGAAGTCCCAGAGAGGCTGAGGGCACTACTGAGAGATGTGTAACTCAGGAGTCTGGGTGTGGGCCACCTGCCTGGAAACACCAGGCTGCCCCTAGATGTTATGATTTAGTAGGTAGGTGATGGATCAGACTTACATCCCCTGAAAGCCCCCACACAATTCACATGCCTTCTAATACTGGAGAACCACCGGTCTAAGGAACTCCTTAAACTCTGATAATAGATAACCCACAACACTTATATCACGTTCAGTTATCTGGGAGAACAGGCACCAACTACGACAGAAGCCACGGCAGGAAGATGTCAGCTGTTCCTAGCTGTTGAGGGTCAGTATTAAGTGCTGACAGGGTGATCCTCTGCCATTCCTAGAAAGAGCTGTGTTTATTCTTACAATTATCAACTGAGTTCCCATTTCCACAGCCCAAGACTGCATGCATCATTTCCGAGCCTCAAGTGTTACAGGCCAATGAGACCCTGTGAATTTCCCCCACTCGCTTTTGCTTAGGCTGTGACAGTCAGGCTGAGAAGAACCCTGAGGACAGAGGGACAGAAGGACAGGGGCCAAGTCCCCAGGTCGTCCACAAGAACATCTGCCGCCCATCTGAAAGTTGAGGCTTGGCTCCCTTGAACAGAAACAAGCTAGCTTTAGATCAAGAATCCCCACTTCAGATTGTTGAAATGTCTGGCCCCAACACAAGTCAAAACAACATAAAACAAAGGCTCATTCATGAATCAAGCTCAGGTTCCAGGAGGAAAGACAAACCTTAATAATATGGAGCTTGGGTAAGAGGTTACAGTCAGCCAGGGTGAGCTCACCCCCATCCAGAAACTTCCTTCCAGAAATGGCGGCCTCCTCTGTGTTGTAGGCATCTATTTCATCCGGCAAAGGACTATTTAGGTAATTATCCAGCTTCTTCAGGGCCCGCAGCAGGTTCTTTTCGTAAACTAAAACAGAAAGGCAGGAAATCACCAAGATGAGCAATGCCCTCCCTTCCCAAGCGGGCGTACAGAAGGAAGGTGGTGGGTGTGGAATATCTGAATGAGTCCAGGCGTGGTGGTACACGCCTGTGATTCCAGTCCTTGGGAGGCTGAGACAGGAGGATCACAGATTTGCAGCCAGCCGCAGCAACTTAGCAAGGTTCTCAGCAACTTAGTGAGGCCCTGTTTCCAAGTAAAAAGTAAAATAGGTCTGGGGGTGCAGCACAGAAGTAGGATCCCCTAGGGTTCAATCCCCAGTAGCACACACAGAAAAAAAAACCCACCATACACACACATAAAATATATATTTAAATCTGAATAAGGACTCATTCCTCCCTGAAAAATAACTCTGCTGTCTGCACAACATTGCTTCTTCTGGGACACATCTACGTGTTCAAAAATACTTAGGAAAAGCCTACAATGAAGTAGTCAGACGCATCATTTGAAACAACTCCCTGTGTGCAGCCAGAAACGCCAGGGTGGTGAATACTCTCCCCTAAGAGCCTCTAGAAGAAGCAAGTTCTTGAAACTCGTGTACAGTAAGTCTCAGCTCTTGTGTTTTCCTTGTTCCTAGGCTCCTCTCTCTGGCCCTCTGGAAAATGCATTACAGTTCCCAGGATCTTGGAACTAGCCACACCAGGGGCTGCATGGAGGCCCATGGGAAACAGAAGACCGGAAAGTGGCAGGAATGGCAGGACTCACCCTCATTGGCGTCCTTCTTGGTGTTTTTAATAAATGCGGAGAATTTGGCAAACACGTCGTTTCCTGCCGAGTTAGAGTCAGGGTGTTGGGGCCCCAGCTTAGGGTACCTTGAAAAGTTCAAAATTGGAGTATCACACAAAAGCACTGTTGAGTCTGGATAATACAGTTGGGGAAAATGTCTTTCTCTGGGTGGATATGAAAATGAAGATACCCCCTGGACTGTGTTCCTAACTTTGTCATCTTCAAGGCTGGGGAGCAACACGATTTTGAAGAACTGCATTGTACCAAGATGTTTTATACTGTTGACGACCATTCCTGGACACAGGGCGCCAACATGGTCTCTCTGGTCTTAACTTCCAACTAGTTCTATATAGGTGATAGACTAGACGTTTCCTTCCAGGTTCAGTATTCTCTATGATGCTTGATCCTAACACATACCCCTCGTCTTCCAGAAGCAAATCCAGAATGGCTAGTTGCCATAGTTTGGATCTTAAATGTCCCCATAGGCCCATGTGTTAAAGACAATTTTGTAATCTGGGTGTGGTGGCACATGCCTGTAATCCCAGCACTTGGGAGGCTGAGACAGGAGGATTGCAGATTTGCAGCCAGCCTCAGAAAATCATTGAGACCCTCAGCAGCTTAGCAAGACCCCATTTCCAAATAAAAAACAAAGATTTTTAAAAGGGCTAGGGGTATAAATTTCAAAAAGGGCTACTCAGAGGTAGAATGCCCTTTGGTTCATTCCCCAGTACCAAGTAAGTAAGTAAGTAAGTAAGTAAGAAGGGAGGTTTGGTCTGTGACCCATGGAACTATTGGCAAGTGCTGAAACCTTTAGGAGGTGGGGCCTAGTGGAAGAAAGGTCACTGGGGATGTGCCCTTGAAGGGGTTTTAGAACCCTGGTCCCTCCTCCTTTTCTCTGTTTCCTGGCCAACATTAGATGAACAGGTGACCTCTGCCACATGCTTGTTCCGTGATGTACTATGCTGTCACAGACCAAAGCAACAGGGCCACACAACCATGGGTTGAAACCTCTAAAATTATAAGCCATGATAAATAAACCTTTTTACTCATTAAGTTATCTCGGGCATTCTGTCACACTGTCAGAAAGCTGACTAACACACCAACCCACACAACCATCAATACCTCCCACCCACCTTCTACTGTCCCACACTACCTAGAAAACTGTGGTTACAGAGCAATAAAGTCCAGGTCACCTGATCCCAAGATTCCTAATCTGCCTCTGTGTCTCCTGTGGCACACCACAGTGCAATAAAAGAAGGAGACACAGGGCTGCAGGAAATTCAACACACACAGCCCTGAGCTTTCGAATGGTGTGTCCAGGGGAGACGTGTTGAGCAAGCCGTGAACTCTGGTCTTGGGAGGCCTACCTCGGGGGAGCTAACTTCTCCTCCAAGAACTCTTCGATCTTATTCACATCCGTCTTGACTTCACCATCAAAAGTCAGAAATGGAGGGTTTGTTCCGGGAGCCAGGTCTTGCAGGTCTGCGGGTTTCCTAGAGTGGAGTGAACAGCAGTCTCTAAGGTGGCCTTGAGTATTCAGACGCAGGCTTAGCAGTGTCCTCCACACTTTGAGAGACCCTCGAGAGCTCCTAACTAGGCTGTGCACTTACATAAAGGCTCTCCAGTGATGACAGTAATGGTATGCGTTAACAAGTTATTACTTGGACTGGTCCCCTCTGTGGCCCCTTTTCTGGATATAGAGTTGAAAGATTTAGCTTTCTTAGTGTTATCGGCCAGGAATGGAGCTCAAGCAGGCTCTGAGAGGCACACAGCTGGCTGTAACTGGGACAGCAGGTTCCTTTGGCTCCCAACTTCCTGACTGTAGCCCATCCGCTCTGCAGTGCAGCCGAGCTGCCTCCCCAACTGGCTCCTGACCAATGATGGTCATGCCTGTGATATTGCCCGTGGGCCCTCGAGGGGTGTGTGTGGGGGGGGGGGGTTTCATGCAGGGAATTACGTCCAGTTATATCTGTGATGCAGAAAGCTGGACTTACCTTTTCAAATCCACTGTTGTCACATTAAAGATAACACCCTTTAGCCAGAGAATCATAAAGAGACGCTGAGAAAACGGGCAATTTCCAATGCTCTCGCCATCATAGCCGGCCTGCGGATGCAGAGAGACCTTTAGTCTCACAGTGGTAACTGCCGACTACCACAACGCACACACAGTCATTATAAACTTTTTTGTGAGCTGTGTATAGTGGTTTACACCTGTAATCTCAGTACTTGGGAGGCTGAGACAGGAGGATCACAGGTTCAAAGACAGCCTCAGCAATGTAGCATGATTCTCAGCAACTTACCGAGACCATTTCAAAATATAAAAAGGCCTGAGAGTATAGCTTAGAGGTAGAATGCGCTCCTGGGTTCAATCTCTAGTAACACACACACACACACACACACACACACACACACACACACAATTGTGAATGGTCATCATAATATAAATAGCCTTCTGAGTACTTAACTCAGGGTCTACGCCAATGCCAAGTTAGAGGTAAATGTAAAGGAGAGGTACACACACATGTGTGTACACACACACACACACACACACACACACACACACACACACACACATGCACAGCATGGATCGCTCTTCTTCCTTCCGTCACCTCAACACTCCCTGCCATGCTGGGCCTCTGAGTATCAGTTCACAAAGGGAACAGTAAGAGGAAACTCTCTTCCTTGCCAAAGGTGAAAAAGAAAGACATCCTCTTTGTTCCACCCCTTCATCCTCACCAAGAGAACCAACCTGCTCCAGCTTCCAGGATGATCTCGCTTTAAGACACCAGCCGATTCTCCCACCGAGACACCATCTCTACTAATCACCACAATGCGTGTTAACAGGGTGAAAGTTTTAGGTTATCTGAGTTCTAACATCCCCGGGCATTATCAAAGTTCTTTTTTCCTCTCTTCTGACCCATGGGGGTGTTAGAAAGGTGAGACAGGGAACACATATGTCAAAGATGGGAGATCAGCCGGGCGTGGTGGCACATGCTTATAATCCCAGTACTTGGGAGGCCGAGACAGTAGGATCTCATGTTCACAGCCAGCCTCAGCTACTTAGTGAGGTCCTCTGCAACTTAGAGAGACCCTGTTTCAAAATAAAGAAAAAAATAGGGCTGGGGCTGTAGCTTGGAGGTAGAATGTCCCTGGGTTCCATCCCTAGTACCAATAAATAAATAAATAGGAAGAACACCACACAGTTGGCTTCAAGGTGGAAATCTATTAAAAGGTTCCTTCCTAATGCCCTAAAGCAGATCAATCCACCCACACCCCAAACACAGGCAGAACCCCACTGAACAAGGGTCCTCTTTCCATGGGCTCCTGGCAGAGGTGAAAGGTTGGCATGGAGACAGGCAGAGAGCTTTCTATACGGCTTGGGCTTTGCAAGTCCACGTACTTGTAAAGAAGTAATGAGACCAGAGAGAGCAGGAGTTCTCAAAATCTCCTTTCTCTTCTCATCTTGCCCACTCCACAAGTCTCTGGCAAGGATGGGTGCTAATAACGTGCTGTCGGAAAGGCAAGGAGGTGGCTAGGACATGCCCCTCGCGTCCTGCTGTGGTCTGCACGTGGTCTGCCCCCCAGAGGTTCAAGTGCCAGGTCCCCAGCGTGGCGGTGGTGGGAGGGGATGTGGAACGTTTACAAGGTGGGGCCTGTGGAAGGTGACTAAGACACCGGGGACCCAGCCCTCAGGATGGATTGGTGCTGGTCCATCCGAGCACGTCCTCATGAGTGAACTGTTATAAAAAAAGCGAGATCAGGCTATTCTCAATCCCTGGTTTCTTGTCTCACCATGAGATCTCCTCTTTACAAACTCCCACACACAATGACATCACCATGAAGTCCTTCTCAGACCCAAGCAGAAGCCGGTACCAGAACGGTGAGCTAAATAAACCTCTTTCCTTTATACACTACTCAGCCTCAGGCAATTTATTATAGCCACAGAAAACAGACTAATACATAACCCTAAACTTCATGCCCACATTCAGCCAGGCTCTAATGACAAAAACACAAACATAACGTCCAATTCTGCCACATGTAGTCAAGAGAAAGTTGAGAGGAAAGAATTGTTACAGATACAGAATAATAGAAGGACAGGAGGCAGAAAGTGAGTTGCTTGTTAGAAAAGTAAAGGAATGAAAGATGATTCAAGAAACATGGACAAAGTAAACAGTACCCTGGAGGCGACTGTATGGCTTTGGGGTTCTTGTGTCACATGGAGAGGTTACTAATCCATTTTTTTCCATTGCCCCAGAAGTGGGACACCTATAATAATTTAAATTGAGCAACAAATATACCACTTATAGTAACTTTGGCATGAGTATTATGTTTTTAGAGGTATTTTCTTTGGTAAAGGGGATTGAACCCAGGGGCATTCTACCTCTGAGCTACACTCTCAGACCTTTTTGCTTTTTGTTTTTGAAATAGGATCTTGCTAGGCTGCTGAAAGTCTTGCTATGTTGGTGAGGCTGTCCTTGAACCTGCAATCCTCCTGTCTCAGTCTCCCAAGTACTGGGATTATAGGCATGTGCCATCCAGCTTGTGCCCAGCTTAGAGCTCTATTTTTGGAGAGAAGTAATAAATTAAAAATTAAGCATTTTAAATATATATAAATAAATCATAATCCAGTGCGGATATATATATCCGCACTGGATTATGATTTCCAACCTATTCTAATGAATTGTGTCACTTTTGTCAAAATATTTGTAAAATTAAAAACTTGGGACTCTAATGGACAAAAGAAAATTAATAGATGTTCCTACAAATTAAGAGTATAAATAACAACTTGATTTTTAAAAGACTAGATTAGCTTCTTTACAAAAAAGGAAACCCAAGCATCCAGTGAGCGCATGAAAAGGTTTTTAGCACGAGGGCCACGTAAGTTAAAACCACGAGAAGAGGCCACTGTGCACCTTCAGACCAGAACTGCTAAAATTAAAAGCCCTGGCAATACTCGCAAAAACGCAGAACAACCAGCACTCTTGTTCATTGTCCAAAACTGCATATCGGTACAGTGACTTTGGAAAATTGTTTGGCAGTTCTCTACCAAAGCTAAGCACACATTACCTCGTGATATAGTAATTCCATTCCCAACAGAAATGAGTATCTATGAGCGTCCCATCCCCAGTACCACACACACACGCACAAAAAAACACACAGCAAGATTCTTATCCATTTTACTACAATGGCTAAGACCTGGACACACCTCATACTCATCACAGTCGAATAAGTCAATTCACTGTGGTATACTCAGTCAACAGGATAGAGTGGATGGCGTAAGGAGGAATAATTAGCAGTCACTACAGTGTGGGTGCCTCACACCTGTTCAATGTGGAGCGACAGAAGCCAGCTCTGAAGAGTCCTGTGTAACTCAGGGTTGGGAAGATCAAGCACAAGAAACTCCTACATGATGCCCACAGTGAGAACCATAGCTGCCCTCCGAGAGGGGACTGACTGCCCAGGAAGGACAGGGCAGAGAGCCTTCTGGCTGGCAGAAACGTCCTGTACCTGAGCTGGGTACAAGTCCCCAATTTAGTCCACAAAGTCTTAGGGTTTGAGCACTTACTAGGTTTAAGTTTTACCTCCACCAAAAAGAAGTAAAAACATTATTTAAAAAAAAAAAATACAGAGCTGGTACTGGGCGTGGTGGCACTCGCTTGTAATCCCAGCATTTGGGAGGCCGAGACTGGAGGATCGCAGCTTGCAGACAGCCTCAGCTACTTAGTGAGGCCCTTTGCAGCTCAGTGAGCCCTGTTTCAAAATGAAACAAACAAACAAAAAAAAATAGGGCTGGGGATGTAGCTAGGAGGTAGAATTCCCCCATCCCCAGTACCGCAAAAATAAAAAATTTAGTTAGGCCGGGTGTGGTGGCGCACGCTTGTAATCCTTACACTTGGGAGGCGGAGACAGGAGGATCGCGCTGGTTCAAAGTCAGCCTCGCTGGCTTAAGAGACCCTGTTTCCAAATAAAAATATAAAAATAGTTCTGGGAGTGTAGCCTGGAGGTATAAAGGTTTCCAGGAACCCCAGTACCACCAAAAACAACAACAACAACAACAACAAAAATACAGAGTTGGATTCAGCATGGGGGAAGATCTTGCACCGAGCCTAGGAATCTGAATTTCAACAATCCAAGCTGGACATAATGCCAGAGGTTAGGGGCCTTGGCCCAATCAGGCAATAAGTACACTGGTGTCATTGTCAACTTGTGATGCAGGACTATGGAACCCCCAGCAGCATCCTGTAACACGGAGACTTCAAAGGCTTTCTAGTTAATCAACATGGCTGCGCACACACAGAGATGCTGGCCAGGCCCGATACACGGACAAAGACACTGATGGACCCAGGTCTCTGAACTCAGAGCCCCCAGGCTCTGTGTCTGGGCTCCACACCTCCATCCTCCAACTGGCCTTCCCCCAATGGATACCTCTTTGTCTGTCTGTCCATCTGAGAATTCTCCAGACAGAGTCTGAAGCTGTGAGGAGTCTGAGGGTTGAGAAGGGAGACAGGACGGCCTGTGCAGCCTAGTCGCCATGACACCCCAGCTGCAGGGCCGACACCCATGCCCTGGCCCCGCCCCCTCCGGCCTTCCAGAAGGTTCCTCATCTCCTCGCTGCCTGCTGGGGCAGGGGCAGCTCAGAGCCCAGCCGTCTAGAAGGCCCTGCAGGCAGCTGCTTGGCGTCCCTCTTGGGCTGTGGTGCTTTCTTCACACAGTCATCCCTCGGCCGCAGGTTTCTTAGGCACTGCAGGTTTGGGCAGAGTCAAGCCAAGCAGAGTGGGGGAGAGGAGAGGAAAGCGCAGGGACCCAGAGCCACATAGCTCGGCCAGCCCTGACTTGTCCTGCAGCTTTTAAACCTCTTATTTTTATAATAGCCGCGCTAAGCACAGCAAAGTCCCAGGTAAGTCCCGCGGGGCGAGGGAGTTGTTTTCCTTCTGTCTCTGTGTCTCTCTAGCCTTTGGAATCCTGTTGTAGCTCATTGTGAAGGCTGTGAAATCCCTGCGGAGCTCCTGTCCCAGGGCCCAGTGTCCCAATGGAGCCCACCTCGACAAAGGGCTCTGTGTTCTCAGCGAGCCCCTCTCCCTGGCCACGGCTCCCCAGCAGCACCCGAACAATAGAGACCAGGTCTCTCTCTCTCGGCCTCCTGGTCTCCCTAATGCTCCCAGGCTCAAATCAGAGTTTTCCTTTGAAATGGTTTCCCAGCCATTTCCCGACATCCTGGCAGCTAGCTCTTGAGGAGGAATGCAGAAATTAAGAGCCATCGGCTTCTAAAAAAATAAAAAATAAAGACCTTCGCCTTTGTCACCCGACACAGTAAAAACCTTCCAGGCTCTGGAAAGGCAGAGGCCGCCCTGCATCTGGGAACAAACAGCTGGCCAGAAAGTGGACAGATGTCTGCCCGGCCTCTGCGCCCGCAGCGGGGGAGAGGAGGAGGAAAGGTTCAGCTGTACATCTCGCGTGTGGCCCCGGCGCGGAACGGGTCCGGCCCGCCGTGACTACTGATCTGAGGGCTGCTGGGCATTTTAGAAGAATTAGCCGCTGCTGCCTGGAGACTGCCAGTAAAGTGGGATTTACATATCCAGCCTTGCCTCATCTTAAATTGCTCTGGATTCTTTTTTATTTTTTTCTCTTCTGTCTCAGTCTGTTGTAAATGGAGGGGTTACGGGAACTCGCTGGGAGTGACGAGGACGCCTTGCTGCCTCATTTTATGACTTTAATGTGCTTCGCTGGGCATGGGCTGTGCCAGCGAAAGCAATGGGGAAGAGGATAGGAGGCCTCCTCCATGACCCACGACTGAGCACTCCAGGGAGAAGATGGCCCTGGTGGTACTCGTTACCCAGAAGAGCCGGGAGCGGTGGCGCACGCTTGTAATCCCAGCATTCGGGAGGCTGAGACAAGAGGATCGCGGTTCACGGACAGCCTCAGCTACTTAGTGAGGCCCTTTGCAACTCAGCGAGACCTGTTTCAAAATAAAGAATAAAAATAGGGCTGGGGGTGGAGCTCAGAGGTAGAATGCCCCTGAGTTCCATCCCCAATACTGCAAAAAAAAAGGGGGGGGGGCTGGGGTTATTGCTCAGAGGTAGAATACCCCTGGGTTCCATCCCCAGTACTGAAAAAAAAAAAAAAAGTTAATGGGGTAAAGGGAGAGTGCCTGCAAGGACTGACTAGCCACACTGTGGTCGTCATCAGGATACTGTTTCCCATGAAGTTTCTTTTTTCCCAGGCTGATCTCACTGCACTCTGGGCTACAGTTTCTCAGCAGCAGGGTTCTGAGCCGGCAGGGGCAGGGAGGGGGGAGAAGTCTTGGAATGTATTCACTTGTGATCTGCTCAGACCAAGGTGTGTGGTGATAAAGCAGCGTGTCTTTATTTCCAGGGAAGATTCGGGCCCTGGGATGGCTCGGAGTTGTGGATTCGTCTTTCAAATTGGACTCTCTTGGGCGCCTGCGATGGCAGTTCTCAAAAGAACCCAGATGTCTCGGACATGCTTCCAGAAGATGTGTTTATAAAGGATACTTGCTGTGGCTTCAAGAACGATCGGAATCTTGCAGGGTCCTGCCCCGTGCCCAGTGCCCCCCAGAAGCTCCCACGGCGCCAGCGGGAAGGGTGCAAATGACTTCCCGGAGATCGGCAGCTCCTGACCCCCACGGCCCTCACAAACAGAGCCTCTCCCTCTGTCCTCATATTGACTTCATTTGTAGGCCAAACACCCACTACTTTGGTTTTTTTTTTTAATTTATTTTTTTATTGGTGCACTGTATTCATACATCATAGTAGGATACATACTTTTGTAGACATACATGCACACTTTTCCCAGTCAGCCTCCACCCAATCCCCACCCCATTCTCTCCCTATCCCTCCCTCCCATACTTGGCTTAGTGGTTGACATCTAGTATTATGGCAATTTATCTAAAATTAAAAATGGTAATCTCACATAACAGTTTCATTTGTCTGATACCAAGCTTTTGATGACTTAAAGATGACATTTCAATATTTCTTTTTGCTTTCTTTCTTACCAGAGAATATTTTTTTTCTATTTTTTAGGTGAAACTATCATATATTTATATATTTATTTTTCAGAAAAAAAATCTATCCTAATATGGAATATGGACTCTAGGTACCCACAACGATCTTGAAAAAGAACAAAGCTAGAAGATATATATTTTCTGATTTCAAACCATATAAAGCTACAATAATTGAAACAGTGTAGGACTATTCTAAAGGCAGATATATAAACCATTGGAGTTATATAAAAGCCAAGAGCTAAATTCTTCCCTATATTGTCAAGTTATTTTTGACAAGGTTTCCACGAATATTTGGTGGTGGAAATATTAATCTTTTAACTAAATATTGTTAAAAAAATAATAATTACATGGAAAAGAATAAAATTGGACCCTTACCTAATCCCATATACAAATATTAACTCAAAATAGATAAAAGACCTAAATATAAATCTTAAGACTATAAACTTTTAGGAGAAAATCTGGGTCATAAAACCTCACAACATTGAAATTGGCAGTGATTTCTTGGTTATGATTTCAATGGCACAGGCAACAGAAGAGTATACAAACTCCCTAAAAAATAAAAAAAATATATTATATATCCAAAGACAATGTAAACAGAGTTAACAGTTACTAATAGAATGGGATAAAATATTTCCAATTGCTATATCTGAAGGTATATTAATATTCCAACTAGAAATCCTAAAAATTAACAACAATAAAGGCAAACAATACCCTTTAGAGATAGGTAAAAGACTAACATAAATAATGAATCTCCACAGATAACCAATCTTAGTTGTCTGTTGGATGGAAACTCTTGTTTCTCTGGTTCTGGTGTGTGTTACCTATTTCTTCTTTGTAGTTAATCTCTTTGAGTATTTTCTCTAGTGCTGGTTTTGAAGACATAAATTCCTTCAGTTTCTGTTTGTCATGGAAGCTTCTTATTTCTCCATCTATTCTTTACCTTTTCTATCCTACTTTCTTTCTAGAAAACTCCGTGTGGGCCTAAATGGTAAGCACCTTTCTCTACTTTTCCCAAATATAATGAAAAAACAATTGCAGGGGAGAGAGATAGAAGAAGAGACAGCAAGCCAGGCCTGGTGGCACATGCCTGTAATTCCCCTACTTGGGAGGCTGAGACAGGAAGATCTGGCCAGCCTTGGCAACTTAGCAAGACCTCAGCAACTGAGTGAGACCCCATTTCAAAATAAAAACTAAAAAGGGCTGGGAGTTTATCTCCGAGGTAGAATGTCCCTGGGTTCAATCCCCAGCACTGAAGGAAAAATAAAGTTGAAGAGGCAGTAAGCTGTCAATACTCTCATCATTTTTTCTAATGACTAGATTTTAACTGAAGAGGCAGGATGGGGAAAGACTTAGCTTTGTGGGGGTATTTGAGCATAAATGATTAATTTGATCATAGAAATGTGGGGGAAAAAAATTGGTAAGAAATGATGGGCTGCTGTTTCCAATATTCCAGAGGGACTTAATAGTGACCAGAAGAGGCAGAAGGGGTTGTAGCTGGGGTCTCTTCTCCTCAGAGAGGAGCCACGTGGCTAAAAGAACCAGTCAGGACTCCCCTCTGCAAGCCACTGGCTTAGTCAGCATTCTGCTGCTATAACAGAATACTAGAGACCTGGTAATTTATAATGAAAAAAATGTGTATCTCACAGTTCTGGACACTGGGAAGTCCAATATCAAGGCACTCCGGCCTCTGGCAAGGGCCTTGTTGCTGCATCGTAGATAAGATGGTACAGGCCAAAGAGAGCAGGAAGGAGAGCAGGCGCAAGGAAGAGAGGCTCTATGGCGGAGCCCTCAAGACCCCATCACCTCTTAAAAGCCTCGCCTTCTCATACCATCCCTGTGGCGATTACATTCAGCATGAGTTGACAGGGGATACTCAAGCCAGAGCAGCAGCCGACCCAAGGGACGGCCCAGTTCAGGATGGCCAGAGAGAAGGAGTCAAAGCACGTCATGAGAGATACCATTCTCCCCAAGTCTCACCTCCGAGTTTCCCCAAATCCCTCCTGTGCCTCTGCTAAAAGCACAATGGCTTCACAAGCGTCAGAGACGGGCAATCAAACACATCTCACGGCCAAGCACCAAGGTCTTGGCGCTCCAGCCCAGGCCTCTTGGGGAACTTGTCTGTGCCACCCGTGGGTCCCTTCCCACCATCTTATTGCAGACACAGCTGGCTCTGGAGTTTGCTGAACACCCCCGTGGCATGTGGGAGCTGGACGCCACTTTATCTCGAGGACCCAGGGTGGTCAGTGGTCAGCAGTCAGCAGGGGCAGGGCATGTGCTTCCTTAAAAGAGCAACGTGAAGGGCCGCCGCTCACCACGCCTCTGCCCTGCACAGTGGGAGGACCAGGGAGAGGACCTCTGCCGCATCCCTGGGAGAGGACACTGCGGGACGGGTGGGGGGCGAGGTCCTGCGGGGTCTTTCTTGCTTCTGTGTGGAAGCAGGTGGGAGAGCTGGGGACCCTCCAGCCTTCGCCATGGTGGGGTCTGGGATCAGGAACCTGCCTTCATTGACCTGGTCTGCATCCACAGGCCTGGAGGTCCCGGCACACAGGAAGAAACATATATACAAACAACCGGGTCCAACATACACAGCTGCCCCAATGCACCCGGAGCCGGGTGCACCCCAGAAAGTGCCCCACCGCACCCCTGCTCTTTCTTTTCTGGGCCAACATCCATTAATATTTTCCCTTTCTGTAGCTCACTGCACAGAGATAACCCACGCAGAGTGACTTTTTTTTTTACTGGTGCATTGTAGTCATACATCTTAATGGGGTCCAAGATGGTGGAGGCACACGTGCACACATCACTCATTTAGCCCTTCCCCGGCTCCCGCCCCACCCCCCCACCTCCTTCCCATGTTGGTTAGTGATTGGCTTGGCCACGGCTGTGAATGTGCGTCACACACACGAGGGGATTCGCTCTTCCCCTCCCATCGGCCTATTAAAGAGAACATCTGATTGGAGAGTGGCACCGAAGGGGAGGAAAGAGGCCAGGAGTGGGAGAGAGAGAGCAGGAGGCCTGAGTCTCGGGCAGCCACGTCCACCCCAAGCTGCCTGTGCCTGGCTTCTGTGGTCTACTGGTGATGACTTGAGGTAGAATATTTATTTATTTTTTATTTTTTGTGGTGCTGGGGACTGAACACAAGGGCATTCTACCTCCGAGCTACACCCCCAGACTGATTTTTTTTTTCTTTATTTTGAAACAGAGTCTCACTAAGTTGTAGAATGTCTCCTTAAGTAGCTGAAAATCCATGAACCCAGATCCTCCCGTGTCAGCCTCCCAGTTACTAGGATTACAAGCGTGTGCCACCATGCTCGGCTAGGGTAGAATATCTTAATAGACCTGAGGCAGGAGGCGTGGTGACGCACGTTTATAATCCCAGCATTCGGGAGGCTGAGGCAGGAGGATCGCGGTTCACAGACAGCCTCAGTACTACTCAGTGAGGCCCTTTGCAACTCTGTGAGACCCTGTTTCAAAATAAAGAACAACAACAAAAAAAATAGGGCTTGGAGGTAGACTGCCCCTGGGTTCCATCCCCAGTACCATAAAAATAAATAAATAAATAAATAAGCCTGAGACTTCAATAATATTATAAACTTAAAAATTATAATATGCCACATGTGCCAAAGTTAAAGTTTCCAATTTTACACTAAGTTCCTCTGTGAAGACATAGTCAAAGGCAAAGGAGACAGGCTCCAGAGCCAGGGCCAGTGATAGCACCTGGGCCCCTCTACTGGGCCACCGCGGCCTGGCCTGAGTTTCTTTGCCTTCCCCAAGCTTCAGCTCTTTCATGTTAAAGGAGCCAGGGCTCAATGCTGGGTGCTGTGGTGTGCACCTGTAATCCCAGGACTTGGGAGGCTGAGACAGGAGGATCGGAAGTATGAGGCTAGCGTCGGCAACTTTGCAAGACCCTGTTTCAAAATATCAATTAATTAATTTAAAAGGGCTAGAGGTTTAGCTGAGAGGTAGAATGCCTCTGGGTTCAATCCCCAGTAACTAAGAAAAACTCACAAAAACAAAAATAAAAATAAAAAATAGGACTAAAGACACTGGCATACTTGAACATCCCAGAGACACCCAATAAAGGTAGCTATTGTTGTCATTATCACCACTACCAACGTCATCCCTCACTCCTCTTCCAAACCTGAGCAGACCAGGACATTTATGCGATTTAGGGAAGTTTTTAACAAGCCTCAATTAGTGTGATTTTCATGCCAAACTGTATAGACCTTAAAGAATCACTGATATTCCATCTCTCTCTCTCTCTCTCTCTCTCTCTCTCTCTCTCTCTCTCTCTCTTCCAAATAAAAATTAAGCAGTGAATTTTTTTTTTTCTTATTTGGAGAACAAACACATGTTCAGCCAGAAGGCAAAAAGCCACACAGATCCTTTGGCAAAGAGTGGAGAAAAGACTGTCTGGGACACTGCATACACTTGGACCATGGCAGGCCGGTGAGCCCCAGGGAAGGAACCCCGAACCTCTGTTTGTGGAGGGGAAAGGCTGGCCTCCTGCCTCACTTTTGGAGAGGAAGCTAAAGGAACCTGAGCAGGGCCCCCGTCTTGCTGCTCACAGCCCCCGTGGAGAGTGAATCCGTGGCCTGGGGAGCAGGGGAGGGAGACCCACAAGATGAAGGGACACCCCAAAAGGGGGAAGGAGAAGCCCACCAGCCCTTTCTTTGTTGAATAAGGATGTTTTCAAAGGTGACCTTCAAAAAACAGTCATTTCTAAGGAGACTTTTTGGGGGGGACTGGGGATTGAACCCAGAACCCAAGGACAGTCTAACTCTGAGCTTCACCCCAGCCCTATTTTTAACTCTTTATTTTGAAACAGGATCTCACAAAGTTGCAGAGGGCCTCACTAAGTAGCTGAGGCTGGCTGTGAACCTGCGATCTCCCGTCTAGGCCTCCCAAGACCTGGGATTACAAGCGTGCGCCACCACGCCCTGCCTAAGGTGACTTTTGAAATCTGGTAGCTAACACTCGGTTTACAATATGGTTCTAAATAATCTATGAATGTTTTCATGCCGACTCCTTACCAGATCTGGTAAGCTGTGTCCTGTTGGTCTTTCTGTTTTGCAGGGGAGGAAACTGAATCCCAGAGAAGCCAAATAAGGGGACCAAAGATGCGAACAAAATTAGCTGAATAAAGCCCTCTTGCCCTCCCAGACGGGACCCAGTCGACAGCTCTGGCTTCTTGCCAGGTGCCAATGATGGAAGCCAGGCTCGCCCCAGCCTTACCTGGAGATGAGCGCTCACCCATATTTCCACCTCTCACCCCTGCTGCCCGGGCTCTGAGCCTTAACCCCAAATTGTGCTGACCCCAATGAGTCTTTCTACCTGGGACTTCTAGCTGCCCTGGTCGTTCCCAGATGATGCCAACCCAGAGAAGATGCCATTTAGCCAAGGTAACCCGGAGCAAGGTCCCCGGCCTTCTGGTTCTTCTCTTCCCTTCTATACCAGATAAGGCTGATGGACCTACACCTTAGTGCTGGGTGAGAATTCGAGAAGATATTACACTTGGAACACACAGAACAAAGCCTGACAGGCAGGGACAGCCAATCCGCTGTTTCAATCCCCTCCCTTCATTTACTTTCCCCTCCTTCCCCCTCCTCCTCCTCACACCTGCCAGTCTAGGCAGATGCTGTCTTCAATGCGGTCCTCCCCAGCAACCATCACATCCTGAGGATCCCAGGCCACCTTCCTAAAGTGTTTCCTGTGTAT
This sequence comes from Muscardinus avellanarius, assembly GCF_963383645.1. Classification (NCBI taxonomy): domain Eukaryota; kingdom Metazoa; phylum Chordata; class Mammalia; order Rodentia; family Gliridae; genus Muscardinus; species Muscardinus avellanarius. Next base: position 10,596,881 of record NC_137790.1, read on the forward strand.
CCGCTGCCACCGCCTGCAGATTCTTGACTCTGGTCGGCACCTCCTGCTCCCTTTCCTGAACCCCACATTCTATATTATTTGCTCTCACTGGTCCCCTAATGACTCCCTGGTCCCTTCCTCTGTGGCATCTTTTTGCCTCACCTGTTACCTGGTGACTTTCTGCAAAAGACACTTCATAAAAACATACATTGTAGAGAAAATCTCCTCTGCAATTCCTAATCTTGTGAGTTCAAGACTGCTCAGCTGTGACTCCTTCTCTCTAAGAACACGCAGGCCCAAGCATACCCCCGGCTTTATCTGTCCCCAGACATCTCCCCACCCTGCTCCTCGGGTGCCATAATCCCAAAGCACAATCACTGGGTGACCAACTCATCCTTGATTTGCCCCAGACCACCTCATTTTAAACCTGAAAATCTACCACTCCCTCTTCAAGTCCCGGAGGTTAGCTGGAAGTGTTGGTCACCCTAATGTCTGCCAAGATAAGGTCATTATTTTCAGAGAGAGAAAGCTTGTTAAAGTCCTCCAGGGTTGCCGGGCGTGGTGGCGCACGCTGGTAATCCCCGTGCTTGGGAGGCGGAGACAGGAGGATCGTGCAAGTTCAAAGCTAGCCGCGCTGATTTAAGAGACCCTGTTTTCAAATTAAGAAAAGTATAAAAATAGGTTTGGGAGTGTAGCCCGGAAGTAGAAGGGCTTCCAGGAACCCCAGTACCACCAAAAAAAAAGTCCTCCTGGGTTACCCAGGAGAGGGCAGGACTCCATTCTTCCCCCATGAGAACATCAATCACATTAGATAGTTCCTACCTTGAATGCTTAACCCCAAGATAAAGAACTCTCAGCTCTCCCGGAAGGAGAACAGACAAACCAGTCGCTGCCCCATGCTCAGTACCGTCCACCTCTGGGTGTGGCAGCTGCTCTTTGGGTGTGGCATCTGCTCTGCTAGAAACTAAGACTCCACCTTTTTAGATTCCTAAGTGGCTCTCAACAAAGGCCACTTTTTTGTTTTGTGTTTTTTTGTTTTTATGGTGCCAGGGATGGAATCCAGGAGCCTGGTTTTTCTACCTCTGAGCTACACCCCCAGCCTTATTTTTAATTCTTTATTTTGAAACAGGGTCTCACTGAGTTGCAGAGGGCCTCACTAAGTAGCTGAGGCTGTCTGCGAACCGCGATCCTCCTGTCTCAGCCTCCCGAATGCTGGGATTACAAGCGTGCGCCACCATGCCCGGAAATACAGGCCACTTTGGATGTGATGACATACACAAGTTCATCAAAGCCAGTCTCGATGCTGCCCGGCACAGGGACGGGCCGGAGCGGGGGAGCGCGGGAGGCTCACCCAGTGCTGTGTGCATGGATCTCTCTGTCACTCTGAACCTCTTCATGATGTATGATTATCATGCACCAATTTTTTTTAAAAAGTCACAATTTTTCTTTGATACAACTCCCCAGATGGACATGGTAGCCAATGCCTGTAAATCCCAGAACTTGGGAGGCTGAGACGGCAGGATCAAAAGTTTAAGGTCAGTCTGGAGGACCTATTGAGAATCTTTTTTCCAAATTAAAAAAAAAAAAAAATAGGGCTATAGCTTGGAGGTAAAATGTCCTGGGTTCAATCCAGAAAAGAAGAAGAAAGAAGAAAGAAGAAGTAGAAGGAGGAGGAGGAGGAGGAGGAGGAGGAGGAGGAGGAGGAGGAGGAAGGAAGGAAGGAAGGAAGGAAGGAAGGAAGGAAGGAAGGAAGGAAGAAGGAAGGAAGGACGGATGGACGAACAGATTTGAACCTCTACCCAGGTGGAGGATGACAACTTTCAAGATATCCAAGCACCTGCACCACTGGTAGCTGGTGGGAGGTGGGTCCTCCATGGCCAGAATGTGTCATCTCCCAGGAATTTAGGGCTGGAAAGAGCCATATAAACTCATAGATTTTACCTTGGCAATTAATTTCCACCCCTTATTATAAAAAGAAGATACACTGGGCATGGTGGTGCATGCCTGCAATCCCAGTACTTGGGAGACTGAGATAGAAGGATCACAGGTTCTCAGACAACCTCAGCTACTTAGTGAGGCCCTCTGAAACTTAGCAAAACCCTGTTTCAGAATAGAGAATAAAAATAGAGCTACGGGCATAGCTTGCAGGTAGAATGCCCCAGGGTTCCATCCCCAGTACTGCAAAAAAAAATTTTAATTAACTAAAATAAAAAGAAGATACATACTTGGCTGCATCTTCTCTTAATAATACACAGGAGGCCTTAAGAAGACCACAGATTCCAGCCCTGTGTTTTACAAATGTGATCATGGACACAAAATGTCCACGTTGCATAATAGTTACGTTGGTCAAGATCATGACAGTGGCCAACACCCTCCACGCGTTCACTCCATCTCGGTCACTGTTCTAGCACTTGCATTAGCTCGATTAAGTCTAACAACCACCTCTCTCCTTCTACAAGTGAGAAAACAGAGACAGAGAGGTAGAGAAACTCGCCCATGGCCACAGAGCAGGATGGGAACCCAGGCCACCCAGGCCGTGAGCTCCAACCCTGCCTCACAGGGCCCTGCCCTGCAGTAGAGGAGATTTGCTGGTTTATTGTATCCACCTCTGTTCAGTAAGGATGGGACGTGGCTTGCAGGAGTCCTAATAAAAATGATAGAAGAATAGATATTAAAGCAAATAAAGCCGGGCATGGTGGCGCACGCTTGTAATCCCAGCATTTGGGAGGCTGAGACCGGAGGATCACGGTTCGCAGACAGCCTCAGCTACTTAGTGAGGCCCTCTGCAACTTAGTGAGACCCTGTTTCAAAATAAAGAATAAGAGACTTCCGGGAAGATGGCAACCGAGAAAAGCGGAGCTTAAGAGCCCCGCTAACAACCAATCTCCATTACCACAAAATCAACGCCTTTCATAGCCAGAAAACACCATCACCAGAGAAACAAAAAAATCACCAGGCTCCAGAGAGAAAGCGGACTGAGAACAGAGCTCAGAGCCACAGAGGAGATACACCGGCCTCACGCCCGAGGACGCGGCAGCAGCGCCATACTGCCGGCGGTAGCGGCGACTGCACCGGATGGCTACAGCAAGCCGAGGTGAGCCGCTGCGGAACAGCCAGGCGGGATTTCTCGCCGCAGGTAAAATCTAAAGCTCCCAGTGGCTGAGCCCAGCACACGCTGCAGGGATTCAGAGTGGAAATAAAAACCAAGAAGAAATACGCCAGCCTCACGGCTGAGGGCGTAGCAGCGGCGCCATATTGCCACCTGCGGCAGCAGCAGAGAATTCACCGAATCCAGTACAGCTACATCTGTGTACTCAAGAACAGTGAGTCAAATTGCGGGCCACAGAGGAGAAATCCCAGTACTGTATTACCTGGGACTTGACCCAGTGGGGGAGGGGCGGTGGCAGAGATATCACACCATAGGAGAACGTGCAACCTGGCACCCCCCACAGTCTAAAGCAGCCTCTATCGACTCTCTGGGTCGGAGACTCTGTGATACAACCCAGTAAAGGAGTAGTGGGGTCTGAGATACTACAGACTCGAGAGCCAGAACACCTTAAGTGAAGTCATAGTGACCCAAGGGAAGAACCCAGAGAAGGCACAAACTTCCGAAATCATGGGAAAGAGGAATAATACTGGAGCAACGAATGCCCACAACCCCACAATATCAGAACCCGATAAAACAGAAAATCAGAGATTTCTAGAAGATCAAATCAGGAAAATAACTGTAGAAATAATAGAGGTGCTTCGAAAAGAACTCAGAGAGAGCCAAAAAGAGATAAAGGATGCAATTAATGAAATAAAGGCCCCAATTCAAAGCACAAACAACCGATTAGACCACATGGAGAACAGAATCTCGCTCTTAGAAGATGAGCAATCCAAAAATGAACGCATAGTTTCTAATCTAGGAAAAAATATCCGACAGCAGGAATCTGATATTGAAGAAATATGGGCCCATTTTAAGAGAGCTAACCTAAGAATAATTGGAATAGAGGAGGGAAAAGAAAGTGAAACCAAAGGGATCAACAATCTCTTCAAGGAAGTAATAGCAGAAAATTTTCCAGACATAGAGCAAGAGGTTGATACACAAGTCCAGGAAACTTATAGAACTCCCTTTAGACAGGATCAGAGAAGAGGATCCCCACGCCACATAATTGTCAAAATGACCACTGTGGAAGCCAAGCAGAGAATCTTAAAGGCAACAAAAACAAAGGGCCAAGTGACATTCAGAGGCAAACCAATTAGAATCACTCCAGACTTCCCAAACCAAGTCATGAGAGTCAGAAGGGCTTGGAGTAACATATTCCAAACTCTGAAAGAAAACAACTTCCAGCCAAAAATTTCCTATCCAGCAAAACTTTCTATCAAATTAGATGGAGAAATAAGAAGCTTCCATGACAAACAGAAACTGAAGGAATTTATGTCTTCAAAACCAGCACTAGAGAAAATACTCAAAGAGATTAACTACAAAGAAGAAATAGGTAACACACACCAGAACCAGAGAAACAAGACTTTCCATCCAACAGACAACTAAGATTGGTTATCTGTGGAGATTCATTATTTATGTTAGTCTTTTACCTATCTCTAAGTTGTATTGTTTGCCTTTATTGTTGTTAATTTTTAGGATTTCTAGTTGGAATATTAATATACCTTCAGATATAGCATTTGGAAATATTTTATCCCATTCTATTAGTAACTGTTAACATTGTTTACATTGTCTTTGGATATACAATATCTTTTTTATTTTTTAGGGAGTTAGTATACTCTTCTGTTGCCTGTGCCATTGAAATCATATCCAAGAAATCACTGCCAATTTCATTGTTGTGAGGTTTTATGACCCAGATTTTCTTCTAAAAGTTTATAGTCTTAAGATTTATATTTAGGTCTTTTATCTATTTTGAGTTAATACTTGTATATGGGATTAGGTAAGGGTCCAACTTTATTCTTTTCCATGTAATTATTATGTTTCAACAATATTTAGTTAAAAGATTATTATTTCCACCACCAAATGTTCGTGGAAACCTTGTCAAAAATAACTTGACAATATAGGGAAGAATTTAGCTCTAGGCTTTTATTTAACTCCAATGGTTTATATATCTGCCTTTAGAATAGTACTACACTGTTTCAATTATTGTAGCTTTATATGGTTTGAAATCAGAAAATATATATCTTCTAGCTTTGTTCTTTTTCAAGATCGTTGTGGGTATCTAGAGTCCATATTCCATATTAGGATAGATTTTTTTTCTGAAAAATAAATATATAAATATATGATAGTTTCACCTAAAAAAATAGAAAAAACATATTCTCTGGTAAGAAAGAAAGTAAACAGAAATATTGAAATGTTATCTTTAATCATCAAAAGCTTGGTATCAGACAAATGAAACTATTATGTGAGATTATCATTTTTAATTTTGGATAAATTGCTATAATACTAGATGTCAACCACTAAGCCAAGCATGGGAGGGAGGGATGGGGAGGGAATGGGGTGGGGATCGGGTGGGGGCTGACTGGGCGATGTGTGCATGTATGTCTACAAAAGTTTGTATCCCACTATGATGTATGAATACAGTGCACCAATAAAAAAAATAAAAAATAAAAATAATAAATAAATAAAATAAATAAAATAAATAAAGAATAAAAAATAGGGCCGAGAGTGTAGCTCTGAGGTCGAATGCCCCTGGGTTCCATCCCCACACCCGCAAAAAAAAAAAAAAAAAAAAAAGCAAATAAAAACTACAAAGGACACAGGGATTGGGGCAGAAAATTGAGCTGGGTTGAAGCTGCCAAAAAGCCCTGTGTTAGGGTGGTGAGAAGGACATTTGACAGCCCTGGTGGGTAAGTTTGATGGCCATGTGCTGTATCTGTTTATTCTCAAGAAAATTTATACAATAAATCCAGATGAGAAAGAAGGGTGTGTGTGTGTGTGTGTGTGTGTGTGTGTGTGTGTGTGTGTGTGTGTGTTGCTGGCGATTGAACCCAGGGGAATTCTACCTCAGAGCTACAAGAATATAAATATTCTTTGTGTGGGTGTATGGGTGGGTCTGGGGGTGGAATCCAGTGGCATTCGACCTCCGAACTACACCCCCTGCCCTATTTTTTATTCTTTATTTTGAAACCAGGTCTCACTGAGTTGCAGAGGGCCTCACTAAGTAGCTGAGGCTGTCCACGAACCACGATCCTCTGGTCTCAGCCTCCAGAATTCTGGGATGACAAGTGTGCACCACCATGCCTGGCTAATATTCTTTATGTTTAAAACACAGTCTCACTGAGTTACCACATACTGACCTCAAGTCTGTGATCCTCCTGTCTCAGCCTTCCAAGTACTGGGATTACAGGCATGTGCCACCAGGTCTGGCTCTGGGATTTTGTGTGTGTGTGTGTGTGTGTGTGTTGCTGGGGATGGAAGCCAGAGGCTTTTTACATTCAGGCTACACTTCCAGACCTATTGTCTATTTTATTTGGAAACAGGGTCTCACTAAGTTGCTGAGAGCCTCACTAAGTAGCTGAGGCTGGCTTTGAACCTGTGCGATCCTCCTGTCTCAGCCTCCAAGCGCTGGGATTACAAGCATGTGCTACCATGTCCAGCTTGGCTCTGGGAGTTTTTGAAAGCAAGAAAAACCGATGGCTACGTGGCCATGAACAGCTTTCAGTAAAAGCACCCAGAGAGTGTGAGGTACTTAAGTACATTAAGAAGTACTTCTTAATGTAGAAAAAGGGCTTTTCAGACTTGTTCTCTCTTTTCACAGTGCGAGAAAGTATTGGCTAAGGCCAGCAAAGGCAGATTCAGAAGCAGCCCAGAAATCAGCCACCAACTGACTTTGCTAACAGGTTGACCATGACCACAGCTCTCTTTGGCCGTGGCCTTGAAAACTAGCTCTCAGACTCCTTCCTGGTGCAGCAGACGAACAGATGTCCAATCCAGACACACGGCGCCTGTGACCACATTACCTCGCACAGCGACGAGGTCGACTTTGGATCCCCCAGGGTGCACTGGGGCCTTCCTGATCAAAATCCACACTCTGGGATTCTGAAATGGGGAGATCATTTGGGGCGATCAGATGAACCCAGTCTAATGACACGAGTCCCTAAGAATGAGAACCTTTAGCTGGACGTGATGGCGCACATTTGTAATCCCAGTGTTTGGGAGGCCAGAACAGGAGGATCACAAGTTTGAGGACAGCCTTGGCAATGTATGTAGCAAGTCTCTCAGCAACCTAGTGGAGACCCTGTTTCAAACTAAAAAAAATAAAATAGGGCTGGAGATGGGCTCCCCTGGGTTCAATACCCCATACCAAAAAGAAGAAAGAAGAAATGAAAGCCTTTCCCAGCTGGAGTCAGGGAGGATTTGACCAGAGAAGAGTGGTCAAGAGAGATGAACAGCTGCCGGCTTTGAAGACAGAGGAAGGGGCCGTGAGCCAAAGGATTCAGGCGGCCTCACAGCTCGTAAAGGGAGGCCAGACGCTGCCCTGGAGCCTCTAGAAAGGAACCACCCTGCTGATACTCGGCTTATAGTGCATTGAGATGCCCGTACTCTTCTGACCAACAGCGTTGTGAGGTAGTGAATCTGAGTCATTTTAATCCTCCTGGTTTGGGGCAATTTGTTACAGCACCAATAGAAAACTCATACAGCTGGATTTCCACATGAAAATCCTAGACCTCTACCAGACACAGTTCAGAGGGTCAACCTCTAATCAACTGGGCAGGCAGAGAAACACACCCGGAGGCTGTGCTTAGCATGCTCCTGTGCTTAGCATGCTCCTAGAAAACTCCTTTGCCAAGGATTAGCACGATGCCCCCAGACATAAGAAGGATATATAAGGATCAGAGTGCTGAACCACTATCAACGAAGCCCAGACCCCTGCCCCTCTGTGTGGACTTGTGAACTCCGATAACGCATTCCTTCAGACACCTCTAGGGTCACAGCCTCTGGGGACAGACTCTAACTGGAACTTTACAGGTGGATTCAGATGACTCCCCCACCCCAAGTTGTTAAGCTTGGCAAGACCGACTTCAGAATCGATCTGGTCAGAAATGTAACAGGGAATAGATTCAAATCTTGACATTAAATGGATGAGAGGGTCCCCCAGTGACGCCTGGCTCCTTGTGAATCTTGGTTCCTTGCTGTGGTTTCCAGAACCTGCCAGCCAAGGTCCAGCAGTGGAAAAGTCAACATGCCGTTGGTGCCCTCTGGTGGCCGTGCGATGCACTTGCAGGGATTACTGGCCCATCCCCAGTTGGGTTCTGATGGAAAATCGCAATCGTTTTCAGCTCCTGTAGGAGGCCAAACCGGCCAGATTTACAGGACAAGGAGATGTCCTACTACAAGAGATTTCTAGTTTAAAACCAGAAAAGTCTGGGAAACCCAGGAAGAGTTGGTCTTCCCCACCCTGACAGCCATCCTAGGCCGTTGGGATAAACAGCATGAAGGGGGCAAGAGCTTCCCCCACGCACTGCAGACACTTCTCAAACACAGCGGGGACTGAATCAACGTGCCTTTCTTTACAAATCATCTCAATTTGGAGATCAGCAGCCAGACCACTTATTTCGCTCGTGGTAGGAAAGATGGAAACGTAGGATCTTTAAATAATTCCTCAACGCTCATCATAGCGCCGGGTGTGGGAGACCAGAAGGAGCACACTGGGTAAGAGCGGTGGGTCACCCCGTGTGCTGGGCGGAGAACACCGCAGAAAGGAAATTCTGATTATCTCTCAAAGTGCCCAATGTGGCTTTCTCAATTTGTTCAGAATTTTGCCTCTTTTGCAAAGCTCTTCAGGGACGTGTAGCTTCCTGGACAGGACAGACCTGCTTCATCTTCATTTTTCTCTGTAATGTTTGTGAGTGTTAAGAAGGCGAAAGGTCTGGAGCTTTCTATCACCAAAAGGAAAAGTCCAGGGCCTCAAACATGCACAAATTAGGTTTTGTTTGTTTGTTTGTTTGTTTGGTGGTGGTACTGGGGATGGAATCCAGGGGCTTTCTACCTCCGGGCTACACTCCCAGACCTGTTTTATATTTTATTTGGAAACAGGGTCTCTTAAGCCAGCTGCTGGCTTCAAACCTGCGTGATCCTCCTGTCTCCGCCTCCCAAGCACGGGGATTACAAGCATGTGCCACCATGCCCGGCCTCAGATTAGTTTTAATGACCAATATATGAGCGTTCTCTGAAGCTGAGAACTGGGAATGGTTTACTGACTTAAGACACTTTTGGTCAGTAAACCAAAAATATCTTAAGGATTCTTAAGGGGTGTGTGTGTGTGTGTGTGTGTGTGTGTTTTACTGGGAATGGAACCCAGGGGCATTCTATCTCCAAGCTACACCCCCAGCCCTGTTTTTCATTCTTTATTTTGAAACAGGGCCTCACCAAGTTGCAGAGGACCTCACTAAGTAGCTGAGTCAGGCCTCAAACTTGCGATCCTCCTGTCTCAGCCTCCCAAGTACTAGGATTACAAGTGTGCGCCGCCACGCCCAGCTAAAGAACGTATTTAAAGTTCAGATCCAATGAAGACTTTAGAACACTTTCCTTTTAATTTTAGAGACAGCAGAAATCTGAAGCTTTGTGAGTCAGAGGAAGTGTCCGCCCATGTGGTGTGATATGTGAGGTATGGAACAGTCCACCTCTCTAAAAATCTTCCCACAAACTTCTATGAAAGCCTGGATCTTTGAGAATTACCAAGAAAAGAGTCACAGCCTCCCAGAGTGGGGGTCTTCCCAGGGCCCACCCACAGGAGGGCACCAGCCCCGTGACCACCGACCTTCCCACGAGCTGACATTCTCTATTTCCTCATACACAAAATGAATGGATGGCCCTTTCCTGAGACCTTTCTCCACCTTCCCACAGGTGCTCAATGAAGCGGCAAAGCCTGACGAGCTCTCCCTCGTGTCCCCTCTTCATCAGTTTCATTTTATGAGGATGTGCATGTCCCATCTCTCTCCAGAAAGCTGCATTAATTTCGAGAATGATTTTGAGAAGCTGTATTAATCACTACAACTGACCGATAGCTATGAAGGACAGTTATTCACAACCTAACATGAAGCACTTACGCGGGGTGTGGTGATGTACCTCTGTAATCCCAGTACTCAGGAGGCCGAGACAGGTTCAGGGCCAGCCTCGGCAACCTAGCAAGACCCCTGGCAACTTAGCAAAACTCTATTTCAAAATAAAAATAAAGAGACGTGAAGTCGGGCGTGGTAGTGCACACTTGCAACTCCAGTACTTGGGAGGCTCAGACAGGAGGATCGTAGGTTCACAGCCAGCCTCAGAAACTTGTGAGGCTCTCTTCAACTAAGTGATACCCTCTTTCAAAATAAAGAATTAAAAATAGGGCTGGGGTGTAGCTCGGAGGTAGAATGCCCTGGGTTCCATCCCCTGCTCCACGCACAAAAAAGAGGTGGGTGTGTAGCTCAGAGGCAGAGCACCCCTAGGTTTAATCCCCAGTACCCTCCAAAATTAAATTAAATTAAGTTAAAGCACTTGAAATACAGAAAAACAGCAACCTAGATGAAGTGGATAAGGTTTCCAAACTGACATTCTCAGTAGATCTCATTGCCGACATGTTCATTGAACATTTTTGCTTCCTTTGAAAAGACAAATGGAACCAGAGATATTTCTAATCAATTAGGTAATTAGTTTCTCCTGCAGTTGCCTTGCTTAATGGAAGAACTTCCATTCGAATAGAAAACAACAGCTCCCAACACAGACAAAAAAATGCTTGCAAAGGAGAGAGGTGACTGCCTAATACATTATGGGATTGCCTGCCAGATCAATGGTAGAGTGGGGTGCTATTTATTTAAATGCAAATTTGGCGAACTCTGCCCTACATCCTCCTGTTTAAGAAAAATAAGCCATATCGACCAGCTAACTTCCCCCTGACACTCCCCACTCCTTCTCCCAGCCGGGGATTTGAAGGGATGCCTCTTTTACCTAACAAAACCCTCAGGTTTCACAAGCTTTGGATTCAAACCAGCCTGTCGCCTTCTCTTTGGTGAGAGAAGACAAAAGAATTGACCAGGAGTACATAAAATCATTTTATGTATAAAATAGGAAAAATTGGCTTTAAGCTTCAAAAACAGGAAAATCAGTGTCGGAATCCCCACTGCTTCAAAAATGTATAGTTTGGTTAAAAAAAATCACAAAATTTACTAGAACTGTGTTGGGAGGGTGACTACTCCAATTTATTTATTTATTTATTTATTTATGGTACTGGGGATGGATCCCAGGATCATTTTACTTCCGAGCTACACCCTCAGCCCTATTTTTTAGTCTTATTTTTGAAACAGGGTCTCACTGAGTTGCAAAGGGCCTAAGTAGCTGAGGCTGTCCATGAACCGCCATCCTCCTGTCTCAGCCTCCCAAAGGCTGGGATTACAAAGGTGTGCTACCACGCCCGGCTTCAAATTTTTTTTATTATCATTATTATGTGTGTGGTACAGAGGATTAATCACAGGAACATTCTACCTCTGATCTATACCCCCAGCCTTTTTTTATTTATCATTTTGAAATAGGGAGGGCCTGGCTAGATTGCTGAGATCCTCACTAAGTCTCTAAGGCTGGCTTCAAACCTGCAATCTTCCTGTCTCAGCCTCCCAAGAACTGCTCCCAGGTAGGCATGCCTGCCACGCCCAGCCCAGGTTTAGTCATTAGAGGTCATTTTGCATCTCCTTATCCTTGCTGAATACTTACGAATTCAAGACTTCCTGAGCCACAGATCATTCATTTGCTAAGCCTGGGAGTTTTTTGACACTGAGCAGAGACAGCACCAGCCTGTAGACAGTAGCAATTTATTTATTTATTTATTTATTTATTTATTTATTTATTTTTGTGGTACTGGGGGGGGGGACCCAGGGGTTTTTCTACCTCCGGGCTATACTCCCAGACCTATTTTATACTTTATTTGGAAACAGGGTCTCACTAAGTTGCTGAGAGCCTCACTAAGCAGCTGAGGCTGGGACAAACCTGGGCGATCCTCCTGTCTCGGCCTCCCAAGCACAGGGATTACAGGCGTGCGCCACCACACCTGGTGATGGTAGCAATTTAAACGGGAAGTTTTTAGGCTACTTCAGACATTTTGGCTTTACCATTTCCCACTCTGGCCGGTCTTGACCCCCACAAAGGGAAGGTCCCTGGTCCCAGGCCAATGGGGATCCACTGCTCTCCAAACAACGATAAATACCAACCGGCTGGCCAAGGCTCACACCCCGGCTTTATTAGAAGGAAGTCTTTGTTGTGCCAAATGCTTCCCTTGGTAAATATGGTGACTCCCTCCCTGCTGTCACGCCTGGGAAAATAGAAGGCAGGAGACCCTCACTCTTCAGGACTCCCTACCCAGCCCCAGCCTGAGATCAGCTTCCCAAGACTGTCCCCTACTCAGCCGCAGAGTTCAAGGTGCAAAGGCGCCAGTCCTCCAGGGGACAGTTACGCACGGTGACCGGGAGCAGACAGACACATGGACACCGGGCAAGAAGGCTGGGGCTTTCAAAATGTGTTCACTTGCTACCCCAAGTCCAGTCTAGACAGCCCCGTGCACAGGAAGAATGGGCGGAGCCAAGTCAGACTTAGGAAACCGGACTGAACAAAAGCTTGGTTTCTGTGTAAACCAGCTTGCAAGTATTTTATAGTTGGTGCCAGCAGATAAATAGGAAAAGACTCTCTATGTCAAGAAAAGAATGGGGTGGGATAGAGTGGAATGGGATGATAACGTAGCTATGATTTGGGGCCCGCTCGCCCCGCTCACCCCACCTCGCCAGTCTGCTGTTTGGGAGCCTCGCTCACACCGCCCCGCCCGCCGGTCTGCTGTGGGGCAGCACATGTCGTTCTGGACATTTCTGCTGGAGCTTCCTGACAAGTTCTCGTGACCTGTCCATCAGAAACAGACTCAGAAAATAATGGAGCCATCCTGATAATGGAAGAGAGAAGAAGGTCCCTGTACCTGGGAAGCTGAGACAGGAGGATGGAAGGTTTGAAATTAGTCTCGGCAGCTGAGCAAGACCCTCAATTATCTAGCAAGCTCTTCCTCAACTTAGCAAGATCCCGTTTTGAAGTAAAAAATAAAAAAAGCGAGAGAGAGCCAGGTATAGTAGTGCATGCTTGTAATTCCAGCATTTGAGAGGCTGAGTCAGGAGGATCTCAGTTTGCAGACAGCCTCAGCTACTTAGTGAGGTTCTCTGCAACTCAGTGAGACCCTGTTTCAACATAAAGAATAAAAACTAGGACTGGGGTATTTCTTGGCGGTAGAATGCCCTGGGTTCAATTCTCAATATCATAAAAAAAAATAATAGAAACTTGGAATAAGGTAATTAAGATGTACAGCTCATCTGGCCTCTTGGCAGGACAACAAGATCAGGATGCTGATAACAGGAGTTTGGATGACAGGATGCAGGCCAAGCATCACTAAATTCCTGAGGTTGGCCTTGAACCTGTAATCCTCCTGTCTCAGCCTCCCAAGTACTGGAATTACAGGTGTGCATCTCCATGCCTAGCTGGAGAAGGGCATTATTAATAACTGGCCCACATTCGTGGGAAAGATGGTGTGAATGGGATTTATATATCGACTGATTTTCCCACAGAAACAACGATGCCGCAAAGGAATATTTTCTTTGCATAGGGGCCAAAGGAACAACTTTTATAGAAATCCCAGCCAACCACAAAATGGGGGAGGAGTGTCCCGCAGAATGTACAATGTCCTTAGGGACGGATAAACCACTCAAGAGGGTAAAAGAGATAACATGGGGTGGAACCGATAGACACTAGAGAGAGTACAGCCCATTCTATGTCGGCTTGTAACTAAGTTGGAAATTCCTGTTAAGAGATGAGGATACCTTTGCAGGGGTCGTGGAATACTGGGAGGTTTCTTTCTTTGGGGAGATCCTGCCATTGCAGACCTCAGAATCTAATATTCCTGCTGGAATTCCTATTTGCAAGTCTCCCTTAGGGACTGAGAAAAAAATAGTCACATTAGATCACGCTCAGGAGACTAGCCATCAAGTCACACCATCTTTCTTTTTGAACCCTCTGCCCAAGCTTGTCTCAGCTCAGCATCACCAGCTCCCTTCTACCTTCACAGTTGCTGCCAGCAAACTAGAAATCCCCGCTGGTCTTATCCCCCAACGTCTTGGTTGGTTGCAGGGCGGAGACATCCAGGTGGCCCCAGAGCCATCTATCCTGCAGTGGAGAGGAGCCAGGGCACGGCAGATGAGACACAGAAGGACATCTGTGCAGACCCTTTGGAAGTGTCCTGATTTCTTCAGCCTTTCTGCAGGACACTGAAAAGGTAATTGCACTGGAAACCACCCACTTGACCCAGAGCCTGTAAGTCCCTTCTCTTTCCTTGGCTGCCCTCTAGTGGGACAAGAAATAAGCCAGCAAGGTCAGTGACGACCCACAAAACCCAGAGGTGGACAAGAGACTTCTTGAAGAATGAATCAAACCAATGGACGGGTCCTCTCTCTTGCCACACTGAGGAGACATAAAAGGAAAGTTTACGGGGCCTCTTGGGTCCGTATCTTTGCTGGTATTGTTCACTGTTGTTAGCTAGGATTAGCTAATCCTATGACATGAATATTATGCATCCTTCTTCTCTCGAAACCATAAAGGGAAAATGCTGTTAAGTGCCGCAGTCCTATTTTAGAAAAGAAAATTGAAGAATTTTTTCTTTTTTTTTTTTTACTTTTTTTGTGGTATCCTAACCTTCCAACCTATATCCCATCCCTTTTTATCTTGAAACACTAAGTTGCTGAGTCTCGCTAAGTTTCTAAGGCTGTTCAAACCTGCGATCCTCCTGCCTTAGCCTCCCAAATACTAGGATTACAGATGTCAACATGTTTAGCTAGTATTTATTTTCTTAAATAAATACAAGCCCACAGGATAGGTCTCACTTCTGCAGTGGCTCTGACTTGGCTGGCAGGTCCACTCGATGTTTTAGGCTCTTCAGGCCTCGTGGAGTGAGCTACATTTAGTATCTGCAGGTACTTGGTAAAACGTGTTATCAGGTTGCTTACTCCAGGCCAATGTGCTACCTCAAAGAAATGCTTTTCATTACTCATCTCCTTAGAACTTAGAAACAAGTCTAAGAAATAAGTCATCTATGATTATACCTACATCCAAAGAAAGGTACCTTAGATCCTCCAACTTTGAAACATGGGTCTGAATTTTTCCAAAGGCCTTCTGATCCTACACATATTCCCATCTACATATGGTATTTATTCTTTCTACTGTTGTAACAATTAATCCATTATTACATGGATTAGGTGGTTGACCCACATACCTTAGTTACTGAACCACAGAGCGCTGGGCTTTCGATCCTTGCAGAAGGCTTGGTGATGCTAGTATCCTTGTCACAGCAGGTAGAGTCACAAGCTCTACGTGAACCAGCAAATGGCACTTGCCACTTATTTCACATCTATGAATTATGCTTGAAAATGTCAGGGCTATTTTTAATCCTTATTTAATAATATGGCCTGGTACCAACCAAAGCTTTTACATAGAGACGAAAAGCTTATTTCCTTGTAAAATTCTCACAGGGAATTACTACAACAAAGGAACATCTTGTTCTGGAAAGTCTGCTTAATAATGCAGCCTGTTGTTATAGACCCTGGCGGCTTACGATCTTGAATGACAGTGCTCCAATCCCTATAGTGACTCAAAAGGCACCAAGTGTAAGTACTGACTACGTGGAGCCTTCTTTCCTCCACGGTCCCCCCAAATGCTTTAAATCTCCCATCTTGGTCCTGTCTTCTTATCTACCTGGATTTTACCAATTTAGATGAAACATAAACCATGTGACCCAGTCACCAAATGCTGTGTAACAAAACCACTCCAAATTTAGGACCCTAAAGTGTTTGTTTTCTAGATCTCATAATTTTGTGAGCCAAGAATTTGAGCAAAGATTTCCTTTTCCTGTGACATTGACAAAGGTCACCCAGTGCTGTTCAACTGGGAAACGGGCTGATTGGGGTTGGGGAACAGGACTGTCTCACAATCAGAGACTGGTTGCATCAGAGCTGGTTCTGATGAAAAGATGGTGGGCTGGCCAGAAGGCCAGGCTCAGCTGGGATTGCCAAATACAATGCCTACAGGTGACCCCTCCAGCGTGGTGACCTCAGGATGGTCAGCGAATGAGGCAGCAGCCCTGTAGCCTTCTGTAATAAAAATCACCTGGTATCATTCACGCCATCTCCTGCTGGTTCAGAGCTGGTTCTGATGAAAAGATGGTGGGCTGGCCAGAAGGCCAGGCTCAGCTGGGATTGTCAAATACAATGCCTACAGGTGACCCCTCCAGTGTGGTGACCTCAGGATGGTCAGGGAATGAGGCAGCAGCCCTGTAGCCTTCTGTAATAAAAATCACCTGGTATCACTCACGCCATCTCCTGCTGGTTGCAAAGAGCCATGAAGGTTGAGTCCAATTCAGAGGGAGAAAGTTAAACCCCACTTCTCCATGAAAGACATGTCAAATGATGTACAACCACCTCTAATGTGCCATGCTAAGGTTCAAGGGTTCTCAAGTCGGTTATCAATAGACTCAGTTTTTACTATCTTGAATTGGTTTTAAGGAAGCATTAGAACTGTCTCAAGGCCACAGAATCATATTTTTATGGTCAGCGATGGGCAGAACTGCAGACCTGCGGTGCTTCCTTTAGCAAGCCTCAGCATCCGCAGCAATATCGGTCTATTGCTGCTGTTTACAAGCCAAAGACTCATACTTTCTTGGTTAAAATGGCAGTGAGCAAAGAATGTCCCCATCCATATCTGATGTGGCGCTGAGTGTTCTTTAGCACCGGATTCGGTTTGCAGAGTTAAGTGACACTAAGAAGCCACTGAGTGCAACCCAAAACTTCACGGGGTCTGAGCTTTCCTGGGAAAAGAGTTGAAGGCATCTGAGCTGGAGTTAAAACAAAGGGAATAAAGTCAGGGGAAAGATTCTATCTCTCTGGGTCTCTTTGAACTCCCCTCCAAGGCCCTGACTCCAAAGGTACCAGAAAAGTGTTACTTTTCCCTGTTTAGGGACAAAGCGCAGTATCCTGGCCCCTCCAGGCCTGTGACACCTGGTTTTGTCCAGCCTTCAAAGAGCACGAAGGCTGTGACGTGCCAGTGGCCACTGCCCTTAGGGCCCCATCACAACGTCCTCGTGTGCCCGACCCAGGGACAAGGACAACGACCTCCCTGCTGGGATTCCTTGTCCCTGTATCCCACTCTGGTAGAGAAGGGACACTGCCGGGGGTGCATAATAAGCATCTGCCTCCGGGACTGCAGCATCCAAAGCCCCCACAAGAGTTTAGAAAAATATAAGCATAAAGCCTTAGCCGGGCGTGGTGACGCACACTTATAATCCCCACGCTTGGGAGGCGGAGACAGGAGGATCGCGCAGGTTCCGAGCCAGCCGCGCTGGCTTAAGAGACCCTGTTTCTAAATAAAAGAATATAAAATAGGTCTAGGAGTGCAGCCCTAAGGTAGAAGGGCTTCCAGAAACCCCAGTACCACCAAAAAAAATAAATAAATAAAAAATAAATACATACATAAATAAAGCCTTGAGCAGAACGTCTCCAGGCCTTCCCTGGTCTGAGCAGCTGGCTACCCTCTCTAACAGGATGACCTTAGGATGGTCAGCAAATGAGGCAGAAGCCCTATAACTCTGAAGACTTCCCCAGGGTGCAAGGCGGAATCCAGCAGGTTTATGCAAGAGGCCCTGACCACCCTGCTTCTTCAGGACAGCTCTGGGTTCACACACTCTGAATCAAAAGGGGTCCCTGGGACTCATAGGTACTCGACGTATACTCCATTGCTTCTCCTTTGCTTTGTAGCATTAAAGATGACAAAATGAGCATGATAAGGGTATGTGGGCTGACCCAGGTGACCACGCCAGGGCTTGGGTGCTGTAACATGGTCCTCTGTCATTCCCTCTCCATTCAGGTCCTTGATTGTATAGTTTCTTGCCACCGGTGCAGAAGGGGAAAGGGGCTTTGTCACATGCCACAGTATTTTTATGGTTAAATCACCATACCCTGACAAAAGCCAATGCTTGCAAATACAGCTTGACTCATGCAACACTGCTGGTTCTGATGAAAAGATGCTCTAGGATACAAAACTTATACCCTGCAAAATATACAGTCAAAAACTGACCACCCAAATCTTTCTACCTGACATAAGAGCCAGGCTTCTATTTGGCTGTCATTCACACACCCACCCATGGTACAAATGGAAGGATAAATCTATTCATCTTGCAGCAAGTGGATGCCACTCAAAGAAGAGATCTCGGGTCTAAATATTCCCCTCCTATAGTATGGATCTTAAATGTTCTCCGTGTCACCCAGCACACCTGTCATCTCAGTACTTGGAAGGCAGAGACAGAAGAATTGTAGGTTCAAGACCAGCCTCAGCAACTTTGTGAGGCCCAGAAACCTAACAAAATTATCTTTCAAAACAAAATTTTTAGCCAGGCGTGGTGGCGCACGCTTGTAATCCCAGCATTTGGGAGGTTGAGACGGGAGGGTCGCAGTTTGAGGACGGCCTCGGCTCCTACTTAATGAGGCCCTCTGCAACTCAGTGAGACCCTATTTCAAAATAAAGGATAAAAAAGAGGGCTGGGGGTGTAGCTCAGAGGTAGTATGCCCCTGGGTTCCATCCCCGGTATGGCAAAGAAAAAAAATTAAAAAGAACTATGGGTATAGTTGGGAGATAGAATGCCTCTGGGTTCAATCCTCTATATCACAAGGCTTGCTGCCCAGAGTCAAGCTAGTGGAAGGTAGCAGAACCTTTAAGAGATGGGACC
This sequence comes from Muscardinus avellanarius, assembly GCF_963383645.1. Classification (NCBI taxonomy): domain Eukaryota; kingdom Metazoa; phylum Chordata; class Mammalia; order Rodentia; family Gliridae; genus Muscardinus; species Muscardinus avellanarius. The sequence continues at coordinate 10,615,618 of NC_137790.1, forward strand.
TGCCGGGCATGGTGGCGCACGCTTGTAATCCCCGCGCTTGGGAGGCGGAGACAGGAGGATCGCGCAGGTTCGAAGCCAGCCGCGCTGGCGTAAGAGACCCTGTTTCAAAAATATAAAATAGGTCTGGGAGTGTAGCCCGGAGGAAGAAGGGCTTCCAGGAACCCCGGTACCACCAAAAAAAAAAAAAAAAAAGATTGAGGTTTTCGGGTCACTGGGGGTGTGCCTTCCCCAGACCCCCATCCCCTTCCCCTTTTCATTTTCCCACCATAAAGTGAGTGGCTTTGCTCTACCACATATTCCCAGAACAATGAGCTGCTTTATCCCAGGCCCCAAAACAATGGGGCCTCGTGACCCCAAACTGAAAACTCCAACACTGTGAGCCAAACTAAGCCTTTCCCTCGAGAAGCTGACCATCTCCCACTGTTACTGTGCCATGAGGATCATCGAACAGGCTCACACACCATGACCATCATTCTGCCCGGGCACTCGCCTGCCCGCCACCTGTTCCAGTGGCCTCCGTGCTCCCTTTGATCATACTGTATGGTAGCTATTTCTTTCTGGATCATTCTCCAGGTTCAGAAAGCAGCAGCCACATTCATCATAATCCCACACACAAGGCCTGACACCTGGCAGGCAATCAATAAATATTTGTTTTAAATATACACTTGAGCCCAAAATACTACACAGTCATTTAGAAAACAGAAAATCAGCTCTCACTCTTCCCCACGTCAACAGATTCCACTTTTTATGTGTGTGTGGAAACTCCACAACCAAGCACAGAAAGAAAGAGAAGCAGGGAATTGAGAGAGTCCACCACCCTAATGAAAAGATAGACTATGAGAATGTTTTTAATCTGATGATTTCTTACACACACATATAAGATTAGACTCAGCCCTCGCAGCAATAGTGTATATCAACACGGCCTACATTTCTCCCTTGGAATCTTCCAGAGGATCTCTGATAGTTGGGTATTCAATTCTCCCTCCCTCTCATTAAACATAAGCCATGGAGCAGCTTTGTGATTCCCAGAATTTACTGGGCTCGGGCAGAAAGGATCTGTCATCGTTCTTGATGACTCTGGTCAATTCTTTCAACAGGTAGAAACAAACAGAACACCTGGCCAGGAGATGGGAGCTCAGAGACAATATTTTGACCTCACTGCACCGCTGATAACATTTTCACAACGGTGGTCTGTGGGAATCAAATCCACTTCAGTAGATGGCACACTGAGATCAAAGCGACAGGCCTTACGTCTTCAGATGGGATAATGAGGGTGTGAAATGATCCTACCAGCCACAGTGCTTAAACTCTGTTCTGAACACGCGTTCTCACCAGGAAACCTAGGGTGAGATTCTGAAAGTGTATGCGCTTGCTAAAATGTACCTGCTAATTAAAAAAGAAAGGGAGCGAAAGCGACGGTGGCGATGCCTAATCCCTCAGGATTTAACAAGTTCTAGAATCTAAAGTACAAAGGGGCGTTTCAAGGTTCCAGTAACAAACCTGGAGATTGCAAGGGTGCTACTGCAGCCTGTGCTTGGTTGTCCTGTGTACACACTCCAAGGATGCTGGGATAAATCATCCCAGAGCCAACCGTCACTGTCCTGCTGTGAGCATAAATGCACCAGAAACGACACAGGTCTGATTTCTTTAGAAAGCAGAAAGAATAGACATGAAACCTCATTTAAAACCAGACAGAGATGAGCCGGGAGTGGTGGCGCACGTGACGGAGACAGGATTGCACAGGTTCGAAGCCAGCCATGCTGGCTTAAGAGACCCTGTTTCCAAATAAAAAATTATAAAAAAAAATAGGTCTGGGAGTATAGCATGGAGGTAGAAGGGTTTCCAGGAACCCCAGTACAAGAAAGAAAGAAAGAAAGAAAGAAAGAAAGAAAGAAAGAAAGAAAGAAAGAAAGGAGGGAGGAGAAAGAAAGCAGAAAGAATAGAAATGAAAGCTCATTTAAAACCAGACAGGGGATATAAATTAGATCACCGAAAATAGATACCAAGAGAACTTACATATATTAAAGCATTTTCAACTTTATACGTAATAAAAGAAACGTGAGTAGCCGGGCGTGGTGGCGCACACTTGTAATCCCCGCGCTTGGAGGCTGAGACAGGAGGATTGTGCTGGTTCGGAGCCAGCCTTGCTGGCTTAAGAGACCCTGTTTCCAAATAAAAAATATAAAATAGGTCTGGGAGTGTAGTCCGGAGATAGAAGGGCTTCCAGGAACCCCAGTACCACAAAAAAAAAAAAAAGAAAGAAAGAAAGAAAAGAAAAGAAAAAAGAAATGTGAGTTAAATGGCAACGGACCTTATTTTTCACCTTTCAGATTCAAAAAGTTTGACAATACCCTCATGGGGATAGTTAGAGAAATAAGCCTGACACTGGTGCCTCATCTGAGGAGCATCACAGGCTGGACTGGACCTGTAAGCCATAGTTTGCAGACCCCTGGTCCAAACCAGTCTCATGATTCCCCTGAGCCTAGGAAAGGTCTGGAGGGGACGGGGCACAGAAAGCCGGGCCCAGCCAATGGGATCAAGGGAAAGGCTGCTGCCCCAGTTCAGGGACCCAGCACCCCCTTGACACTTTCCTGATGAAAGACAAATAGGCTTTAGAAGAACGTCCCCACTCTTCCTCTTACCTTCCTGTTTCATATCTTGCCTGTGAAGATCTGATGCTGGAGGCAAAGGCTGTCTCTTTTGATGATAAAGGCAGAAAGAACACCAAGAACCAGTGGATACACTTGACTAAATCACTGCATTCTATTTGTTGCATGTAAAAAATAAGCTCGTGTTTAAGACCACTCACTGTTAGATAATCTATTAATTGCAGCTGCACGCACTACTAATGACATTTTTCCCAGCATTAAATACCACAGTGCACCAGCTAGGGCAAGAATGTGATCACTAAAACTGAGTGTGGTGGCACATGCCTGCAATCCCAGTACTTGGGAGCCTGAGACAGGAAGACTGCAGGTTCCAGACCAGCCTGCAATCTAGAGAGACCCCGTTTCAAAACAAAAAATACACAGATGTGGCGGCACACTCTTGTAATCCCAGCATTCAGGAAGTGGAGACCGGAGGATTGAGGTTCTCTGACAGCCTCAGCTACTTAGTGAGGCCCTTCGCAACTCAGTGAGACCCTGTTTCAAAAATAAAGAATAAAAAAATTAGAGCTGAGGGTGTCTCTCAGAGGTAGAATGCCCCTGGGTTCCATCCCATACTGCAAAATAAATAAATAAAAGTAAAATACGGAGGCTGAGTCAGGAGGATCACAGGTTTACAGCCAGTCTCAGCTACTTAGTGAGGCCTTCTGCAACTTAGTGAGACCCTGTTTCAAAAATAAAGAATAAAAAAAAAACTAAGGCTGCTGTAGCTGGTAGGTAGAACGCCCCTGGGTTCAATTCCCAGAAACACAAAATAAATAAATTAACTAAATGAATAAAAATAGGGTTGGGGGTATAATCGAAGGTAGCATCCCTATGGGTTCAATCTCCAGTAACACCCCCCACACACACACACACACACCACGAAGGTATTAATAACAAGTACTTAAAATGTACCAAATTGTTAATCATTTGCCACCTGAACTTGAGGGCTAAGTTTTGAAAACTTAGCAGAGTAAATAGTCCCCTGGATAAGAGCAGGTTAAAAAAGGAGAGAATACATACATACATACATAGGTATATCATATAGCATATGATATATGAATATATAAAATAATATATAAGAATATATATAAGAAAATAAATACATGCCAGCTTAAATTCAATTTAAGAAAATTTCATAGCAGCATTAAGTGAAATCAATTTTATTCCCAAACAACATCTCCATTAAATGCTGCTTTGAGAAGCAGGCCACGAGGCATGGGGTTCTAAGTGTAGGCATGGACTCAGCTGAGGAGGGGCCATGATAGTGTCTCCCTCCAAGGAGGAGGATGGGCTGCCGGAGAGCACAGTGGTGTCAACTCAGAAGCTGTGTACACTGTGAGGAAACCTGCTGTGTACACGGTGAAGAAACACCTTTCCTCACTGTGCCTACACACAGGCGAGTCGACACTTAGGCAGAAAAGAAGCAAGAAAACTAATGCTGAAGAAAGAAGAGTTTAAGAATTTTGACTGTCTACTTCCCTAACGCTCAGAAAAAAAGAAATGTATTCTTTACAGAATGGGCCAGAAACTCAGATCAAAGCCAACCTAGCTTAGAAAATCTTTTTTAAAAAGTTAGACCAGAAATTATCAGGGGTCCTTTCTACTCTGTGGAGCAGAAAGGGGCACAGTTGTGTCTCCCACATACAATTAAATCAGTAACTATTTAGTGAATACCGCTGGGTCTGCAGGCCCTCCCCTCGTCCTCGGGCCAGCTTCCCTGCATAGCAGCATTAAGTGGTCTGGACACTGCTATAAGTGGAAAGAATGATGAGAAAAGCAAGCATGGTGTCCGCCATGCCAGCCTTCACACCATGGAGATGCAATGTGCACCTTATATACAGGACCGTCAGTGTCTGTCCTGGGTACCAGATGGGAAGCTCTGGGAGGTCAGGGCCTCGGTCTTGCTTGCTGCTGTGGTGTGAGTGTGTCCCCCAAAACTCACAGGTTAGGAAATGAATCCCCAAAATCACATATCGATGGTATTTGGAGGTGGGGGCCTTTAAGAGACCATTAGGATTAGATAAGGTCATAAGGGCCAGGCCCTCATGATGGCATTATAAAATGAGGAAGAGAGATCCGAGCTGGCACACGTGTTCTATGTCACCATGCGATACCCTCCACCGTGTTAACAGCAAAAAGACCCTCGCCAGAGGCCAAGCAGAGGCCAGCACCATGCTCTTGGACTTTACAGCCTTTTAGAACCATGAGACAAATAAGTTTCTATCCTTCATAGTAACAGCAAATGAACTAAGACACTTGCCAATGTGCTATCAGGCTGTCACTTTTTTTTTTTTCAGTACTGGGGATGGAATCCAGGGGCATTATACCTCTGAGCTACACCCCCAGCCCTATATTTGACTCTTTATTTTGAAACAGGGTCTCACAGAGTTGCAAAGGGCCTCACTAAGTAGCTGAGGCTGTCCAAGAACCGCGATCCTCCTGTCTCAGCCTCCCGACTGCTGGTATTGCAAGCATGCGCCACCACACCAGGCTTTGATTTCTTCCTCCTCCTCCTCCTCCTCCTCCTCCTCCTCCTCCTCCTCCTCCTCCTCCTCCTCCTCCTCCTCCTCCTCCTTCTATGGTTCTGGGAATTGAACGCAGGGCTTCATGCATGCCAGGCAAGCACCCTACCCCTACACTATACCCCTAGCCCCTCTCACATGGTTTCTAATACAGTCCTCTGTATGTTCTGAGTTACCTATAGCACAAGGCTCCACCGGAACCTAGAACACGGACCACAGCATGGGCTGTTACACATTCCTTCAAGCCCTGGGTTTGACCTGAGTACATGAAATGAAAGGGTAAATTTACACACTTAGAGGACTCATGTACTATCTCTGAAGGTGTCCCACTTGGCTTTAGATGCTCAACAGGACAACGCCTTGGGGAGTAAGACCGGCCATGTAAACCAAAGACACAAAGGACACCTGATGCAAAGAGGGACTCATGCCTAAGGTGTAGAAACACAACTGGCACCATGAGGTGCACGCCTGTCCCCCCACATGGGGATGGGAGAGCTGGGGGGACAGAGGTGCGCCCAGGGCAGGACAGAGATGCAGGCTTCTAAAACCCCATCTGCAAAGCATAACAATAGCATCCTCTCCCACTGGGGCACTGGAGCAGGGCAGGGTGTTCTGGGCTCATGTACAGGTTTTGCTTCTCATGAGCTATGGCCCTGAACCCATCAGCTATCACCTGTCATCACCAAGAGACACCTATCGTGGCGCACCACAAGCCTACAGCTGCGCCAGACAACGCGAACACGGTCTCCATGTGATCAGGGGCACCACTATCCCCAGCGTGCATGCGTCGTCCACACCCATACCTCTACAGACGAGGTTAGCAAACCTTCCTGACCTGCTCATTCCTACCTGAGGTCACTGTGTGCAGAATTTATATCAGTAATGTGCAAGCAGGTGTTATAAAACAAACGGGAGAATGAGCATCACAGAAGTGCATCACTGCTCATCTCCCTTTAGAGCACATAGTACCCAGAGAGTTAGGAAAATAACATCTCTCTTTCAAGCTCCTTGGAGACCAAGCCCCACAGAACAGGCCTCAGCATGCTCTCTCCCAGGAAACGGTGTGCAGGGAGCTGCAGCCAACTGGTCTACCCGGTCCCTCCACTGCATACCCAGAGCAGGCTTCTGACATGTGGAATGGCAATACCTAACAGCCGTTTTTTATCTTCTTCTGGGCATTTCTGGGTGATGAGGCTTATTCAAAGGCCACGTCTTTCCCATGTCTTATTTGGTTCCATCAGGTCTCAATTTTACCTCTTTGGGGCATCCAAATGCAATGAAAAATGCGGAATCACGAGCTCACAGCAACTCAAAGCTACCGTTAAATGTGTGATGTTCAAAACATGAATTAAGATGTTCTCAGGCTCTGGTCCAGAACCATTCGCTGGCCACACCGGGGGTTTTTAAGTCATGTAAAATTCACCAGAAAATCTGTGTCTCAGACTGTCCCACCCCAAACCCCCACCTCGAAGTGTCCACAGTGGATTAGAAGTTGCAAAGCTGGGAGATTTCCTGAGCGGCCTAATCTCTGGTGGTATTTTGTGTTTTGTTTGTTAACTGCTGTTATCATTATGCTATTATACTGTTAACCTTCACTGTCAAGCGAAGAATAGAATCTTTCTTACTAAATACTCTGTGGGGAGGGAGGGATTACCCTATCATTTGATGACAAATAGATAACATTTCTTTGAGGATAAAAAGCTAAAAATTAGCAGGATTGGCAATTAATTTGCCACACACTCGTTCAAGAAGGACTTTCTTGGCCTGCTCTACGTGGTTCTGGCTCTTTTACAAAAATACGTCCTTGCATACTTGCAAGAGAAAGCAACATGACACAGATACCCAGGCTAGCACAGAGATGGCAGAGCATGTGCAAACTGTCAAGGCAGGAAGGAGGAATGGGGCTCTCTCAATAAACACAAAGCATTTCCCCGTGGCTGGCATGACAGTACCATGAGTAACAAAGAGTGGGGGCCCCCAGCAATGGCCAGGGGAGGCTGGAGAGAAAGGCAGTCGTAGCACCATCATGAAGGGCTTGCGCTTGGCTCAGGAATGTGGGTCTACCTGAAAGTCTGCAATCAACCACTGGAGAATCTTACACTAAGACACAATAGCATCATATCTTTTTCCTGGCTCCCTGGTGATACTGAGGGGGCTAGGCAGAAGACTAAGCAGGTGAGCAGGGAGACTATTACTGCATTGCACAACCGTAATGCAAGGCCCTTTGTTGGAATCACTCACTTACTGGCCTGCAACTAAAGCACTAGGAAATTTCTTGAATCAATCAGATTGGGGCCACCCAGCTGCAGGTCTCTGTTTTCCCAGGACTTTCCCCGGAGCTGTGCCCTTGGGTTATGTTCCACGATGGTATTTTATGCTGTCCCTGTCCTTGTGTCTTAAAAATTACTAGGAGCAGCACCTTCTCCCTGGTGAGACACACACCGACTCTTCCCCAACACCTTTGATTCTGATGTGAATCAGACACTTAAAAATTCTGGGGTGGCCAGGTGTGGCCACTCGGGTTTGTAATCCCAGCATTTGGGAGGCTGAGACAGGAGGATCACAGTTTGTTGACAGCCTCAGCTACTTAGTAAGGCCCTTTGCAAATCAGTGAGACACTGTTTCAAAATAAAGAATAAAAAATAGGGCTGGGGGTGGAGCTTGGAGGTAGAATGTCCTTGGGTTCCATCCCTGGTACAAAAAAAGTAAAAAATAAAAATAAAAAATAAAAAATAAAAAATTCTGGTGTGAATCACATTAAGGACTTTTTCTTTACTTAATAGAATTCACCTACATTTCATCTCTGGCAGTTTAGGCCACAGCTGGCTCCTATAAGCCTGAAAGGATTTCTGAAGGATTATAATTCAACATGCAATGCACATTCTTGACCTTATTATCTCCAGCTTCCCAGGGTCTGGCCAAAGGTCTTCAGAAAACACTTTTTTTTTTTAAACAAAGCTTCTGGTGTGAGTGGCTGCTGGACTTTGTCCATGTAATTTTGATGCCCATGTAATTTTTTTTTGAGGAAAGAAAACCCCAATTTAAATTCTAAACATTCTTTATTCTATCTCTACAAACTCCTTCACAAAACAAACCACTGCTCTCGTTTTAACAGAAAGAAGATCAAGTAGATGTCATGCCCAGGCACAGGAAGGTCAAGTCACCAGCGTGCTGCTCTTTCAAAGTAAATATTAAAGCCGGGCATGGTGGCGCACACCTGTAATCAGGAGGGTTGCAAGTCTGAGGCCAGCCTCAGCAATTTAGCCAGGCCTTCTGCAACTTAATGAGACTCTGTTTCAAAATTCAAAAAAAAAAGTTAAAAAATCGGGCTGGGGTGTAGCTCTGAGGTAGAATGCCCTTAGGCTCCATCCTCAGCACCACAAAAATAAATAAATAAATAAATAAATAAATAAATAAATAAATAAATAAAATGGGGCTGAGGGTGTAGTTCAGAGTCAGAATGCCTGTGGATTCAATCTCCAGTAACACACACACACACACACACACACACACACACACACACACACACACGTCAATGTTAAAATGCTCAATGTGATAATAAATTTCCACTCTCCTCCCAAAGGCACACTATCTGTTCCCCAAACGAAATACCTTTCCATAACTGAACACTCTGGCATCTCTGGGCCTGCGATCTGAGTCCTGGGGACCCAGCTCACAGAAACCTACCTGTTCCCACTGTTTCACTCCAAGGATTAGAACTTCCTTCCACAAAATCCTCTGACCGCCAAAAGGGCGCGTCGCTTTTGTTTCCCTCCAGATAATTCTTTAATTACCTGGAAACCTGGAGGCCCAGTAAGAATTTTCCAGACAAAAGAGAGTGGAAAGCCGGTCCCCTGTCCCGTTCCCCACCGCCCCAGCCCCATCTCTGGGTTCCAAGCCTTCCCCTAAAAGCTGCTCAAACTCCTGAACACCTGCTGTCCCTCCTCCCTCTGGAGAGGCAACCTGAGACGGTGGAGCCGAGCCTCAGGGCGTCTCTCTAATATCTGAGAAGATAAGGATGGAGGGGCATCCTGGGACTTGGGGGGCCGCCTTTACCTTGACGTAGAGGGTGATGTCGTGCTCCTGCGCGGGGTCCCGGGGCTCCGATGCCTCGCAGTCCTCCCGGCGGCCATTCACCTGCGCGGCTTCCTCGGCGCCCTGGGCGCCCTCCTCCGCCAGGTGGTTGCTGAGCTGGGCCTCCGGCTCCGCGGCCTCTCCAGTCTCGGCCTCCTCCCCATCCCGGCTGCCGTCGGGGGGCGCCTCCTCCACCAGCACCGCGGGGGCTTCCTCACTCCCTCCGCGCCCTGGGCTCTGGCCTTCCCCCTCCTCTTTCTCCTGGCGCCCGCCCGGGTCCCCATCCTCGCCCGCCCCTGCGCTGGCCTCCTGGGGGGCCTCTTCCTCGGACGCCTCTCTCCCCACCTGCTCCCCCGGGCCGAGCTCCGCGGCCTCCTCCGCTGCGCCCTCGATCGCCGGGGGCTCGGGCTGGGGACCGCGTCCTCCTCCGTCCTGGGGCGCTCCCTCCATCCCCTGCGCCCCTCCCTCCTCGGGCCGCTGGGCATCGGCATCCATGCTGTCCTCTGCGGGTCCCTGGGCGTCTCCGCTGACCCCCGGCGCCTGCAGCCCGTGCTCCCCCTGCTCCTCCGCCGTGGGGTCTCCGGACTCCCCCTGAGCCTCCCCTACGGCCTCTCCCTGCGCGTCCGGCCCCGGGCTAACCTCCTCCACCTGCTGGGTGCCGCTGGGCGCCTCCCCTCCTTGGAGGACCTGGGCGTCCTGCGGGGCTGCCTCCCCGGCCTCCGCCTGGTGCTGAGCGGCGGCCTCCCCGGCCTCCGCCGCGCCCTGCGCCTCTGTCCCCGGGCCCCTACCCTCGGCCGTGCGCCCTCCGTCCGGCTGGCCGCCTCCTTCCTCCTTCACCGCGGCCGTCGCTGCGCCCGCCCCTTGGCCCCCGGGCGCCTCCGCGGCGCCCTCGCTCCCCTCCCGCCCCTCCGCCGGCCCCGGCTCACCGGGTCCCTCCACCTGAAGCGCTGGGCCCTCCTCGGGCGGCCCCTGGGGACCCGGAGCGCCGCCCTCGGGCTCCGCAGCCTCGGCCATGCCTGCAGATCGCGGTCCCGGCCCGGAGACCCCTTCCTCGAGGCTGCTTTGGGGCTGGTGGCGCCCCAAAAGGAGTGAGGGTCGGGGGCTGCTGCGCCCTGTCTGGGAGGACGCCCCACTCGGGACTCTCGGCGAACGGTTCGCTGGGGGCGAAATCCACTCTGCCCCAAGACGCCCCTCCGCCCCTGCTCAGGGTCTCTGGGCTCTTCCCCCACCTCTGGGGCTTCTCCGGGGTCTCCTCCCTGACCCCAGCCCCAAGCCCCGGCCACAGCGTGCAGGGCAGGGAGGGAGCAGGAGGCTTCACCCTGCGCTTTGAAGCGCGGGCCGCTAGCCTCTGTCCCAGCGCTGACCTGAAGTCCTGGGTGCCAGCTCCGTCCCCTTAGGGCTTGGGCGGGGTTTGCCATCCCCTCCTCCCCCATATTTAGGTGGCTGAGTAGCCTGGCCAATGATAGCCTTGTGGACTTCAGGGGAAGGATTCTGGTCCTGCTAGCCAACAGCGTGTTTTTCTGGAAGGGCTTCAAGTTCCAGAGTCATTTAAATTACTCAGCTGGGCACTCAAACGCCCGGTTTCCACCTTTCCCCCGGAAGTGGAGCGTGAAGGTGTTCCGAGCGAAGGTGCTCGCACCTGGACCCGTGTTCAGTACCAAACGTGTATGTGCAGAAGAAAAGGTCCTAGGGAGATCTCGGTGTGCTGCCTCCAGCTTCCGCAGGGCCCTCCTGGGAGGTTCCGGGAGCCTGAGCAGAAAAGCAAAAGGAGCCAGATGGGCTTCTGCTCACTGGAGGTCTGGGTTGTGCTTGAGGGGCCTGCCTCTCCAGAAATGATAAGAACAGGAGGGGTTACAACGCCTCTGCGTCCTGGTCTCCAGAGACACCTACACATCTGCGCATCTGAAAGACCCTCCTAGATTTTCTAACCTCAGGAACAGTGCTTTGGTGTGTTGTGTTAAGGGTCTGAGGAGCTTGGGATGGGGAGAAGAAAATCCAGGGTGTCAAGAGAGGAGCTATGGGATATACTGGGCTAGGAATCACCCGGGATCACAGACCAGTACCTCCTCCACAGAAAAGAAAGAGGCTTTTAAAGAAGAACTAATGCCAGTTCTTCTCAAATTATTCCAAAGAACTGAAAGGGAAGGGAACGCCTCTGAATTCATGCTGAAGCCAGCACTAACCTGTTACCAAAACCAGACAAAGACAGGCAGGCAGGCAGGCAGACAGACAGGCAGACAGACAGAAAGAAAGAAAGAAAGAAGGAAAGAAAGAGACTACAGGCCAATATCTCTAATGAACATAGATACAGAAATTCTCAACAAAATACTAGCAAATCGAATTCAACAGCATATCCAAAAAATCATACACTATGATCAAGTTGGCTTCACTCTAAGGACTTAAGCATGATCAACATAGGCAACTCAATAAATCTAATACATCACAGTCACTAAATGAGGGATAACAACCACATGATCCTCTCAGTAGATGCAGAAAAGCACGTGATAAAATTCACCATTCTTTCATGATAAGGTCCTGAACAAATAGGTATAGAAGATGCATGCGTCAGTACAATCGAGGCAGGATGACAAGCTCACAGCCATCGTCATATGGAAGGGGGAACCTGATAGCCAGCATGACCTCCAAGATCAGTTCAAGAGAAGGATGTCCATTCTCATTGCTTTTATACAGTATGGTGCTAGAAGTTTTAGCCAAAGACATTGTGCGAGATAGAGAAATAAAAGGCATACAAATGGGAAGAGAGGAAGTAAAACTATACCTGTGTTGCAGATGATACGATGTACAAAAACCCTAAAGCCTCCACCAAACAGCTCTTTGAACTGATGAGCCCTTCAGTAAAGCAGCAGGATCCAAAATCAACATACGAAAACCAGCAGCTTCTCTGTATACCAACAGCAAATTTGTTGAGAAAAAAATCATGAACGCAACCACATATGTAAGAGCCACAAAAGTCAACACCAAATGAAATACCTAGGAATACACATAATCAAGGAGGCGAAAGAACTCTGCAGCGAAAAATAAACCGGTGGCGAAAGATATTGAAGAAGACAGAAAAAACGTGTTTATAAATTGGAAGAATAAGTTAAAATGTTACTGATCTATGGATTCGATGGAATTTCCATCATATTGTAGGTGACATTGTTCACAGTACAGGAAGGGGAAAAAATCCTAAAATGCATACAGAAGCACAAGAGGCCCCACGTAGCCAAAAGGATCCTAAGCAAAAAAGAATAAGGCTGGAGGCCTCACATTCCTGATATCAAAACATCACAAATCACAGTAACCGAAACAGAAGAATCTTGGCTTAAAAACAGACATATAGACCAGTGGAACAGAATAGAGGTCTCAGAAATAAATCTGTGTATCTACAGACAATTGATTTTTAGACAAAGGCACCAAAGCAAGGTATTTTAGATAAGGGACAGGCTCTTTGATAAATGGTGTCAGGAAAACTAGATATCCACATTCAGAAGACTGAAATTTGGCCCCTATCTCTCACCCTGCACAAAAATCAACTTTAAAGGGATCAAAGATCTAAATGTAAGACCTGAAGTTTTGAAATGAGAGGGGAAACACTTCAAGATATTGGTACAGGCAATGATTTTTTTTTTTTTTAAGCTAGGACTCCTGAAGCACAGAAACAAAAGAGAAAAAAAAATTGACAAATGGGATTATATCAAACTAAAAGCTTCTGCACAGAAAAAAATAACACCCACAGAAAGATATGACAACCTAATAGAAAGGAGAAAATATTTGCTAAATATTTATTGGCCAGAGGGCTAATATCCAGAATAGATAAGGAACACACACACACACACACACACACACACACACACACACCACACACACACACACGCACACACACACACAATTAAAAATTGAGACAAAAATCCAAGTAGACACTTCTAAAAAAAAAAATAGCCAACAGCTATCTTTTTAAATGCTCAGTATCATTAGTTACCATAGAAATATAGAAATGCAGGCCAAGAGCACAATGAGATACCATCTCACTCACCCTAGTTAGGATTGCTATGGTTGAAAGTTTTTAAAATAACAAATGTTGCCAGGTGTGGTAGTACCTGACGGTAATCCCAGTACTTGGGAGACAGAGACAGGAGGATAGCAGGTTCAAGGCCAGCCTCAGCAACTTAGAGAAGTCCCTCAGCAACTTAGTGAGATCCTGCTTCAAAATTAAAAAAATTAAAGGTCTAGGGGTGTAGCTCGGAAGTAGACCCTGGGTTCAACCCCCAATACCAATCAAATAAATAAATATGGAATTGGCTTAGGTTTCTCTCGCCAGATGAATAAAAAAAATTGTGGGCTGTGGATCCAATGGGGAATTATTCATCCACGAAGATTGAAATCCTGTCATTTGCAGCAACATTAACGGAACTGGAGAACATTATGTTAAGTGAAATAAGCCAGGCACAGAAAGACAAGTACCAGATGTTCTCTCTCATATGTGGAAAGTTTAAAAAAAAATCAGCCTGAAATTCAAATAGTGGTTACTAGAGATTGAAAAGGGTGGGGGCGGGATGGGCTGGTGGCATCGGATCAGTGGACAGGATGCAATACTTGTGTATGAAATTATCACACTGAGGCCCATTACTAAGTATAATTAATAAATTTTATTAATAAATATAATTAATAAATAGAATTAATAAATTTATTGATTATATTAATAAATTTATATTAATAAATTATAATTAATATGAGTTAATAAAATGAGTAGGTCGAGGAAGTTATGCGGAAAATCATGTAGTATACCTACTAGGAGATAGGCTAGGTTTGGAGGGGAGGTTTTGTTTGTTTTGTTTTGTTTTCTATTTGTGATACTAAGGGTTGAATTCAGGGGCATTCTATGACCGAGTTACACCCCCAACCCTATTTTTGATTCTTTATTTTGTTTTTTTTATTTAATTTTTTTGGTGGTACTGGGGTTCGTGGAAGCCCTTCTACCTCCGGGCTACACTCCCAGACCTATTTTATATTTTTATTTGGAAACAGGGTCTCTTAAGCCAGCGCAGCTGGCTTCGAACCTGCATGATCCTCCTGTCTCTGCCTCCTAAGCGCGGGGATTACAAGCGTGCGCCACCATGCCCAGCTTGATTCTTTATTTTGAAACAGGGTCTCACTAAGTTGCAGAGGGACTCACTAAGTAGCTGAGGCTGGTTGCAAACCTGCGATCCTCCTGTTTCAGCCTCCCAAGTACTGGGATTACAAGTGTGCACCACCACACCCGGCTAGGCTAGGTCTTTTGGACTGTGGTAAGGAACTGAGTTACCCAAGAGAGAGTACCCTCTAAACATGGAGAACAGCGGGGAGCCCAGCTCAAGACAGATCTGACCAGTCAGGCTCCTAATGGCTTTGGACTGGGTTGAGCCACATTTGGTCCACTGCCTCCACAGAGAGTTCTTTTGCCTTACCAGAGCTGAGGACGTCAGGTGTCCTGTCTCCAAGGTTTGCCCTATCTGAAAAGAAACTGGCCAGAAGCCACATCTTGCAGTGAATGCAACAAAGCAACAACTTTTCAAAGCATGGCCCCACACAGGTGAACCAAGAGATGTGTCCAGCCCAGACCCTCGCTCTACAGAAGCTCCAGGTGCCTCAGAGAGGAATCCTGGTGCCCTCACCTGAGCAGAGAAGTAGCATCGCCCTTATCTCCTAAGGATGAAGCCGGCACCTTCAGCTCCAAACAGCAAACCGCACAGGTTTATGCCTGAGTGCCTTCTGCAAACGTTTTGAGGGCGGATGTGCTTCAGAAAAAAGAACATGGACAAGATCATCGAGTGTCGGTACTTTGTATTAGGCCACACACCATGCTCCCTGGCAATGGAGCACGTTCACATCTCTGCAGTGACACAGAGGAACAGCATATTAGATAAGGCAGGAGAAAACCCTACGAGCTTCAGGAACTCCAATCGTGGTTCATCCTCAAATGAGTTCCCAAGGAAGATGGCAGCATTCAGAGCTTCTCTGAACTTCTAACCATTAAAAGGCTCTGGATTTACTGACCCTGCTTGGGAAAATGTGAGGTTAAGTACATGTATAACTTGATTGATTGATTGATTCTGGAAATTGAAGCCAAAGCCATTCTACCTTTGAGCTACACCCTAGTCCTTTTTATTTTTTATTTTGAAACAAGGTCTTGCTAAGTTGCTGAGGCTGGCCTTGAACCTACAATCCTCCTTTCTCTGCCCCTTCCCAAATACTGGGGTCACAGGCATACATCACCACCCCTGGATCCTGTGTAACATTATTCTTAATAACAAGCCAGCCCACAGTCTCCAAAGAACCATATTAAAAGCACATATACATGTGAATAATGATACACCATAAACTTTAACTTAAGAAGGTTTGATAGCAACATCCTGATTATGAGAAGTCTAATATCTCAAGAAAACCCTTCTTTTTGAATTGTTTGGGGCTTGGTGCCAGGATGCTGCCTGTCTGGTTGAGAGTTGGCCTCTAGTAGCACCCTTGGAAAAAAATACCAAAATGCTAATTAAGCCTAATCTCTCCTGGCAACCAATTCTGCATACACAGGGCTGTTCATTTTATAGTTTTATATTCAACGTGCTACTAAATTTGGATTCATTTACATGCATTGATTGGCACTGGTTCTCAAAATAACATCACCCTGTCTGTGAAATGAAGATTCCTCACTTTTTAATGACAGTTTTAAGCAGTTTGTAAATTTTTATATAATTGTACAGTATGTTGTTTTTTGTGTGTGGTGGTACTGAGAATTGAACCTACAGGTATTCTACCTCAAAGTTATACCCCCAGCCCTATTTTTATTCTTTATTTTTAAAACAAGGTCTTACTAAGTTGGGGAGGGCCTCACTAAGTAGCTGAGGCTGGCTGTAAATCTGCAGTTCTCCTGTCTCAGCCTCCCAAGTACTGAGATTACAAGTGTCCGCCACCACGCCTGGCTTAATTCCACAGTATTTTTGATTACTATAAAGTTTATTTAAATAAAATAAAAATATAGGCTCAATATTGACCATGTAGAAGACAGAAAAGAAGAGAATTCTTTACAACTTCTCTAAAATCGCATTACCCACGACAAAACATTTTCTTCCTTTTGAGAGAGAAAAAGAAAGAGACAGAGGGATCTTGACACTGAATGTACAGCAATGTTGAGAAACCCTCTTCCTTTCCACGGCTTTGGGGTTGAAGTAAAAAAAAAAAAGGATAACTTTGGGATCAGTTAAGCTTTATATAGATGTTTACACCAATGTGTGCAGGAACACGTGCATGGAAAACCTCAATTCTTCACTCTTGCACCCTATGTCCAACCTGCCAGTAACATACTATTGTGCTGGGGTCCCGCCCTAGCAAGAGTCGAGGTTCGTGTGTTGGTGAGAGAGAGCCGAGGTCGATGAGAGAACTGCCACACGAGATCAGATTCAAGCTTCTCCATTTTATTCAGGATTTGTTACAATTTTTATACTTTCTCTTTTGGCAGAAAAGCAAGGGCATAGCCATGCAGGCAGGAACTCCAAGGACGGGAAAAGTTATTGTTTACAGACTTCAGGGCAGGGTGTCAGACTTTTAAATAACCCTAGTGTGCTTTGTCTCACTTCACGAGGCCGACTCGAACTCAATCTTACACATTAGCCCAAACTAAGGTCAGTTTGAACTTAATGTTTGGCCCAAACTTTATCCTTGGGAAAAAATCTTTGCTGCCTGAGTCTCTCACAAGCCGCTGCCCATCGGTTTTAGTTATAATGCTTGTACATAAAATTCCAATTATACATATGAATAATTTTTTGAGGAAAGGAATGCTAGACATACTTCATGGGGGATCCACGCCATTGCAGATCCCCTGATCGAGCTTTCTAAAGATCTGCATGAGATGCTGTAGCACTAGTGCCTTCACTTTTTAAAATAAAGTAAAAAGAATTTCCCACATAAGGCTGGTATGGTCTTGGAATTACCCCTTTGAGAACCAGAACCCTAGTTCTTCTTGGACTATGGGTTCTCTGTAACAGCTAGCTATCTTCTTAATGAATTCAAAAGGATGCTCACACACATTATAAAGTTCCAGTGGAGATTCCATGTTAGCTAGCATAGCTGATACCACAGTGACAGCGTCTTTTCTTTTTTCTTTCTTCCTTTCTGTTTTTTAATTTTTACCAAATTTTTAAAATTTTTTTATTGGTGCATCATACTCAAACATCATATCCTATAGAGGAGCAAACAAGGCAACCTAAAGGAGGAGAAAGGAGGGGGAAGAGGAAAATCTCTAAGACACACAATGTACTTCTTCCTTCCTTCCTTTCTTTCTTTCTTTCTTTCTTTCTTTTTCTTTTCTTTTCTTTTATTTTTTGTGGTACAAGGGATAGAACCCAGGGGCATTCTATCTCCAAACTACACCCTAGCCCTATTTTTATTTTTATTTATTTATTTTTGCAGAACTAAGGATAGAACTCAGGGGCATTCTACCTCTGAGCTACACCTCCAGCCATACTTTTTATTCTTTATTTTGAAGCAGAGTCTCACTGAATTGCAAAGGGCCTCACTTAGTAGCTGAGGCTGTCTGTGAACTGTCACCCTTCTGTCTCAGCCTCCCAAATGCTGGGATTACACGCATGCACCACCACGCCCACCTCTATTTCTTATTCCTTTTTTTTTTTTTTTTTTTTTGGTGGTGGTACTGGGGTTCCTGGAAGCCCTTCTACCTCTAGGCTACACTCCCAGACCTATTTTATACTTTTTTATATTTGGAAACAGGGTCTCTTAAGCCAGCACGGCTGGCTTCGAAACTGTGCGATCCTCCTGTCTCCGCCTCCCAAGAGCGGGGATTACAAGCGTGCGCCACCACGCCCGGCTCTATTCTTTATTTTTGAAACAGGGTCTCAGTAAGTTGTGGAAGACCTCACTAAGTGGCTAAGGCTGTTAATCCTAAACTGTTAATGGCTAAGGCTAATCCTCTGTTTCAGCCTCCCAAGTACTGGAATTACAGGCATGGGCCACCATGACCAAGGTATCTTTAAACATAGACTTTAGCTAAGTGTGGTGGCACATACTTGTAATCCCAGTTCTTGGGAGGCAAGTTCATGAACTGCAAGTTCATGGCCAGCCTCAGCTACTTAGTGAGGCCCTCATCAACTTAGTGAGACTCTATCTCAAAGTAAAGAATAAAAAATAGGGCTGGGGGTGTAGCTCAGAGGTAAAATGCACCTGGGTTCCATACCCAGTACTGCAAAATACATAAATAAACAAACAAACAGACTTTAGGGTACCAATTCCTTTAAGCTCAGTTAACTTTAGCCATTATGAATCTCATACAGATGTAATTATTAGACAGCACTTAGTGACTTGCACTGGGTTCTTCATTAGGTAGAGGACGAATTCACTTAAAAGTATAACTGACAATCATGTAATGGTTTTGCTATGTCACCACAAACCATGGTTAATGGGGTCACCTCCCAAAACACAAAGAAAATAAAGTAAGTCAAGAACCCAACCACATCCCTCTGTTGCCACTGCAACCACACTCCTATTTTCTGGATTATTGCCCATGGTATTCTGAGCAGCTCATTCATTTTTCCGGACTTTCTCCTTCTTGTGCTCCACCCCAGTGCACAGAGCTTCACAAGGCTGGGCGTAGTATTCCCAAGCTCACAATCTTCAGAGCTTTCCTGTCTCACATCAGAAACACTCAAGTTGGGCGTGGTGGCACATGCTTGTAATCCCTGCACTTGGGAGGCAGAGACCCGAGGATCGCGCAGGTTCGAAGCCAGCCGCTCTGGCTTAAGAGACCCTGCTTCCAAATAAAAATATAAAAATAGGTCTGGGAGTGTAGCCCGGAGGTAGAAGGGCTTCCAGGAACCCCGGTACCACACATACACACACACACACACACACACACACACACACACACAAATAAATAATTAAAAAAAATTTAAAAAACCCTCAAGCCCTTAAGCCCTTACTCATAAAGTATGAGGCTTTATAAAAAGTGACCACCTCAACCTCTCTCGGGCCTTATTTCCTGCTATAGTTGTCTTCCTTTATCAGAGACTTTGCTGTCTAAGGTTTCAGTAACCCATGGTCAACTCTACTCCAGAAATATCAGGTGGAAAATTCCACCAGTGAATAGCTCACAAGTTTTAAATGTCAATGGTCCTGAGTAGCCTGTTGACATCTCCAGCCAGCCCATCTGTCCTGCCCAGGACACGGATCATCCCTCGGTCAGTGTTTCTATGCTGCATATGCTACCTGCCCATTAGTTGCTTAGAAACTGTGTCTCTTCTATCATAGTAACTCTGGAGTATAACAGTGTTTGTGATAAGTACCCCTTATCTTACTTAATAATGGGCCGAAAGTTGTTGGTATTCATCTCTTACTGGGCTTAGTGTATAAATTAAACTTATCATAGGAAAATAAGTATAGTGAGAAAAACATAGTATATATATAAGGTTCAGGGCTGTCCATACTTTTAGGCACCCACTGGAGGTTTTGAAACTATTGGCTCCTAACACACTGGTCATTCTACTGCTCTTAGACTCACTGGCATTCCTCGGCCTGGGACGCTTCCTGTATCCTCAGAGCTTCCTCCCTTACTCCATCCAGGTCTCTTATTAACCTATTTTTCCCTAAGTGCCCTATTTAAAATCACAGTCCCTATCCCCGGGATCCTTCTTCACCTTATTTTCCCCATAGTTATCATCTCCACCTGATGCATAATGTATTTTACTTACGTATTTTGTCTACCCCATCTCATACCCCCTAGAATGCTGTTTCTGTGAAGGTAGGGTTCTTGCTTTTCATGGCCTAGAATAGGACCAGGCACATAATAAAAGCTGAACAAAATGCTAAAAGTGTACAGAGTGTGAATATATGCATGCTTTCATATACTTATATCTACACTCCAAACTAATTTTTTTTTTCTTTGCAGTACTGGGGATGGAACCCAGGGGCATTCTACCTCTGAGCTATGTCTTCAGCCCTATTTTTTATTCTTTATTTTGAAACAGGGTGGCCTCACTGAGTTGCAAAGGGCTGTCTGTGAACCATGTTCCTCCTGTCTCAGCTTCCCAAATGCTGGGATTACTAGTGTGTGCCACCATGTCCAGCTGAACTAATTTTTAAAAAATTATTTTTCCCACTTGGTTTTATACTTTGAAGGACAAACTAATGTCATAAGACATGCTGGTCACAGAAATTCTTATCTACTGACTTTGGTGAATAATGTAGGAAATACATTTAATTATCAGCAAGGGCTGAGTCTGTTCATATAAAGGCACACAAAAGGAAAGACCAAATAAATGGAGTCATGAAGGTCGCTATGAAGTCACTCAGAGATTTGCACTCTGTTAACACGGCCTGGGTATGAGATTAGCTATTTAAATACCAAGAAGGGTTAAATAGAGGTGACAGCTTTGTGGATGAGTGATAGGAGGCAAACTGTTGATAATTAAATGGCTTTTTAAAATTACAGAACTCTCTAACTATATATCCTAAAGAACCATGAAGCAGAGTAACTCTGAGATGACAAAGAAAACATCAAGGCCTTATAAGCAATTTAAGAATAGCTTTTTCAGAATAAATAGACTCATTTCCTACAAGATACACTTTTTCTCTAGCAGGTGTCTATTCTTTTCAAAAGAGTTCTTGGGACTACACTGTACCTATAACATTCAGATCACTGGATGGACTTATGGTTGAGTCAAAGTCTTCCTTGTGCTGATTTCTCTCCAAACATGGCTTCAAACTGACTTTTCAATCTGCCTGACTTGGCTCAGTTGTTGGTAAGGAATATTTCAGTTAAAAGAAGGATGAGTGTGGAATAGGCCTAAACTCGAGGAGGCAGGGATTGCAAAATGAGCTAATGAGGCACATCCAGCCTCTCACAAGGCAGCAAGAGCATCCACAGAGCGCACACAAATGGCCGCCATGGCAAAACGAGCAGATTCTCTTACCACCTGACTCCAATCCCTATCTTATAGTAACTGTGTGATTATTTTGGGGGGAGGCATAAAGGAGAGTACTAGAGATTGAACCCAAGGGCATTCTACCTCCAAGCTACACCCCAGCCCTTTTTATTTTTTTGAAACAGGATGACACTATGTTGCTGACAGTCTTGCTATGTGGCTGAGGCTGTCCTTGAACCTACCCATGATCCTCCTGTCTCAGCCCCTGCAGAGGCTGTCCTTGAACTTGTGATCTTCCTGTCTCAGCCTGCCAAGTACTGGGTTTACAGGCGTTCACCACCATGCCTAGCTAATTGTGTGATCTTGATTCAGGCTTTCATCTGGAACAGTGGAGGTTATAAAGGAACTATAGTCTTTGTGAGTTTTAAATCATCACCGCTTTTGTTAGGACCTCATCCTTAGTATTGTCCCAGAAAATATAGCTATCACATCTTAACAAGAGTGTGTCATAAATACTGAAAGAGTCACAGAGAAGTAGGGTGAGCCTTTGTCCCACTTTGCCAGTGACAGTCCCAGAAATTATGCCTGCAGCATCAGCAGGATGATTGTAAGAGCAACCCATCATTCTCTAACGTGTCCCAGTGTGGACAGTAGATTATCGGGTCCTGCTGCTGTGAACCCCTCTAGCTGGCAAGATTTTTTTTCCTGTTTTCTTCTGGATATTCCACGTGTTCTTGCACTGTTCTCAAAACAAGCCCAATTTTTAGAAAATATTTGTTACATAATTGAAAAGATCAAGAAGAGGAAGAGGAAAAAGAGGAGGAGGAAGGAAACAAAATTCTTCCATGTTTTATTACAAACCACTTTTATTTATTTATTTTGCAATACTGGGGATGGAAACCAGAGGCATTCTACCTCCTAGATACACCCCTAGCCCTATTTTTTTTTTATTCTTTCTTTTGAAACAGGGTCTCACTGAGTTGCAAAGGGCCTCACTAAGTAGCTGAGGCTGTCCGCAAACAGCAATTCTCCTGTCTCAGCCTCCCAAATGCTGGGATTACAAGCATGCAACACCACGCCCAGCTTATAAACCACTTTCCCTTCTGAAACGATATCCCCTAATCTGGAAGGAAAGGCAGAGGTGTAGCATAGCCCTCAGATATAATACGATCAGCCCTGAGGGTTCAGGGGGGAAGTCATGTCACCCTAGAGCCAGACTAGCTTCTGACTCCCGGAAACTACAATTTGAGCCTCGCTTTCCCACTTTATCTTTGCTTGTGACACCAGGAACAGCAGAATAATTCTGCTAGAGACAGAAACAATGTCAAAATTTAAGTGAGAAGCTCAATTTTATATCTACCTCTTTCTGTAAATGTTTGCTTAGCACTGTGGTATTTTTCTAACACTGTCTAATCTCCTGCATTTTCTTCCTAACTATTTTAGAAACCCATTTTTCTCTAACTTGTTTTTTATCTCCCCTACATGGATGCTAATTTGACCAAACAGATCTGTGGTTGAATATTTGAGAAGGGGCTGTAACAGGGGGATATTTTGCTTTCCATTGGATATCAGTCAGTATCTGGACACATTTTTCTGATTGTTGTGATAGAAGGATCTACTAGTATCTAGTGGATATACTAGTATACCTATTAGAAGGTAGCATCCTAAAATCCATAAATATCCTAAACATTTTAAACATCTTAAATCCATAGACAGACTGTCACAACAAAGAACTGACCAGCCAAAAGTGACGATAGTTGGGTTTGAGGAGGGTCAGTCTTCCTCCAGTCTCCTAATTAGAGACTTCCAGAGAAAATGTCTACCCAATGTGTTGATTCCATTGGGAGCTTTACAGCTTCAGATGAAAGGATATATATATATATATATATATATAGTGTGTGTGTGTGTGTGTGTGTGTGTGTGTGTGTGTGTGTGTGTGGTCCCAGGGTTCCTGGAAACCCTTCTACCTGTGGGCTACACTCCCAGACCTATTTTATATATATATATAATATATATATAATATATAATATATATATTATATGTAATATATATAATATATATATATTATATATATATATATTTTTTTTTTTTTCATTTGGAAACAGGGTCTTTCAAGCCAGGGAGGCTGGCTTCGAACATGCGCGATCCTCCTGTCTCCGCCTCCCAAGCGCGGGGATTACAAGCGTGCACCACCACGCCCAGCTGAAAGGGTATATTTTGATGGGAGAACTCATCACCCTGAAAATTTCTCCTGTAAGCTGGGTGCGGTGGTGCACACCTGTAGTTCCAGCTACTTGGAAGGCTGAAGTAGGATTGCTTGAACCCAGGAGTTTGAGGCTAGCCTGGGCAACACACACACACACACACACACACACACACACACACACACACACTGATATAGATTCCTGAGTCTTGATGAACAGCTATTTGCCTCCAGAAATTTAGGTTCCAACCCTAACACTGCTGCTTGCTGACTGTCATTTCAGACAAGCCACTTCTTGATGATCAGCCTACTGCACTGTGTCCATTCAAGCTCTGAAAGAGAAAGTACGTGAAAGCGTTTTGTAAGTCTTGACACTTCTGCACAATTGCCAAGTATTGTCATTAATTTGCCTACAGTTGATGGCTCATCCCATTGTTTTTCATGGCCCCAATGTTGGAGTTGATCTCACCCTTCTATAATACAGGAAATTTATGTCAAAAATTAATCCCTTGACACTTGTCAAAAAGCCAGCTTTTAAGGCTCTAGACATCCATTGACATTCAGGAGTTTGGAAAATTTAATTTCCTAAAATCAATTTCTTACATAAAACACTGGGAAATAAAAATGATATATGAGGTTATAGGGAGAGTATGGCACTGGAATATGTCTTATTGTCGTGTATATAGAAAATGTATCTCACTTGCCAGGATCTAGAAAGGCTCTAAGTGGTCAAGAGATACACCAGTTAGCCATCATGATACTTTCTAACCCTGTTTTTATCATTCTACCATGACTACAGGACCAAGAAAAAGTATGTACTACATATGAAAACTAAGCTTCTCTGCATGATATAGTCATAAAATTAGTATCTGTAGACTATTTTCATGCAACTCACACAATTGATAAGACCTACCCATCCATCTATCCATCTTTCAATTGTCTATCTACCGTCCATCCATCTATCCATCCATCCACCCATCTATCCCACCATCTACCCAGTCATCTACCCACCATCATTTCATTTACCTATCCATCATTCATCTATCCACCACTCCATATACTTTTTATGAGGACCTTTCTTATGATGCAGACTCAAAAAATAAGCACAAAACAGACCACAGTTTCCAACCTGCTATGAAGCTCCGTGGAGTGGCAAAAGCTGAATACAAAGCATGGCAGTGTTCCATGTCATGCTTCATCAGGAAGTTTAATTTCAGATTTACCTTGGGGATCCTTAACTATACCCTATAAGTCCCAAAATGTTAAAGGCCACATTATGCAAAACTCCCATTGCTACTTACAATTTTAAATGTATTTCCTAAAATTTTGAAGTTAAATGTTTGGCATTTATTTATTTATTCCACACATTTAGGATGAGATCATTCAGCTCATGAATTTGTTGTAGAGTATCAGGCAGGTTTTTTATTAAACTTGACTGAGTTCAAACCAGGTAGACCAGAAGGAGATCAAGGCTGAGAAGGGCAGTCTGAGAGGTAAGAATCTAAGCTGGAGGTACGTGTGTTTGAATAAATTCTGTTACCTGAAGAAATTCATTTTATGTGATATCATCTTGTATCAGATTATTTTGGAGTTACCTCATCATTCAAACTCTCTCTGATCTAGCATCTCATATATTTGGAAGTCGCTAATCAAAGTACAATAAAGCTCAGAATCAAAAGGTGAGCTGATGTCTCCCAGGGCCAGGACAATATAACTGAGTCTGTCTCTTAAAGTATGTTTTCCCCAGAGATGAACAAGTTAGACTCTCACTCGAGTCCATGACTTTAAACTAAATTCATTCTAAATTGTTCTCTTATTCCTTCATTCAGAATACATTGGAAATAGAAAACCAGAAGGGCTGAAACAGCTGTCTTTATGAAAACACAACATTTTATGTTCTCCAATCCTATCCATTTTCTTGAAAACTGACATAATTTTGTCCTTATTTGTGGCTGAATAAAACTCTATTATGTATATGCTCCACATTTTCTTTACCATACATCTATTGGTGGACACCTAGTCTATTGCACTATAAACATGGATATGAACACATCACTATAGTATTCTGACTTTAATTCTTTGGGTAAATACTAAAGAGTGGTATATCTGGGTCATAAGGTGGCTCCATTTCTAGTCTTTTGAAGAACCTCCATACCAATCTCCATAGGGGCTTTACTAATTTACAAGCCTACCAATAGTGAAGTTTTGTTTGTTTGTTTGTTTGTTTCAGTACTGGGGATGGAATCCAGGGGCATTCTACCTCAGAGCTACACCTCCAGTCCTATTTTCTATTCTTTATTTTGAAACAGGGTCTCACTGAGTTGCAAAGGGCCTCACTAAGTAGCTGAGGCTGTCCGCAAACCATGATCCTCCTGTCTCAGCCTGCCAAATGCTAGAATTACAAACATGTGCCACCATGCCTGGCTAACAGTGAGGTTTTTGGGGGGCTTTTGGGGGGGTAGTTTGGTGTCTTGTAACTGGGGATTGAACCCAGGGTATTCTACCACTAAGCTACACTCCCAGCCCTATTTTATCTTTTTATTTTGAAACAGGGTCTCACTAATTTGTGGAGGGCCTCACTAAGTATCTGAGGCTGGCCTTGAACCTACAGTCCTCTTTCTCAGCCTCCCAAGTACTGAGATTACAGGTGTACACCATCATGCCCAGCTACCAATAGCATTTAAGTGTCTCTTTCCCTTCATCCTCACCAACATCTATTATTATTTGTAATCTTGATTTCATTCTGACTGGAGTGATATCCCAATTTTTTATTTGCATTGCTTTAATTGCTAAGAATGATGCATATATACTTTATATATTTGATGACTATCAATGTTTCTCCTTTTGAGAATTATTTATTCACTTGCCCATTTTTGATTGGGTTATTTGTTTGGGTTTTCTTTTTGTTGTTGTTGTTGTTGTTGTTGTTGTTGTTGTTGTTGTTGAGTTTTTAGAGTTCTTTATATATTCTGGATATCAAACCTCTGTTGGAAGAGTAGTTGGCAAAGATTTGCTTGATTTCTGTGGGCTCTCTCTACATGTTCTTAATTACTTCATTTGCTGTGCAGAAGCTTTATAATTTGATACTATCATGCTAAGTGAGATAAACCAGACAGAAAATCCAGGGTCACATATGTTCTTTCATATGAGGAAGTAAGAGGAAAAAAAGAAAAGAAAGAGGACCTCATAAGAGACCAGGGAAGCGTGGAGGGAAAGTCGAGGGAAAGAAGCAGACCAAGTGACGTTACGTAGCTATATGAAAATACCACTGTGAATGTCACTGTTATGTGTAATGATGATTCAGTTAAAAATAAAACAACATGCACAATGCAGAGAAGCCAAAATGCTTCCCAGCTTTACTTTCAGTGATCAAGAGATTGATTTCTTCATCCCATGTACACCAAGAAAATATGTATTGGTTAAAAGAAAGAAAAAAAGAAAGGAAAGGAAAGAAGAAAATGAAGTACATTAGATGCCTGACAGATAGCAAATAACAAGGAAAGAAAGGCTCAAAGGCACTTGGGAGATCGAAAAGCAACTTAAGTATGTGGTAGGAAGGAGTGAGTACGGCACTTGGCAGGTCAAAAACAATTTAAGTTAAGCCGGGGTGGTGGCGCACGCTTGTAATCCCCGTCCTTGGGAGGCGGAGACAGGAGGATCACGCAGGTTTGAAGCCAGCCATGCGCGCTGGCTTAGGAGACCCTGTTTCCAAATAAAAATGTAAAAATAGGTCTGGGAGTGTAGCCCGGAGTAGAATGGCTTCCCAGTACCACCAAAAAAAAAAAAAAATTTAAGTTAGGAAATGTGAAAGTTGTAGGGGTTTTTTGTTGGCTGTTTTGTTTTGTTTTGTTTTGTTTTGTTTTGTTGGAGTGAGAAAAGAAATGAAGATAGACACTTTAGCCCTATTTGGTGGATATTTAGGGCTTGGGGACATATTTATTTCCCCCTTATAAATGTAAGTGGTTTTTAATGGGTTGCTAATCTGTGCGTCTCTGGCACACATATATTCATTACATCTGAAAAAATCCTGCTGGGTGAGTCCAGAAGCATTTGATATTACATGAAGCTCGAAAGCTGTTTTCTAAGCCTGTCTGCAAACCAGGAAGTTGAGTTTTCCCAGAATCAAATTGGCTCGTGTTTCAATAGAAACTCCAAGTTCACAAACTATCAGTTGTGTTTTTTCTACCACCAGCCAAACTCTCCTCTCTCTCTCTCTTTCATTTTCTCTCTCTCTCTCTCTCTCTCTCTCTCTCTCTCTCTCTCTCTCTAATTTTTGCTTTCAGTATATGTATGCTACTAAAATCTCAGGTAGCAAGTCTCCTCAGAAAAGATAAAGGTGGATGTTTCACCTATCAGAGAACTTTAAGGGCTTTGTTCAAGTTTCCTTTCATCAGATCTCAAGGCATAATTGTTAGACTATTGTAAGCAGATCAGTTCTGAAGTTACAGAAATAACCAGGGATTATGTACCTACTTCAAATAGCTGGGTTTTCACAAATGTGGGTTTGTACAAATGTGAGTCAACAGGGAAGAGGACTCGGGTTCTGTCCCTGTGGTATATACAGAACTCAACAAAAAGGAGTCAATTCCCCTTTCAAGGTAGTGGTAACAGAATGAGCTGGATCATCTAATTCTAGTTAGGTGCCATGAATGAAATCCCCAGTGATACAAAGATAGAATCCTTTCTCCCCAGGAGACTCATGGAGAAAAAGACATTTTTATATCCATAAACCCAAACTAAACTTTAATATTTTCTCCCATTATGAATACAGGAAATTATATTTGAATAGTACTACTTCTGCCTGTAACTCTGTCCCCAATAAAAATCAGACATAGTTTTATATCTAACGTAGATATAAATATCTCAAAAGGTTATGAATACTCCTCATTTTGAAATTTCAGTATTTATTAGACCTGCCTCTTGGTTTTATTGACCGTGATCATAAAGAAACAAATATATATTACTACATCATACATTTCTTTTTAATATTTAACAACTATATTTTAATAGAATTGGCTTTCTTTGATATCCTTTGCATTCTGTGTTTTGTTTTGTTTTGTTTTTTGTTTTTGGTGGTACTGGAGTTCCTGGAAACCCTTCTACCTCCGGGATACACTCCCAGTACCTCTTTTTTTACTTTTTTATTTGGAAACAGGGTCTCTTACGCCAGCACAGCTGGCTTCAAACCTACGTGATCCTCCTGTCTCCGCCTCTCAAGCGCGCGGATTACAAGTGTGCGCCACCACACCCGGCTGCATTCTGTCTTACACATTAAAAACATTACCAGAGCAGGGTATAGTGATGCACCACTATAATTCCAGTACTTTAGAGGCTGAGATAGGAGAGTCACAAATTCATAGCTAGCCTCAGAAACTTGGTGAGGCCCTCAGCCACTTAGTGAGATCTTGTTTCAAAATAAAATATAAAATAGGGCTGAGGGTGTCGGTCAGAGGTAGAATACCTCTGGGATCAATCCCCAGTACCATAAAATTTTAAAAATAATAAAAATGGTCAGACTAGCTCAGCAGAGATTAAGATTCCTTGAACTCAAATTTATTTCTCAGTGATATTTCAAACTAAATCTATATAGGATTGAGTGATGGGTGCATGTATGCCTCTCCCATATTGTACTCCATTAAGATGCATGACTACAGTGCACCAATTTAAAAAAGAGGCTTGTGGATTATACAAACATATTGATTTATCAAAACAGTAAGGTTAGTAAAAACAACCTCAATGTCCTAAGACTGGGAAATGGAGAAACAAAATGTGGTATTCCCATATAATATTTCTCCATATAACAAAATATTCCATATAACAAAATGGAATATTTTCAAACAAAATGGAATATTTTGTTCCAGATAACAAAATATTGGGAGGCTGAGCCAGGAGCATCACAGTTCAAGGACAGTCTCAGCTACTTTGTGATGCCCTTTGCAACTCAGTGAGACCCTGTTTCAAAATAAAGAATAAAAACTAAGGCTGGAGATGTAGCTCAGAGGTAGAATTATCCCTGGGTTCCACCCCCAGTACTGCAAAAACCATAATGATGATAATGATGATGAATGATAAATAAGCTACTGATATATTTGATAACAGTTTAATACCAAGTGCATTCTGAGAAAATTTGAAGAAGCCACATTCAAAAGGTTCCATACTGTCTTCTTTCATTTCAATGGTACTGCTCTCGTTTGTATCCGAAATATCCTTAAAAGGCCCCTACCAAAGGCTTGGTCCCCAGCTTGGCACTACTGGAAACTAAGGAGTGGGTACTACGGGAGGTCTTTAGGTCTTTGGAGATTTGGATTTTTTGAGCACTGCAGGCACTGTTAAGACTGTGAGGACTCTCAGAGATGGGCTACATGCATTTTGCATTCTGAAATGAGCCTGAGTTTTGGGGAGCCAATGGTGGAGTACAATGGTCTGGGTCTGGAATGCCCCCCTGAAAGCTCATGTGTTGAAAACCTGGTTCCCAGTGCAGCAAGATTCAGAGGTGGGTGTGGCTGGAGGAGGCAGGTCCCCGGGGTTGGTCTTGAGGACTGTGTCTGTCCCTGACCTCCTCCTCTCTGTTTCATGGTTCTCCTGAGCTGAGCAGCTTCCCCCACCCCAACCAAACTCTGATGTTTCGACCTTAGAGCTGGCCTGCCATGGACTGAACCTCAGAAACTCAGCCAAATAAACCTTTCCTAAGTGTCCTCATCAAATATTTTGGTCATAGCTACACAAAAAGATAACTAAATGTCATGGGATGGAGGCTGGTAGAATGTCTATATTTCAGTGGATGTCAAATAAATCTAATAATGATCTAACTATAAATCAAATGCTAGTTGTTTAAATATTCCTCATCTTCCAGCTCTTCCTAAAGATGTAAACTGGGATTCAAAACCCCCACCTGAGAGCAGAGGGCAGCCCAGCATCTCTCCTGTTGCTGTCTCACCTGGTCCTCTATGCTCTGACCACCTGTGTCTACCCTTCACCCCTGCTTCTCTCCTCTGCATCTCAGCCCCGGTGAACCCAGACTCTTTTCCATGGGTTTTCAAATATGACTGACTTACAAGCAGAAACTGGGCCTAGTTAGGACATAATTTATAGTTAGATCCAAACATGATGCTGGTACTATGAGTATTAACCATAAGACTGCCCAGGTCAAACAGGACCCATGGCTTCACAGCTTAAATGTTTATAGTTAACAGTCACAGCCACAGGGGAAAAGAATGCCTTCAAGTTGAATGTTAGACATGTAGGTTTTGTAACTTTTCTTTTGGTGATACTAAGGGTTGAAACTTGGAGCATTCTGCCTCTCAACTACACCCCTACCCAGCTCTATTTTTTATTTTTTATCTTGAAACAGGGTCTCACTAAGTTACAGAGGATCTCACTAAGTTGCTGAGGCTGGCCACGAACCTTCACTCTTCCTGTCTCAGATTCCCAAATGCTGGAATTACAGATGTGTGCCACCACACTTGGCTGGCTTACAGTTTCTCAAGGGCTTCAAATCATGCCTGCCCAGGTCTTCATCCAGTACCCTCCCCCTTACCTTGCTCACAGCCAACCCTAAAGCAACTTAGTATTCCTTTCTCTGTGACATTTCTTATCTCATCTGCCTATGTCCCCAAAACTATTCATGCAAAATCAAATGCCCATCTAGGGCTTTTACAAATCAATTCTCTTCTCTGATCTGATTCCGCCATATTCTCATGAACCCCAAAAGAGACAGCGGCAATAATAGTGTGTGGTGAGTACTTAGTATTCAGAACTCTCATATAGCTTATTTCATTCATCCTTTCAGATTGTATGGGGTTACTAGAATGATGATCCCTGTCTGGATTGGTCAGAAAACCAAGGGTCAGAGAAACCAAACCAACTCTGGAAAGCGGCAGAGCCAGGAGTCGGGCCCAGGTGTCCTGGAGAGCAGGCGACTTGTGGAACCCCCACATCAAGCCAACGTCGCCCTTGTGCGTCCAGGGCACCTAGCACAGGTGTCATCCAGTGTTTGCTGTTGGCTGCCTACCTGCCAGCATACCTGGACTGTTTAAACAACCAGAGGAATACAGTGGCTGCCAAGTGACTGGGCTGGTTCCATTGCATTGGTGCCTGTGTGCGCTCCAGCCATCAGTGATGAGATAGTCATCAGAAGGTCAGTGTGACTGATGGGCACAGGCTCAAGGACTGGGGCCCTATCCCTGTTGTTGGTTTCTCCTTCACCCATGTTCACCTTGTTCAGAAGTGTGAAGTCGGGTGTTAATCTAATAGCCTGTGGCTAAATACGGAGACTTGGGAATGCTTTCAGGCAGATTTAGATTTCCATCTTATACAAATGCTTGGTAATGAGATGAAATCGTGTTGTGTTTATAGTCAGTCCTCTCTCTCTCTTTTTTCTTTCTCTTCCCCTTTCTCTTCTTTCTTTCTTTCTTTCTTTCTTTCTTTCTTTCTTTCTTTCTTTTTTCCTTATTGGGGATTGAACCCAGTGTCATTTTACCTCCAATCTACACCCTAAGCCCCTTTTCATTTTTTTATTTCTTTAAAACTGGATTCTGCTGAGTGTGGCAGTGTATACTTATAATCCCAGTACTTGGGAGGCTGAGGCAGGAGGATTGCAGATTTGTGGCCAAACCCAGCTACTTAGGGAGGTCCTCCACAACTTAGTGAGACCTGTTTCAAAAAAATAAAAATAAAAAATAGGGCCAGCTATAGCTCTGAGGTAGAATGCCCCTGGGTTCAATCCCCAGTACCACAAATAAAATAAAACTGGATCTTGCTAAATGGCTGAAGATCACACTAATTTGCTGAGGCAGGCCTCAAGCCTGCAAGCCTCCTGTCTCAGCCTCCCAAATACTGGGATTACAGGCATGCACCACCAGGCCTGGCTCATCCCCTCCTTTCTAATGGACTTGTCAGCAGGTCTGAGGGTCAAGACGGGAAATGCTCTATTAGGTGAAATGATGAGGAAATGCTCAGAACATTCCCTCCTGGAGTCCTGAGTAGAGAAAGCTAAAAGAAGAGGAAGGACAAGAAGGAGTTTCACTCTCCTTTCTTAGACCCTAAATTAATAATCCACCATGAAGCCTCACAAAGTTAGTCTGTCTCTGGGATAGTCCCACCCTCTTCGGCTGTCCTGTCTAAGGGCCTGGTGTTATCTTGAGAATTCCAGGCTCTAGCTGGTCTCTCATCTAACCGGAGGACTCCTAGCCCACCTTGTCTCCCTTCCCTCCCATCATCCCACTCCCCTACCATCCCTCCTCAAGCAGGAGCATTTGTCCTTTTACAGAGGGTGAGTTCTATTGAGTGTTTGCAAACTATGACCCCAAGTTCTGAATGTAGTGCTAACTCGATGCCAGGTACTGTTTTAAGCACGTAGCATCCATCAACTCCTCTGATTTTAATAACAGTCCTTGGTGTAATACTGTTATCAGCACCCATGCTAAAAAGGAAGAGATGGTGGCACAAATAATTGCGCAAGGGCCCCAGCTAGCCAGCTGTGTATCTAGACAGCCTGGCTCCAGCGTCTGTGAGCTTCACCCTGTGAGCTTAACTTTGCTCACCTGTGGGAACATGTGCATGCTCCAGGCCTGGGGCCCCTGCGCATGTATTTAGAAGATTTGCACAGAGACCTGCTGGCAGGCCTGTCCCCATGCTGGAGCCAGGGACACAGGGGTGACAGTATAGCCCGTGTTCTCCTGAAACCACATTCCTGGGGCTTTAGACAACTAGACCAGCAGTTACAGCACAGAAGAATGGATGTTCTGCAGATGTAGGAGCATGTAGGATGTGAGCCCTACTGTGGCCTGGGGCTGGGTAGATGGAGAGAGCAGACTTGCTCCGATCGGAGGTGAAGGATAAAGAGAAGTTTAACTGGCACAAAAAAATAAAAAATATAAAAGTAGGTGACATTATTCCAAGCAATGGGAATAACTTGGGGGAAATTCAGAGCAAGAAGAGATTAAAACACTGTCACATTTGTGAGACTAGAGCAAAGTGTGGGCAGGTGGAGGAGGGCAGGGAGCCCTAGAGAGGCCTGCGAGCCCCGACTCCCAAGGGGTCCACATGGGCTCTATCCAAGCAGCACTGAAGGGAGGTATGCGCTGAGGTCTATGTCCACCTCGCAGAGGCCACAAAAATGGTCCAGGGTGAGGATGGTGCTCACCACTCTGAAAATCTAATATAACTCCTTCCTGAAAAGCAGAGGCCTCCGGGTTGGAAATCTGGGCCCTAACAGTTGTGCTGGGTTCCATATCAGAGTACTGGGAAGGGGGTATCTGTAAAAAGCCTGTCTATGGGGCTGCGATTTCCTACCAGTAGTTCTCAACCAGGGGTCCTCAAGGAGTCAAGGTGTCCATACTCCAGGGCATGAGGCCATAAGAAAGTAAATCTGAAGCCGGGCGTGGCGGCGCACACTTGTAATCCCAGCATTCAGGAGGCTGAAACAGGAGGATCATGGTTCATGGACAGCCTCAGCTACTTAGTGAGGCCCTCTGAAACTCAGTGGGACCCTGCTTCAAAATAAAGAATAAAAAAATAGGGCTGAGGGTGTAGCTAAGAGGTAGAATGTGCCTGGGTTCCATCCTCAGTACCGCAAAAAAAAAAGATCAATATTTGGTATTAGCCTCTCTCTCTCTCTCTCTCTCTCTCTCTCTCTCTCTCTCTCTCTCTCTCTCTGCATATTTTGGGTATGTTTTACAGTGTCCATGATATACGAGCATGATAACATTCTCTATTTTTGAAACTATAAATAAAATACTTATATATACATAAATGTGTAAATAAAAACTTAATATGTTCACAGTATGCTGAGATATTGGGAATATATGCTTTATTTATTTATTTATTTGCAAACAGAGGTGCTTAATCAAAAGCTGTCATCCCTGGGGTTGCAGATCAGTGCTTGAGCCCAGGCTTAGCTTGTAAGAGACCCTGGGCTCAATCCTCGGCACCAAAATGACGTGTGTGTGTGTGGAGAGCTGTCGACTCTGAAATGGAGCGATTTGATGAGGACTAGATTGGGAGTTGTTCTAATATTTTATTCTAATGCTTTAAAAGATGTTTAGACCAAAGGATTCTACCTTCCCCAAATAGGAATTGGAATGGAAAGCCCCCCCCCCCTTTCTGTAAAGGACTATTTTTGGCTTCTCTAAAGCAGAGGCCTGGAGTAATCCCACAAGTGATTTGATTCTCATCAACGGTGAGGTTCCCAGCACAGTCCCAGGCTCCGCCCCTGGCACGGAGGCTCCGCCCACACCACATCCAGGTGTCCCTGCCCAAGGGTTGAAAGGAGCCTGGGTTAAGCAAGCTGGTTCCCTTCAGCCTCTCTCATGTTTCCCAAAAGGTTGCAGGAAATCCCTTCTTACCTTTATTTGTAAAATCTAGATTTTTTTCTAATGACTTTCCTTTTTTTTATTTTATCCCCAGCCCTATTTTTTATTTTGAAACAAGGTCTCACTAAGTTGTTGGAGAGCCTCACTAAGTAGCTGAGGCTAGCTGCAAACCCTGTGATCTTCCTGTCTCAGCCTCCCAAGCACCGAGATTACCAGCGTGCACCACCATACTGGGTATGATTTTTCTCTTTAATTAATGTGTGGCATCTTTATTACAATATCCCACCTGCTTTATCTACTTCCTGTACTTTACACAGGCTTCGCAGACCAACTGTGAAACTTCCATCGCTGCTGCACACACCTTTAGGAACGTCCAATCTTGCCTTTCAACTTTGCAGAAGCCAACAGTGGTCTGGTTTCGATGAACCTGCTTGTTCAGGGGCTTACCTGTAAAAGCATCTCTTTCCCCAGGAAACTCTTAAAGGCATCAATCATCTGAGGCCTCGCTGGTATCTGCAGGCCCTGCAAAGGCAAAATTCCTTTCTTCTTCCCCCAGGGGCCGTTCACAAGACTTTTTAAGCGCTGCGCAGGCTCATTAGGAATGCGGGTCAGATATCCAAATGTGTGCAAGCCCTCTTTTGGGGCTTGTTCACCTGTGAAAGGGCTTTGGGCAGGTACTCAGCTTCCAGACATTTGAAGCCTAGATCAAATTCTAGGTAGCAGCCTAGATCTACCAAAGCCCTAGATCATGGGACCCAAACTCCCTAATTTTCTTTTTTTTTGGGGGGGGAGTCAGCCTTTGGAATTTATGACACCCCTAACTATATCAGGCAGCTGGCATGCTTCCACTGTGCCCAGATAACTAGAATCAAAACCCTCCCTGAGTTTCCAAGGATTGACCCCACACCGGCTCTCTTGGGAGGTGATGTGATGTATACGGAAACCTGACTCCTGGCGTTGACCAAGAAGAGACCTCATGCAGGAGGAATTTCAATATCCTGTGCTGGAGAGGATTTCCTTTCCTTAGGATTTGAGGGACATGGGGTGCTGTTAGAGGGTATTTCAGTGCCAGGATTCTTCCTTCTGAGGACAGCATGAATTTTTTACACTGAAACCATTTTAGAGCATAATCGTTAGTGGTACCGAAGTAGCCATCTCTGAACACTGGAAAAATGGTTTTAGGCACCTTTGTAACATAATTTAGTAAACCAACCACATATTTAAGAATAGGACTTCTATAAATACATATATCAGGACACTTTCCTAAAATTTCAATTCAGTAGATTTAGATTGGGTTCAGGAATCTGAATGTTGAACAGGTATCCCCAGTAAGTCAGGTGTAGGTCATATTTGGATACAATTGAATAAATCCTCTAAGCCAGGAGGAGAACCCTCCTAGGAGCCAAACTGTGTGATGCCTTGACTTCTGACATTCATTCTCTAGAACTGTGAGAAAATTCATTTCTGCAGATTAGGCTGCTATAGGGTGAGAATCTCTCCTAGAAATAAATTGCTATTGAGTGGTAATGTTTTTTCCATTCTTGCTCTTTCTTTCTTCCTTCCTTCCTTCCTTCCTTTCTTTCTTTTTTTTTTTTTTTTTTTTTTTTTTTTTTTTGGTGGTACTGGGGGTGTAACCCAGAGGCTTTCTACCTCCAGGCTATACTCCCACTCCCAGACCTATTTTATATTTTATTTGGAAACAGGGTCTCACTAAGTTGCTGAAAGCCTCACTAAGTAGCTGAGGCTGACTTTGAACCTGTGAGATCCTCCTGTCTCAGCCTCCCAAAGGCAGGGATTGCAAGTGTGCGCCACCATGCCTGGCTCTATTCTTGCTTTTTCCAAAAGAAAAATTGCAAATGGAAATTGCAAACAGGGGAACAGAAGATGTTTATGTAGGATGCCAGGCATGGTGGCCCGTGCCTGTAATCTCAGTCCCTGGTAGGCTGAGACAGGAGAATCACAGGTTCCAGGCCAGCCACAGCAATTTAAAGAGGCCCTCCACAAAATAAATAAATAAAAAGGTCTGGGGGTACAGCTTGGAGGTAGAATACCCCCCCAAGTTGAATCTCCAGTACCATACCTCCCCCCCCCAAAAAAAAAAACCAAAGAGATTTATTTAGGGAAGTGGGTTAGAGTGTAAGAGAAGGCTGTAATAAAGGGTTGCATTCCAGAAAAACAGTCTGGGACAGTCCATTTTCTGAAGAGGAAAAATCACTTTCTGGACTCACTAGGCTTTCTGGAGGGGCGAGTCTTCCACATGGAGAACTTTATCCAGTCTGGGACGCTTCCCCCTCGTGCATAAGCATCTGGGAAGGCCTCTACCTCCTCCCAACCCCAGCTTAGTGTGTCTGCGTGGTTCTGGGGTTAGCCTCCTGATAGCCCTGCAGTATTCCTTTGGCCATGGCTATGCAGGGGTGTCTGTACTTCCATTCATAGAAGCCTGCTTAGCTTTCCTTCAGGTGTGCTTCAATCTTGCCCTGACCTGCTCATTTCTATGTAGCTACCTAACAAAACCACCCAGTCCATGGGAATTTGTTATGACCGCCCAGGCGACTCAGTCCACGAGGGGTCAGGCGAGAGGAAAGGCAATGGGGAAACAGCCTGGGAAGTGCCAGGGGCAAGCTCTATGTGCTTTGAGAGCACAGAAGGGGACAGCTCATAAGCCTTAGGACCAATTAGGACACCTGAGAGCCCCTGGCATGTTCTGATCTCTCGTGAGCAATTCAACAGAGCTAAAAGTGTGATATTTCTAGGGTATTTGAGGAGTTTGCAGAGGGAGAGGTGAGTGAGCAGGCTACAGCAGTGCATCCATCACAGGACTGGATCATTGAAGGTTCTCACTGGCACACCGAAGGGTCCTCACACTGGGCTTTAATGCATAACAGACACGCAGCACAATAGGATAAAGGAATTGGAGGCGGCCACAAAGAGAATGGAAACCTCCAGGCATGGACCCCACAGCCCTTTCCCATTTGTACACGACACGCTTAGTCTTCAAGTTACACAAACCATCGAGGTGTGTGCCACTACCTTGATTGTATGGGAACCCTGGTGAAGTTTAGTGGGGTCTTTTCTAACCAGAGCAGGCTGAGTAATTGGTTAAAGCAGATATGTGCCTTCGATCTCTACATCCATGTATATAGAGTTAGTACAAATCACTAGCTAGCTCATCTCATTTTTGTCTCATCCAAGAGTCAGATGGAGTGGCCAACCATCCCAGTTTGCCCAGGACTTGGGAGGGATATCCAGACGCCAGGACGTTCTATGTAAAGCCCTGGAGAGCCAGGAGGAACAGCCTAATCTTGCACACAATGTCAGAGTGTTCAAATCCATCAGGCACTGTGAACCAACAGTAGAGGTGCAGCAGGTGCCCCATCTCATCCCGAGTCCCCTTCTGTACCCATGAACCACCGAGAGCGTGCTGCAGGCACCTCTGCACACTTTGTCTTAGCTCTGCAAGGAGACCAGATGTAGTGCTGTACAGCTCATGCCTGGAGCAATGATGTTCATGACAGTCAGAGGATTCATGTCCTGAGTCCTTACCCATTGGGGCGCCCGTATGCCCGTCTCCCAGAGGGCTCCTAGTGTCGAGCCAGCGGTGCTCACCTACTCATGGATGCAGCCTGCGTTGCCTGCTTCTCTGGCTCCCTCCCTCCTCCTCTCCCAGTCTTTCCTAAAACCACCTTTTTTCCTCTCGAAACCTTAACCTCAGGACTATTCTGGGGGAGCCCAGACAATGGATGCTGCTAAGGATGTTTGGATCTATGTGGAGCTAGTGGAGAAAGGTCAGGAGGAAAACAGCATCATTGCATTTGGATTAAGAAAATAAAATTTCCTGTCTTTGTGAAGCCTACATCTGGGGTAGGATGCTAGAGTGGGGAGAAAAACTGTCTCCTAACATGTTTACATCTTAATTTCTAGAATCTGTTAATATGGTACATGGCAAAGCAGAATCAGGGAATTAAGGTCGAAAATGAAATTACAGCAGCCAATCCGCTGACCTTGAAGAGATTACCCTGAATTTTCATCTAGGTAGGGCCAGTGTGATCCTAAGTGTCCAAGAAGATGAGAGAAGGAGGCAGAGGAGTTTTCAGTCAGAGAAAGAGATAAAGCAGAAATCAGAGAGACACAATTGCAGGCTTCAAGGATGGAGGAGACCACAAGACAAAGAATATGGGCAGGTCCTGAGAGCTGGAAAAGCCAAGGAAATGGATTCCTATCCAGAAAGGAACAGCCCCACAGACACCCGGATGCTAGTGAGATCCGGGGTATTAGTCCGTTTGTTACTAATATCTCAATTCCAGGCACGCTTTAAGGAAAGGTGGTTTATTTTGGCTCACAGATATCAAGGCCCTGGGCCAAGAGGCCTCATGGAGCACCAGGGTGGGTGCGAGACAAGAGTCCACATACATGTGTGGGTGAGTGTGTGTGATGTGTGGGTGTGTGTCATCACTGGTCTCTCTGTGATAAAACCACTAAGATTCACACATGCAGCTCCATCCTGAGGACCTTACTTACACCTAATCACCTCCCAGGTGCCCCACCTCTCAACACCAGAGTTGTATCAAGTTTCCACCATCTTAATACCTCCCCTTGGGACTAAATCTTAACACAGATGGCCTTGGTCAGACATTTAAACCATACCCAAACCGTAGCCACCTAGTAAGACTCACTTTAAGACAGGCGTGGTGGAGCACACTTGTAATCCCAGCATTAGGGAGGCTGAGAGAGGAGGATAGTGGTGGTTTGCAGACAGCCTCAGCTACATAGTGAGGCCATTTGCAACTCAGTGAGACCATGTTTCAAAATAAAGAATAAAATATAGGGCTGGGGTATAGCTCAGAGGTAGAATGCCCCTGGGTTCCATACCCAGTACCACAAAAAAAAAATTCACTTTAAACTTGTAATCCCAGAATGATAAAGAACTAATGTGTTGTTTTAAACCATTAAACCTCATCATGATCTGCCACAGCAGCAATAAAAAACCAGAGTCTAGGAAGGAAACAAAGACTTTTAAAATCTGTTCTTTTTAAAAATTTGCGTAGACTGGGTGTGGTAGCACACATCCAGTTGGTCCAGAAGGATGAGACAGGAGGATGGAAAGTTGGAGGTTTGAGGTCAACCTGCCAAGTTTGGCTGTATACAAACAAATTAAAGAAAAGGGTTGGAGATATAGCTGGGTGTTACGAGTGCCCCTGGGTTCAGTCTTCAGACATACACACACACACACACACACACACACACACACACACACACACACACTGAATAAAATAGTTTGAAGTATTCTGGAGAAAAATGAAGCAGCAGGTGATACTGGAGTTGGGGATGGTGGGCGGTACATGCACAGTGCAACTCCACCCTCGAGCGTCACCATGGATGCCATCCATGGTGGTGGCTTCAGTGCTAATCAATCCCCAAAGCACAGCTGTATCACACTGGGGACTTGCTCAGTTCCTAATTCCTTTGGCTGCTCTGTCACATCTTCCCCTTGATCCCACACCCAACACCAAGGGCATCTCTTGAATGTCATCTTGGAGCTGGCATTTCTTACACATCTACCCAGGCTGAACTCCACACAGAGTCACAGAGTCGTTGCTTGTGCTTGTCACACAACTAGGCTTGAAGACATGCATTTTTGAAAGCCTTGGGATTTTATAACATGTTTTCAAGTCCAGCAAGAAGTCTTCTTTGCATTTGTTGGAAGTCCATCAACTTTGATGGACTCAGCTCACTTTTAATTAAATAACTCTTGTTGACTTCCAGGAAGATGGTGACTGAGAGAAGTAGCGCTTCCAAGTCCTGCTGACACTCAATCTCCATTGCCTCAAAAACAGTGCTTTACATAGCCAGAAAATACTATCAGTAGAGGAATAAAAACTATAAATACAAGAGACAGAGAAAAAGACTAGAAGAACAATCAGAGAGCAGAAAAGAAACCCAACTGCCTTGTTGCGGTGGGTGCTGGCACGGCGCCATCGTGCCTCATGGCACCAGACTCCAGAGATTAAAAGAAAAACAAGGAGCTGAAATGAGCAGCTGCAGATGAGTCCATTGTAATTCATCAGTTTTTCCTGAGCAAAGATCGGCTAAAACTTCCAGGGGCCAAGCTCACCATGCCCTCCAAGGATTCAGAGCAGAACTCAACACCAGAAAAGAAACCAGCCAGCCTCACACTGCAGAGGTGCCATCTTGAAGCAGTGACAGAGATCCAGAACAGTGCACACCAAAATCATAAGTGAAACTGCAGTCCCCATAGGAGGAATCCCAGTGCTATGTCCCCAGGAACTCACGCAGCTTTGATAAACTCCCTGGGTCTGAGATCTTCAACCCAGTGAAGGAGTAGTGATAGCAGAGATTAACACACCCTCCAGAGACGCAGGGTGGTACTCAATAATACCTTAGGTGGTCACAGCTCCCCGCAGAAAAATGCCCAGCCTGGCGCCCCCAAGGTCTTGTGCCCCCCAGCTACAATTAAGTTCCTGGGTATGAGACTTTGCAATACAACCCAGTAAAAGAGTAGTGGTGACTAAGGTTACCACACCCTCCAGAGATCCAGAGCACTGCTCAATAACACCATAAGTGAAGTCACAGTGACCCGGAGAAGGTGAGAGTGGGATCTGCTGTTGGTCATATCAGAAGCTCAGAGAGACACAGGCTCTGATCAGTGGAAAGTGTGGGGAGAGACCTACATGTAACACTAAACCCAATGAGTAGGATCTCTGGGAACACCACAGACCTCCCAATTGTGGTGAACAGGGAGAAGTCAGACTAGCCCAGCCCTAGCTGAGGAAAACAGACTCCTACATTGAGTTTGGTCTCAGAGGCATATACCACCAACAGAGGCAGGGAGAGACTGAGACTCCAAATCTGTGGAAAGCGTGGAGGGTGACCTTCACTCAATACTAAATCCAGGCCCATTGATACCAACCATCTGCATAGGGATGGACCTCCCAATCACCACAATTGGGGGATCTGTG
This sequence comes from Muscardinus avellanarius, assembly GCF_963383645.1. NCBI lineage: Eukaryota > Metazoa > Chordata > Mammalia > Rodentia > Gliridae > Muscardinus > Muscardinus avellanarius. Next base: position 10,657,263 of record NC_137790.1, read on the forward strand.
GTGTTCCCAGAGATCCTACTGGTATCTGCATAGACTGAGAAAGACTCAGAGAACCAGATTCACCACCACAATTGGGGGGTCTGTGGTGTTCCCAGAGATCCTACTGGTATCTGCATAGACTGAGAAAGACTCAGAGAACCAGATTCACAGCGGGAAGGGTGCTGGTGACACTAGACTGCAGAGGATCTATCTGCTGAATAGTCATTTATTTGTAGAGTTGCATTAATTTGTTGTTGGGGTTTGTTTGGGGTTTTTTTTTTGTTGTTCTTTTTGTGTGTGTGATAGTGTATGCCTGCCTGTTTTGATGTTGTTGTTGTTGTTTAACACTCTTCCCAAACCCTCTCCCAAGCTTCTTCCTTTGTACATACCTACTCTCTTCTCTCTATCCATTTTCTATCTTTTTATCTCTCACTTGTCTTATATTAAATCCACTTCATATCACTATACCAGAAACTCTACATTAGTTACTAGAATACTACTACATTTTTTCTATTTCTAATCTCTAGTATATACTACCTTACCAAACTTATACTTTCATTCTATTCAACGCTATCTGAGATCTTACCTATTCTTCCATTTACTCCTTCACTTCCCTCCTTACTCAACCCTCACTGTGGAATACAATACAACCTGCCCTTGAATATACCAGCTGACACCTAGAAAGTAAGAGAAATCTATCAAATGAAACAGGTACTAATTTCTGAAATCATGGGAAAGAGGAACAACAATGGAGCAATAAGCTCCCACAACCCTACAATAACAGAACCTGATAACACAGAAATGCAGAGATCTTCCAAAGATCAAATCAAGAATGCAACTGTAGAAATAATACAGGACTTCTGAAAAGAATTTAGAGAGAGTCTGAAAGAAATAAAGGATGCAATCACTGAAGTAAAGGCATCAATTCAAACTATAAACAATCGATTATACCACATGGAAAACAGACTCTCCCTCCGAGAAGATGATCACTCCAAAGATGAACACATAGTTTATAACTTTGAAAAAACAATTCAACAGCAGGAATTGGACATTGAAGAAATATGAACCCATCTTAAGAGAGGTAACCTAAGAATAATTGGCATAGAGGAGGGAAAAGAAGGTGAAACCAAAGGGATCAACAATCTCTTCAAAGAAGTAATACGAGAAAACGTTTCATACATAGAGCAAGAGGTCGATACACAGGTCCAGGAAACTTATAGAACTCCCTTTGGACAAGATCAGAGAAGAGGTTCCCCATGCCACATAATAGTCAAAATGACCAATGTAGAAGCAAAGGAGAGAATCTTAAAGGCAACAAAAACAAAAGGCCAAGTTACATTCAGAGACAAACCAATTCAAATCACTCCAGACTTCCCAAACCAGATCATGAAAGCCAGAAGGGCTTGGAGTAACATATTCCAAACCCTGAAAGAAAACAACTTCCAGCCAAAAATTTCCTACCCAGCAAAATTATCTCTCAAATTAGATGGGGAAATACGAAGCTTCCACAACAAACAGAAGCTGAAGGAATTCATGTCTTCAAAACCAGTGCTAGAGAAAATACTCAAAGAGATTAACTACAAAGAAGAAATAAGTAATGCATACCAGAACCAGAGAAACAAGAATTTCCATCCAGCAGACAAATAAACAAAGAAGAACAAATAGTATTCCAAACAGAAATAAAATCTTAACATGTTAGGAATTAAAAATATTCTCTCAATAATCACACTGAATGTAAATGGCCTCAACTCCCCAATAAAAAGACAAAAAGTGGCAAAATGGATTAAAAACCAGAACCCATCTATATGCTGATTTAAGAAACACAACTTACAAGTAAAGATAGTAACAAACTTAATGTAAAGGGCTGGAGCAAGGTAATTCATGCCAATGAAACTTGAAGACAAGCAGGAGTAGCAACTATGATATAAGACAAGTTAGACTTCAAGCCCAAGCTTATTAGAAGAGACAAAGAAGGTCATATTTACTGGTAAAAGGAACAATCCAGAAAAAGGAAATAACAATAATCAACATTTATGCCCCAAATATATGTGCAGCTACTTTCATAAAACAAACTCTTTGTGACATTAAGTGACACATAAATCCCAATAAAATAATACTGAGAGACTTCAACACCACTCTCATAGCATTAGACTGATTTCTAGACAAAAGCTCAGTAAAGATGCCTCAGACCTAAAGAACACCATTAATCAAATGGACCTGTTGGACACATATAGAATATTTCACCAAACTACAGTGAGTTCACATTTTTCTCAGCTGCTCATGGAACTTTCTCCAAAATAGATCACATCCTGGACCACAAAGTAAGCACTAGCAATTTCAAAAAATGTGACATACTTCCCTGTATCTTTTCATACCATGATGGAATGAAATTAGAAATCAACTATAAGAAGACCTAGAGAAGTCACATAAACATGTGGAGACAGAACACCACACTTCTGAATGAAGAATTAGTTATAGAAGAAGCAAGAGGTAAAATTAAGAAATTTCTAGAAACAAATGAAAATAAAAATACAACATATCAAAAACTCTGGGACACTTTGAAGGCAGTATTAAGAGGAAAATTTATAGCACTGAATGCTCACATAAGAAAAACAGAAAATCATCAAATAAATAACCTAATGACACACCTCAAAGCCCTTGAAAAACAGAAACAATCTAATCCCAAAGCCAGTAGAAGACAGGAAATTATTAAAATCAGAGCAGAAATTAACAAAGTAGACAATAAAAAAATACAAAAAATCAACAAAACCAAAAGCTGGTTTCTCAAAAAAAATTAACAAGATAGATAAACCACTAGCCAACCTAACTAAAAAAAGAGAGAATTAACCCAAATTATGAAGATAAGAGAAGAAAAAGGAGATATCACTACTGACAGTGTAGAAATCCAGAGGATTATCATAAACTATGTTGAAAAACTATACTCCAACAAAATGGAAAATATGGAAGAAATTGACAAAATAAATACAACTTTCCTAAACTGAGTGAAGAAGATACAGAAAATTTAAACCAACCAATAGCAATCAAAGAGATTGAAACAGCATAAAGAGCTTACCATCAAAGAAAAGCCCAGCAGCTTTTCTGTGTACCAACCACAAATCCACTGAAAAAGATATTCAGAAAACACTTCCACTCAGGATTTCACACACACACACACACACACACACACACACACACACACACACACAAATTACTTAGGAATAAACTTAACCAAGGAGGTAAAAGTCATCTATAAAGAAAATTATAAAACATTGAAAAAAGAAATCAAAGAAGATCTTAGAAGATGGAAAGATCTTCCATGTTCATGGATAGGCAGAATAAATATCATCAAAATGGCCATACTTTCAAAAATGATCTACAGATTCAATGCAGTACCCATTAAATAACCAAGATCATTCCTCATGGATATAGAAAAATCAGTCCTTAAATTCATTTGGAACAACAAAAAATCCAGAATAGCTAAAGAGTTCTCAGCAACAAAATCTATGCAGGTGAAATCACAATACCTGACTTTAAACTATACTACAAAGCCATTGTAATAAAAACAGCATGGTACTGGCACAAAAACAGATACATAGACAATAGAGCAAAATAGAAGACCCAGAAACAAATCCACACACTTACAGCCAATTGATTTTTGACAAAGGGGCCAAAAACATACACTGGGGAAAAAGATAGCCTGTTCAACAAATGGTGTTGGCAAAACTGATTAACCATACGCAGAAAAATGGAAATTAATCCCACTTTCTCACCCTGCATAAGAGTCAATTCAAGATGGATCAAAGACTTGGAAATTAGACCAGCAACCTTGAGGCTCCTTGAAGAGGGCATAAGTCCAACACTGTAACACATAGGCACAGATAAACACTTTCTCAACAAGACCCCAAAAGCACAACAAACTAAAATGCGAATCAATGTGTGTGATTACATGAAAATAAAGAGTTTCTATAATTGTCAAGAACCTCAATCAATAGCCAACAGAATGGGAGAAGATTTTTGCCACCTACTCCTCCTATAGAGGACTAATATCTAGAATAAACAAATAACTCAAGAAACTCAACACTAAGAAAACAACCCAATCAAAAAATGGGCAAGTGAATTAAATAGACACTTCACAAAAGAAGAAATTCAATGACCAATAAATGCATGAAAAATAGTAAACATCATTAGCAATCAGAGAGATGCAAATCGAAATTACTCTGAGATTTTACCTAACTCCAACTAGAATGGCAATCGTTTAAATTACAAACAACAACAAATTCTGACGAGGATGTGGAGAAGTGGGAACTCTAAAACATTGTTGATGGAATTGCAAATTAGTGCGACCACTTTGGAAAATAGTAGGGAGAATCCTCAGAAGAATAGGAATGAACTTACCATAGGATCCAGCAATACCACTTCTGGGTATCTACCCAAAAGAAAGGAAACCAAACTACCAAACTAATGCATGTGTATCTATGTTCATAACTGCACAATTCACCATAGCCAAACTATGGAAACATCCAAGATGTCTATCAACACATGAATGGATTACAAAACTATGGGATATGTACACAATGGAATTTTACACAGCCATAAATAAAAACACAATTACATCATTTACAGGGAAATGGATGGAACTGGAGGACATTATGCTAAGTGAGATTAGTCAGTCACAAAAAAATAAGAAATCGGATGCTTTCCCTAACATGTGAAAATTAGGGAGAAATGGGTCATAGGAAGAACTCTAGATGAAGAAGGAGATACTATAGATGAGCAAATAGAACAACCTGAAGGGATGGGAGGAGGAAGAGGGAAACTCTCTAAAACACATGATGTACTCAAACATATCAAACCCAATCACTAAGCCAAGCATGGGTAGGAGGGATGGGGAGGGAATAGAGTGGGGATCAGGTGAGGGCTAACTGGGTGATGTGTGCATGTATATCTCCACAAGCCTTTTATCCCATTAAAATGTATGGCTACAATGCACCAATAAAAAAAAAATAGAAAAATAAAAATATGGCTGGGGGTATAGCTCAGAGGTATAATGCCCCTGGGTTCAATCCCAGTACCATACAAAAATAAGTAATAAATAAATAAATAAATAACTTGTTGATTTGCTTTAGGATCCGGGTTTGATGAAATTTGCTGAGACTGGGAGCTTACAAAAGCTGCTTAAACTTACAGTTTGCCTGTTCAAACGCTCACACTCCAGTGGGAAGAATGGGTTTAAATGTGGCACAGAGGGGGAGCTGCTCAGTGGAACCCCAGGCCCCACCCGAGGCAACACATGGGCACTTGTGAGCAGAAGGACATCCCTGCTGCTTCCTGATTCCTAACAATTGGCCCTAACTGGGACAGAAACGGTTTCATAGAGATTCCTCTTAATTCAAAGGACCTGAACTCTCAGGCACACCAACGGGGACAGAAACGCCAACACTAAGCCTCCATCTGCTCCTGATGTGACATAATACAACAAGCAAACATGACATTGGCAGCAAGAGGCAGCTCCTGGCAAGTTATTCCGTAAACTGATTCCTACGGTGCACCCTTTCCTCTAAAATATGTTGGAGTACTAAATCCTAGTACCTGTGGATGTGACCTTACTTGAACAGGGTCTCTGTGGGTGTAACTCATTTAAATTGAGGTTCTACTCGTGATCTAACGGCTGGTGACTTTATAAGGAGAGGAGATTTGGAGTGTTGGCAATACATAGAGGAAGGAAAGGCCACATAAAGACAGTTGGGGACTAGATGATGTACCCATCAGCATTCTCCACAGCTATAATCTAAAGATTGACTGCGTAACTTAGAGGAAAGAGGATTTATTTTCTTACAGTTTGGGGTTCAGTCCATGTGAGGCCAGGGACCCTGGATCTCAGGACATGGAGGTGGGAGGCTGAGAGAGAGCACATGGGCTGCACTCCTCATATCATGGAGGCTGGAAGTAAGAGTGAGCTGGAGGAGGAGGAGCCATATATAATTCCCAAGGTCACACCCTCATGGACTTCCTCTTCTAGCCACACCCTACCATCCCAGGCCACCACCGAGCTAAATCCAATACAAGGGCTTAACCACTGCTGGAATTAGAGTCCTCATGACTCAACTATATCTTGACACTAAATATTAATAAATCTGCTCTTTAGAGGACATTTTACATCTAACTATAACACGATAGATGTGCCAGCCAAAGAACGACAGGAGCCAGTAAAATCTTAAAAGGTTGAAGGATTCTATCTCAGAGTCTCTAGAGGGAGTTGGGGTCTGCTGACACCCTGATTTTAGGCTCTGGCCTTTAGAACCTATAAAATAGTAAATTTCCATTGCATTAGCCAGGCGTGGTAGCATATGCTTGTAATCTCAGCATTCGGGAGGCTGAGACAGGAGGGTTGTGGTTCACAGCCAGCCTTAGCTACTTAGTGAGACCCTTTGCAACTCAGTGAGACCCTGTTTCAAAATAAAGAATAAAATATAAGGCTGGGGGTGTAGCTCAAAGGTTGAATGCCCCTGGGTTCCATCCCCAGTACCAAAAAGAAAATTAAAAAAGTAAATTTCCATTGCTTTAAGTTGTAATAATCTGGAGGCACTGTGTTGCAGCAGCCCCAGGAAGCTGACACCCAGGGCAATCTGATAAGATATTCACACCTTAGCAACAGAGAGGAAAACTCTGCCAGTGGCCCCCTGACTCACCCCTTTCTCCCTCCTCCTGGATCAATGGTTACTAATCTTTTCACTATCTTCATAGTTTCACCTTTTCCAGAAGTTCATATAGTTGAAATCATACAGTATGGAGCCTGGTTGGGTTGATTTCATTCATTGGATTTCCTCCATAATAGGAATTTTCCTATTGGGGCAAAGTGGCCTAGAATCAGCCACTTCTTAACCAGCTAACATATGTCGCCTGAGACCCACGCATCTGCTATCCCTGGCAGGCCTAAAGTCAGGCCGAGATGTGGTTAACTATGGTTTTCACCAGCGCCCTGCTTCTGGCCATGTGTGTCTCCGTCCCTGGGATGCTGATGTCTCTTTAAACATATCCCCTTGACCAAGAGCCTTGGGTCCTCCTCCCCTATCTCCACAGTCACCTTCCAGAGTCAGGATCCCAGAACACACCTCTCTCACCCAGGATGAAGAGCTAGAAGGCAGCCTGTATTAGTGGATGGTATGAGCAGGCTTCTGGATATAAACTTTATTCTAAGCACTTACAGGAGAGCCTGGTCCAGAAGAGTCGCTCGGCAGATACTGAATGAGCGTGACCTGCATTTGCCCCGGCTGCATACCGCGGGGGCTCACACAAGCAGTGTGTATGGCAGAACTGTGTGGCAGAGAGGTTTCCATGGAAACGTCTGAGCTCCAGATCCAAATCCGATCACTCTTTCAGTCAGTCTGCATAATGAAAAAAAAAAAAAATGTTAGGAACCTGGTTACGTGTGCAGCCCAGCCCTCCTTCTCCTGCCCACTTACTTCTCTCTCTTATTTTTCTCCCATCCTCTTTCTCCTAGAGCTAATCAAGGGAGGTGGGAACCTCCCCAGTGTGAGAGATAGTACCACAGAAAATGGTTTGTGCAAAGCATTACGCCACCTTTTTGCAATTTTGTCTTTAACCACTAGGTGGGAGTGTTTCCGCAGCTTGTTCTCATCTACCTTGTAATTCATGGAAGAGGACACAAGGGATAAATAAAGTTTATTCTCTGAATATTTAGCAGAAGAATGAGATAAAAAGAAAAACCTAATTAGCTACTCTAAAACTATAAAAATAGGTCTGGGAGTGTAGCCCGGAGGAAGAAGGGCTTCCAGGAATCCCAATACCACAAAAAATATACATATATCTTCTCATATTATCCTGAAATTGAATGATCAGCAACTAGTTTGTTTTGGTAGTTTTACTTCGTACTCTTTAAATGAGGTGTTTTGTAAGAATATTACAGAATATTACTAGACAGCCAGGTGTGGTGGCACACACTTGTAATCCCGGCATTTGGGAGGCGGAGACTGGAGGATTGTGGTTCTTGGACAGCCTCAGATACTTAGTGAGCCCCTTTGCCACTCAGTGAGACCCTGTTTCAAAAATAAAAAAGACTAAAAAATAGGGCTGGGGGTGTAGTTCAGAGATACAATGCCCCTGGGTTCATCTATAGTACTGAAAAAAAAAAGAATATTATTAGACAGCTTTTATAAAAGCTAATGGGCTAGCCGGGCATGGGCATGGTGGCGCACGTTTGTAATTCCAGTACTTGGGAGGCTGAGACAGGAAGATTACACAGGTTTGAAGCCAGCCTCAGCTACTTAGTGAGGCTCTGTTTCCAAATAAAATATAAAATAGGTTGGGGGTGTAGCTCAGAGGTAGAAAGCCCCTGGATTCCATCCCTAGTACACACACACACACACACACACACACACAGAGAGAGAGAGAGAGAGAGAGAGAGAGAGAGAGAGAGAGAGAGAGAATAGGCTATGTTTTAAAGCAAACTTAGGTTTGCAGAAAAATTGAATGGAAAATATATTTATTTTTCCAAATACCTCTCCCCTCCAGTTTTTCATGATTAACATTTGCACTAGGGTTGCACACTTGTTACAGTTGATGGACTCATGTTAATACGTTGTATTCACTAAAAGCCATAGTTTACATTCAGGTTCACTCCTCCTGTTCTGGGTTCTATGAGTTTTGACAAATGTTATCAAGACATGGATTTACCGCTACAGCATCACACAGAATAGTTTCACCACCCTAAAAACATCCTGCACCCCACTTCTTCATTCCTTCCTCCCTCTTAGCCCCCCGAATCAGTGGTTACCGATCCTCACAATTTTGCCTTTTCAGAATGTCATACAGTTGGCATTATACAGTAAGGATATGATTTGGGGGATTGGTTTCCTTTACTTAGCCAGAGGTATTTAAGATTCTTCCTTCTCTTTTTATGGCTGAATAACTCTTTTTTAAAAAATCATTGAACAATACTGCATCGTATAAGTGTACGACAGCTTGTTTATCTTCTTGGCTACTGAAGGACGCTTTGAATGCTTCCAACTTTGGGTAATTATGAATAAAGCTTCTGTAAACACTTTCCTATAGACATAAGTTTTCAAATCATCTAGGTAAATACCAAAGAAATCAATTTCTAGATCATATGGTGAGATTATGTTTTATTAGGATTTTATAGCAAGCAGGCTGTTTAATGGAAAGGAATATTTCAAATGTTTTCATCACAACACTGCCTGCAACTCTGGGGCTCTACCCTCCCTCTTTTCCTTCCTTTTTCTTTCCTTCCTTCCTTCCCTTGGTGGTACTAGTGATTGAACCCAGGAGCATTCTACCTCTGAGCCACAATCCCAGCTCTATTTTATATTTTGAAACTCGGTCTCCCTAAATTGCTGAGAGTGGCCTCGAACCTGAGATCCTCCTGTCTCAGCTTTCCACGTTTTGGGATGACAGGTGTGTTCCAGTACAGCTGGTTCCAGCTGTTTTCTAAGGAGAATCTGTGCTGCTCCTGAGGCCGGTGTGAGGTCCTGCAAGAACCCTGCCAAGGGCCCTCTGTGGTAGCAGAGGAGGCCCGCCCTGCTCGCCCACGGTTGACAGAAGGACGGGTCTGCCTTCAGTACGCTACGGAGTCCACATTCAGAGTAGAACTTCTAACACTCTTTTGGCCAAGCCAACAAAAACCTCAGGTGAAATAGTTTACTAGAAAGAAAAATAAAATACCAGCAGTGGTGCTTCCACATGACAGAGGGGTGGCCTTGGTCTCAAGGTTGACTCAGTAATGGCCAAAGGAGTCTCCAAGAGAGTTTGTGCTTAAGAGCCAGGAGGTCTTCTCTGCATCCCACTGGCCCTTCTCCCCAGCTAAATGAAGATTAGAGACCCAAGCCGGGCGTGGAGGCTGACAAAGCAGGATCACGGGTTCAAAGACAGCCTCAGCGAGTAGTGAGGCTCTCAGCAACCTAGTGAGACCCTAAATTCAAAAAGCCTGTTTCGAATAAAACAGGCTGAAGGTGTTGTAGCTCAGAGGTAGGATGGCCCTGGGTTCAATCCCGATTCACAAAAAAAGAATAAAACAAAAAGATAAGAAAGTCAATGCAGCTTCGGATGAGGGACTGCCTCCAAAAGATGGCGCTGGGAGAACTGAGAAGAGACCCCAAGGTCAGGAGGAGAAGATTAGGGTTGAGACAGGGATTGCTGAAGCTTCTGTATAGAAACAACTTGTACAGGTGCTGGCTGGTGCACGTGTGTGTACATATATGTATTCATAAATATATACATAAATGCATACATATACATACGTTTATATGTACAGAGATTTATACATAAATTTTACATCAATATATACACATAAATGCACACACAGGCATACATACACACCACTCACATGCATGCATAGGTGCATACATACACACAGACGTCCATACATAAAACATATGTATATATACTCATAGAGACATACATTTAAATAATCATGAACATACAGCTACATGAACATACACTGTTCATGCACATGCTTGCTATGCAAATAAACAGAGAAACATTACATGTACTCACACACAGGTATGTTCCTGTGTACACACTGCACATATACAAACATGCATGCTATACATAGACAAATATCTATGCATACTTATATCCAAGTATACCTGCACATATGTACACACACATACATATGACATACAAACACAGCAAAAACCCAGGAGGCTTTTCCAATAAATGGAACAAACTCTGTGGAGGAAGCCAGGACTCATCACTATTGGAATCCAGATCAAAGCCCTTTCCCTTGGAGCATTTCGAGGTCCTCGGGCCAACAGCTGGTGCTCCCCATGACACCCCAGCAACAGTTACTTCCCTCAGTACCCATCCCAGTACGTGGGAGGCTGAGACAGGAGGATCACAGGTTCAAATCCAGCCTCAGCGACTTAGTGAGGCTCTCCGCAACTTAGTGAGACCCTGTTAACCAATAAAAATTAAAATAGGTCTGGGGGTGTAGCCCAGAGGTGGAAGGACCCTGGGTTTCATCCCCAGAGCCACAAAATAAATAAATAAAAGTACAGTACATGTAATTATGTATAGTATATAATACTTTATGATGAGCAACTGTTACTGGTTTATGTATTAAATGTATGACTTATTTTATTGTTATTTTAGAGTGCACTCCTACTCATTAAAAATAAGTTTATTGCCAGACTCCTTCTCCTTATTAAAAATGAATTTAATGCTGGAAATGGCGGTACATACCTGCAATCCTGGTGCTTGAGAGGCTAAGACATGAGGATCGTGGGTTTGAGGCCGGCCTCAGCAACTTAACAAGGCCCTCAGCAACTTCGTGAGACTCTGTTTCAAATTTTTTAAAAAATGATAATAAAATAATAGGGCTGTGGGGATAGATCAGAGGTAGAATGTCCCTGGGTTCAATCCTTAGTACCGCTACCACCACCAACAACAACAACAAGAAATACACACTCTGGCAACAGGCTCACACATCTCATCTTTATTGCAGCTTTAGACTGGACCAAGAGTCTCCGCCAAGCGACTGACCTGCACTCTCGCTCTGTGTAGGAATACTCTGATGTCACTGGGATGCCCAAATCCCATAATGAGGTACTCTTAGGCTGTCCCCATCATTAAGTGATGGCTGCCTGTGTAATTACAGGAAAGTACCTGACCTCAGATGACCCACAGACCCCAGGGTCAGATGCCAGCTGTGCGTCTGCCATCATGCTGGGCACAGGGAGACTGCGGTCCCTGTTCTCAGGAGGCCACAGTTTAGGGGGAGACAAGACAGGGAAGCATTACAAAGATGTATGCTCATTATATCTGACAAGGGTAATAAACGTCACCCAGTGCGCTGCAGACTTCATTTGGTAGAGAGCTTGATGGTCCTTGTGTGGACATCCGGTCCTTGGAAATGGACTAGTGGTGCGCTTGGGCAGAGATGGAGAAGGCTCTGAGTCCCCAGCTCTGCTCCCAGGGGCTCCTGGGAACACGCTCCCATGTCATCTCTAGAGACAGGATTGGTAGGGGAGACTCAGAACAAGGGCTCAGCCTGGCGGCGGCAGCCTCAGGCATCCACATGAGAAATGATCCAGTCCTGGGTCAGGAGGCTGCAGAACAGGAAGAAGGTATGCCTTGCTGATATGGTGCAAGCGTTCACCGGGCGAGGGGTGAAGACATGGCGGCCGTCTGCTCGGAACGAGTGCCTGGTTTCTTCCTTGGAGCATTAGCAGACAGCAGGTATATTTTACTTATTTATTTACTCATTTATCTTCAGATTCAGTTTTCATATTGTGATTGTTGTTTTCAATGTGCCTTTACTGGTGCATCAGTAGTCTCACGTCATAACGTCAATCATGTTGACAGTGACGTCCATGCACACAGCACTTGGTAACCCCTCCCCCCCGCCTCCCCATTTCCCCTTCCCATACCGAGTCCTGAGACTGACGATGGTATAGTCACATATATACTCATAGTCGATGGTGGTATTTCCATTAGTGGACCTCAGTCTTCCTCCTCCCCTTCCCTTAGACCACCTCCCCAGCTCCACCGAGGTTTCTCCTCCCTTATCTGGAGTCCCATTTGTACCCCTACTACTCCCCGGCTTGTACATATTAGAGAAAACATACGACCCTTCACTCTCTGTGACCGGCTGATCTCACTCAACGTAATGTTCTCCAGATCCTTCCATCTTCTTGCAAATGACAGACATTTGCTCTTCTTCATCGCTGAGTAGAATTCCATGATGCCTTGTGTGTATGCCCCATACTTTTGTCATCCCTTCATCTGTTGGTGGACACCTGGGTTGGTTCCATAGTTTGGCTGTTGTGAATTGTGCCAGCAGAGGAACGTAAACAGGTCTGATGGGAGACTCGATGGCCTTCATGTGACCTTTTGAATTGGAGATGTTCTAGGGATCCTGACCTGGTAAGACCCCCGTGAGTGGGCCTCGCTGCCAGCAGTCACACCCAAGGTCAGACCGAGATAGTTTGGTTGGAAATAGCTGTCTTTGGTAGCATCTTGTGTGTCTCCTATTCATTTGCCCATCTGGGTCAAGGTCTCTGTGGTGGGAGGAGATGAAGGACCTCCACCCACTGGGATGAGTGAAGATCAAGACTTCCCTTTAGGTTGAGCTTTGGCTTTTCTTATTGTTAGCTTTTTTAAATGTTTTTTTATTGGTGCATTATAGTCATACATCTTAGTGGACTACAAGACGGTAAAGGCATACATGTACATATCACCCAATTAGCCCTTCCCCGATTCCCACCCCGTTCCCTCCCCCTCCCTCCTTCCCATGTTTGGCTTAGCGATCGACTTTGATATGTTTCTGAATGTACATCATGTGCATTGGGAAATTTTCCTCTTCCCTCTCCATCCCCTCAGTTAGGTCACCTAATTTGCTCATCGATTCTTTCTCCTTCTTCGTCTAGAGTCCCTCCTATGACCCCTTTTCTCCCTAGCTTCCGCATATTAGGCAGAGCATTCAATATCTTATTTTTTGTGACTGACTAATCTCACTTAACATAATGTTCTCCAGTTCCATCCATTTCCCTGTAAATGATGTAATCGTGTTTTTTTTCTTTATGGCTGAGTAAAATTCCATTGTGTACATATGCCATAGTTTTGTTTAAAAAAGAAAGATATTATGTTCTCCTGCTCTGCGAGTGTACCCTGGTGCCCTCTCTTGTGGCAGGAACCAGACAGGTGTCGTGGGGACCAGATGGTCCCTACGGGACACCTGAGGTTCCAGCTGGCATGGCCGACTCAGCTCTGCACACTGGCTCCGCTTCCAGAATTTTGCTGTTCTTGGGGAGATCACAGATTCCCACGAAGAGGACTTGTGGCTTATTCTACCTTGTTTTTCGCCAAGTGAATCCTCACAGAAACGGACAAGTGCCTTCCCAGCTGTGTGAAGATGTTTCTAATCAAGCGAGCAGAGGTGGAAAAGACAGCGAGCGGCTCTCCGCTCTGGGCTGAGCAAGCAGCGGCCAGGTTACGAGGACTGAGCCCTGGCGCAGGCAGCGTAGAGTAAATAAGCCGGTTTAACCTGAGCCTTCAAGGTCAAAGTGACATTTCACAACGAGTAAGACAGTAACTGCTTCCTACCAGAAAACCAAGCCCTGGGAAGAGCATTGTCAAAACACAGGTTTGGAAAGGTTTCTGTCATTCAGCGATTTGATTGCCAGAAACAACGCACGCCGCCTTTATAAAGGCTCTCCCATGTTGCACTTTCAAGCTTGGAAACACAATTTTCCAAGCTGTTGTAAAGCTTCCAAGCAGTTCTGTGGGTTTGAAAACCCACTTGTGAAACTTATGAAAATGGGCAACTTCCAATTAACTTGTGAGAACAGCTCATTGACATCGAGAAGTGTGAAAATTTACCAACTGCATGGTAATTCTTGTAATAAGCCTCTGCACATTTGATGGATGGGATTGAAAAACAAATATCGGATTTAGAAAGTGTGGCATACAACGTCACAATGTGGTACGCTAGGATGTTTCCAAAAGGTAAAAGCATTTTTAACCACAGGACTCTCACTTAGACATTGTTAAGAAGTCACTAAAAGTGACACAAGATATTTCTTTTTCTTTCCCTTCCTTTTCTTTTTTTCTTTTTGTGCATGGCACTGGGGATGGAACCCAGGGGCATTCTATCTCTGAGCTATACCCCCAGCTCTATTTTATTCTCTCTCTCTCTCTCTCTCTCTCTCTCTTTTTCTGGTGGTACTGCGGGTGGAACCCAGGGGCTTTTCTCTTTTCTACCTCCGGGATACACTCCCAGACCTATTTTATACTTTATTTGGAAACAGGATTTCACTAAGTTACTGAGAGCCTAAATCACCGAGGCTGGTCGCGAACTGTGATTCTCCTGTCTCAGCTTCCCAAGTACTAGGATTACAAGCGTGCATGCCCCGCTGATATAAGATTCTTGAGACAATAAAATAGTTTGGGTTCTTCATAAATAAGGCATATTTTTCATTAGCTTATTTATTAAAATTTGTTTTTTGTGGTACTGGGATAGAACCCAAGGTCATTCTGCTTCTGAGCCACATCCCCAGCCCTTTATTTTATTTTATTTTACTGGAGATGGAACTCAAGGGCTTTCTACCTCTGGGCTACACTCACAGACCTATTTTATATTTTATTTGGAAACTGCCCCAATAAGTTGCTGAGAGCCTCACTAAGTAGCTGAGGCTGGCTTCAAACCCTTGTGATCCTCCTGTCTCAGCCTCCCAAGTGCAGGGATTACAAGTGTGCACCACCACGCCCAACTTATTCTTTATTTTGAAACAGGTTCTCATTAAGTTGCAGAAGGCCTCACTAAATAGCTGAGGCTGGCCACAAACCCTGATCCTTTTCTCAGCCTCCCAAGTACCGGGATTACAAGCATGCGCCACCACGCCCAGCTTAAATAATAAATATTTTTAAGAGCCCTCTTGTGCCCAGAACACAGTGCGCTGGGCAGAAGATGGCCAGGATAAACATCCTGCCTTTATGAAATTTCCATTCTAAAGAGGAAGAGGAAAAAACACAAGGAACATTTAGATTTATGCTTATTTTCCTTCCCATATACCTTTAAAATTTGTTTTAATTTGTTGAAAATCATTTACTAAAAATTGATGCCTTATCTTTTATTGTTTTTTATTTTATATATTAAAATGTATGGAACTGTGCCTAGGCTCATTTTTAGATTGTGGTTTTGATATTTTGATGATGGTATTTAAATATAATTGGTATCCTTTAAAAAATAAAAAATATAAATTTTCATTTTAATATGTTTTTTTCTTTGTGGTACTGGGGATGGAACTCAGGGGCATTCTACCTCCAAGCTACACCTCCAGCCCTATTTTTTATTCTTTATTTTGAAAAAGGGTCTCACTGAGTTATAAAGGGCCTCACTAAGTAGTTGAGGCTGGCCACAAACCACGATCCTCCTGTCTCGGCCTCCCAAATGCTGGGATTACAATCTTGTACCACCATGCCTGGCTCTCAATATATGTTTTTATTTTTTTATTTTTATTTTTTTGGTGGTACTGGGTTTCCTGGAAGCCCTTCTACCTCTGGGCTACACTCCCAGACCTATTTTTACATTTTATTTGGAAACGGGGTCTCCTAAGCCAGCACGTGCGGCTGGCTTTGAACCTGCGTAATCCTCCTGTCTCTGCCTCCCAAGTGTGGGGATTACAAGCGTGCGCCACCACGCCCGGCTCAATATATGTTTTTATAATAGGTATTATCCTCAGTATTAATAGAGAAACATAATTCATAATATATGCCACTACATATATTATCTAACTGTATTTACAAATCCATATTTGATGTCTGGTCATATTTTGTGTGTGTGTGAGGGGGTCTGGGGATGGAACCCAGGGACATTTTATCTCTGAGCTACACCCCCTGCCCTATTTTTTTTTTATTCTTTATTTTGAAACAAGGTTTCACTGAGTTGCAGAGGGCCTCACTAAGTAGCTGAGGCTGTCTGAGAACTACATCCTCCTGGCTCAGCCTCCTGAATGCTGGGATTACAAGCATGCGCCACCATACCCGGCTTCTGGTCATATTTTCATATGCCATGTTATATATAGCATATATTAGATGCTATTGATTCCAACTATGTTGTAGTAATATTATATGCATTATATATTTATGCCAATTAATGAATAGGCATATGCTTGATTATACTTAATTACACGTATATAGTCCCATACCATATGCTGATGTTGACCCCACGGTTGCCTGTGCCCCCCTCGAGTTCTCATTGGGTCTCACCTCCCAGAGGTTTCAGCACCTCTCAACAGCGCCACCCTGAGGACCAAGCCTTTACCACATGGGCTGCTGGAAGATTTTCAAGATCCAAACTGTAGGAGCCCCTAAGACCTTCAGGCAGATTACAACAGCCTCCATAGGAAACGCGTTCACTAAGCTGACCCCATTGGCTGAAACTTCAAAATATAAAGAGACTCTGACCACTCTCTGACCACTTCGTGCCTGCCACTCTCACCTAGGTACTCAGCATCTCTTGCCTGAATCACTGCATTAGATTCCTGACTGGTATCCATCTTCCACCGTTCCCTAGGCAGCACTGGCGCAGTCGGCTCCTGAGCCAGCCTCTCTGGTCATCATAGGAAGTTTCCATTACATTAGTTACTTCTGCTCAAACTCGTCACCAGCTCCCTGTCTCCATGAAGGTGAAAACCAAAGTCTTCCCTATGTCCTACAAAGCCCTCTGGGACCTGGCTTATCAAACTTCCCTGACTCCAACAGGACTCCCCCCTTGCCCCAGCCCTGGGAGGAACCATTCACGGCCTCTGTACTGTTCCTTCAGCAGGCTCAGCAGCTGCTAGCACAGGACCTTTGTACCTGCTCTTCTGCCTGGAACGCTCTTTCCCAGAGAAGGGCCGGTGTTTTCCCCTTTCCTCGCCATCTTCCCTGGTTGCACCAACTGAAACCCTCCCTGGTCTGAGCTTCCAACCCCTCTTGTTTGGTTTATTTTTTGCTATTTGGCAGGTATCACCACATATATCACCAACATCTCTGTGATGTGTTTACTACTGTTCATTTCTCCCCTCTTCTCCATTAGCACCATTAGAAAGTGGTGCCTTCATGAAGGCAAGGATCTGGGGCTGTTTATCCCCTGTGTCTAGAATGATCCCCTGCACAGAGCATCTCAATAAGACCGGGAGTCCCCCGGGTGGTGCACGCTTGTAAACCCAGCACTTGGGAGGCTGAGACAAGAGGATTGCACAGGTTCAAAGCCAGCCTCAGTGTGGGGAGCCATTGAGGCTTTCCCCTAAATTAATGTTTCAGACTCAGCTGACTGTCCTTCTCCCAGAGTCAACAAGGTTTGGAGTCATTGAAAGTTCAAAGTAAAAGGTCTGAGAGAAGATCAGGTGGTGATGGCACGAGGGTGCTGATTAACCTATCTGTAACGTATGTGCTTTGGATTGGTCTTTATTGTATTCTGGTGGTGGTAGCACGAGGATTTTGATTGACCTGTGACTGTATAAATACCTCTGGAAAAACAAACCCAGCGTCAGCAATAGAGAATACTGACCCAGGAGTAGTCATTGACCAGTAGAGATATTGACCCAGGAGCAGGGGTCGGCCAGTAGAGATAGTAGGCTGGCGCCCCCCCCACATTAGAATAAATTAAATATTCTGAGAATCAAATTCTTAGAGTTGAATTCTTCATCCTCACGCCTCTCTTCAGAACCCTTACTTTTGCCAGCTGGCTCAGGCACCTCAGCTACTGAGTGAGGCTCTCAGCAACTTAATGAGACCCTGTTTCCAAATAAAGTATAAAATAGGTCTGGGAGTATAGCCTAGTGGTAGAAAAGCCCCTGGGTTCTATTCCCAGTACTACAAAAATAAAAATAAAAATAGAAAGCTGACAATGTAGCACCACTGGGTTCAATCCTCAGTATCACAAAATAAATTAAAAATTTCTAAATAAGTCTTTGTTATGTAGAAGAGTCAGCAAGTCATCCAAATGGAAGTTTGGACTAACAGGATTCACAGCACTTTCCCAAGACCCAGCTACATTCCTCTCTGGCTTCCACGAGACACTCTGCACCCTTAACTTCAATTCTTTCTGTTTAAACCGGCTTCAGAGACTTTTAAGTCTCACAGCCAGAAGAACCCAAACTCACATAAAAACCACAAGTGTTAACACACGAAAGGAAACTTAGAGAACTGTGACAGTCCGGGCACTTCCTTTCCAAACTTGAAAAGGCAAAGGAGCTGAATTCTCATATTTTTTCCAAACTTGAATTTATAACCAGCTGTCTGATTTAAAAAGCATCAGAAGACCATCAAAGCGAACAGGTCTTGCATGTGTGTGTGGGCGCGTGCACACGTGTGCATGTATCTGTGAATGCTTGCATGCAAATGTGTTTAGGGATTGAACCCAGGGCCATTCTACTTCTGATATATACCCCCCCAGCTCTATTTTTTTTTTTTTTTTTGGTGGTACTGGGGTTCCTGGAAGCCCTTCTTCCTCCGGGCTACACTCCCAGACCTATTTTATATTTTTGAAACAGGGTCTCTTACGCCAGCGCGGCTGGCTTCGAACCTGCGCGATCCTCCTGTCTCCGCCTCCCAAGCGCGGGGATTACAAGCGTGCGCCACCACGCCCGGCGTCCCCCAGCTCTATTTTATTTTTATTTTGAAACAGGGTCTTACTAGGTTGCAAAGAGTCTCCCTACTTACTGAGGCTGACAGAAAACTTGTGATCCTCCTGTCTCAGCCTCCCAGGTACTAGGATTACGCTTGTAATCCCAGCATTCGGGAGGCTGAGACAGGAGGATCGCAGGTTCACAGACAGCCTCAGCTACTTAGTGAGGCCCTCTGCAACTCAGTGAGACCCTGTTTCAAAATAAAGAATAAAAAAATGGGGCAGGGGGTGTAGCTCGGAGGTCAAATGCCCCTGGGCTCCATCCCCAGACCCGCAAAAAAAAAAAAAAATCTTGAGTAGGGAAAAGAAGTTCCTTTCTCTAAAATAAAACAACCCAGAACAATGACAGAAAAATAGCATGGTATTTTATATTCACTTTATAGTCAGTAACGAAATAAGGAGTTCCAATAGAATGAGGTTCGAGGGCCTATTTGTCTGAATATCCTTGGGACAGTTCATTCTTTGTAATAGGAGACAGTCAGGAAGTCAGCGACCTACCTCCTACCTGAGATAAATTTTTTAAACGGCTATAATTTTTTAGAATGTGCAGATATACCTCTGGTGCATCTAATGAGTGTTTAGCCAATGCCTTGTGCACACAGCCGTCTTCAATTTCCAGAACAGAACCAGAAGCAACTGAAAGTTGGGCTAGGGTGAAACTTTCCCGCCTGGCGGATAAATGGGCTGTTTGTCCCTCGGAAGCAGGTTTGCAGAATTGGGCTGTGATCAACGTGAGAGGCAGGTGCTGAGATCAAAACTAACCAAACAAAATGTGGCTTTCTGGGTACCTCCTCTCCCTTCCTATTCAGTAATTGCTAGGGCCGACTTGTAGGAAGGACAAGGAGAAGAAATGAATCAGAGATGAAAGGTTATGTAAATCAAAATTTGTGTCCCTTGCTGGGCGTGGTGGTGCACGCTTGTAATCTCAATATTTGGGAGGCTGAGACAGGAGGATCCAGCTTCTTGGTCAGCCTCGGCTACTTAGTAAGGCCCTCTGGAACTTAGTGAGAGCCTGTTTCAAAATAAAGAATCAAAAATAGGGCTGTAGGTGTAGCTCAGAGGTAGAATGCCCCTGGGTTCAACCCTCAGCAACACACACAAACACACACACACACACACACACACACACACACACACACACAGTGTCCCTCCCCAATTTAAAAACACAAATTCTTATCTCTTTTGGGCTCGTTCCCTTCTGTGTATCAAAAAATCCAATTAGCTCCTTTAAGCCAATGAAAAGCGAAAAATTTCCTGTTAGAGGCCAGGAAGCAGAGACAGACTTAGGGCTCCACCTGCAGCTGCTAAAAGAGGCACAGATAACAATCACCAGGGAGCACTTGAGGAATCTGTGTGTATTTTATCGTGCCCCGGTTTAGTTGGTTTCACCCTTTAAAACGTCTGCGGTTATATTCAAGGAGCACATTTTTGTTCCGTCTTCACCTGTGAGACTGACAGCTTACATACTATCTTCTCCTTCAGAGAGGTGATTAGCTATTGGTGATCTTTATTAGTATTGGTGAAAGCAGAAGGCACAGCTTTCCTTCCTTCTCTCTCTCTCTCTCTCTCTCTCTCTCTCCCCCCCTCTCTCCCCCTCCCCCTCCCTCTCCCTTTCTTCCTTCCTTCCTTCCTTTATTTATTTTCAGTACTGGGGATTGAACCCAGGGGCATTCTATCTCTGAGCTACACCCCCATCCCGATTTTTTGTTCTTTAATTTTTGAAACAGGGTCTCACTGAGTTGCAAAGGGCCTCGCTAAGTAGCTGAGGCTGTCTGCGAACCGCGATCCTCCTGTCTCAGCCTCCCAAATGCTGGGATTACAAGTGCGTGCCAACCATGCCCGGTTGCCTTTCTTCAACTTAGAAAGCACCGTGAAGGTGGCAAGGATGCTAACATTTTATTTTCTAAGTGGAAAGAGAAATAGGCCATTTTATGACTACAAATGTTGCCTCTATAAGGCAAGAATCCTGTGTACCCAGATGCTCTTCTGTCACGAAGAGTTTTCTGTCGTTTCACTGTGAGATTTTGAGAGCTCTCCATCCCCCAGGCATCATGCCAGCACTGGTGTCCCAGGGTGTCCCCTCCAGGGTGGTCTGTTCCCTAAAGGTGGAGGCTCTGGCCCCCCTTAGGACCAACCTCCCTCCCCACGTTGTACTTCAGGCATCTCTTACCTTTTCCTCCCCATCTCTCTACCTATCTCTCCCTCTCTTTTACTTCTTGCCTATTTTTCAGGTTCTCGTAGGACCAAGGGGCAGGCACCGTGCGGGAGAGAGGCCCCTCTGTCCTGCTTCTCTTTTGGTTGCCTTTTTGCTTGGGAGGAGCTGGTTTGATCTCGCTGAGCCTCACTTCCAAGAATCTACAGTATTAACACCTGCCCGTGAAGATACGAGCTACTTTATGGCACACCCATCAGCTATTTAAGCGTTACCAAAGAAACCATTATGGGAGTAATTGATCTGGCTGATGAAATATCACCTATTTCCTTCTCTGGCCAGGGGAGAGGGAGGAGAGAGAGAGATGGAAACCCATGTGGTCTGTATCCCAGTGAGACCGGCATAGTCCATGATACCTCCTCTGTCTCTGCCACTTGCTGAGGCTGTGCCGCTCCCTCCAGTCTTGAGCGGTGGAGGACAGCCAGCTGAGAGGCTTCGCTGTGCTGCAATTTGGGCTTCTGTCTCACTGCTGATTTCTTTTCTCTTGCGTGCTTTGCCCAACGAGTTTGCTCTGCATGCCCTAAACGGCTTACAGTAAGCCCGTGAGGAGAGAGCAGGCTGTCCCGAGGACGAGAACAACATGGACCCACCCGGCAACGGCTTGGCCGGGTGTTGTTTTTCCAAAACTGGTGTCTCATCTCCTTTGTTATCCTCTCAGAATGTTGGCTGGAGTTTCCAGAGAGTTTTGGACTCTGCCATGTCACCCACTCTGTGACAGTCCATCTAATCCTGCCTGGCTTTGATCACAGTTTCTTTCTTTCTTTAAATACCAGCGTTCAACGAGCTCACTCACATACCATAAAAACACAATTTTGTGATTCTTAGTATGTTTGAGTTGTGCAGACACCACCACCATTGATGTCAGTTTTTCAACATCCTAAAAAGAAAGGCCTGGCCCATTGGCAGCTGTTCGCTCTTTCTTTCCCCATTCCAGTCCCTTCACATAAATGAAATCACATGTGACCTTTTGTGACTGGCTTCTTTCACTTAGCAGTGTTTCCAAGGACCATCCATATCAGCATTGGCAACTCTATCCTTTTTTTATAGCTGAATAGTATTTCATTGTATGAATATGGCACTGGTATATCCCTTCATCAGCTAAAGAACACTTGAATCACTTTCACCTTTTGGCTATTGGAAATAATAATGGTATAAACCTTTGTATAATGTGGACATATGATTTCATTTCTCTTGGGTCTCTACCTAGATAAGGAATTGCTGGGTCATCTGGTAACTTTACATTTAACTTCTTGGGAAAGTGACAGAGTGTTTACTAAAGTGGTTATATAACTTGACATTACCACCAGTAATGCACAATGATTCCAGTGTCTCCGAATCCTTACAGCTCACCCCAGGAGTTATCCCTGCATGGGTTTTTATTACACTTCTTGGATTTAAGCTCCCGAGGATACACACTGTCCTAAGATTGTCATAATAGCAACCATAGAACCTTACCCATGGCACATTCTGAAGAAATTCCCAAATATTGGTTGGGCGTCCTTTTTATTGTAATCAGTTACTAGTCCTAACTAGAAGATAAGCCTACTTCAGGAGAAAATACAGATTTAATTTCACATGCTCCAAAGAACCTAGCACATAAAACAGCTACCATTTATTGAGCACCTAGTGGATTCTTACCACATACGATCTTGTATTTTTAGAGGAACTAAAACCACAAGATCCTGTTTTAGATGATCCATGTCTCACTGAGACCTAGATTACTCAGCCAAGTACTAATCAGCAAAGCTGAAATTCAGACTCAAGTTTTCATCGAATCATATCGTCCTTCATGGCGAAGGAATTCTATTGAGAGAGGAGAGAGAGAGAGAGAGAGAGAGAGAGAGAGAGAGAGAAAGAAAGAGGGAGAGAGAGAAAGAGATGCTCACTTGAGGTGTCCTGATCACACTCTAAAATAGATTTCCCAAAGGCAGGATCAATGTCTTATTTCATATTATTGTACATGTACATGTGCTAATTAAAAATAAAATCAGTTATGTAAATTTTGGAAAGTAATATAATGACTAATAAGCTGAAACATACAAAGTAAGGTATTGTTATCCCAGTCTAGTTCAATCCTGATTCACGGCTCATCCGATAATATTAAGGTGAGCACAGAAGCAGGCGCCCATGAACACAGCTACAGCTGTAGCCTGGGCTAAATCTCGCTTAAATCCCCCAAAAGTTGGCCCCTGGGTCTCCAAAAGTCACCGCAAGGGAATCACAAAAGCCCTGCCTCTTCAGCCCTCATCCCTAGAGCCCAAAGGCCAGGCGGCGTCCTTCAGTCGGCACCACCAGCTGTCAGAAAAGGAGAACAGCTAAAGAGGCCTTTGCCCCTAACAAACATGGCCGCCCTTGGGCTTCAGGGTTAGGGCGGCAAAATGTGATCACGTGAGTATAATCTCGTTCTTCATTGGTCACATCTTAAAGGAGGGCGGGACACGATAGCCCAGCGGGAACCGGTCTTAAAGGAACCGCCGCCGAGCTCTCCCGAGTTCCGCCCACGGGACTGGACGGGCGCGGCGCCGCGCGGCCCTTCTGCCCCTCCCGCGCGGGACGGGGGCGGGCGCTCGGGGGCGGCGTGTCGGGGAGCCGTGGGGACCGCCGGCCGCCGGCAGCAGCTCGACCCCGAGGGGGTTAACCCGGAGCCGGCGGCGGCGCGGCGGGAGAGCGCGGGCTCGGGCGGCCGGCGGGGACGCGGCGGGCGCGGCGCGGGATGGAGGACGGCGTGGCGGGGCCCCGAGTCGGGGCGGCGGCGGAGGCGGCCGAGGCGCGGGCGCGGCCCGGGGTGACGCTGCGGCCCTTCGCGCCCTTCTCGGCGGAGACCCAGGCGGACGAGGGCGGCGACTGGAGCTTCATCGACTGCGAGATGGAGGAGGTGGACCTGCAGGACCTGCCCAGCGCCACCATCGCCTGCCACCTGGACCCGCGCGTGTTCGTGGACGGCCTGTACCGGGTGAGGCCGTCGGACACTTGTTGCCGGGAGGCGGCGGCCGCGGTCTGGGCCCGGGGCGGGCGCTGGGCACCCGGGATGCGCGGCCGCGTCCCGGTCCGCGAGCGCAGCCCGGGGTCCGGGCTCCCAAGCGCTTCCCAGCGACGCCCTGCGCCCCGGTGATGCTGGGGCGGGGGACGACAGAGTGCTGGCGTCTAGACCCCGGGGGGCAGGCTGGCACCCGAGATGGCAGGGGAGCCCCCCAGGCGGCGGGGGCGCGAGGCACAGTCCGCATTCATTCACTCGTTAGAGGAGGGGGTCACCTCATTCACGGGGAGGAGGAGACAGACGCGGAGCAGCGGCGACGTGACTCACTGCTCATAAATAGGACGAGGCTCCGCATTCTCAATCTGCACTATTGGAAGAAAAGCCAGTGTTTGGGTGAGGATATCCGTGGTTGCTCATTAGTCTGCGGTTGACTGGCCAGTTTCGGTCGAATGGTATTGGCGGGGAAGGGGACCATTTTCTCAGCCTTGCGAAAATTTAGCCAGGAAATCTTGCTCCCCGGAAGGAGTGAGATGCTACCAGCACGGACACTCAGTACCCTGGGAGTTGATCCCTTCCCCCCAATCCAGGCAGTGTAGACACTTTGGAGGGTGAGGGGGCAGGTATGAGTAATCAATGATGGTGGTGGGGAGGAGGAATTTATTCCAATCTTCAGTTACTGTGCAGAATCAAATTTGGACAGTGTAGGCGTTGCAGAAGGAAACCTGCCTTTGAGAGCTGCCCCATGAAGGGAGCAGCTGTCAAGAAAAGAGATGTTTTCAGTACTTGGCTCTGGGTCCGCGCTGCTGTCAATGAACTGTAGTTGGAGGCAGCTGCCAAGAGGAACAAACGCCACTGAGGAGCTGGGAGTGGTGCACTTACGTCTCATTTATTGATAATTGATACGCCTGTTTGCTTTCAGAAAGGATTTGCGATGGCCGCGTAAACTTCTGGGCATGCTTTCTAGAGCAACAATTGTCACCAGCTCAGGGTCCTTCTTCAGGAAGCCGGTTTTCTTGGCAGGCTAAGCATCTTCTTAGGTGTCCCAGGCTGTCTTTCCCTGAAGCAAGAGCGAGTCATATAAAAGTGCATTTATTAGCTTGGGGATCCAGCAGTTCAGAGTTTTTATATTCTCCCAGTGTGGGCGACAATCCAGAAACTGCATTGTTATAAAGGTTTGCCCATTTTGCTTGCTGTTCATTTCAGTCTTGATTGAGACCCTGCTGTGGGCTAGGCTTGGTCCTAGGATCTAAGGATACATCAGTGAATACAATTGGTATTTTTGCTTTCAGAACTGATGGAGAAAGCCGACAATAAACAGATGTCAAATATATCAGAAGGTGCTCCTGGTAATGGGAAAAGGAAAACTTGGGGCTGGAGGTTGGGGAAGGAAAGAGATTGTTGGTTTATATCAGATTATCAGGGAAGGTCTAAGAAAGCAGTACTTTGGAGACAGTTTGTTTATTCTCTGCTATTGACTGGACTCCATGTTCCAGGCAGAGTTTCAGGCCCAGAGGATAGAGTTGGTGAACACACCAAGCACCCCGCTTTCATGGGACTTGGCTTCAGGTGGTTGGGAAGGTGTAGCCATTGCATAAAAGAAGCAAATGAACACGGTGCTTTTTCGTCTCTTTGGTCCTGGGGATTGAACCCAGGGACATTCTGCCTCCAAGCCACACCCCCAGCCCTGTTTAGTTTTTTTTTTTTTTTTTTTTTTTTTTTTTTTTTTTTTAAACAGAGTTGCTGACAGTCTCACTAAGTTGCTGAGGCTGTCCTTGAACCTGCGATCCTCCTATGTCAGCCTCCCAAGTACTGGGATTACAGGTGTGCACCACCACGCCCAATGGACAAGGTACTTAGACACAGGTCCCTTGGTATCTGCGAGGGGTTATTGGTTCTGGAAAACCTCTTGGATACTAAGAATTCGTGTATGCTCAAGTCTTGTATACAGCGGTATAGTAAGTAGGTGGACTGCATTTTTCATGACTCATGACAAGAAAAAGTCTGTCCCTATTCAGTGCTGATGCAGTTTTTTTTTTTTTAAACCATAGTTTTGATTCAAGATTGGTTGACTGCAGATGCGGAACCCGCAGATACAGAGGGCTAACGAACGTGGTGGCAGGTGTGATGGAGACTAGAACACAGGACAGTGGGATTGACAGCGACAAAGTGGGGCCCGGGTCATGGAGGTCACGTCCTAACAGGGTCACGCGCTGTCGTGTGTGGTGTTTGGAGAGGTCTTACTGAATAACCAGTTAATGGGGGCGGGCTGGAGGGCATCTCCAGGGGGAGTCCTGGTCTGCAGCCTCGAGCCACAGCCAGAAACTGGAGCTGGAGGAGGAAGCAAGGTAACCGGAACTGGAGGAGATGCTGCCAATAGCCCAAGACGGGAAGGCCTGGAGCAGGCCGGAAAGAAGTACCCCAGTCCTCCAATCTACTGCAGAGCCCAGAAGACCTTCAGGAGGGGGCCAGCCTAACAGGGCCCAGAGAAGGTCAAGGAACGCTGTGGGGACAATGCGGGACAGGGACACACACAGAAGGCTCAGCGTGGAGCCTCTTTTAGATGGAGTGGCTCAGGAGTGTGGCATGAGAGGTGGCAGGTGGCGACCGGGGTCAGAGGAGAAGCCAGGGAAGGGTCCCCGGAGGGCCTTGGGGGCCAGGGTACATGTCAGATGTTCTAATTGCAAAGCTGGGCAGAGTGTGGCTCATGGGGGAGGGATGTGGGTGGGCCCAAGAGGAAGCAGAGGGGCAGGCTGGGAGGCAGTTGTCATGGTCGGGGAGATCAGAGGCTCATTGCTTTAGGGGGTGGTGTTGGACAAGGAGGAAGGGACCGAGCTTCCATCGAGCCTCTCCTTCTCCATCCAAAGCCTCAGAGCTCCCCAGCAGGGGTGGGGGGCTCCATGCACTGTTGCTTATTGGTAGGATCCTGGAAGATTTTCATCAATAGGGAAAAAACGTAAACCCCACTGGGATACTAAGGGATTCCAGGCTCTACGGGCAGATGGCTTTGAGCAGTAAGGCAACCCAAGAGCTACAGCGTGGGACTTCATTGGTAAGCCTTCCAGCAGGTGGATGTCTCTCATTAAGCTGAAACAATTCCTCTGGGAAGATGTGGTTTCTGAGTTTTAACTTGAAGCCGTAGTATTTGAAAGGATACGCTTCCTTTAGGCTAGACGGTCACCCTCAGGCGGTGTAATGAAAATGTGAGCACACGTTAGGTTGGTGGTGGCCACCCCGGAGGAGACGGTCATTAACTGCAAGGCTCACACAAGTCCCTGGGGAACTGGCAGCAGCCTCCGTCCTCGGCCAGTCGGTTGGGGGCTACCCGACCGCCTTAAACCTGTTTATGTATGGGTTCACACAAAGAAATACACCTGAGCTACTCATTCATTTGAGGATCTACCTGGGAAGTTGTTTTATAACCATTAGCAGTTGAGTCTGATAAGTAAGATTAGTCTTGTTAGCTAAATCATCATCAATTATGCCAACAATTTAGCAGGAATTCGTGAATGTTTATCTAAAAGGAACAGAAACTATATTATTAATTTTAAATGTAGAGTGACACCATTACAAATGAATGAAAGCTCTAAAACAAGATTATTTTCTGTGTGTACAGGTGCTAGTGCATTATATTCCGTTATGTGCCCTACACATTTCATGAACCATTTTTCCACTTAGTGAAGTGGTGCCTTGAGGCAGTAATTGACACGTGGGAACGCTTTAGATTGTGAGCAGTGGGGACCGTGCCCTGGATCGGGGATTCGCTCCGCCATCACCAGCTGACCAGGAGTTTCAGAATCCTCAAATCGTGTTCTTTAAGTTTCCAAATAGTCAACTGAGTTCCAGTCACGGAAACACATGCCCTTTTTGCAGTTGTCTGTAAAGCATTGCCTGGAGGCTACGTCAGAAAACCATACAAAAACCTACTCTCTTCTAGTCGGTAGTGTACTTACTTCTCTTTAAAAGGAAAAGTACCCACTTAAGGTGTGTGTGTGTGTGTGTGTGTATAATAACAAAATATTCCAATTGGCATAAAAGGAATTTAAGTGATGTCCTTACATTCTTCACATCAGGCTGCCCAGGTGATTTGAGCCCTAGCTGCACTTTAGCATCTCAAAGAAGCCCTGAGGAACTCCCTGTCCAGGCCAACCCAGACCACCTCCAGGCATCCCCTGGGCAGCTCCCTAGGTAATTCTTTTAGTCAAGGCTGAGACTGATGTCCCCGTTAGAAGGGTTTTGGCCTGATTGAAGGCATTATTGTGCCTTAAAAAAAATAACTGAACAATTTCAAAGTGGCTTCCACCTCTAGCAGGATGACTTACCCTGCCTGTGACTCTTAGCGTCTAGAATGGGAGCCAGGCTCTTAGACTGGAGGATCCCTCCTCTTGGTGTGCCCTTTGACCTAGAAGCCTGCAAACAGGATTAGTGGGCATCAGCTGGTGGGCTCAACCGTGGGCAAGCGACCCTGAGATCGGAGCATCTCACCCTAAGGGCATGGTGCCTGCCTTCACTTTTATAATGCTGCACCCAAGACAGACCACAGATGTGGTTTTCCAAAACATGTCTGTTGGTAGACGAGACATCATCTCCTGGCAGTGATTTGGGGATCTCAGGTGACGTGATTTTAGGGTCTACGGTGGTATAGCCCTTGTGCTCAGCTTCCACTCTGAGCTTCCATAGCGCTGGCTGCATTTCTGCCTGCTCCTGTTCCAAATCACTTCCTGTAGCATATTGTTAACCGTGACCCGCCAACAGGACAGTAACAGTTGGCAAATCCAGGCAATTTTATGCCATTTTCACTTTTTATCCGGGTGTGAAGGGGAGGAGTGTGATTCCTCAGATTTACTTCATGGATAAAATTTACCCTTAAGTGACCCGATCTCCAATATGGTAGAGTTCAATTTATTTGGGTGTGTTTAAAAAAAAATCCATATGTTACATATGTGCTAAGTTTGTTTTAGAATTTGCCTTCTACCTTCATCATTTGGGAATTTCTGACTCATAGCAAATCCAATGCTTTTTACATGCGTAGGTATTTTTTAGAACCCCACCGCCTCGTTCCCTCTTCAGCTCAGCCAGCCAGCACCACACATTGCTCAGAGCGTTTTTACTTGGGGCGCAGTGGCTCTAAATGTTACAGCCCCACATCTATGGATTTCGCAGGCCTCGGGACAATTACATAAGGGAACAGAAAAATAGGCTTTGCAGGCGAGCAGCTTAGAGAAAGCAGAGGCTGGCCGTTCCTGTGTTTATAGTTCAGGCTGTTTCCTTTATCTCTTTGTTTCTCTCCTTTTTAAAAAATGTAATCAGAGGACACAATCCACTCTTTTCATCTGAGCCTCCTCCAGGGGGCTGGTTTGCTGTGCGCCTCTGTGGAGAGGCCCAGGAGGCAAGGGGAAGGCGGAGGCCCAGCCAGGAGCATCCAGGAGAGGGAAGGCACCCAGCGCCTCTTTAGAACCCAGTATCGGAGTGTATCCCGTGGTTCGCTTCCTCAGAAGCAAGTCAGCAAGTGCAGGTCCCCGCAGGGCAGCGGGGGGCCGCAGCCTGGAGCACCGGGGCGGATCACTAGCCAGCTGTCTCCTGCCTCCACACTGAGATGTGGGCTGCTCCATTTTTTTCTTTAGAAACATGTTGGACTTCTGTGGAGCAGTTCATGTTCAGAAACGTCTGTTGAAGGGCCCTAACTCAGTGGTAGAGGGCTTGCCTTGCATGGGCGAGGCCTGGGTTCAATCCTCAGCATCTCAAAATAAATAAATAAATGTTTATTAAGGTTTCTTTCTGATTTTTTTTCTTTTTAGACTTAACTGCATGCAAGAATACAATAAACCTCCACAACTTAACATAAAATAACCCCCTGGTGGGACGATAGCTAGGTTTTGAAGTTTCTGAGCATCCTAAGCGCGTTATCCACACATTTCTGAAAGGACAGCTCGAGGAGGCGCCGAACCGCTGTAGCCCGGGAAGGTCCAGTACTTTTCCTTTCGTTGCTGATTTCGGCAGGTACGGTATGGAATTCCCACGTGCAGCCGTAATTAGCACTGTAGAGAGAGGCATTTGAGGTTGGCCTGAATTTAGAATTAGAAGACAAAAATGTTATTTAATTCAGAGAGCTAATTTTGGATTGTCTTCCCCTAACATAACAATGGTATGCCTGGCGTTCTCGCTGTGTTCAAGTGCTCGGGCCGCTGTTGCACACGACCACAGACAGGTGGGTGAGGGGGCTCCGACACAGCCGCTCATCTTCCCACGCTTCCTGGTCCTGGCGTTGGTCAGGGGGCCGCATGGCCACTTCTGGTGAGGTGCCCAGCTCCACGCCTTCTTACTGCGTCCTGCAGGGTCCCTCCTCGGTGTGGGGAGATGTGAGCACTGGTGCCTCTTCCTGGAAGGACGCTAGTCTTGTTGGAGCAGGACTCTGGCCTTGTGACCGCATTTAACTTTACTTTCTTAGAGACAACATCTCCAAACACAGGCACAGCGGGGGTTAGGGCTTCAGCACACAGATATGGGGAAGGGGACATGTGCAGTCCATAAGAATCACCTCTGTATCTTTTGTTCATCTCCGTGCTTTTCTTAAGGATAATAAAATAGTTCCCATTCACTAGTACCAAGTGCATTATTTTGTACTCTAAGCACACCATTTATGTAACAAATATTTTGTTTTTCCAAGAACACTATGAAATAGGTAGTGGCTTCATCCCCAATCGACAGATGTGGAAGCTGAGGTCAGGTGTTGGCCCAGGGACCCATCCGAGGTCATCAGTCCCATGACTCAGCTAGCCAGAGCTAAGGCCACATCTGGGACACTCGGCATCTCCTGGTATGACAGTAATGCACAGGGGTTCCTCTGTCATCACATCTTATTTACATCTTAGGACAGCTTGGTGAAGAAAGTACTTTTATCCCCAGGACCCTGAGGTTCCCAGGAGCAGCCACCGTCATCCCTGTGGTCTGTTATATTTCACGGGTAGCTCTGAGCACTTAATAGGCACAGCGGTCCCCTTAATGAGACCAATTCATGCAGAAAGCAAGGCCGGGGCAGGCCTGACCCTCAAGCCAGGCTGACCTGGCGCCGCTGCTTTACACCTCACTTCATTCCTTTATTGACTCAGCAGATCTTTACCTGGCACCAGCCACATTCTGAGCACCGTTCTGGTTGACGACCAGTGATGGGAGACCAGTTTCTCTGCTTAAGGCCTGACCCCCTCAGTTGTTGAACAAGGACAGCAGTCCCTACCACAGCCCAGGGAAGCCGTGGAGGAGGGTACTGTCCCGGGCAGGACTTGGCGAATGACCAGCACCCTCTCTCGCTCAATGGGATGAAGGAAGGCTAGCAGGGAAATAACAAAATTAATTTTTTTTTTTTTTTTGGTATCGTGTGCCATGTAGCTCTAACTAAAGAGCTTTATATGCTGGGCATGGTGGCATATATACTTGTAATCCCAGCATTTGGGAGGCTGAGACAGGAGTTTCTGGGTTCAAGGACAGCCTTGGCTACTTAGTGAGGCTCTTTGCAACTCAGGGAGACCCTGTTTCAAAATAAAGAATAAAAAATAGGGCTGGGGGTGTAGCTTGGAGGGAGAATGCCCCTGGGTTCCACCCCAGTACTGCAAAATAAATAAATAAATAGAGCTTTATAGATCAGTAACAAACCATATGATGTCTTTGGGTAAGTTAACCTTTTCAGATCTCAGGTACTTCACGTGTCAATCAAGCAGGTTGAGTTAGATAATCTCTGAGGTCATTTCTGGCCTTAAAACTGTGCGCTCTGCATTCTTCTAACAGTGGAACACAGTTGGTTTGCCCCGTGCCCTCCCCCAAGGTTCAGTCAGACTTTTCCAAGTGGGAATTTGCTTAAAAAGAGAATTTCCGAGAGTAGAGGGAGAAACACCCCGTGATTCCAGGTCTCTTCCACCGCCTCCCACCCTGCCGTGTCCTGCACCGGCCTGTCTTCTGGTTTGTGGCTAAAGAGAAGGTTCAGTTTCGGTCACTTAAACCTTGTGTCTCTCATTGATCTTGGATGTTTGTGCAAGGCTGGTCTGAGATGACCCCATGTCCGAGGGGGTCAGCGGTGCTAATTCTGTCCAGTTACCACTTGAAGGTTTGCCAAAGATACGGCCTCATGGTGCCAGCAAGCTGGAGTGGCATGGTTTTCTAAAAAGTCAATTATTCAGACTCCCCCAAATGTCATGGTTGCTTTTTCTGATTAAAGAATGACAACGTGTCAGTTTGTCTATCTTGGCTTATGCCTGTCATCCTAAGAAAATCCTCTCCTCTCCCCTCCTCTTTTTTCTCCTCTTTCCTTTCTTCTTTTCTTTTCACGATGGGATCTCACCATGTTATCCAGGCTGGCCTTCACCGCTGGCTCAAGTGATCCTCCTGCCTCAGCCTCCTGAGTGGCTGTGACTGCAGGCTCGTGCCGCCACACTGAGCTAGGGAGATTCTTAGAAGCACCTCCTTCCTCTCTTAGTTTTGGGTGATAAATGATAAAACTGGTAACTAGACAATTAATTATAAATACCCTACTTATTTATCACTTACCATTTGCGCCAAATATTTTATGTACATCATTTCTCTTTTAATCCTTATTTTTTGGTGGTACTGGGGGTGGAACCCAGAGGCTTTCTACCTCCCGCTATACTCCCAGACCCATTTTATATTTTATTTAGAAACAGCGTCTCACTAAGTTGCTGAGAGCCTCACTAAGTAGCTGAGGCTGGCTTCGAACCTGCGCGATCCTCCTATCTCAGCCTCCCAAGCGCGGGGATTACAAGCGTACACCATCACGCCCGGCTTTAATCCTTTTTTATAACCTTATATGATACATATTTATTGGCTGCGCATTTTATAGGTGAGAAAGCCCTCTCGATAATATTCGTTATTGGTTGCTCGTTTTATAGGTGAGTGAGACTTCTCTCTTTAGAACGTAATAAGAGCTACATTACACAATCCATTGGTCCCCGATGCTGACTCGGGGGCTCAGAGTCCCCAGCAGGACGGGACCACTGAGACCTCAACTTATTTCTCCAGCAAACAGTGACATCCCAGAGGGTTGCTGGGTGGCCTCCGGTGCGCTCACTAGGCCGGGCAGAACCAGAACTGAACGCAGGGTTCCTCTCTCAGAGCTCAATGGTTTTGGCCGGTGCCATTTAATTCAGTGTCCAATAATGCCCTCTCCTTCCCACCCCTCATAGAAGAGCCTGAAACACACAAGTAAAGGGGTGACATCTGGACTTGAGGCCAGCCACAACAGAGATAACTGGCCTCACGGGAAGGCTGGGCTTGAGACTGCTGGCAGGCTGCCAGAGGGCAGGGTGTCAGGCTCCCAGGGGCCCAGGGAGCTTGCACTGATGCCTTCAGAAGGCCAGTGGTCGCCACCAGGGGAAAGTAACTTCCTGTTGGATCCCGCCGCAGACTTAGAGTCTGTTTCAGGCATCAATGACAGAAAGTGTGCTGTCAAAAAGGGAAGGCAGGAGTAATGCCTCCTGCCAGAAAGAAAATGAGTTTGTAATTTAAACTTTGAAATGGCGAGGACCCCCCCCCCCATCTCCCATCAGGAAACCAGGCAGAGAGGAAGCTGCCACAGGATGGACTTTTTTTCTCTCTCTGAGTGACGCCGTCCCTTGGTTGGAATATGAAGTAGGGAGCCGGGTTCACCTAAGGGGAAGTGAACCTAAGGAGTTTTTAGAGGAATGACCCTCCAGCGGTGCCTCAGGGCAAGTTTATAAGGTTTTCCACTGCTCTCTCACACACAGACCAATTTGGTGCAACTTGTTTAGAATAAGACTCAAACAATCAGCACAAAAAATAAGAGAGGCCTGGGGGTATCTCTCAGTAGTAGGTATTTGCTTGGTATGCACAAGGCCCTGAGTTTGAAACCCAGCATCGCAAAAAGAAAAGAGGGAGAAGAACGTAAAGAAAATACAAGGAACTCACTCATGAAAACACTTGATTTCAGCGATAATGGGGATTCTTGAGCAGGCTTCTAGAATTAGGTTCTAACTAGATTACTCTGAAAGGGAAAGGAGGAATTGCCGCCCCGTCGGAGCTCCTGCCCTGGGACGATTCCAGATCGAGCTCCGCTTAGGCCTTGCAGTGATGACATCCCGGGCTGAGCTGAGATTCTGGCGGATCCAGAAAGCGCCTGGCTTCCCTGGTGCATCCTAGCGCCTGGATCTCAGGCGGCCCGGCTCAGCAGTCTGAAAACCCCAGACAAGCGACCAATCAGGAAATATTCTGATTGGCCACTGTTTATGAACGGGCCTGTGGACACTTACAGATGTTTGGAATGGCTCGGGGTAGATTCCTGTCAGTATCTCTCTTTCTAGAATAGCCGCAGCCATGACGCTGCTGTCAGCCTAGAGGGTGAGGTGGGCCCGGAGGAGGGCTGCATGTTGGGGGATGACTTCCCGTGCTTGTGGATGGCGATTAGACAGAAGGCAGCAGGGAGTGTTTGAATGAAACAGAGGTGCCGCCCTAGGGTGAGGGCAGTGCCCGGCATCCAGCAGCGTTGTCTTTGCACTGGTTGAAATACTTAGGACCAGAAATATTTAAGACTTTAGAGTTTTTCAGACCTTGGAATATTTGCATAGTCTATATCCATTGAGGGCCCCTGATCCAAAAATCCAAACTTAAGCATTCGATTACTGGGGTCTGGGATGCTCAACCTGGATCAGTAAAGAAAGGTCTAGATGTTGCTTTTGCCATCAGGGTGGTGCAAGAATGGAATCTAGCATGTAAATATCTGTGACAGCATTTGAGACAGGAGATGCTCAGAAAATAGTGAGTCTTTATCAAGCTTCTCACCACGATGTCAGTGAACGTATTTGGGCTACACTCCCAGACCTCTTTTATACTTTTATTTAGAAACAGTGTCTCTTAAGCCGGCACGGCTGGCTTCGAACCTGCGCGATCCTCTTGTCTTCACCACCCAAGCCTTCGCCTCCCAAGCGTGGGAATTACAAGCATGTGCCACCACGTCTGGCCAGCCATCTAGTTTTTTTTGTTGTTGTTGATTTAATTCCTGCTTATCTATTTTACTTCCTTTTTTATCCTTTGTTTTACCCACTGATTAGCGCTGGGATTGCATTAGCAGGACCACCCACTTGCAGGTTTTCTTTACAAGTGCTCTGCAGAGTGGCGGTGTGGGCCGAGGTGTGTGTTTGTGCACCCTTCTGTGCCCGCTCTCCTTTGGGGACAAATACCTTCCCTAGTTAAGAGTTGTGAGTGTTAGGTGGTTGCTGCCATCAGGAAGTGAGGAGGCTGGACCCAGGGCCAAGACACTGGGCTGTGTGATCCTGAGCAAGTCACTTAACTTCTCTGAGCCTTGGTCGCCTCATTTGTAAAGTGGGATAGTAAACACCTGCCTCATGGGCAAGTTGAGAGGATGAAAGGCAAAACTAAAGGAAGAGCAGGAATGGTAGCAGGCCCGCGGTAAGTCACCATGAGCTAGAGGCTCTATTCAGGTGATTATCGACACACCACGATCGCAGTGGCTGCGTGGTGCCGTGCCTGCCATGTGGCGGCCACGTAGGATTCGTGGAAGTGAAACCACCGTGGAAATGGCTAGTGCTGCTTTAAGTTCGTTAAATAAGAAGTCTGATTTCCCCAGGAATAACTTAGGCACTTTGGGAAGTTGCATCCATTATTCCAGGCCCGTGGGAGCTGCCGCGTTGAATTGTCTACAGTGCAGTAGGGTAGGGTGTGTGTGTGTGTGTGAAATGGGCGGATAGTTGTTTGTTAGTATTGAGACGACTGTAGATGTACAATACTGACAGATTAGCTTGGCTTATTAGCGCTCATAAATGTTTAGAAGAAGCTGTAATTTCGCAACAGTACCATGGGACTTTGTATTAAAAAGCCCTTTAATGTGAAATGAGCTTTGCTACCAGGCTGAAGGCAACTTAAGAACCTAAGCACCTTAGAAAACATTTTCGACACTGAATCGGAAAACTCCATGGCCTATGAAGTAGAAAGTCATTATTGTAAGCGACAGAAAATCTAGGCTTCTTAGCATGATTTTATTTATTAATTAACTGATTTATTTTTGCAGCACTGGGGATGGAACCCAGGGGCACTCTACCTCTGAGCTACACCCCCAGCCCTGTTTTTTATTCTTTATTTTGAAACAGGGTCTCACTGAGTTGCAAAGGGCCTCACTAAGTACTGAGGCTGTCCACGAACCGCAGTCCTCCGGTCTCAGCCTCCTGAATGCTGGGATGACCAAGCGTGATTTTAAAACATGGTAAACTGGGCGTGGTGGTACATCGTTGTAATCCCAGTATTTGGGAGGCTGAGACAGAAGGATCCCAGGTTTGCATCCAGCCTCAGTGAGGTTCTCTGCAACTTAGTGAGACCCTGTTTCAAAATAAAAAATAAAAAATAGGGCTGGGAGCGTAGCTTGGAGGTAGAATGTCCCTGGGTTTCATCCTCAGTACCACAATGAATAAATAAATAAATAAACAAACAAATAAATAAATAAATAAATAAATCATGGTATTCTGGAGCCCTAAAGGCCCGTGTTGGGTGGTGAGGTTTTTCCCTCCTCCTTCTTCCTTTCCTCTTATTCTCTCTTCCCCTTCCCTCCCTCCCTTCTCCTTCTCTCTCTTTGTTCTTAGAATGCCTTTTAGGGGAAAAACAGATCTTTTCCAAATCGTGCTAGACTCTGCTACACCTCCTGGGGCTGTGCCAGCCCGCCCCTGGCACCTAGCAGGCGGCGTCTCATCTGTCCCTAAGAGGCAGCGGGCTTGTGTCCTTTAGCTCAGAGTGCTGCCCTGGATTCCAGTAGACTGTGCATAGCCAAACCTGCGCTGTCTGCCTATGCATAGCACGCGATACCCTGCTGTGCTTTTCATTAAAGGAGCCATGATTTACAAACTCTTACCTCTGCAGTAGCCTGTCAGGATGGGGGTATCTCTGAGAGGTGCCAGGGAACTGTCCCACACCCAGGCTAACCACAGCACATCCAACCCTACCAGTGCACCAGGTCCTGGCTGTGCTGGCCGCAGGCCCTCCCTCGAGTGGCATCCCACAAGTACCCTCTACCAAGTGCCAGCTATAGATTATTACATTGAGAGTGCGCTGAGATCTGAAGAGCAATTATAAAAGCAGTAGTTGGTCGTACAAAATAAGAGTGCAAGGATTTACTAAAAGTCCTCCATTGACCGGGGATGGTGGCACACTCTTGTAATCCCAGCATTCGGGAGGCTGAGACAGGAGAATCGTGGTTCGCAGACAGCCTCAGCTACTTAGGCCCTTTGCAGCTCAGTGAGACCCTGTACAAAGAATAAAAAATAGGGCTGGGGGTGTGACTTGAAAGTAGAATGCCCCTGGGCTCCATCCCCAGTACTGCATAAATAAATAAATAAATAAATAAATAAATAAATAAATAAATAAAGTGCTCCGTCGTCTTCCCTCAGCCCTTCCCTGAGCGCCGACCTGTGGACTTTGATGCACACCCCTTCCCACACGCTTAGATGCTTGTGGTGTATGTAGAATCCAATGCGTCTGACTATGCACTGTGTATGTGGCTTTATGATACCACACTGTGTTGAACACCATATCATCATTTTGATACTTGCCTTTTAAAAATAACGTGGACACTTTTCCAGTGCACTCAATAATGGCCGGCCGGCCTTCCTTCCTTCCTTCCTTCCTTCTGTCCTTCCTGTTGACTCCGGGGGCTTTCCACCTCTGAGCTACCCCGACCCTACTTTATTTTAAAGCAGGGTCTTTCTGAGTTACCATATACTTTCCATGAACCTGCAATCCTCCCGTCTCAGCCTCTCAAGTACTGGGATTACAGGTCTGCGCCACCACGTACAGCTTACTCATTTCTGTGGATCGCCTGATGTTTTGAGGAACCCAGTTAAACCATCCCTTCCTACTAGTGGATACGTAGGTTTTTCCTCCTATTATAAATAATGTGCAAGCACATTCATATATATGTACACATATGTGTATACACATGTTTATTTACTTACGTAAATATGTTTATGAGGTGCACTTCTCGACGTGGAATTTCTGGGTTAAAGGTATGCCTTTTTATATTTTGGTGGGTACCGTCAGTATCAGCAAGCTCTCTGAAATGCTTGTGTTGATTTATATTGCCAGCATTGCCCAAGGATTCCTTTCTTCACAATCTCACCAATGCTGGAGATTAGAAATCATTCCGAATTGTTGCCAGGATCTTTGAGAGAGGGAAATAGTATCTTTTTTTCTCTCTTTGCTTTACTTTTGGTAATACTGGGAATTGAACCCAGGGCCATTTTGCTTCTGAACTTCACCCCAGCCCTGTTTTATTGTATTAATTAATTAATTAATTAATTTTTCTGTTTATTCCATCTACCTATCGTTCATCTGTCTGTCTGTCTGTCTGTCTATCTATCGTAAACATCGTCTTGCTAAATTATAGCACCCTGGCCTCTGACCTACAACACTCTTGTCTCAGGTTCCCAAGTACTGGGATTAAAGACACGCACCACCATGCCTAGACAGTATCTCTTTGTTTTAATTTGTCTTTCCTTTGTTAGAAATGAGGTTGGCAACCTTAATATAATCATTGGTTATTTGTTGTTGTTTTTTTTATTCTGTAAAATGACTGTTTATATAACTTGTTTCTTGGGTGAAATTTTGTTTTATACTGAAGAATTTGTAAGGGATTTTTGTATATTAAGAAATTTAGTACTTTATCAAATATATTTCAGATATTTTTTATGTTTGTCATTTGATTTTGTGTTTTAACCCCATCCATAGAAATTTTTATTTTTTTTATTTGTGGTTCAAGTGAAGACATTTTATTTCCTAACTCCCGGGATTGCTTTACCCCTAGGCCCAGAGGTATAATAGTATGCTTTCTTCTAGTACATTTGCATTTTTATTTTTGCTGCCTTTAATTCACTGCATATTTTGGTAAGAGGAGCGTGAGGTTTCTGTCCGACTTGTGTGCAGGTTACCTGTGAGTTGTTCCAGTATTGTCGGCTAAGTAATCCTTTGCTTGCAGATTTGAAAGACCACATCACTGGCATTTCAAGGTTACTTGCACCAGGAGTCTTCGGTTGATCTTCTTGTCCATTTCTGAACCAACTTCATACTATTTTCCCAACTGTGGACTTACATCTTAACCTTATTTAGTGATTAATAGGGCTCATTCTCCCCAACTGGCTTCCTTTGTAGCATTTATTATTCTGGCCAATGTCCTTGGTTCACTCTTTGTTGTGAACCTTAGAATCAGTTTGTAGAATCATTCTGTCACTTTCAGACTGTCCTCTGTGTTACGGTTTCTGGACTGTTATGGTTTGGTTTGGGAAACTGTCCCTGGGGACCTTTGTTAGGCTCCCCAAGACTATTCCCATAAAACCGCAGGTTCTTGTCTTGAGCTAAATATAGATATGCAATAGCCCAGACTCTTGCTGAAGATTTAAAGGAGTTTATTAAAAAGAGAGAAATAGGGGTTCTGGGAAGATGGCGACGGAGAAAAGCGGGGCGTACAAGCCCCGCTAACAACCAATCTCTATTACTACAAAATCAGGGCCTTTCATAGTCAGAAAACACCATCAGCAGAGAAACAAAAAAAGTAATTACAAGGGACAGAGAAAAAGAGGGCTGGAAAAACGAGACACAGAAAGAAACCAGATCACAGTGCTGTGGCTGGAGCCACGGCGTGAAGTGGCGGGCGCCATTTTCCCTTGCTGCACCAGACCCCAGAGAGGAGGGGGACTCAGAATGTAGCTCATAGCCACAGAGGAGACACGCCGGCCTTACGCCCGAGAACACAGCAGCAGCACCTTACTGCCGACAGCAGCGGCAAATTCACTGGAGGACACCAAACCAGTGCACTCAACAGCCCACCAGGCTCCAGAGAGGAGCGGCGGACAGTGAGCCGAGATGAGCCGCTGCGAAACAGCCAGGCGGGATTCGGCAGATTTTTCAGGGCAGGGAGCATCTAAAGCTCCCAGTGGCTGGGCTCAGCACACCCTGCAGGGACTCAGAGCGGAGCGGAAAACCAGAGAAGAAATACGCCAGCCTCATGGCCGAGGGCATGACAGCGGCGCCATATTGCCACTGGTGGCAGCAGCAGCGAATTCACCGAGTCCACTACAGCTCCATCAGCGCACTCAACAACAGTGAGTCAAATTGCAGCCCCTAGAGAAGAAATCCCAGTACAGCACCCCCAGGGACTTGACCCACTCAGGGAGTGGCGGTGGCAGAGATATCACACCATAGGAGAATGCCCAACCTGGCACCCCCCATGGTCTAAAGCAGCCTCGATTGACTCCCTGGGTCTGAGACTCTGCCATACAACCTAGTAAAGGAGTAGTGGGGACTGAGATACCACAGACTCGAGATCCAGAACACCTTAAGTGAAGTCATAGTGACCCAAGGGAAGAACCCAGAGAAGGCACAAACTTCCGAAATCATGGGAAAGAGGAATAACAATGGAGCAATGAATGCCCACGAGCCTACAACATCAGAACCCGATAAAACAGAAATTCAGAGATTTCTAGAAGATCAAATCAGGAAAATAACTGTAGAAATAATAGAGGTGTTTCGAAAAGAATTCAGAGAGAGCCAAAAAGAGATAAAGGATGCAATTAATGAAGTAAAGGCCTCAATTCAAAGTACAAACAACCGATTAGACCACATGGAGAATAGAATCTCGCTTTTATAAGATGATCACTCCAAAAATGAACGCATAGTTTCTAATTTAGAAAAAAAATCTGACAGCAGGAATCTGACATTGAAGAAATATGGGCCCATTTTAAGAGAGCTAACCTAAGAATAATTGGAATAGAGGAGGGAAAAGAAGGTGAAACCAAAGGGATCAACAATCTCTTCAAGGAAGTAATAGCAAAAAATTTTCCAAACATAGAGCAAGAGGTTGATACACAGGTCCAGGAAACTTATAGAACCCCCTTTAGACAGGATCGGAGAAGAGGATCCCCACGCCACATAATTGTCAAAATGACCAATGTGGAAGCCAAGCAGAGAATCTTAAAGGCAACAAAAACAAAGGGCCAAGTGACATTCAGAGGCAAACCAATTAGAATCACTCCAGACATCCCAAACCAAGTCATGAGAGCCAGAAGGGCTTGGAGTAACATATTCCAAACTCTGAAAGAAAACAACTTCCAGCCAAAAATTTCCTACCCGGCAAAAATTTCTATCAAATTAGATGGGGAAATAAGAAGCTTCCATGACAAACAGAAACTGAAAGAATTTATGTCTTCAAAACCAGCGCTAGAGAAAATATTCAAAGAGATTAACTACAAAGAAGAATTAGGTAACACACACCAGAACCAGAGAAACAAGATTTTCCATCCAACAGACAACTAAGATTGGATATCTGTGGAGATTCATTATTTATGTTAGTCTTTTACCTATCTCTAAATTGTATTGTTTGTTTTTATTGTTGCTGATTTTTAGGATTTCTAGTTGGAATATTAATATACCTTCAGATATAGCATTTGGAAATATTTTATCCAATTCTATTAGTAACTTTTAACTCTGTTTACATTGTCTTTGGATATACAATTTTTTTTTTAATTTTTAGGGAGTTTGTTTACCTCTTCTGTTGCCTGTGCCATTGAAATCATATCCAAGAAATCATTGCCAATTCCAACGTTGTGAGGTTTAATGACCCAGATTTTCTTCTAAAAGTTTATAGTCTTAAGATTTATATTTAGGTCTTTTATCTATTTTGAGTTAATATTTGTATATGGTGTTAGGTAAGGGTCCAATTTTATTCTTTTTCATGTAATTATTATTTTTCAACAATATTTATTAAAAGATTATTATTTCCTCCACCAAATGTTCATGGAAACCTTTTCAAAGATAACTTGACAATATATGGAAGAATGTATCTCTAGGCTTTTATTTAACTCCAATGGTTTATATATCTGCCTTTAGAACAGTACTACACTGTTTCAATTATTGTAGCTTTATATGGTTTGAAATCAGAAAATATATATCTTCTAGCTTTGTTCTTTTTCGAGATCGTTTTGGGCATCTAGAGTCTATATTCCACATTAGGATAGATTTTTTTTTCTGAAAAATAAATAAATAAATGTATGATAGTTTCACCAAAAATAAAAAAATAAAAAAATATTCTCTGGTAAGAAAGAAAGCAAAAAGAAATATTGAAATGTTATCTTTAAGTCATCAAAAGCTTGTTATCAGACAAATGAAACTGTTCTGTGAGATTATCATTGTTAATTTTGGATAAATTGCTATAATACTAGATGTCAACCACTAAGCCAAGCATGGGAAGGAGGGATGGGGAGGGAATGGGATGGGGATCGGGTAGGGGCTAACTGGGCGATGTGTGCATGTATGTCTACCAAAAGTGGTTTTTTTT
Source organism: Muscardinus avellanarius (assembly GCF_963383645.1). Lineage (NCBI taxonomy): Eukaryota > Metazoa > Chordata > Mammalia > Rodentia > Gliridae > Muscardinus > Muscardinus avellanarius. The sequence goes on from NC_137790.1 coordinate 10,699,927, forward strand.
TTAATCCTATTATGATGTATGAATACAGTGCACCAATAAAAAAAAATAAATTAAAAAAAAGAAGCTTACTTCGGAGGTTATATAAGATTTGTATGAGATTACAACTCTGCTGTGGAGTATGCCCCCCGGGATTCATTAAAGAGCAACCAAATTGCAAAAAAAAAAAAAAAAAAAGAGAGAGAAATACAGAAGATAGTCACAGCCTCATGTTACTCAGGGGTAGTAACGTGAGAGGGTGCTTCGAACGAAATCACTGATAATTCCTGGATACAGAGTATTTTATAGTCAGTCCTCAACCAGACCAGTCCTCTCTCGGGCCCACCCTTTTGATGTGGGGGACATTCCTTCCTGCCAGTCTTTGCTGTTTTTAGCACTGACCCCCCCAAATGTGTTACTTGGTCATCAGATTCTGGTCTTTCTTGAAAGCTTTGGGCATCCTCCCTTGATTATCGAAGTCTGGGATCTCCTGAAGGTTCATGGCATCCTTCCACTTCCTTGTGAAGTCTTATCTTTACAATGGAAAAGGCCCTGAAACTATCTCTGTTGTTTTGTAATCTCCCTTGGTCCCTGGAATCCTGCAGCTTCTTTTTCTGAAGCTCCTGGCTTCATTACTACCAAATATATATTTGAAAAAATTGAAGATCCTTTCCAATACTGGTACATTAATACATTTTGAAGCCTCTTCCCAATACTGGTACACCCTGCTCTCCTCTAAAGGAGGAGAGCAAAAATGGAGCACCGTCACCTGTTGGCATTTGAGTGCCTTTGCTTTGTTGATAAAATTACTCGGAGAGAATTGGCATCTTCCATGTAATGTTCTTATTTAAGCCATATTTCTGCCATTCCCAGCACATGTTTGGGGTTTTCTTTATGTAGATCCTATATATTTTTGTTTATATTTATGCTTTGGACTCTGTAGCATATTTTTATGTAAACTAAAGAAATGTATTAAAGTGAGATCTGTTTTTCCATTACACTAGGGTTTTTTTTTTTTTTTTTGTCTTTTTTTGGAACTGGGGATCGACCCGGCCCCTACACTAGTTTTACTTTAATATAAATGAAATTGTTGTTTCTGTGTATTAAATTTGAAACCAACCTCCCCTACAGAAACCTCTTGCTATTTCTAATACAGGTTGAATGTCCTTTATCCAACATGTGTGGGACCAGAGTGTTTTGGATTTGGGAATATTTGCATGGACATGGTGAGATATCTTAGAATGGGATATCTTGAATATGAAATTCATTTGTGTTTCAAATAAACCTTATTACGCACACAGCCCAAGGCTAATTTTATAGAACATTGTAGCACACCTGTGCTTTGACTGCAACCTATCACATGAGGTCAAAGGGAGAATTTTCTGCCTATGGCAAATGTCAGCACTCAGAGAGTTTTGGATTTGTGAGCATTTCAGATTTTGAATTTTTGGATTAGATACACTAGACCTGTAGTTGATTCTTTTTCCTTTTCCACATACATAATTGTATCACCTGCAAATAATGATGATTCGGGCATCCTCTTTATAAGACTTAGATGTGTTTTGTTCTCTCGTCCAGGTGATACTTAGACATTAAATTATAGAGGCAGCAGAGGGCACCCTTGGCACCAGCGCCATTACTGTCTCTGACCTTGGTGCAGCATATGGGAATTGAACTCGCCTTTGGGTGTCTTTATGAATATTTTCCTGTTGCACAACACACACACCCGGCTCGCTGTTTACTTTTACATAGGCTCTAACCTGGCGCACAATTCTTTAAGGAAGTAGCTTCAAGCATGTTCTCTGCCAGGTGTGGTAGCACACGCTTGTAATCCCCGCGCTTGCGCTTGGGAGGCTGAGACAGGAGGATCGCCCAGGTTCGAAGCCAGCCTCACTGGCTTAAGAGACCCTGTTTCCAAATAAAAAATATAAAATAGGTCTGGGAGTGTAGCTCAGAGGTAGAAGGCCCCTGGATTCCATCCCCAGTACCACACACACACACACACAAAAGAATGTTCTCTGATTCCCCTGCCTCCATTCACAGGCTCAAGGCTGCCCAGTGGTCTCTCTGCACCCAGGTGGACATGTTCTGTGTCTGCACCACTCGGTGCAGTAGCTGTTAGCCCCATGTGTCTACCTGGCATTCAAAACGTGGTGTATGTGACTGGGGAACTGGCCTTGTATTTTATTACATTTTTATTAATTTTAATTGCCAAATGTTCTTTTGTACTTAAAATGTAGGTAGTGCTATTGAGGAACTGAAAAAAATTTTTTTTTTTTAGTTGAACTGGAGATGGAACCTAGGGGCCTTCTACTTCCTGGCTATACCTCCAGCCCTATTTTATTTCTTTATTTGGAAACATGGTCTCACTAAGTTACTGAGGCTATCCATGAACTTATAATCAATCCTCTTATCTTAGCCTCCCAAGTACTGGGATCATAGGCATATGCCACCACCATACCCAGCAAGGAACTGAATTAAAAAGTGTGTGTGTGTGTGTGTGTGTGTGTGTGTGTGTGTGTGTGCGCGCGCGTGCATGCATACACGCGTGGTACTAGGGGTTGAACCTAGGGATAGTCTACCTCTGAGCTATGCCCCAACCCTATTTTTTTTCTGTATTTTCAATTAGGGTCTCACTAAGTTGTGGAAGGCCCACTGATTTCCATCATGGAAGGGTAGGATGTTGGTGCCAGAGAAGTTGAGACTGATCCCAAATCACACAGGAAGCTAATGACTGAACCACACCTAGCTGCCCAAGCCCCTTAATCTTGATCTGAGTTTTTCCCAGTGTCCCTGACCCACCCCCAATTTTCCACTTCCTCTTAGTAAATACTAGTCCTGGTCCCAGTGTGTACAGACCCATAAACAGCAGGGCACAGTAAACACGCCCAAGGGCTGTTCAGTTACCGAGTTTTTGGCAGAGTCTCTGGGCTCTAGGGTACAAAGGTCCTCCCAAGATAAGGTCAGGAGGCAAAGTCCCCTGGCTGTTTGTCAGGGTCCTGGGGCCACCTCTCTGGAGGGGCTGAGAGCAGCCAGGCCAAGGCGGGGGTGGGGGGGCTCCGGCGTCCTCAGGAAAGGCTCTTAGGTACTGCTCAGGTGTGAGTGCGCCCCAGCTTCCCACACAGCACAAGGGTCACCCCGTCCCTTGACGCTGCACACACTGCCCCTGGTAATGTGGTACCTGGCCGACAGAGAGGTCAGAGAGGGCTGGGTCCTGCCTGTCCCTAGCAGGAGCCCTGGATACAAACCTATTTGGGGGGCATGGACTGTATGCAGTGGGCAGCATCGAGGACCCCGAGGGAGCCCCCACTTGCAGCTGGACCGCAGTGCACCCTGGCCCTGCAGTGCGGTGGCTGGTTCCTCTGACACCGCAGGTACGGGGTTCCTGGGCATGCTGGGTACCCCAGCACCTCTGCAGGAGTGGGGAGCAGCCCTGTGTGTCCCAGCAGCCAGAAGAGGCCACTCACACATACACGTGGCTCCGTTGCCAGTTCAGGAGTCAGCTCCACGGGCAGGTGGGATGAGGAGCTGCCTCCCAGAGCCAGCAGACCCCAAGGCCCCCTCTTAGCACAGCTTCACTAGCAGAAGCCACCCGCAGATCCTGGGCTCCTGGACAGCTCCGCGTGTTCCTAGGGAGTCGGCCCTTGGCTCAGAGGTGGACACAGGGCTGGATCCACGCACAAAGCCCCAACGTCTGTTCTTTGGGCGGGTGCTGCTCCGGTTCATTTTGACGGTCAGGAAAAGCGTTGAAGTACTTTCAAAGAGCTTAGAAACTGGGTAATTTCTTCTTCCTCCCTATAACCTGCTTTTCCTGCCTCTCACTCATGCCCCAAGAAGGGAAATGGCTGTGGTGAGTTTATTTAGCACCTACTAGTTGCCGGTCATTGCAGCAAGAGGCACTGGCTTGTCCCCATTTTTTTTTTTTTTTTTTTGGTGGTACTGGGGGTGGAACCCAGGGGCTTTCCTACCTCCAGGCTAAGCTCCCAGACCTATTTGTCATACTGAAGAGTTCGAGATTTGCCCACCAACTCCAAATAACAAAGGACACACAAGGGATGTAATATCACGCAGGGTTTATTGTGCTGCAGCTCTTTCCTGACTAGTCAGGGTCCGGGAACCTGACATCACTCACCAGTCAAGGGAGTTCAGTCAAGGGCCCTGGCCCCCAGCCTCCAGCTCGCTCTCACTTTATAGCCAGAATAGGGAGCGGGCATACACGTCAGAGCCCGCCAAAGAGAAGCCCGCAAAAGATACATCCAATCAATTAAACTGGTAAACAGGTACAACCACTAAGTTTAAAGCAATCACACATCCATTTGAATGACAGCAAATGGTTTCACAGAGCTGCCTCCCCACGTCATTGCCCGCCAAGGGTCTCCTTTGTCTTCCCTATGGGGGGTGTGCGCCCCTGCTTCAGGAGCCGCCCCTAGCTGGCAAATGTTTCCCGTCAGATAAACTTTTACAGCTCCCAGCATTCTTTCACCCCTGTCTGAAACAAATGGCTCTCACCTCTGCTTGGACAAATGGCTATCTCCTGACACTTATCTCCGGTACCTCAGCCAGGGTCTTAAGCAGGTTATAACAGAAGTAAGAAGTTTGCCCATTTACTCAATTCGTTGCTTACACAAACTGCTACCTTCTTATCCTACCTTATATGCTAACATCCTACATCATGTTCTATTTTTATATAATATTCCCTTAACTCTAATATTGGAAAGGGCTTCCTTAACTAAAACCTCAGGCTGGGGAAGACTTTTCTTCCTGCATTCCTACAATACTTTATTTGGAAACAAGTTCTCACTAAGTAGCTGAGGCTGGCTTTGAACCTGTGCGATCTTCCTGTCTCCGCCTCCCAAGCGCTGGGATTGCAAGCGGGCTCCACCAGGCCCGGCCGGCTTGTCTCCATTTTATGGTGGAGTGGCTGAGGCCTCAGGAGGGAAAGCCTCTGTGAGCGGTGAGCGCGGCGCAGCCACGTGGGGTCTGTTCTGAGCTGCCTCCTGGTGCTGCGGCCCAGCCTGCGTCCTCCTTCATGTATTTGCTGCCCAGATCCTGGGCAGTGTGGACTTGTTATTCCTCCCGTTTTACAGGGGGACGCCGAGGCTGCAGAGCTTGCCCCGGCCAGTGCCTGCCTGTGATTTGACACTGACCCGTGGGTGGGTCTGACTGCAGGGCAGTTCTCCCCGGGCTCCTGCCTGCCCTGAGTGATCTCTGTCCCCAAGCACCGGGCCATGCTCCGTCCACACTATGCCCGTCACACGCAGCCACCGACTGGGGGGCTCCGGCCTGCTGTGCGTGGCCCCCCCACTCCGCCGGGCAGTGTTCTGGTTTTCTCCAGCTGCGTGTCTGACTGCAGGATGGCTCTCGCTGGCCACGGGCGCCCTCTGGTGGGCGGGTGGTTCGTGTCTCAGGGCTGTTCCCTTCACCCCGCGGAGTCAGGAAGGGCGTGCCTTTGCTGTGTCAATCAGAGCCACACACTTCGTCTCCTTTCAGTTCCTTGCCGGGAACACATTTCATTTCCCCACCCCTCCAGCCCCAGAGCTGACAGCGCGCGGGAACCGTTTCTAGCCATGCCCCCCCTGTGCTTTCTGGAATTCTTGGTGGGTCTGAGCAGTTGTCTTCCTGGTACACAGCCACCCCGCTAAACCGAGCACTCCATCCTTGAGGACGGAGAGGGGCTCTGGCTCCATTTTCTAGACAGTTTCCACATATTTGTTTACTAAGCCTGTTTCCTCCTCTGAACACAGTGGTATCCTTCCTTCCTCTTCAGTAGCAGAGCCCCTCAGCCCCATGCCGTGACCCTGGAGCCCAGTTCCGTTTGGCAGGCTGTCTGTCCTCTTCTGACTAGAGGTGGGTCCTGCTGTTTTAGCTCAGGCCGCTGGCCCAAGAGGCCCCTTGACTGCAGCACATGGGAAAGCAGCAGGTAGGTTGGCCTTGCTCAGCAGCCCTCGGCGACGTCCCCAGAGGAAGCCTGTGACCTGGGGAGGCGCCTCGGCCTGTGGCGCCGCCATCTTGTTAATGGAGATTCCGTTTCTTGGCAGTCCTGACAGTGCGTGGGGAGGGTCACGGAGGGCGCTTTGTATCTGGCGAGAACAGTTACACCCTTCCTGGCAGTGACAGTGCCACTCTTATGCCCCCTCTGACCAGGTTTCTCAACATCGCATAATGAGCTCTTAGTAACTGCCAAGATGGAGAACTTCACCAGACATCCTGGGGTGTCTAAAGTGGGTGTTGAGATTCGTTAAAACCTAGGGGAGGAAAGACGTGGCTCGTTTCAGAGTGAAGGCAGGCAAGGGCTCTTCAGTATCGTGCAGCGTTGGTGCGTAACAGCCACGCTCAGGGGCCCTCTGTGGACCGGAGCACTCGTGAGAGCCCAGAACCCCGTCCCACCCTCCGTCCTCCCCTTCCCAGATTCGCTGAAAAGAGCCAGCACCACAGTCCTTTCCCACGGCCCCCCTGGCGCTTCAGTTAAGCCATTGAGGTTTTCCTGTAATTGTAGACTGACGTCTCCAAATTAATCACTAGAAAACATAGACGTTACATAGGAAAATCTGGTCAGGAACGAGACAGCCTCAGCCAAGAAATGTTTTCTTCTTGGAATTGAAAAACACAAGTAACAGATGGTTGGGTTCTGGCTCCTGAAGGCCACGTAAGTCAGTATGGGCTTGCTAAGACATGGTTCTAGAACCTCGTTAGACCTGGAGTCTGGTCAGAGTGGTGATGGGCACCCAGGTAGCCCCAGGAAGTGGCTCAGGTGAAAAGGACGTTGGGGGTTTGTGTGTTGTCATATACAGTGTCCCATTTTAGTGCTACATTGCCCTTGTGCTGGGAGGGTGAGACTTTGTCCTCTTGAGTGTGAACCTTGGTTGCCTCCTGACCCGTGTTTATATTCAGAAAAACCATGGTCCGGGCCTGATCCCGGGCTTTATGGGACTTTTTTTTAGCCCGGCCAGAGGACAGGGCCATGGGGCCGTGGGTGTGTGGTTGGCCACTGGCCTCAGGAACTAAGGATGAGGACGTGCCACTCGGGTAGAAGCGTGGGCCTGACGCCCAGGTGCCCGGCAAGGCTGTGAGCTCCCACCCCACCTCATTTCTAAGCAAGACATCCTTCAGAATAAAGTTGAGGTGCTTAGGTGGATTCGCGTAGTTTTCTCAGGTTTTCTGACACTTGACATTTTGCCTTCATGAATCTAAACCAAAGGGGAAGGTTTGATAAAGGCAGATCTGAATTCTGGCATGGTGGGAGGGGGCACTTTTTTTATTTTTTGCATTACTAGGGATGGAACCCAGGGGCATTCTACCTCTGAGCTACACCCCCTATTGTTTTTTCTTTATTCTTTATTTTGAAACAGAGTCTCACCGAGTTGCAAAGGGCCTCACTAAGTAGCTGAGGCTGTCTGCGAACCAGGATCCTCCTGTCTCAGCCTCCCAAATGCTGGGATTAGGAGCCTGTGCCACCACGCCTGGCCTGAGGGAGGACACTTCTTAATGACCTTTGACCACACCTCCCCCTCCAGCTTTATTAAGGTAGAATTGACTAGTTCAGTTGTGCACATTTAAGGTGTACAGTGTGATTTGAGATGCGTCTACACTGTGCGTGATTACCGTAATCAAGTGGGTGAGCGCCCGATGGCACTTTTTGCAGCCGGAATCCCACGCCACGGCTCGCGCTGTGTGACACGCACCTTGTAATTCATCTGAGAGTGCGGATGAGTCAAATTGGGTGATATTTAAGTTCGGGGGAACTGGATAAAAGCAGCACAGCATTTACTGGGTGAGGATCTCAAAGCCTTTTTGTGGACAGATTACTGACGCGAGTTAGAATTCAGTGACAGCCTGAGAGGCATGTACTCTGTGTCCTACAAGGACTGTGTGTGGGGCCCAGCCCTACCCACCCTGCGCTGGATTCTGGCCTCCACAGTCATGCCCTGCCTCCCCACTGGGACTGGATGCCCAGGGCTGGCTCCAGAGGAAACATACCCTCTGGTCCTCCTGTAACTTTCCTCCAGAGGCCCTACACGTGGGCCATCGAGGATATGACAGGCCACCCCTAGCACCCGACCTAGCACCCGTCGAGAAAGCACTGGCTGAACACTCAGCACCCTGGACTATCGGAGCCCAGGCTGGTACCAGTGCGGGTCGGGTGCAGAGTAGGTTGGTTAGCCTAAATGTGTGTTAGGATAATGGGCAAAAACACTCATTTAAGGAGAAGCAAATTAGAGAATTCAGAAGCCTTTTCTTTTTTGTAGATGTCTAGTTCTTGTTTCCTCAACAAATATCTATTGAATCTTGTGACAGTGCAGCGAGGCCCAAGGGCAGCATGGAACATGCCCTCCTGGAGCACGTTTGCACGACTATTTTAAAACATATTAGCTCTTCATGTGGTTGCTGCACAGAACAGTGCTGGGAGCCGTGGTGCCCCAGGGAGGCCGGTGTGTGCAGGAGGCAGCAGACGAGGGCCAAGACGAGAGTGGCAGGCGTTGGCTGGGCTTCTGTGCCAGTCAGGGTTCCAAGGAAACGCACCATGGGTAGATAGGGTATGTAGAAATAGAAGGAGAGAGAGGTGTGTGGTGAGGAACTGGCCCTGGTCACCGACAAGCCTGAGAAGTCCCCCAGTCCACCACCCACAAGCTGGAGACCCAGAAAGCTGGCGGTGGCGGCTGGTGCGAGTCCACAGGCCTGAGAGCCAGGAGCCCCTGCCCAAGCACAGGGCAGAGGTCTCCTGTTGAAGCAGCGAGCTGGGAAAAGGGGCCCTCGGCGAGTTAGATGGTGTCACACACACTGGGGAGCTGTATCGACGTCACCGAGGCACTGATTAAAGTGCTGGACTCACCCAGGAGCAGCCTCACAGGCACCCCCCATGCGATGGGAGGTTTAACCAGCCCCCCCCCCCCCCCCCCCGTGAGGCCCAATCAAATGGATGCATAAAATAAACCATCACATCTTCTGAACTGGGCCAAGTCTTCTCTTATTTTTTGATGATCTTATCCTTTTCTAGGAAAATTAGTGTCATTTACATAATGCCCTCCTTAAGACCTTAATCATCAATCCTGTAAAGATAGCAGTAAAAGTTTTAAAAGCCTTCTAATTATAGCACTTCACTGCCCATAAAGCTCTTTCAGGGCTATGCTCATGAAATGCAGTATGAGACCCCAGATAAAGAGGTCCACAGTTAAATAGTCTCTCTTTGTCTCTTCGCACCCTGGAAAGTATCAGTGTTGTCTTCACTGTGCTTTGCTTTTTTTCTTTTTAAATTATAGTAACAGCCGGGCGTGGTGGCGCACTAATCCCAGCACTTGGGAGGCTGAGACAGGAGGATCCAGGTTCAAGGCCAGCCTCAGCTACTTAGTGAGGTTCTCAGCAACTTAGTGAGACCCTGTTTTCAAATAAAATATAAAATAGGTCTGGGAGTATAGCCCGGAGGTAGAAAACCCCTGGATTCCACCCCAAGTACCACCAAAATAAAAATATATATATATATATAGTAACATATACATAACATAGAATTCATTCTCTCCCTCCCTCCCTCCCTCCCCCCCCCCCCCTCTGGATTGAACCCAGGGCATTCTTCCTCTGAGCTACACCCCCAGACCTATCTTACCTTATTTTTTGAAACAGGGTCTTGTTTGGCTAGCATGTACTGGCCTCAAACCTGTGATCTTCCTGTCTGAACCTCCCTAGTACTGGGATTACAGATGAGTACCACTGCACCAGGCTAGAATTCACCATCTTAACTTCCAATGCACAGTTTATTGATATTAAGTATATTTGCATTGTTGTGCAGCCAATCTCCAGAAGACTGTTTATCTTGCACAATTGATCTGTACCCATAAATGTCAACTTTTCATTTCTCCTTTTTCAGCCCCTGGTAACTCTCAGAAGTCTGTTTTTTTTTGTTTTTTTTTTTTGTTTTTTTTTTTTGGTGTGTGTGTGTGTGTGTGTGTGTGTGTGTTACTGGGGATGGAAGCCAGGTGCTTTCTACCTCCAGGCTACACCCTCAAATCTATTTTATATTTTATTTGGAAACAGGGTCTCACTAAGTTGCTGAGAGCCTCACCAAGTAGCTGAGGCTGGCTTTGAACCTGTGCGATCCTCCTGTCTCAGCCTCCAATGCGCCGGGATTACAAGTGTGTGCCACCACGCCTGGCTCAGAATTCCATTTTTTATCTCTGTACGTTTGACCACTCTAGGTACCTTACATAAGGGACATCATAAAGTATTTGCTTTTTGTGACTGGCTTATTTCACTTAACACAATGTCCTCGGGGTTCCCCTGTGTTGTAACATGGGTCAGAATTTTAAATGCTAGTCCACTGTATGAATATTCAGCATCGTGCTTATCCATATTCCTGCTAGGGCACTTGGGTTGCTCCCGCCTTGGCTATTGGCAATGCTGCAGTACATGTGTCTGTAAAGACGTCTCCTCAGCACCCTGCTCTCAGTTCTTTTGGTATATGCCCCAAAACAGAATTGCTGGATCATGATCGTCTTACTTTTTACTTTCTCCATAACTGCCATGCTGGTTTCCACTGTGGTTATACCGTTTTGCATTCCCATCAGTAGTGCAGGGCTCCAGTTCCTCCACATGCTTGCCAGCACTTGCACCGTCGATCTGTCCGTCCCTTGTCTGTCCCTCCCTCCTTCCCTCCCTTCCTTCCTTCCTCTCTCCCTTTCTTCCTTTTTTTTTTTTTTTTTTTTGTGGGTCTGGGGATGGAACCCAGGAGCATTCTATCTCTGAGCTACACCCCCAGCCCTATTTTTTATTCTTTATTTTGAAACAGAGTCTCACTGAGTTGCAGAGGGACTCACTAAGTATCTGAGGCTGGCCTCGAGCTGGGATTACAAGTGTGCACTGCCACGCCCAGCTCTTTTTTTTTTCCCCTTTGGTACTGGGTGTGGAACCCAGAGTCCCAGACTTATTTTATATTTTATTTGGAAACAGGGTCTTACTGAGTTGTTGAGAGCCTCACTAAGTAGCTGAGGCTGGCTTTGAACCTGTGCGATCCCCCTGTCTCAGCCCCCCAAGTACTGGGATTACAAGCGTGCGCCACCATGCCCGGCTTCTTTTCTTTTTCTTTCTCTTTTTGATAGCAGTCATCCTAACTGGTATGAGGAATAATCAGTAAGTTATGCTAACATGCATACGGAAAGGTACAGGCATCATAAGCTTATGAGATTTTACAAAGTAAACACCATATCAGACTGACACACAGATGCCAACACACCTGGAGGCCGCCATAACTCCCGTAGCACCCCGTCGCCACCCGCGTACCCACCATTCTGACCGGCACCATAGACTGGTTTTGCTTGTTTGAAACATGCTTTTACGTTATTTGTGTCTGGTTTCTTCTGTTCAGTATTACATTTATGAAATCCATCCCTGGTGTCGATTCTGGTACTAGCCAGGGATCTCCAGAGAAACAGCAGCGGTCGGGGTGTGCGGAGGCGTCGAGGGCTCAGCCCTCGCCCACGGAGTGGCCGTTCAGTTCCGATGCTGCCTCTGTGCTGTGGCGTGGCTGGGCCAGGGCTTGGCTGTCACCCACCACCCACAGCCGCGCGACGATTTCCAGTTTGTGACATTGAATACTGCTGCTCTCACTCGCCCCTGCGTGGCTTGGGATACACCTGCACTCACCTTTCGCCGGTTGTGGTACAGCATTTTTGAAACATTGGTTTGTTTTCCTGTTATTTCATTTGGGAATCTTCTATTTATGTCTGTGAGAGACATAGGCTGACAGGCTTGCTTTCTTATTATGTCTTTGTCAGACTTTAGGATCAAGGCTGTGCTAAAATAGAGCAGTGAGAAGGGTTTCCCTTTTTTGTCTCTCCAACAGGCAAGCAGTTTATGTAAGATTGATATCGTTTCTGAAATGTTAGAACATTTCCCCGATGAAGCTCTCTGGGTCTGAAGTTTTAAGTTAGAGATTCTGGATTTTTTTTATAATTAGAAAACCAATTGTTTTTCTTTCCCTCCTGTCATGTTTGTAAATTATATTTTCTAGGGATTTGACCATTTTATTCAATATTTTAAGTGTATCAGCATAATATTTTGTAGGCTTTTAACAGTTATAGGACCTCGAGGTATATCCCCTTTTTGAACCTGAGAGTAACAGTTTGTCCATCCATTTGTTCTTTCTTTCTACATGGGTCCTGTCCGACTTCTATTAAATTTATTATTTTAAAAGTCAACATATAAGCCGGGCATGGTGGCGCACGCTTGTAATCCCCGCACTTGGGAGGCTGAGACAGGAGGATCGCGCAGGTTCAAAGCCAGCTGCATGCGCTGGCTTAGGAGACCCTGTTTCCAAATAAAAATGTAAAAATAGGTCTGGGAGTGTAGCCCGGAGGTAGAAGGGCTTCCATGAACCCCAGTACCACCAAAAAAAAAAAAGTCAACATATGGGGCGCATTCCTGTAACCCCATAACTTGGGAGACTGAGACAGGAGGACCACAGGTTTAAGATCAGCCTTAGAGAATTATTAAGACCCTCAGGAATTTAGTGAGCCCCTATTTCAAAATGAGAAATTAAATAAGGCTGCGGGTGCAGCTCAAAGGTAGACTAACCCTGGATTCAATCCCAGACCCACACACATACAAAGTCAACATCTATCTTAATTTTTTCTATTATTTATTTTTTATATTTTAATCTATTTCTGCGCTTTTTTCTTTTTACTGCTTTGGGTTTAATTTGCTCTTCTTTTTTTTTAAACAGAATCAATATGTAAAACATGATTTTTAGTCTTTTTAATCCATTCACATAAGACTATACATTTTCTTCTAGACATGGCCTTAGCTGCATCTTACAAGTTTTGATATGTCATATCTTGATGATCATTCATTTGGGGCATTTTCTGATTTATATAATTTTTCTTTGACCCGTGGATCATTTAGAAGTGTGTCGTTGGATTTTTAGCTGCGTGAAGATTTCCTGGTTATCTTTTATGTTGACTCCTGGCGTAATGCCACTATGATCAAGACACGCTCGGTTCTTTGATTTGTTTCCAGACTTCCTTTATATATAGTTCAGCACTAAGTCAGTTTTGATAAGTGCACTCGAGAAGAAGGTGTGTTGTGCACTTGTTAGGTACAGTCACTGAACAAAAGCATCCCGTAAATTGGGCTAAATTTGTTACTCATATTTTTCATATGATCTGTGCCCTTACTGAATTTTGTCTGCTATATAAGTTGTTGAGAGAAGCATGTTAAAATTTCCCAACATGTTTCGGACTTGTTTATTTTTCTTTTCTGCCAACTTACGCATTATATAGATCTAAAGCTGTATAACTAGGTGCATACAAATTTAGAGTTGTATGTCCCTGACAAACTGACCCCTTTTTCCTCTTAAATGTGCCTTTGATCGTCAGCTTTCTGTCACTGTAACAAAATTCCCGACATAAGTAACTCATAAAGAAGGTTTATTTTGTCTCTGGTTTTGGAGGTGCAGTCCATGATGAGGCCTTCAGCCATTCCGCCGTTGCTTTTGGCCCACTGAATGGCCGTGTCAGGGGGCATGCGGAGGGGCCGCTAAGCTCCAGGCCCAAGAGGAATCCAGAGCAGGAATGTTACCTCTTTCTTAAGGTTCCACACCTTCTGTCAGCTCCACCCGGGAACCAAGTCTTTAACACACGGGCCTCTGTAAAATGGTCAAGATCCAACTGTCACATCCCGCTTTTGCAGTGATGTTTCTTGTCTTTGTTGTTGATTTTCGTGGAGCTGGAGACAGAACCCAGGGCCTCCTGCCCGCCAGGCAGTTGCTCTGCCGCTGAGCTGCACCCCAGCCGGGATCAGGTCCCTTTAGATTTCATGGCCGTGCCCCCTGTCTTCTGATTGGCATTGATAGAGCGTATCCTTCCCCACTCTTCTGTTTTGTGTCATCCTGCTGTTTGTTCCACGTGTCCTGTATTCCTTTATTTACTTTCCTGCTTTCTTCTGTAAAAAATTATCCTGTTGCTGCCCTGCCCAAACTTGGCTTTTAGACATTGCATTTTAGTGGCTGTTGTACAGATTGCAGTAAGTTTCCTTGACTTTAAGTTCCCACACAAACTAAAGGTAGAGACGCCGCCTCGGTTGTGGTTGAGACTTAGGCAATCATTAGAAATCGCTCAACTTTTAAGAAATTCTGTAACTAATTTTCCTAAGAAAAATAGAAACTGTTTGAAGTAAGAGCACTTTATAAATTATTTTAACAGTAAAATAAGCAGTGTAAGCCATTCCAGTGTTACCCTCGCAGCAGACAGGAATACTAGGCCCTGGGTGTGTATCTGAAAACAGAACTATCCCATAATTCTTGTTTGGTTTCCTCAAGCCGCACATCCGCAGGAAGCTGTTGGGGACTCGTAGTTGGTATACATTTAACCTTGATTTTGGTTTCAGGATGTTCCTATGAGTCCCCTGGTGAAAGGCAGACTTGAAAACAGGTAGGGCGCAGGTTTACCTTCACTGAGGCCGGCACCAGGCAGGCAGATACCTGCTTCTGCCCCTACTTGAAGAAGCCTGCCCGAGGAGCGCTTTTAGCTTGGGATCACGTGCAAAGTTAAAGGGAACTGATGGTCTCTCAGTATGGATCTCCTCTGCACCCTTTGTAATTTCCCCCCTGGCCGTCCCTAATTATACGATCTCACCCAGCAATTTGATGGAAACCTTAATAGGTGTTAATATCAACAGGATGATATTTCGCGGTGGAATGTGATTTTCCACTGCGGTCAGCAATGGCAGAGGAATGAGTCCATAGGTGAAAACCTTTTGCAAGAAGGATGTGCCTGATGAGTTACTCACAAGGACAAAGGACAGTTATAAAGTTTCATTTTTACAAGACACAGTCTTTTCACCCTGATCGCATCTCTTTTCTTAGATTTGGTAGCCACACTCGGAAAGAAATTCTGGCGCTAGAAGCTCCTTTACGGTCATCATTTTGCTTTGAAGTTGTTTGTTCTCATTCATTGTGAATGAGACATTTTGGATATTTCCAGTCTAACCGAGTTTCCGGTTTCCCTTTGGATTCTCAACATCTTCTGAGGGCCAGGGACGGATATTAATAGCAATGACTGGAAGTAAGGTGTGGGCTTGTTCTGCCTGTAGGATTGGGCAGAGGGTTTAAAGTCAACAAATTGTTGCACGGTGACAGTCAGCAGCAGCCTGGGGCCCTCCAGATGGCTCTCACAGGCTGTCGCCGGCCAGCGTCGTCCTCAGGGTCCCAGACAGGAACAGCAGGACCATGCCCTTCAGCGCAGGCACCAGGAAGTTGTGCCAAGGGAGGAATAAACAATGATAGTTTTAGCTACTCTAGTCGTGGGGTCTCTGTAAATTATGGATGAATTGATCAACCTCTGGAAGTTGACAGCAAAGTAGGCTATTTGTTTGCTCGGGCAGCCATAACAAAATGCCTGAGACCAGGTGGTTAAACAACAGAAATTTTGTTTTCTCACAGTCCTGGAGGCTGGGAGCCCGAGATCCAGGTGTTGGCCAGGCTGGTTTCCCCTGAGGCCTTGCTCCTTGGCGGCAGTCTCCCCACGTCCTCGGGGATTGTCCCTCGGTGCAGGCTGGCATCTCTTTTTGTGCCCTGCTTTTCTCCTTTTGTGAAGACACCAGTCATATTGCATTAAGACCCACTCTGTGACCTCATTTTACCTTAATTACCTCCTTGCAGGCCTTATCTGCAAATATGGTTGGTCACATTGTACAGTACTGGCGGTTCCAGCTTGGACAGACGGATTCGAGGGGGCAGGGGAACCTGAACACAGTTCAGCCCACCACCATTAGAGTAATCACGTGAGCTCTCTACAGTGAGTGTCCTCAGAATTTATCAGCAAGCACTATTATTTCCGCAACAGTAGCAGGTGGTTCTCTCTCTGATACCCTGAAGAATGGCACCAGGCTCCCCGCATCCACCACCTGGCTTCCTTCTCCAGGCCTCATACACGTCCAGCCCCGGCAGCAAGGTCCTGGGTGTCTCTTTAGAAGACTTCCAGTCCCCCTCCTCTGTCCTCACCTCTCAGGATCACCTCCCTCCTGCTGTCCTGGAACTCTGACTCCAGAATGGTACTTTTAAGAATGCGAATCATCCCCGCACTTGGGGGGCTGAGACAGGAGGATCGCACAGGTTCGAAGCCAGCCTCAGCTACTTAGTGAGGCTCTCAGCAACTTAGTGAGACCCTGTTTCCAAACAAAATATAAAATAGGTCTGGGAGCATAGCCTGGAGGTAGAAGAGCCCCTGGGTTCCATCCCCAGGAACACACACACACACACACACACACACACACACACACGCACACACGTGAATCAAAGCAGGCTACCCTCTCTCAGAATTCTCCAGCTGCATCCCCGTTCCTTTACGGGAAGCTCCTGATGCCCACTTGGGCCCATAAAGTTGCCCACGCATTGGCCTCTGCCCCAGCCTCCTCTCCTCCTCACCCTTGCCCCAGCATGGCAGGAGCCTCTCTGGCTCTGGCTCTGGCTCCAGGGTGCCAAGTGTGGTCCTTCCTGCCCCTGGGATTTCTGGAATATTCTTCCCCCAGACACCCCCACCTGGCCTTACTTCTCCTAGTCTCTGCCACTTTCTCAGAGTGCCCCCAGCCTCCACTATCCATCCAGCACCCTGTCCTTCACCCTCACGGTCTGGCCTCTTGGCTGTGTTTGTGACATTGCTCACCTGACCGTGGAGGACAGGATCACTGCGCATCTTTCTTTGAGAAGGCAGGTGCTCTGCTTCCCACCAGGTCCCCGGTCCCGGGATCAGCACCAGCTGTGTGAATGTGGATGGAGCTGACAAGCCACTGCGGCTGCGGTGAGCCCCGGCACCCCGGCCCAGGCGGGCACACTGGCTTCCTGGGGTGCAAGACCCGCCTGTGGTGCGCAGGCATCCGGGGAGAAGCCTACACACCACCTGGAGCCTGCCCAAGATGCACCATGATGCGTGTGGCTTGAAGGAGGTAGGCCCTGTTGTCATTTTGACAACAAATGGTCACTGATGAGGTGGGTCCTTGTTCTCTGAACTACATGGAAAGGCCCCTGCCTCAAAAGAGTTTGCAGAGCCCAGGCGAGGCCTTCATCACACTGCTCATCTCCACATTTAAGCTGCTGCTCATTCTTTTTCTTCCTTCATTAAGATCTTTTCCATTAATATTGCATTAAATGCAAAGCGTTCTCACTGTTTGCTTGATTGTTTATTTTAGGGCCCTTAAGCAATGAGACTTTTTCATGATTTTCTTTCCTCGTATTTAATAGCACTGACCACTGGGAGAGGCAGCTGTCTTTCTCTGGGACTTGCCTGACTTGCCTGGCCAGAGTTTGGCAAATGACAGAGAGGAGTGGGGCTCGGGGGCTGGGGCTGCCCCGCCCATCATCTGCCCCTCCTTGTCCTCCACCTCCCGCTGGTTCTTCTCTCTCCTCCCGTTTCCAGTCTTCCATCTGAAGGTGCCATTTTGTGTGTGGTATTGGAGATTGAACCTCTGAGCTACACCCCCGGGTCATTTTTATTTTTTTGTTTAGAAATCTCTCTAGGTTTCTATCTCACTGAGTTGCTGAGGCTGTCCTCGAACCTGCGATCCTCCTGTCTCAGCCTCCCAAGCACTGGGATTACCAGGCGTGTGCCCCATGCCCGGCTTGAGGATGCCTCTTAAGTATGGAGAAGGAGGAAGTGTGGGTAGTGAATGACATGTCCTCAGATCAAAGGCTCCTTAGGAGGCAATATCAAGTCGGTTTGCAGCCCTCTGGGTTTCCTTTGTGTTTTGTTTTAGAGCAAACCTTGTCTTTGAATCTTCCTTTCTCTGCCCAGTCCTGGCATGGCCCCATGCATCTCAACCTGGTGGGGTCGAGGAGCAGGTGCCCCGCTGTGCCCTGACCTGACAGGGGAGGCGCAGACATGTCCCCGTCACACTTGCCAGCCCAGGCGCATGTCAGTGTCTCTTTCCTGGGGAGACAAGGTGTCTCTGGGGCAGCGCTGGGTCCACCCCTGAGGGGCCTCGACTCCTGACTCAGTTCATAGTCCTTGTATGTTTTTTGCCCTCATTCTTCTCCTGGTGCTTGTTTAAAGGACATTTTCAAAGTTTTGGCCTAAAACGCTCTCTCCTCTGGCCCGTCCCTGTTCACAGACGCCCTATAATACGTGCCTCTGCCTTTCTGGGCTTGCAGCGTGCACCACATACACAGCACACACAGGACACAGAGCAGGGCGGTTTGCAGGCTTCGGGCTGTAGACTGGCGGGGCCTGAGTTCCCTGTTTTGTGCAACCTGGAGCCAGTCATTCGATGCCCCTGGGGCCAAGACTACAATACGCAGCTCTTAAGACCTGGGTGAGACGTGCACTAAGGTGAGGAGCCTGAGGAAAAGCAGACTCCAGCTGCTGGGCACCTCGTCTCGTGGGGCGGTGCAGCCAGCGCCACACCCGTGCCTCCCAACTCGGTTCCGAGGAGCCCGCGCCTGCCTGGTTTGGCACTTACCGTCACTCCAGCTGCTTCCGGACACAGCATACTATTCCTCCAGCCCGAAGGAGGGATGGGCTGGGTGATAGCTGGCCGAGTGAGCCACAGTGATATTCTAGCACAGACCCCGGTCTCATTATCCTTGAGTCATTCACCTCCAGGCAAGAATGGACTCACACTTTCCATCGCCCGCCCCCCAGCGCCAGCCGGTTTCGCTATCGCCAGGCCTCAGGAAGGTGGACGGCCGCTTGTCATTCTTTCCGTCCTCCCTGACCCTGCTTGCTGTCAGTGCTGGATGCCAGCAGGTCTAGCCACAGGCAGCTGCAGCTGCTGGCCGGGCTCCGGCCCCGCCTCGGCTCCCGGCACACTTGAGGGTAGATAAGCTGGCCCGATGTGCCCAGCTGGCCTCGCCTGCCGCACAGCAGCAGAACACACAGGCCTCCCCTTTCTCCTTGGAAGTCCTTGGAAGGGTTTTCTTTTCTTCTGAGCTGTTGAGGTAATTGCAGTGTAGACACTTTGAGTGGTGCAGGGTGACACTCGCCCTCCTGGGGTGCTAGCGAGAGACAGATTGATAGCAAATTCCGTGTGACTTCTCCACAGTCTTAGGAGACAGGTTGTTGATGGTTATTTCTGTTTTATAGTGGAAGGGCAATTTGAAAGAAAAAAACAAGAAAAAAAAAAGAACTCTTCTGTTTAGGGTCATAACTATAAATCAGTGGCTCAGGTGGGAGTAGAGCTCGTGGCTTGGGAGCTGCCAGCACCTTGCTTCCTCCTCTGAGCTCGGGGACGTGCAGCAGTCTCGCAGTTTTAGAAAACCCACTGGAGAGAATGGGAGAAGGGAATGTATTTTAGGACCCTTGATTAATTTGCTCTGTTCTGTTCTGTAAAGCAGGTGTTTCTCATCAGGAGGCACAGGTAATGTGCGGGTGGCCCCGTGTCAGGTTCCGGGATGTACACATAGAATCATGCGTTGTGAGAACCGGAAGGGCTTAGTCAGAGTTTGACCCAGTGGCCCCCACATCTGGCAGCTTAGCAGAGTCACCTCCAGTGCTTAGTCAAGATCCAGGTACCCCTGTCCTACTCCAGACCATAGGCAAGGGGTCAGAAGTCTGGACTCTGTATCTTTGCCATTACATTTTTAACTCCCCTTGCAGGTTCTAAACAGCCAGCCGAAAATCTCTACGGGATCCACAGTTGAGAGTCACTAAATTTATATCCTTGCTTTTTGTTGGCTTATTGTTTGTGCCTTTGTTGCTGTTCAGATGGCCATGCCCCAGCTCACCCAGCTCCTTGGTGTTGGCGTTGGGCTGGGAAATCCCGCTCTGCTCCGTCACGCATAGCGTGGACAGAGGCCAGCAGCGGGCCCCGAGGGACTGTCACCAAGGTGTTCAAGCCCACCAGGCTAGTTCTGGTGGCTTTTGCCACATTCCTGAGGCCCTGGAAACTTGCTCTGGCTCAGATGGACATCTTGTCTTCTCAAATTGAGGGCCCCGGGGATTCTGGCAGTTTCTTCTCCAAGTCTTAGAACAATTCTTCGTGGGCCATCTACAAAGCCCCAACCTCCTCCCTGGACAGCCCCATTTCCCCAGAACCCAGCGCAGGGTCACCAAGACCAGAGCAGACACCAGATTTGACCCGGGGTAGGGCTCGCTCTAACCGTTTGGATCCGCCGTCTGTGGCAGCCACGTGCCTGGGAACCCTGCTCACAGACAGACTCGAGAGAGACGAGGATGTGGAGTTTGGTCCAAATCAGAGTTCTCGGATGTCTGGCTGATTACCGCTCACAGCAAGAGATTTAACGAACCTGTGGTTCCAAAACTTTCTCTGTGTCTTTGGACGCAGTGGCATTCTGCCTCTGTGCTACAGCTCAGTTATGAAATCAAAGGATTTCGCCCCTGTTTTGAGGATTCGTCAAGCGCCAGGTTTGAAACCTTGTGTTAAGGTCTCGTTCTCATCTACTCTGCATCAGTTAGTTGGAGGACTTGGGGCACAGGCCCCGCCTGTCAATAGAATTGGGTGCTTAGGAAATCCTAATCCTCTACGTTAAACGCCCTTTAAAACCACGCCCTTTAAAACCCCTTTTACTATTTCCTCTCACCCTGGGCATAGCCTCGGGATGTAGGTGTGACCTGTTCCAGGGGGACTCAAGGCTGTTAGCAAGAGAGGTTAATTCTGATCACAAATTCAGAGAAACTCCAGGACTAGGTTTGGTAGAGTGGCCCAACAAGCTATTCAGAAACTCACTGTAGCCGGGCATGGTCGTGCATGCTTGTAATCCCAGCGCTTGGGAAGCTAAGA
This sequence comes from Muscardinus avellanarius, assembly GCF_963383645.1. Classification (NCBI taxonomy): domain Eukaryota; kingdom Metazoa; phylum Chordata; class Mammalia; order Rodentia; family Gliridae; genus Muscardinus; species Muscardinus avellanarius. The sequence goes on from NC_137790.1 coordinate 10,720,618, forward strand.
CAAGAGGATCGCCCAGGTTCAAAGCCAGCCTCAGCTACTGAGTGAGGCTCTCAGCAACTTAGTGAGACCCTGTTTCCAAATAAAGTATAAAATAGGTCTGGGATTTCATAATTGAGCTATAGCTCAGAGGTAGAACGCCACTGTGTCCAAAAAAACAAAGAAAGTTTTGGAACCACAGGTTCATTAATAGCCCAGAGGTAAAAAGCCCCTGGGTTCCACCCCCAGTACCACACACACACACACACACACACACACACACACACACCTCATTGCATGCAGATGGGCTAATTTTAGAAGATTATGATTTTGAATTTTAGAATTATGACTTTTTGCATTTCTCCTTGACTCCCTTCTGCCTGTCCAGCTCCACCTCGGGCCACCTTCCTTTCACATTTCAGTGTTAACTTTCACATTCTAGGCTGTAACCACTGGCCATGTTTTATCCAAAAGCTGATTCTCAAACCTGGAAATCAGTGATTAGGGTTGATACTATTATAGCTGCACAGATGTTCTTCAGCGCTGGCTGAGCAGCCGGGTAGGATCCCTCCTAAGTGTGCCGTGCGGGGCGAGGCTTGGTCGGCAGTAGGTGGATAGGCCCGTTTGTGCTCAGCTGCGCAGAGTCAGAGCTTGCTATGCTTTGCTTCGTGTTGGATCCCACCTTCCTGAATAGCATTTTCATCTGTCTTCAGAGTTTCCATTATATTTTTTCATGTGCTTTATATAAGTCTTGAGTTTCTGTACCTTTGTCATTATGACAAACATTCTGCTTTTCATGGTGTCCATTCTGGACTAACTGGTCTCAAGGCCCGAAGCTGTGCACCCTCCACAGGGGACGTCCCGTCTCTCTGGCCCTGAATTGGACCCAGTGAGTTCAAGTTGCATATGGCCATCTCTTGTGGCTTATGCCATTATACTGCGGGACTGCAGTCGCATTTATATACACACACACACACACACACACACACAGAATGAAAAGTAAATTGTCTGATTTTTAAAAAAGATCTTAGCCAGGCGTGGTGGTGTACACCTGTAACCACAGTACTTGGGAGGCTGCGACAGAAGGATCACAGGTTCAAGACCAGCCTTAACAATTTAAGTGAGACTCTTAACAACCTAGTGAGACCCTGTATCAAAATACAAAGTAAAAAGGGCTGAGGGTGTAGAATACCTCTGGATTCAATTCCTAATATGAGAGAGCGAGAGAGAGCAAGAGTATGAACGAGAATGTGGTCAGAATGAGCCTTTCTTGGTAACAAGCCACCCGGTGCTCACTGCCGACCTCTCCTGGTGGCCACACATGGGCCGACCGACCTCAGCTGTTCTCAGGACCTCAGGTGTGTGTTTCGCCCTCACACTTGAATGCTAGTTTTATCTGTGTGTAAAACTCTCCAGTGGACCTTGGTGTCTCAGCTAGGGAAAGCCCACTGTCTGGAATCCAGTTTAAATGATAAAAGGCTGATGTCACTGGCTTGTGTTCCCTCTAGTTAACTTGTGCCCCCCCAAAAAAAACCCATCTCTCTCCATCTTTGATTCCAGAATGCTTTGCAGGTGTGTCCACATTTTGTTTGTTCCGGGCACTTCCCCTTTCTAGCTGCTGGTCAGCTACTTTGGCCCGAGGACTTTTTCTGTAGCATTCCCTGGCTCTTCCTTACCTGTTTCTGTTTTTCCATTCTTTCTGGGACCCCTGCCGTGCTGGGAAATACCTAAATGGGAACTTTCTATCTCTGATCTTACACTTCCCCCTCCTTCTTTATGTGTTTTTGTAACACAGATAATGTTGGTTTTCTACTACTTAGAAAAATGATGTATATTATATCAGCCCTAACAGAAGTTACTAATAGGTGTGACCATATGGGCAAGGAAGGCCTTGGAGGAGCAGGAGCAGTTGACAGAGGGCGCAGAAGCCTTTGGGAAAGAGAAGGAATGCCCCTTGTTGACATACTGGAGAAGGAGGGCAGTCAGTCAGCGTGCAAATAGGATGCTGTAGTAGAAAGGAGAGAGATGAAGGTGCTATCTGGCCTTGACAGTCATAAAGTAGACATTGAGGCCGTCTACTCAGCTGGAAAGCTTGGGGCTGTAAAAGTTTGGAGCGTGCTGGGAAGACAGACACGGAGGAAAGTTTAGCCCAGGAAGTTGGATCGTGAGAACCCGTCGGCAGCACAGAGGCTGTCTGCAGCAGGCCGGACTGGCCTGGTTTGACAGCCTTCAGTAAGAAGAACCTGTGGTCAGGAGCAGCCTGGAACTTGGCGAGGCCAGAGAGCTGCTGGACACAGACAGCGCTCCATCAGGCACTTTCCAACCGCCCTGGTTGCCAAGGGAGACCAGCTCAGCAGCCCAAACCCTGTCCAAGATGGTGACTTCATTTTCTCTCTGGGCCTCCTCGCCCCCTACCAGCCTCCATTCCCATGCCAACGTTTGCCCAAGAGGAACCGAGAGAATAAGGAAGTTGGAAACTTTGGTCTCAAACTTTGTGGTTCTCTGCTGAAACTCTTTCCATTTGCATCAAGCCGATTTCCAAACAGCATCCTTGGATCCCTGCTGTAAAAGCAAAGCCACACCCGAGAGAACAACTTGGTCTCACGCGCAGAATTGCCAACGAATGTTTGCGGGAACCTGGGAGCAGGGTCCAGATAAGCCAGTTCACCCATCTCCGTGGACTTCTAAATGTTGAAGCTCAAAGAAGCCTTAGAGATTGTTGAACTGGTTTTGTTTTGTTGTTGTTCTGAATGAAATACCTTTTTAAAATGAATTCTTTCCAAGTGTTGGGTGCATGAATGCTGCTGTCACTATGAGCTGCATTATGGTGTGAGCACCAATAAAAATATTTTAAAAAAATGAATTCTTTCACCGGGCATGGTGGTGCATGCTTGTAATTCCAGTACTTGGGAGGCTGAGACAGGAGGATCCAGGTTCGCGGCCAGACTCAGCTACTTAGTGAGGCACTCCCTGTTTCGAAATAAAGAATTAAAAAAAAAAAAGTCTGGGGGTGTTGCTGGGACGTAGAATGGCCCTGGGTCCAATCCCCAGTGCTGAAAAAAAAAATTCTTTCACTAAATCCTGACACAGAGAGCAGAGCAACGTGGGACTGCCTCGTTGTGAAGTGGACATGGCCCCAGCGCCTGGCCAGGGCCTCCCCTGTGCTGTGCCTTCTCCATTGGTTGGTCCTTAGGGCTTTTGCTTCTTTTGCAGTTGAAGGAAGAGAGTCAGGTAGGGGGCATGCAGGGCCGGAGCCACCTTGACCTCTGTGTCTCTTCTGTGACCCTCTCCCTGCTCCCAAGAAGCAGAGGCCCTGGACTCCGAAGGTGCATGGATGACGCTGGGCCTCTGACAGCCCAGCTCCCCACCTGCGCAGAAGCGACCTTAGTGTGTGTGTGTGTATGTGTGGGGGGTCTTGTTACCCTGGGATCTTGGGAACCCTCTGTCTCTGAGGAGTCAGCTGCTGATGTTTTCCATCCCACAGGTGTCCTGCGTGCCCCTCAGGTAAAGAGCAGGTGTCTGCAGGTGTGGCAGACCTCCCTGCTGAATGCCTTTGAAGGCCTCAGGCAGCTGGGCGCAGCCAGCCCTCCGGGTGCATAGCTTCCGCATTCTCGGAGTCAACCAACCGCAGATCAGAATACGAAACCTTCTGAGCATGCACAGGCCTTTTTTTCCTTGTCACCTTTCCTTAAACAATATGACAGTGCCCTGTATAGCATTTGTATTAGGTGTTGAGTGACCTCAAGATGACTTAAAGTATACGGGAGAATGTGCCTAGGTTATATGCCAATGCCGTGCCATCTTACACAAGGGACTTGAGCACCTGCGGAACGCGACACCTTCCTGGGGTCCTGGAACCATTTCCCCTGAGCTTCTCTAAGGACAGAGGAGGGCTTTTCTCTCTGCCTCTTCTCGGTCACCAATTGTGTTAGTGATGATTGAATTAGGCCTTGGGTAGGCAGGCAAGTAAAAGCAGTTTGTTGTAATTTACCAAATTAAGTAAATTGTCTTAATGATTCATTTTAAAGTCATTAAATTTTGTATTCTCTGTACAGTCTAATTTAAAATGAATTGACACTCTTAGGAAAATTTGATTTATTTAATTAAAAATACACTCATATTTTAACATAATACTTATTTGTAAGAAGTAGATGTAATCAATTTTAAATGTTGGGATTTTTTATTTTTTCAAAGAATTTAGCAACTATGTCAGAAAACCAGATCATGTTTTGACATATTCAAACATGTTCCACTCATTTATAAAGCCTTGAAGAAGAGATACTTTATGTTCTTTCTCATTCTGATTAATTTTCGTGAATCTTTGTTAAAGTTTGCAACTTGCTTAAGGCTATGACAGGAGACAAGACTTTTTAAAGATATTTTTCATGGCGTCATGAAGCTTACAAACAAAAGCATATCCTAGAGCCAAGCTGAAAGCTGTCCTTTTCAGCTTTTCTTGGACCAAGTTCACAAGTACTACACAAGAAAAATAGGTATAGGGTATGGTCACGTTCGTTTTTGGCTTAAAGTAGTGTTGCTGTGTTCATACATTTCATCATATTTTGGTTTAAAGTGTTAAAAAAAAGAAGCCCAACATCATCAGGAGACAAAGGTGCATTGTTGAAAAAATATGTTGCAAAGACAGTGCTAAGCATGACCCCCCAAAAGAGTTCTGAGCTCTGCAGCCTGGGGTCTGTGGTGGCACGCCCTCTGAGGCTGCTTTATGGTCCTAGCTCATGTTACCAGAGAGGTGGCCGTGTCCATCCTATTCTTAGGATATTTCATCCATGTTTATCAGGCCTCTTGTACCATTGATACGTAAGTTAATGAAAGTTGCATGCAGAAGAAAACCACTCTAGCCTTTGGGAGAATCTTTGTGCCGAATAAACTTTCTTGCTTTTTTTCCCCCTCTTAATTATGATCTCCTTACACTAGTTGTCTTATTTTCTCCAGATCATATCTTACTATCATTTATTTTGACTCTGCAGTTTTAGAAAGAAAAGGGCCCTTTTCACTGTCTCGTATATGGCAGATTGAGGGACATTCTCTAAAATGTCTACAGTACAGGCACTACACTTATGAAAAATTGACTCATTCGGGGCTTACGGCCCTTCTGCTGCCCCGTGGGCTTGGGCATGCTGCCCTCCTCTGCCCCCAAACTCAGTCTGTGGGTGGGCTCCCAGGACAGGTGGGGAGAAGTACCTTCACCCCTTCTTTCTCCAGCCCCTTTGCCCCCTGCAGTCCCCACGGAGGCCCCCCTAGAGCAGACCTTGCCCTGAAACTGATGGCCTTATGTTCAAAGCCTACCATGATGTTTTGGTATTCATGTTAAATTATTTGAAAATAACTTAAAGGAAATCACCTCTTATTTGAGGTCTTCCAGTATGATTTATGAACAATCTCTTCGCAGCAACTCCCTCAACTTAATAACATAAGTCTTATTCTAGAAAGTGTTTCTGTGAGCCCATGCTTAGTGCGTGGAAGGCCTCACTCCACAGAGAGAGGGCTCAAGCCAGCCCACAGACACCAGTTGCTACCTGTAATGTAACTAAATAACACCGCTCTAAAGCTGTTTGAAAATGGATCCAGGAAAGATCTAACAAGAGGGAGGGCCACCAAAGAAAAAAGGGATGGAGTGTAATTGGGCTGGCAGTGGCTCTGGGCCCTCTCGGGTATACCGCAGAAGTAGCAGGGATGCACTCTGGGCAGTTGGTTCTGCCCCAGACCTCTGTAGGCAAGGTTATTTCGAGAAACAGCCTTTCTGCTTAGAGACCCCTTAATAAATGCCTGACCTACACTGCCCCATCCTTCTAGGGAGACCCATCCGTGTAAGGCGCAGGAACACACCCGGCTCCGGGCTTTGCTTTTGGTTGATTAGGAGATTGCTCACTCGCTCCTGAGGTGTGGAAGATCTGGCCAGGGAATCTGACCAAGATGGAACGAGGACCCCGGTGACACTCAGATTCCTCACCAGTCAACACGCGTCTACACGCAGTTATGATCTCCCCAAATTCTCAGATAGCTGAAAAGTTCAGATGCATTTGAGGTCAAGTTCTAACCAGCCCATCTAATTATAGAGAAAGCCCTCTGACGGATTGTGGGGCTGCGGAGGAATTGCAGCGAGTGGAGAGCGCCTCTGCTTCACCTTTCCATGCGAGCACACAGAAGTGCAGGTTCAGGGGTTCTCTGTGATCACAGGCCGTGGCAGGCGCCCACAGCAGCACTGAAGCAGGTCAGCTCTCAGGCAGCGTGACCATGTCCGTGAACTGCCTCCTGATGGGAGAGGCAGGCTTCCGAGGCTGGAGCCAGGCCTTCCTGGGAAGAACTGTAGTGCCTCCCAGATCTGCCGGCACCCTTGCTGTTCTCAGAACTGAGGCCTTTCTGCAGTTATCCACCGAGAGGATCTGATCCTGACTCTTGAGGTGGTTGATCCTATGCGGGAGAGACCCAGGAAAGTACCTGCTTCACGCCATTATCTTCTGTCCTCGGAGCAGAATGAACTCTAGAAAATAAAGGTCAAAAAGAGCCCCCCCCCTCCCGTCTACGTTACTGTCTCATTACTTCAGCCACGGTAGGGAGTTCCAGAGAAGTCCATATTGTAGGGGATTTCTTTGGTGGTAGCTGGTAGGGATATCACAAAGATGGCTCTCAGAGTTTTCTCAGTAAGTTGGCTGAAGTTCTAAGTTTCAAAGTCAGCTTGAAGGGTTGGGGATGGAGCTCAGTGGTAGAGCACTTGCCTAGTAGCCGTGAATTCAATCCTCAGCACCAAAGAACAAAACAAAAAAACCAAGTTGATTGTAGACTATCCTGAGTAGCTAAGAGTTACCTTTTTCTAACAGACAGTGCCCCTTTAGAGCTCCTGTTCAAGCCTCCTAAGCATTCCGTTTATTGTTGGTGGAAATTGTCAGTTCCTTTCCTACATTGAAGCATTTGGGTTGGTTTCTAACAGTGTCTGGAATTGCAGAAGCACGGGGAACCCCAGTGCACTGGGGAGGTGGGGCAGGTAGCATGTATCAAATGTGTGGTTAGGAGCTGTCAGGTCAAAGAATGCTGGCCTGAGTGCTTAGCAAGGCCTGCCTGACCTCCCCCTGCCCTCCCTGCAGGAGGGATCTGAGTGTCACCGGCCCTTATTCCATCTTGGTCAGATTCCCTGGCCAGATCTTTCCACACCTCAGGGGAAAGTGAGCAGTCTCCTAATCAATCAATCAATCAATCAATCAGTTAATCAATCTCTCTCTCTCTGGTGTGTGTGTGTGTGTGTGTGTGTGTGTGTGTGTGTGTGTGTTATTTGCCCAGCAGCCCTCTGGCTTTGTGCTTTGTCTGTGTGGTCACCTGGCCTCTGCTTCCCCAGGCAGGCATTTCATGTCCACAAGGCTCTAAGGCGGTATTCCCTTCCCATTAGGCAGAAAAAGCCCTATTTCCTCCATGTGTTATCTAGTACATTCCAGAGGTGAGCGGAGGAGGGCATTCCAGTGGGAGCGCCGAGCAGCGCTGGCTCTCAGGAGACCGGCCTGGCTCTGATGAGACCGGGCGCGGGAGAGGCCTGACACTGTCCGGTCCCTTCAGAGGCAACTGGAGGGCGGCGCTCACCCTGTCTACCCAGGAGGTGCTTGCTGTGCACGTAACACACACGTGTGCACTGTGCAGGAAAACCCAAAGAGAGCTCGGGCCCGGGCGCATAGTCATTGGTGAAGAGACAGCACGGAACTCAGTGAATCAACTTGGTGACTAGTATTTATTATAAGCTGCGCATTTTGCCCAGAGCACATAGGAAGGTCATTGAATTCACCTAATGACACCAAATTCTGTCTAAAATGACAGAAAATAAAGCTGCTGACCAGGATGTGGTGCCAGGGCTATTGGGCATGACACTTCCCTGCGTAGGCAGTGTTTCCCGATCTATATTGTGATCCATGTATTCGCACCCCAGCAGGGATGGTCAAAGAGCGTCTCCAGCTGTGGCTGTACTTCTGTGTGATGCGCAGTCTCCCAGCTGCTAAGGCCTCTCATCCTGAGCAGCGTGGCCGGGGAGCTGCAGCCCCTCAGGTAGGGGCGCTACGGCAGCTGAGCACGAAGGGGCAGGCTGTCCTTTGGACCACTTCATCCCTGAGAGCCCAGAGCGTCTGGGGCATCTTCCATCAGCACTTCTTGGACCTGCTTTCTGTATGAATTTCCAACCTCTTGCCAACTCATAATCATAACGTAATATAATAACAAGTTACTAGAAGAATGAGGTGCAACAAACAGACCCACAATGTACAAGCTATAACTTTTTATTATGAGTCCCATCAGATGGAGTTGTGTGTATGGCGGGGGGTGGGGCGTTAAATTGCTCTTAAGATTTCTAATGTCTTCCTCTCCATTTTTGTTCTTCCCCATGGCAGACTAGCCTCTGTCTATAGAGACCATACTGTGAGTAGCACTGCCCTAAATCATAGAAGTCAGATCCAAGATTTTAAAATATGAGCATGTGTATTTAACGCTGTGTGGTTTTCATAAGCTTTTCAGCAAAACAAAATCAATGAACATCATGTTTGATCTGCATTACTTCAGATTTATACTGAGTCTTTTTCAGGCCCACATGTTATCTTAGTAACTCCAAGTGTTGTGTGTGCTCGGATTCTGCCACCGGCCCGGCCCTGTCCCAGCCCCCATGAAGCTCTCCTTCAAGTCAAGGCCTGCGGGGCGCCCAGGGCACCTTCCCAAGCCACAGACTAGCCTTATGCCTTCGAGAGGTCTCAGATCCTTCCTCCGCCCCCTGATCTGGCGCCTGCTTACCTCTGGGCTGCGTCTCGTATTAATTTCCTTCTCTGTGATCCTCCCTGCCCCACCCCGTGTGCTTCAGCCATGCTGAGCTCTTTGCAGTTCTAGAAGGTTCTGGAAGCCCCTTCATGCTTTCCTACCATTGGCACTGAAAAACCAACACTCAGAGCTGAGTGATCAGAAGCCGTTGGCTCCTGTGGGGAGCCAGCGTCCCAGTGGGCCTCATTTCCCCAGATAGGCTTCTGGCCTAGACAGGACCAACTTAAACATCTCTGTACAGTTTATCTTTTGAATATCAACTTTAATTTTCCCAAATGGAAAGAATCCAAGACTATGGACTCTTTTTTTTTTTTAGAAAATAATTTTATTGGTGCATTGTACTCCTCCTCTGTCACAGTGAGACTCAAAGCGATACGCTCATGTCAGTGCGTGCATCCTTGTCCGGCTTTCCTCCGCGTCCCACCCACTCGCCCTCACGATACACGCCAGGGAGATCGGCCTGGACTCTCTTCACGTGTTGTTGCTTATTGCCAAATGGTTTCCCAGAAATGATGGGGCACTTTTCAGTGTCAACGTCAAATGCTGAGTTTTAACTCACGCGTGTCAGTGTTGGCCCCACGTGGAGTTCTGTACCGCCGTGCGCAAGCCTTTGTTCCTGATGTCAGTTCTCCAGAGGCAAGGCCTTCATCACCCAGTGTGGTCCATCTTGCTCCTGAACATAGTGACACATCATTGGCAGTGCTCCTGTTGACATGGAGCCTGATGTGGAGGCAAGGAGAAGTTATTAACATGTCAGACAAAAGTGGAAACAGTAACAAAAACAGCCAACTTATTGAATAAGCTATGCCCTGGGTATGCCAGGAGCAGCAGGTTGACATGGCCGTAACTATCACAGGGTCTTGGATTACACAGCACGAGAATATTCAGCTGTGTACACTTATTATAATATTGCTGGGCACTGTGCGCATTTTATGCTTACTGAATCCTTATAACAGTTGGGTAAACTAGGTACAATACCATAAAATGTCCCACAGTATGAATAAGAAAGCCAAGCCCAGCCGGGTGTGGTAGTGCACACCTGTAATCCCAATACTTGGGACGCTGAGACAGGAAGATCACAGGTTTGCGGCTAACCTCAGCAATTTAGCAAGATGCTCAACAACTTGGTGAGACCCTGTCGCAAAATAAAACAGAGCCAAGGGTGTATAGGTCAGAGGTAGAATGCCTCTGGGTTCAATCCTCAGTACCATACACACAAAAATAAGAAGTGGTGTAGACTTTCAGGTGAGACCTGACACCTTGGGAAGATGCTCGAAGGGGCCCGCCAGCCCCACACACCTGCCGTCTCAAAGGCACTCCCCTGTGCCCCTCTCCTGTGCCTCCCTCTCTACCAGCACTCATCACCTGGCTCCCCCGGAAAATGTGCTTTCTTAGGAGTACCTGGCACTTGGTAGACATCCGACCATGACTGAACGAAGCAGAATATGTGGAGGGAATCATGCTTATAGAGTCCAGTGGCCTCTCAATTCCTGTAGGGGATTCGTTTCTGGGTACCACCCCCTCCCGTGCACACCAGAATCCGAGGATGCTCAAGTCCATTATATAAAATGGTGTAGTGTCTGCATATGATCTACACATACCCTCCCATATACTTTAAATTATTTCTTGAGGGCTTAAATTAATACGACGTAAGTTTTGCTATATTGTTTAGGAAATTAAAAAATTATTTCCTAAAGACTACATGCTGAGTGCAGATGCAGTTTGTAGGTTTTTCTCACTATATCTTAAATCTCTGGCTGGCTGAATTCACAGGCGAAGAGCCCGTGGACACAGAGGGCCAACTCTAATTTGATTTCCAAGGACCTAAGGACATACCAAAGCTGATGTCACTGCAGAGCACGCCAGTGTTCCATGAGGTCTTTATTGATTTTTAGCCCATATGTGGCTTAGGAGGTTGTCCCTGAGAGAGATGGAGTAAGGTGATGGCTTTAGACGTCCTCATCATGGATTTCACAGAGCGTTCAGTTAGCTTTTTTGAAGTGCTTGGTCAGCATGACCTCACAGAAATTATGAGGCAGATCTGGGCGTGCCCCACTTGAGTCAACCCAGCCACAGTGAGAAATGCAGCTGAGGTAGCAGTAGTGTACTGGGGTGATAAATGACCGGGATTCTCTGGGCAGTCCCTGATTTGGAAGGGACCGGACCTCAAAGCTTTTAAGGGTCCAGATCCCTGAATCTCATGTGCCTAGGGAAAGTGCAGCCAGTCCTTTGGCCATTCTGAACAGAGGCCACCGTGGCCCCTTACTGTGGGGCTCACACTGAGAGAATATTTTCTGTTAAAACTCTAGTTCCGTTGGCATTGTCCCCGTGTATGATTTCTGTTTAGCTTCTGTCCTCTTTCTTCCTTCCTTCCTTCCTCCCTTTGTCTTTCTTTCCTTCCTCTTCTCTCTTTTTCTCTCTCCCTCCTTCCCGTCCTCTCTCCCTCCCTCCTTCTCTCTTCCCATCTCTCTTTCTTTTGTCTCGTCTTTTGTGGTATTGAGGATTGAACTCAGGCATTCTATCTCCAATCCACCCTGCCCCCAGTCCTTTAAATTTGGGGGTTTGAAACAGGGGCTCTCCAACTTGCTGAGAGTCGCACTGAGTTGCTGAGGCTGGTCTCAACCCTGCAGTCCTCCTGTGTCCGCCTCCCGAATACTGGCATTACAGTCTGCACCACCGCACCCATCTTGCTTCTCTTCTGTTAATGAACAGATTACCAAAGGAACTCACTTTTATGTAAAATAATCCAGAAAGAGGGAGACACATTTTAGAGAGCATTAGTTCTTATAATTCTGTTTTTAAGTATTCAAGCCAGCCAAGTAAAACTTGCCACAATATTTTTAACTGTGGGAGGAAAATAAGACCATTTTAAATGTTAATGTAGAGAGCACTGGAATCAGATTTAATATAAACAGAATATGCAGGCACATCACTTTTGCAGGCATCAAAAATAGTCTGACCAGGCTTTACAAATACACACTTTTGGGATCATTTTTTTTTTAATGTGTACTAAAAATAACCAAAAGTTTTAAAGTAACCACTTGCCAGAAAGAAAAAAAAAAAAAGTTTCCTGGTGCTGGAGAAAATTGCATAGATTGGGAACTTTTATCTTCTGTTCACCCTGGTCACGATTTCAACACAAGATTAGCTTGTAAGTGGTATAGGCAGACAGCTTTCCTGGACATTGCGCTTTCTTTTCCCTTTATTTGGCCATAATTCTCCATCTCGCTCCCTCCAGGGGCTCAGTGTGCTCATCCTTGGGATGTCTTGGTGAAGTCATGTCGATATTTCCGATTTTTAACCCAAGATTTTCTGTTTGTTCTCACTTCAACCAAATTTTCTCCGGATACATTCTAAATTATCATATTAAGTATTAAAAGTATTAGAGAGTTGCAAAACAGTTTCCATTATAAAACCCTGTTTTCATCACGAAGAACGTGACAACAATCCGCCTTTGTGAAGATGTTTTCCAGGAAGTAGGCGACTCTCAAAAGTCAACAACCTTGAGAGGAGTCGGGGACAGCCAGCACTTGCTCTGGCTTTTACTCTTGAATACCTCTTTGTGCTCCCGGGAAAAGATAGAGAGCTGATAAGGAACCAGCCTGCTTTCCAGCTCTCACCCATGTGTAGGGCCTCTGCTATCTGCTATGGTCTGGGTTTTGTTTATTTTCTTTTTTGGACTGGAGATTGAACACAGGGGCATTTTACCTTTTTTTATTTCTTACTATTTTATTTGGAAATAGGGTTTTGCCAGGTTCCTGAGGCTGGCCTGGAACCTCCGATCCTCCCGTCTTGGCTTCCCAAGTACTGGGATTATAGGCGTGCAGCCTGACAAGACTCCGGGGGAATAAACACATATAGAAATCGGATCCTCGGTGTAACCGTGTTGAAAGGCGGTAGAAGCTTTTAAGAGGTGATTAGGTTAAGAGTACTTGTGCCTTTTCCTCTGGACTGTGTTGAGCCCAAGGGACTGGACTGGTTACCTACAAGAGCAGGTTATAGAGCAAGCCGCCCCTCCTGCTTTGTCTCTTTACAAGAATCCATCTGCCCAACCACTCCTCCAGGAGCTGAAGCAGGGCGTGGCTCTCACCAGCACCTGACCCCGGTCTTCCTGACCTCCAGAACAGTGAGCTCAATGAGCCTTTCTCCTTTATAAGCGATCCAGTCTCAGGTGTTTTGTTACATGTATGTAGATCAGGTCAAGGTTTTAAAAATTAGCCTTCTTACAGCAACTTCCGTCCTCTCAGGTGACCACTGTCCAAGTGGCTGTATCTGAACCACCCTGTGCCTGGAACCAACAGCTCCTCAGACTAACCAGGACATTACAGTCCCGATTCGCTCACCTCTAGTGCTACTGCAGGCAGATTCTGGGAGTGTCTTAGGGTGCTCAAAAGTGCTGAGACCCTGACTTTTTAGCTAAAGAGAAAATTGAGGGGATTTTTATTAATGATCTGAACCCTTACTCATTTTAGAGCCTGAGATCTGCATAAACTCTTTAATGTTTCCAGAAAGAAATCATTTGGATATAGCTGTCCTGGGTAGCGGAGTCTGAGAGCATGAACCTGAACATGATGTTGCAGGTGATGAGCCACCTGATTTTGTAAGTAACCTAAAGCAGCGTCACTTAGGACAGAAATGCCTTCTCTACATTCGTCCAAGGGTTTAGGCAAACTCTAATGAATTAGTCCATGTGAATAGACCTTGTAAACTGCAAAAGTGTAGGTTGAACGTAAGTTGGAATTCTTCCAGAGTGGAAACTATGAGCTATGTTCAGAAGAATGTCAGGACCTTCTTTTTTGGACCCAGTTCCAGATATTTTAACTGACTTAATCCATTAGAACAAGGGGAGATTTCAGAGCATGGCATTTAAAGCATTAGGCTTATTAGATCTTTACTGCAGGGACAGCTTTTCTGTACCTTGCAAATGAGTTCTCTATTTCTCCCTTGCCTGTGAAAGTTTAAGGAACGCTTTGGTGGTGGCCTGTGAAGCTAAGACTCATCTTGGGCTCCACCTGGGGCCACACTTGTCTTGACTCACTCCTGAGCACGTGGGCCCCTGCCCAGAGCAAGGGGAGCTCAAGGAGGGCTGCTCCGACAGAGGGCGGCCCGGGCTGTGAATCAAACATAGCTTGCATGGAACTTCCTGGCACTTTCTAATTACTCATGAAATTTTCTTCTATTTTTGCTTCTAATCCCAACCTTGTTCCAAACTTTACAACTATTCCTGGAATAAGCAGACTACATTTATCCATCCTTGCATTCCCACAGTTTCCAGTGACCCTAGTGGGGATCTCATGCAGTTAGAATGACAGCAATTTATGATTTTTATTATTGTTATGATAGCTTGGCAGCCTATTTTAAGCATTCAGGTGAAATGTTTTTAGAGCACTGTTAGCCCTTCCGTGTTCCCACACTCGGTTCAGTTAGGCATGCTGAATTATATTGTATTAGACATAAGGGTATTTTTTTCAGTCATATCCCTTTGGATTCCATGGATTCTGAGTCTTGGGGCTAAAGGAGCCCAGGACTGAGATGCAGGGAGGTGGAATGTCCTGCCTGGGGTAGCACAAGCCAGGGCTAGAACCAGGACTTCAGATGCCCAGACCAGTATCCTCTAGAAGATGCCATGGTCCTTGGGGAACCCAAGTAAAACTAGTATTCTACTATTCAGAATCCTTAGGAAATGATGGTGCTATTTTGGATAGCTAGGTTTTCTGTGAAGGTGAAGAACATATAACATTCCAGTTGCTAGAAATTTAATGTTTGACCATCTGAGGATGAGAGTCTTAACAGGACAGTCCTGCCTTCATAAGTAGAGAGGAAAGTGTGCTTCTTGTTCCTTTCTCCCCTCCCCATAGTACAAGGGAATGAACCCAGGAGCATTCTACCTCTGACACACACACACACACACACACACACACACACACACACACACACACCATGTTTTATTTTTTATTTTGAGACAGCGTCTTGCTAAGTTGCTGAGGCTGGCCACGAACCTGCAGTCCTCCTGTCTCAGCTTCCCAAGTACCGGGTGACAGATGTGCGCCGGCATGCTGGCCTTTCTTGATCATTTTAGCACCTTTCCTTGGCCTCTCCAGCCTCAGTCACAAGGTGGTGCTATGAGTAGAGTTGGTGTAGGGTAGGAGGTCCACAGGGCTGGATCCTGAGGCCTGCTTTCCTGGAGACCTTTTCCTTTTCTTGCATGTGTGTGAGTTAGTGCAGAGCCTCTGCGCAGAGTTGCACGGGCCCTGTCTGCAAATGGGTTCAGTGATGGGAGTCTGAAGCAGCCTTTGCCCTAGGAGTTCTCTTCCAGAGTTCCTTCTACAGAGTAGCCAAATGTCTGGTGAGTTGTCTGCAGCATTAAAAGCATTATGCTCTTTCCACCAGTAACACATGGGACCACAGAAACCGTGACAGCTCCAACTTGTCAGCGTCGTTGGTCCTGGGGCTGATGGATCACCTGTCACTATTTTAAGAATTTGTTTTAGGCCGGGTACAGTTTCGTTGTTGCTTTGCTTTCAATTCTGATTCCAAGTCAAACGGCCAAGAGAATTAAGGGTCACATGTAGTGTTAGTCCCTCATCTGTACTAAAGAAACAGTACCTGTCTCAGGGAGGTCTGGCGATGGAATAGGAGAATGTATGTAAGTCCTTGCCTCAGTACCCGGTAGGTGGCAAGCTGTTGGTGTATGGTAGCTGATGTTCCCCGCCATCTTCTTCATCACTGCCACTCGTTGCTGGTAGGTCTACCAAGGTCATCTTCCGTGAAAAGGACACACCAGCTCTCTCATCTTTCAAGTATGTTAAATGTGAAGGTTGGTCTCATCTTTACTATTTTTAAAAATTATCTCAAAATTTAAGAAGCCGCCACATGATACTTGCTGTAGTGCATCCGCATTCGTCATTCAGCCCGGCATCCTCCTGCTTGGCAGAAGGTACATGGCGACAGTCAAAGCTGGGGACTGGGATTTCGAAGCTTGGGTTGGGCTCTCTCCCTGGCCTCCCCTTTGACTCATCCCCTGACTTGAACGATCACATGATTAGCACCGGGCTTTCATAGAGGGAATAAAAACATCCAGGCTTCCGCCCCCACGCCTCCTAGATTGCTGTAGGAGTCATGAGTTAGAGTTTCTGAAACGGGCAGCTGGCATGAGCCACTCACATGTGAAGCACCTGGTGGTATATCTGGCCAAATGGGTATCAGGTAACCAGTGGCTCTGGCATGGTCTTCCCAGCTTTTAAAGGATCATAAAAGTGTCCCAGTGTTTTCATCAACAGTACAGAAAGCAGGGCCCTCAGCCCTTCCAAGCAATGTCCAGACGTGGGTGAGATGGTAAAAAACTGTTTTTATCGGAAGAAGCAAAAACTTTCCTGATACCTCACGGTGCAGTGAACCGTGCCCCTACTCGTATTCATCCATCCTTGTGAAGAGCGTCCAACTATTTCCCCTAGTGGCTGTAGTGCATTGATTTAAAAAACAATCCAGATAGGTTCACTTTGACTATATTGCAGTGATTGTACAAAGAAACTAATTTCAATAGGAATCTATTCTAACTTTTTTTTGCCAGAGTATGAGATTTTTCATCAGATTTTTCCTCTCTTGGAAAGTCTTTAAAAATCAAATTACATATGTTTAATTTATCAAACTATACATGTATCTATTATGATGGCTATCTTATACAATGTCTATTTAGAATTAGTATGGTATCGGTGACCTTATTTTAAAGCCCTTATCAAGTCTTCACTTTGTTTTGCCCTTTAGTTGTTTAGAATAACTTTACTGGACAGCTTTTTAAGTGCGTGCAGAGGTAAGGAAGTATACTTTCATGGACCTCTTGGGCTCGCCCATCACCTGGCTCAGCAGTGGTCAACACACCACACCGTGGCCATTTCAATCCTCCCCAAGCATCAGCTCATTTCTAAGAGATAAGGACTCACTTCTTAATAAAAATAAAATAAATGCAAATTTTTTAATACCATCAGATACCCATTCTGTGTTTGTAGTTCTCCAGTTGGCTCACGGATTAGCACACTTGAATGAGAATCCAAATAAAAGGTACCCAGTGCATTTGGTTGACCTGTCTTCTGTCTCTTAAGGTATAGGTTCTCCATGCCACCCACCCTTCCTTCCCTCCTTCCCTCCTTCCTTCCTTTCTCCTTCCTATACCAGGCACTGAACCCAGGGGCATTTATTGTCTGAGCTACACACCCCCTGCCCTTTTTATTTTTGTTTTTTTGGGACTTTTATTGGTGCATTATAGTCTCACAACGTAATGTAGTGACGGTCTCGCTAAGTTGCTGAGACTGGCCCTTGAACCGCCACAGGATCCTCCTGCCTTCCCAAGCACTGGATTATAGGCATGCACCACTATGCCCAGCTCAGTCATAGTTGAAGACACTATTTCATTTGTCTGCGAGAACGTCGCAGTATACGGAAACATCAGTCGCATCATTCAGCACATTTCTTTATTCCCTGTTTATTGTGAAGTTGTCCATCTGGTAGCTTGATCAGAATGAGATTCTTGTTTTTGTTTGGACAAGATGTCTAGTGTTGTACATCACTAGGCACAGATGACTGGTTGTCTCCTTTGGGGATGTGAAGATGGAGCCGTCCCTAGGATCTGGTGTGGTCAGTTTGACCCAGCTTTTAAAATTCCCATCAGACTTCTAGCTGCTGGACTTTAGCAGCCATCACTGACCCTTGCCCCAGACGTACCAGGCATTTGTGATTTGGCGCCTGAAACCTAACTTTCAGCACCCAACACATAACTCAGTTTGAAATAAAAAATTCTAAACAAAAAATCCATTAGGATGTACTTTAAAATGCTGAATGGCTCTAATAAAATGATTTTGAGGTGAAAGTGATTAGTAATGTACTTTTCAGGATGGTGACTAGAAAAATAAAAATAGAAGTTACAAAGAAAGAAGAATATGAGAAGTAATTGGTCAGGAGTTAACGTGTTCCCATAAACCCAACTAAAAATGTATGCAGTTTCTAAGAGATTATTTTAAAGAAATCACAAGTAATTTAAAGCATGTGTCTTCCTTAAAGCACAAACAGATTAAGGCACCTTAAAGTGCTTCACACCTTCTTGGTAATGATGTATAAAAGCAGTGAGTAAACACTGAGAGGCCCCTGTAAGGACAGCACAGTGCTGACTATCTCTGGGCAGGAATGTGTGCTGCCGTGAACCCTCTGCATCATAATCCTGCCTCACTGGATTTCAGGCCTCTTTAGTCTGAAAAGATGCCTGCCTTTTGCCCATTTGTTTGGTTACAAGTGGTTTGAGTGATTTGGAATCCTGAGGCCAGCACCAGGCTACAGTCTCCCCTCCTGGAATGTGTGATGTCCTTCACAACCCAGAAACACTGATTCATCTTGGGAATTTATAGCCAAATGTTTATTTGGGACTTCGAGTTAAGATTTTAAAATTGTACCTAGGTCTCTGGGTTTTATATATCATTCCACTTTTTATGTGGAATAACCTTCATCAGAATTATTTCAGGAAATGAGAAAAGTAGGATATGGTTATGAGTCAGCCGTGGAAAACGGCAGCATGGGATGGATTAGTCAGAAGATGTGTTTCGGTGGCCAGGCTGAGCTGTGCGCTATCAGGAAGTGCTGTGACTTTCCATGATTTTATGTCCCATAAATCATGTGGCATCATGCTCCAGACACCTGCAGTGCTTGTCTTTGTTTTTCTCAGTTCTAGTGTTTGAGATAAAACAGACGAGCACCGATGGAGCCAAAGCCACCCAGGCTCTTTCTGTAGTCGTGCGCCCTGTCCCTGCCATCAGCTTGTGGCTTCCTCTGGCCCCCACTGCAGAGAGGGCCGTTCCCCCCAAGCCCACAGAGGCTGCACGTCATGGTGGAGAAGCACACGACCATCAGGGAGTTGCTGCTGAAGGGAGCACCATCTGTGTGCTTTGGATCCTTTCTCTCATCCCTCCCCGCCGCCTGATGGAGCCGGGAGGCTGTGTTCTAGACAGGTGGTCCGCAGTTCAGAATAAGGCAACCACACTCCAATCTTCTCTCATCCCTTCAAATAGAAAAGCTTGTGGAAAAGGGCTGGATTAAAATTTGAGTCATGTGAAACCCATAAAGTTCATCTCTAGAGGAAAATGCTGGAAATACAGTCAACCACTAAAGTTGGTCATGGAGGGAAACGAGTTTATTGCTTTATTGGTAACGTAAGTCAGTTAAGACAATCAAGTCCTCCTCTTCCCTGTCTTTTATGATGGAGAGGTAATTATAGCTTGGAGTGTGTGTGTGTGTGTGTGTGTGTGTGTGTGATTTTTTTTTTTAACCAGCACATCTAATAGAATAATTCAACTAAGAATGTAGTCTGGATGCAAATAGTTGCACTCACATTGAACATCAATGGGACTGCAGTTGATTCTGATGCCCTTAGCAACTGGGTAAACACTGGAAGAAATCCTGTAAACCTAGGTTGCCGTTTGCGGCAATCTGGCACATTTCCTATGGACAATTATTGGTCCAGAAGCAATGCAGGTTGCTTTAATGTCCCCTTCACACGGTGTCACTTAGCAATCAGATGGTAATAATTGGCATATTCTTCCTCCTCCGTCCCTCTTCCCCAGTGCTTCTCAGATCTCACTGTGCAGAGGAGTCACCTGAGGGTCTTGTCAAATGCGGGTTCTACTTCCACAGAGCTCAGCGGGGCCCAAGAGCCTGCGTTTTAGCAGCCTACAGGTTATGCCTGTGCTGTTGGTGCGAGGGCCACCACCCCAGGCTCCTGTTTTCTACATAATGAACTCTGTCTGCAGAATCAGCAAGAAGCCAAAGCCTAAAGGGTTTCGTGACCTAATACTAGCAAAGGCCTTCTGTTTCTAAGACCTCTTTATATCACAGTGTTGTTGCCAGTCTCTCCAGCAACTTCCCAGCACTCCGAGATGGGAAGGATATTCCCAGCAAGGACTCCATGTCAGTGCTCACCCGGGGAAAGCCAGTCGGGCCTTCCCACCTTGTATCCTGAGCCTCGTTTCATCTTCTGAGCAAAGGTGTGCGTCCCAAAGTCTGTCAAAACCTAGTAAATATCTAGTAACTCCCTTTCTGTGTTGACTGGACCTAGTAGGGAAGGCTTCTAGAACTGTCTTCTACCTCTTCACATGGGACCATGAGTCCTCCTCTTAAGCCTTCATTCTACGATATTTTTATGACACCTTGTCTTCATCTTCCAACGTGGCCAGGGTAGAGGGGAGAAGGCTAGAAACTCTCTGAGCAAAGGATCAAGAGGTTTAAGAATTCTTTAACACTGACTTAAAGGAAGAAAGAAGAAGGAAAACCCCCCGGGGGAGCGTCCAGCAGAGCAACTTCCAGCAATTGGTTTCAGAATTACCAATCATCAGAACAAGGGCTTGGGACTAGCTCAGGAGATTGCTACGCCGGAGCGACGGAGTTGCTCGTGTTCCCATCGCTCCAGAGGAAATAGGTTAAGTCTTCAATTGCTGATTTTATTAGCATGGAATTTTCAAATAAACCAGCAAATCAACATCATTTTTTTTAAATCCTAGGAAATATGATTCAGGGTTTGTCACTCTTTTTTCCAAGGAAGAAACCATTATAGATATTTTCTGCAAGGACTCACTTGTGTGGCTTTTCCAGTTAGAAGCCAGCCAACAGACCTTCATAGACACCATTTGAAAGGGAGCCTGTTCGGAATGTGAGAATAAAATAGTTGCCAGTGGCGTGCATTCGTTCCCAGTGTCTTCTCTCTTGGGGGCGTGGGCACCTTTGAAAGCATGTGGATCATATTCTTTGGATCTTCAGTTTGAAATAAAAAGCCCCATTCCAGGTGGCTGCCAAGGACAGGGCACTGGAAACGGCGAATTTAATCACTGTCGTAGAGTGGCTTGTATGACTGTCTCCCAGTGAGCTTTGCGGTTTTGAACATATGAATGGGGTAGCTGTGGCTTGGCTTTAGATGATGGTGGGATATGAATTGCATCAGCTGGACACCGAGGCTCTGCGACAGCCACTGATCGTCTGCAGGTCACCAGGGTGCCCGCGGGGTGGACCGGAGGCATCGTTACACTTCTGTCTTAAGTCTTCTTTCAGAGACTTTTCCTTGAACACGTTGATGTAAACTATAGATCGGAACTTGTGTTCCT
Organism: Muscardinus avellanarius; assembly: GCF_963383645.1. NCBI lineage: Eukaryota > Metazoa > Chordata > Mammalia > Rodentia > Gliridae > Muscardinus > Muscardinus avellanarius. The sequence continues at coordinate 10,741,530 of NC_137790.1, forward strand.
AAGGAGCCCTTGTACCAGAGTAAGCGTGGCGTTCAAGATGGGCATCTTTTGTATTGTTACAGACCTCTGAATTTGGACATTGTGATACGTTATTAGGGGTCTCCTGACACATTCCACAGACTCGGTGTTAATTGATAGAAACTTATTTTCTCCTCTTCCCAGAGGCTGGAAAAGTCAAGATCAAGGTGAGAGCTGGGTTGTTTTCCTGAGGCCTTTCTCCTTGGCTTCTAAATGATGTTTTGTTGTTTGTTTTTTGGTAGTAGAGATTGAATTCAGGGACATTCTACCTCCAAGCTACACTGCCTAAACTCCCACCCAGCTCTTTTTATATTTACTTTTTTTTTTTTTTTTTTTTTTTTGCAGAACTGGGGATTGAACCCATGGGCATTTTACCTTTGAGCTATACCCCCAGCCCTATTTTTTAAATTCTTTTTTTGCAGCACTGGGGATGGAACCTAGGGGCCTTCTAACTCTGAGTGACACTCCCAGCCCTATTATTTTATTCTTTATTTTGAAACAGGGTCTCACTAAATTGCAGAAGGCCTCACTAAGTAGCTAAAGCTGACTGAGAACATGTGATCCTCCTGTCTCAGCCTCCCAATTACCACCACACCTGGCTACTTTTTTTATTTTGAGACAGGGTCTCGTTAAGTAGCTGAGGCTGGCCTTGAACCTGTGACCCTCCTGTCTAGCCTCCCAAGTGCGGGGATCACAGGTGTGCCCCACACCCGGCGACAATGCCCCCTTATTGCGTCTTCACATGGTTTGTCCTGTGCCTAATGTCCCTTTGTGTATCCAGACACATGGCAGATGGCTTGGGCCCACCCCACCAGCCACCTGTTACCTTAGTCTCCGCTTTAAAGCCCCTGCCTTTAAATCCAGTCGCATCCCGAGGTACTAGGGACTAGGGCCAAGAGATGAACTTGGGGGAAAGGGATTCAGCCCATAGCAAAGTTCATAGTCGACACTGCAAAGCTATTTCTCAGACTCAGCTATCTTTCGATTCTTCCTTTGCCTTTTGAGTATGGTTCTCAGTCTCAGGAGAAGGACGGCAGTTCTGGGATTTTACTGTGGAAGTAAGAATCACAATGATAACATCTTTCTGTAGGTGATATTCTAGGCCCTGGAGAAGGTTCTATTGGAAGACAGGACTTCTTGAGAAATACAGCCAGGGTGCTGTGAGGGAATGGAGTGGGCCTTGGCCACTGGGGAGCCGGGCTGCGTCTCTTGTGTTCTCGCCTGCTCTCCGCCTTGTGCCACCCTGCAGTCCGTCCGGCACCCAGCTGATCTGTGCTCAGTAGCACGAGGGTCAGTGCAGATGCTTGGGACGCCCCCTGGGCTCCTCGGGAACCGTGGCGTGGCCGTCTGGCCCCGGCTACTGGCTCGTCAGGCCTGGAAGGGTAGGTGCTCAGTGACATAGGTGTCTGCGCAAATGAGTGGACTGGCCACACTGGCAAAGCGGCTCCCACTCATCTCCACTCCCAAGTATTTCAGAAGAGCGGCAGCCGGCGCGGAGCCCCTCCTGGTCGCCGTCGTTGTCCTCCACCCCTGCATCCCCTCAGGGACAGCTGCCCAGCGGAGGCAAGCCCTGTGTTGCTATGGATACACACTGGAAACGAGGCACGTGTAGTGCAGCACTCCCATTTGAACTTGGACCGCGGTCGGTCCCCAGCACCTGGCTGGCGACAGTAGCAATTTCCTAAGTTTTCCCCCATAATCTGTTATTTTGGGGTCCTAGGTGTTCCCTTGCAATGCTTATTTTGAACAACCATCTAGTGTAAACCTCTTCAGACTCCAGAGCAGGTTAGAACATCACCTGAATCACAGGAATATAAATTGAACATTGCTATAAAAGAAATAAAAATACTATTTATATGAAGTCACAGGTTAGGCGCTCCATAGTGCCTGCCTGGTGGGCTTCACACTTTTGAACACGACCTGCCCCGGCCGTGGCTGCTACCCTCCGACTTCTTTGACCCAGGGCCTCGGAAGGCCACCAAGGGCAGAAGTAGGAACACGCCGGCAGCCAGGCCAGGGGAGACGAGTGTGGGCACAGCGCCTTAGTCACGGCCCAAAGACCGGCTGTCTTCCATCATGGATGGGGGTAATGAAGAGCTTGAGTAACAGAAGCGATGAAGACGTGACTCCCCCACCATAGCCCAGCACCCAGCAATCAAGGCCTCATTTGGATTCCAAGTCCGTGTTCCTTCCCCCGTGCTTGCCCACAGCCAGCTCAGCAAGTCCAGGTCAGCACCACCGCTCAGTGACGGCGCGAGCGCGCACAGCGCAGCACAGCACGCGCCAAGGAGACCTGAGTCTGGAGCGGCTTCTGCTTGAGTTTACAATGCGAGCTGAGAATAATTAAGTTTATCTAAACGGCAGTGAGATAATTTAACATTCCTCTGCCAGCATATTTTGCCCGAAATATTAGTAGATTTACTGGTAGATGTAGGAGCTAATAACATCTTTCTAGCTTTTCATGAGTCATGTTTTCCAATTAAAGCACTACTTATGATGTTAAGCAGTGTTCCATTTTATTGCAAATATGCAGGCAGGGATTGTAGAAGTGCTGTAATAGTATGTACCTTATACCTCATTAAAGCTTTCTTCAAAAGTACTATGTTTACATTCGAAAAGGTTCATGTTACAGAGTTTTCATCCTAACCTTAATGGCCTTATCATAGCGACCCTTTAGAAAACTCCTCTTTCCCAGCTGAAGCCTACATTAAAGAGCTTTTGCAGAAATCAGACACATGCCATTTTATTAAGAGCTGATTTCATTATTGAAATGTTAATTTCAAAATTCTTAATCACCCACCACATACCCAGCCATGCAAGGCAAGTTTTGTACAGAGCTTTGAAAGCAAAACGTACAGTGTAATTAAGTCAAACATCTTAATGCACTGCCTCTCGAAGAGTGGTGGCATGCAGTTGTTAAGAATGTGGGCTTGGAATCCGTGGACTTTGCTCAAAATCCTGGTTCCAAGGCTGAGTGATCGTGGGTGGCTTCCTCAGCTTGGGCTGACGTAGAACAGACCACCACAGACTGGGTGCTTTAAACAGCTGGCGTGAGTTTCCCACAGTTTAGAGGCTGTGAGTCTGAGACCAGGACGAGGCCTGCGTGGTTCCAAGTGAGGTCCCTCCATGTGGTGTACAGATGGCTCCCTTCCTGCTGTTTGTGTACATGGCAGACAGAAAAAAAGCAAGTTTCCATGTTTTTTTTTAAAACAAGGGCACTTATCCCATCAAGAGGACTGTACCCTCATGACCAAAGCCCCTACCTCTACTCTAATTACATGGAGATTACAGGGGAACAGAATTTACTTCAGAACAGTAGCCAGCCTGCTTAATTTACCTTGCTCACTCGGCCTCTCCAGGATAGCTTTGACTTTCCTGCAGGGCCTGTTTTCTCCAGTTTGTGCACCTGCTAGGCTGTGTTTGCTTCCACAGCAGGAGGCGGGTCTGAAGGAGCCCTAGGAAGAATGGGGATAGCACACTCCCCTGGTAGTGGAAGAAGAGCAGTGGGCCCTGTGAGCAGCCACCCAGCCAGGCCTTCGGGGCTGCTGTGTCCAAGAAGAGAGCTCGAGCCCTTCCCCAACTCCCAGGCAGCTCAGCTGTGGTGTAGACACGCACACACGCACGCCACACATCAGCCACAAAAATCACCGTTTTGCTTAGCTGCGTGGACTTTTCATAAACATAGGCCCCCACATGGAGCTTGGGGCTGTACTGTTTCATACAGGTCTGTCCCCACTATCCATACAGTCAATTTTAGTAAGTCATGCCCTATGACAAATCAGTTTCCCCACTTTATTTTCTTGTTTTCCAGATAGGACATAGGTCAAGCTACTTAGACCTTTCCTGTTTCCTTTTTGAGTGGGAAAAAACATGCTATCTTTCCACATCTGGACTGGAATTGACATTTCTTGTAAAGGGTCCATCTCAGGAAGAGCCCTTTGCTGTTCTAAACCCGCCTCCTCCTATTCTGGAGTTCCTAGTGTGATGGCTGTTTGTGGCTTCCGACCGCAACTCTAGGAGTTGGAGATGGTATTTGTTTAATAGTCCTGGAGAGTGCAGCATGTATTTTCATAAATAAATTTCATAAATTCAAACTACAAAGACAGTTTTCCTTTTTCTGACTTCCCTGTCTTGCTCAGAGAATCTGTGTGTTCTTATATGTTCTGCTTTCTTTGCATCTAGCTCTTAAACAAATAGGCGCTACACACCTGTTGACAATATATTAGCAGCCGCATCGGGATTTTTCAAAGAATTTAATTATACCAGTAAACAGTTTTCAGTTAGAGCCTCTTTAGTTTGAAACAAAGAAAACAGCTTCTACATTTTCAAAACAAAGCCCGATACTAAGGAAGAAACAGCCCAGCAGTGCCGTAAAGTCGACACTGTAATGCCCTTTCCCCTTGGCGCCAGAGTTCAGTAAATTCTCTGCTGTCTGGCATCAAGGGCTGGGTGGCGGGAAGCTGTCGTTACGTAGGATTCTTTTTAATGGGAAAAAAAGGAAGTACTGTTGTCTGATGTGATTTCTAGCCATTTTCTAAGTCACCAAAATGTTTGTTCTCGTCCATTTTATTTGAGTAAGTTCCCTTTCTTTTAGCATCTTTTAGGTGGTCAAAGACCGTTTTGTACTCTGCGGAATTTCCTTTGATTCAAGATTGACTGAAGTCTTTCACCTTTTAATTCCCCCTGTGCATTCAGCCTGGCGTTTGAGGTGCAGATGGCATCAGTGTCTCCTTTGGACCTGCTTGACGTGACACGTGTCAGAGGCGCTGTATGAAAGAGTTCATTCTTTCTTGTTGAACAGGAATTGAACGAGCACATTGGGCATGCTGGGCTAGTCTTCGGATGTTAAGACACCTGCTTAATTTTAGATCTCAGAGCTACTGCTCTCCAAGGGTCCCCTCCCAGGGATGTTTGAAAATCCCTGGGATGGCTGGGTGCAGGGGTACACACCTGTAATCCTATTACGTGGGAGGCTGAGACAGGATGGTCTCAGGTCAAGGACAGCACGCAGTAGCTTAGCAAGACCTGTTTCATAATAAAGAGATAAGTAAAAAGGGCTATGGGCATAGCTCAGAGGGGTTCAACCTCAAGGAAAGAAAAGAAGGGAGGTAGGAATGAAGAGCAGGAGGGAAGGGAAGGAGGGTGGATATTTGGGAGACTCCTGCATTGCGGCCCTGGATGGGGGAGAATGGCTGGCGTTGGTGGGGAGAGGGAGAAAGCCCAGCTGGCAGCATGCTGGAGAACAGTTTAGGAGGTGAGGGGCAGGCCTGCACAGAGAAAGGCTCTTCGTCCAGTGAGACACAGTGAGGTCCCAGAGTCACAGATGGCCAGGACAGAACAGGGAGGCCCCAGGCTCTGGCCCTGGCCCCTCCCCGAGGTTCATGGCCTCCTCAGCATCCACCCCCACCTGCACCCCACACCCAGGAGATGCATCAGAAACCACGTGACCCAGCATACACTTCCTTATTTCTGAAATGCCCTCCTTGGTGAAGGCTCCAGTCAGTTTTCTGTGAGGACTGACATTCAGGTCTCCACTAGCAGGATCTTTGGTTGGCAGCGGTCAAGCTGGTGTGGGAAGCGTGGGCAGCGTGGGCCACAGACCTGTGGTTTGCCTGCCCCTTGCCTCCTGGTTTAGTTTCCAGGAGAAGAGCGTGGTTGTGCCGAACTGAAGACAGCGTCCAGCCCGCACCCCGGTGCAGGCCGAGGAGGCGTGGTCAGGGGGGTCTGCTAATAAGTGAGGTAGCAACTTCTGCAAACCCAAGCCACATACAAAAGGCACCAGGCATCTGTCTATGTCTACATCATGTGGTGTCTAGGAGACTTCCCTGTGGCCAGCCAGGGTGCTCCCCCCATGGCCAGAGTGGTACTCCTGCCCCTCCTGCGGTGTTAACAAGACTTAAAGAGAGTCCCGAGTATGACTGGTGCTCCATCCTGAAGGGACATCTAGGGGGTACCATTCAGCCTGGCTCATCCGGTGTGGCCGTGGGTGAGTTAGCACCACGGCCACTGTGGGAGTTAGGTTCTGAGATTCTCTCTCCATCTTTATGAGAAGAGCCTAAGGGAGCCGAGACCCTCACCCAGCTTGCACAGCTGAATGGAGCCGCAGGCTTCCCGCAGGCAGCGTGCTCCAGAGGCCACACCGTGACCACTCTGCTAGGCACCTCTCGTGGGTCTCCAGACCACTGTGGTGAGGAGCCACACGTCCTATGGTAGTCCTGCCAGGATCTCTGCACCGGCACCACTCTTGTCAGGGTCCTGTGCTAGTCACCTTCCCATCACTATAGTGGGATGCCTGAGATCACTAACTTACACAGTAGGGTTCTTTGGACCCACAGTTGGGGACTCCAGTCTGATCGGTTGGCCCCTGGGCTTGGGTCTGTGGCAAGGCTGCACGTCGTGGTGGGAACACATGGGAAAGCAAAACCTTAATGGCCTGGAAAGAAGAGAATGAGGAAGGGGCTAGAATCCCGAAAACCCTTTAAGAGCACCCCCTAATGACTTAAGGACCCCCCACTAAGCCCTGCCCCTTAAAGATTTCACCTCCGCGGGGCGTGGTGGGACACAGTTGTAATCCCAGCATTTGGGAGGCTGAGACAGGAGGATTTGGGTTTGCAGACAGCCTCAGTTACTTAGTGAGGCCCTTTGCAACTCAGTGAGACCCTGTTTCAAAATAAAGAATAAAAAATAGAGCTGGGGATGTAGGGACGTAGCTCAGGGGTACAATGCCCCTGAGTTCAATCCCCAGCCCCACCAAAAAAGGGGGGGGTGGGGGGACTCTGCTCTGAAGAACATTTAGGATATTCAGGATTCAAACTGTGCCAGACCCTGAGACCCTGTGCTTCTCATCTGGCCGGTGGAAAGGCAGTGAGTCCCTTTGTCCCTTCCTGGCTTGCTTTCCATGCACAAGTGGTTCCAGGTACTGTTGTTACAAAACCTGCCACCCAGATATTAGTGAGTAAAGTAGCAATGGGTCTCTTTAGCCTGAGTACCTGCAGTGTGCGTTGTTTGGCTCTCCCAAGCAACATCAGCGTCTCTAGACCCTCTGCTCTCACAGTGTCACACTCTCATGGTGGCAAGCTGTGCCAGCAATCTGCCAGGAGCCCGGCTGGGAGCCTGGGCTGGAGGCCTCAGCTCCTTTCTGGGTGGCCCTCTCCCTGGGCTGCCCGGGCTTCCTAACAGTATGGCGACTGTGTTCTAAGGGGAAGTGCCCTGAGAACAAGGTACCTGTACATGGCTTTTTATGACTTTGCCTTGGAAGTCGTGCGGTAACTTTTCACCTTATGTTACTGGTTAAGGTATTCACAAAGGCCCTTCATATTCAAGGATAGGGGACATACATTCTGCTTCTTAATGGGGGGGGATGTTGTCATGTTCTACAAGACCAAGTGGGGGGAAAAAAGAAATACAGGAAACAAGTCAGTAGACTATTAGCACTTAGCCACTGCCATCTAAAAATTCAGGCAATCAATCAAAAGTGTTTGTAAAAAAAAAAAAAGTGGATGTATACTTTTTAAAAAGTAGTTCCTTATTTGATTCTGCATGAAAATTTAATTTTTTCAAGTATGAATAACAAAATGTAAGCATATATCTTTTCCAACACACTTCAAATCTAACCCGATTATCAAGTCCTTTATCCACAGGATTTTCTGTAGCCAAACCAGCGGGGTGTGGAGATGAGATCGTGACCTACTGGACTGGCTTGTGCAGTTCACCACCCTTCATCTCCAGTATCCTGAGATCTGAGCATCCACAACGCACATGAGAGATCATGTCTGTTAAATCTTGTCACCTGAGTTGCCGTGCAGTCTCCCAAGCTGCACTGTTAAGCCCCAATAGGGACAAGATTTGTCTCTTAGACTTTCAAAGATTCTAGCAGAATACTGAGTGCTGTACTGAGCCCCTGGGGGTCAAACCCAGAGCCATTCTACCTCTCAGCCACATGCCCGGCCCTTTTAATTTTTTTATTTTGAAATAGGGTCTCACTAAGTTGCTGAGGGTATTTCTGAAGCAGGGCTTAGTATTTCTTGATTGACTCGATTATAAGCTCTTTGAAGGAATATACCTTCCTTCTCTCTGTGTCTCCACTGAAAAGTCAAGTACTTGTATGCATGCATCATTCCACAAATGTTTATGGAGAATTTTAAATGTTCCCGGGTCCCTGGCTCAGTCTACCCTTAGTTTAACTTGGTTTAGGAAACCAATTAACATGCAGCAAATACTAAGAGCCAGAGGTTCTTTATGTTACAAGAATGTGTAATAGGGGTAATTTGACCCAGCCATAGGTTCAAGTTGGCACATAGCAGATCCTTAATAAATGGTGGCTGAATAAATGGACACACTCGCGATTTTCCCATAGACCCAATCTCCGTTCACTGTAGGCTTCTGATAAAATATATGTTTCATCTCCAGGTAGGCAGCACCAACTGGAGAAGAGCACACCTATCTAGGGAATGCTCCTCTGTCACTGACTTGTTGCCTGGAATTTCCCCCTTAGCCACGCATTCCTTTAGGGTTGAGACTTTGATCTCCAGAATGCACTGATTAAATACAAGTTCTCTTGGAAGGCATTATACATTAAACAGCTGTCATCATTAGTGCGTGCATAATGGGCAAAAGTTTATTGGGTAACATTCCAGTCTTGTTAGAAGGGAGATTCCAAGGAAGGGGGCCATGTAGGGAGAAAAGTAAACACTGGGATGTGATTCTAGAGCAGCAGCCATGCAGCCAGGAGGACCCAGCAGTGACAAGAAAGAACTGGATAGTTTCACTCAGAGGAGGCATGCTCGCGGCGTCACGCACGATGCCAGGATGGTGGATTTTCCAAAGAATGTTGGCTCTCCTCTGCTGGCCGCCCTCAGGTCTACAGAACTGCTTTGTGCTTTCTCTGTCCTCCATCTGCAGAGCCTGGCCAGCCACCTCAGGGGCTGCACAAGTGACTGGTGCCAACACACACACTCCCCTGGCTCTAGTACAGACAGCTCAGCGAACGCAACTCCTGGGTCTTTCACTACCTGAAGATGGTTGGTTGGCAGGAGAGGTTGTTGAAGAAAAGCGAAATTGAGTATTTTCTGGTTAAAACTCCTATCTCTAAAGGTGTTAATTTATTAAGAAATGGGAATTTCTTTTAAATAACTGACATTCCAAGATATTCATGGATTAAAGACATCCGGTTTAGGGATTATGTGGAATCACATAATGCAAATAAAGGTCATGACACCAATTAAGTATAATGCAAATAAATTAAAAGCCATGGTGCCAAAAAGAAAGGGTCAATTTTTCTAACTAACCTTTAGCCTCAAGTTATATATCTGTAAACCATGATTACTTTAACCCCTGAAATAGAACAGGATGGAAAAAAAAGCCTTTTTTATTATTACAAAAGTAATCAGAATTTATTGTGAAAATTCTAGCAAACCTACGTATGCAAAAAGAAAAACATTGTAATCATTTCTTTTTTTCCTTCTTTTGCTGTTTTTTTTTATTATTTCCTCACTTTTTTTTTTTTTACTACATATTCTCTCTTTTCCTCAAAACTGTGACAGCAGTAATGGTTTGTAACCTGCCCTTACCTCTTGACAGGGAGTCTTGAATATCTTTTTATGTATTTACTTAGTTTTCACCTCATTAATCACTGAACGTTTATTATCTGGTCACTGATTGGATATTGCATAGAAAGCCTAGCAGAGATGTATTTGCCTTTAAATCTTCGCTCATGGCCTGGAGAATTTCCTTAGAATAAATTTCTAGGCGTGACACTTGGGTCAGTAGTCAGGGTTTTAGTTGGCATGGTTTACACTACAAATTTCAACTGTAGAGTTCCATATTTATTTTACCCACATTCCCTTCAGAATTTTTTCCATGGATAGATGAGCTAATGATTCTATTTGTCAGCGATGTCAGATGATTCATTTTGGGCACAAGTCTGTGAAGCCTTTTAACTGCTTGAGCTGTATCTTATTCATTGGCTGGTTGACTAGTTAGTTGATGCAGTAGACACAGTGACAAGCCCCAGGTCTTTTGGCTGCTCTTGGTCATCGCCCCGTTTGGGCTGATGAGAGCCACCTTGGAGGGAAGCCACCATACCCAAGTTTCATTCTCTTGTCAGGGTAGTTCCTTTCCCTCTACTGACCAATGTGGGGTATCAAGGCTTATCATCCCTGCTCCAGTGAGGGTCATCCCATTCCTAGAACTCCCCACAGGGTCAGCAAGGCTTCCGTGGGGTCTGTATTGTAACTCCACTCTTCCTCTACCCAGTCCTGCTTTCACTCTGCCCACCCCTGTTAAGTCCTCTCACTGGAAGCCAGTAACAGATGGGTGGATGGATGGATGGATGGATGGATGACTGGTTAGTTGGGTGGATGGATGGTTGACTGGTGTGCTGGTGGTGGTTTGGTTAGTTGGTTGGTTGGTTGGTTGGTTAGGTTGGTTGGTTGGTTGGCTGGCTGGCTGGCTGGCTGGATGGATTGATGGATGGATGGCTGGCTGGATGGCTGGCTAGCTGAATAGATGGCTGACTGCTTGGATGAATGGTTGGCTAGCTGGCAGTTTGTTTGGTTGTTTGCTTCTGAGTTGGCTAGCTCAGTGGTTGGGTTAGTTGCCTGGCTGGTGGTTGGGTTCACATAGCTGATCACTGTATGTGCCAAATAATTTCCATTCTACCAAGGGCAGTAAAACTACCATGATATCTCAGAATGTAGGAGCCCAGAGTAACTCACACTAGTAGAGATGGCTTTTTTAAAAGATGAAGAAGGGTATGTTTCAATATAAAACAATTGATTAAACTGTATCCTAGATTTTTACAAAAGCAGTTTATAATGCTATCTTTAAACCTGGCCTTAAAAAAAAAAAACCTCTAATCAAAACCTCACTCTACAAATATGTTCAGATCATCTTTCTGTGCCTTCTTTACCTCCCTCTCCCAGTACTGGGAATTAAACCCAGGGCATTCTACCTCTGAGTTACACCCCCAACCCAAGTCCTTTCATTTTTTATTTTGAAACAGGGTCTCACTAAGTTACCGTGCTCTGGCCATGAACCTGCGATCCTCCTATCTCAACTGCTCAAGAACTGGGGTTACTACAGGTTGTGTGCCACTGTGCCCACGCTTCAAATCCCAGCCCCAGTCATAACAAAACCTTTCTGCTTTCAGCCTAATTCTGTAGAGATCTGTAAGTGTTTTAGGGTTCCAATTCTTCACCCCACTCTTCACCTTCCTGGTGTGGCCCAATCGTATCTTACTAACAATTGCTCAGGAAACCAACTCTGCCCTCTGTACATCTGAGCAAAGTCAAGGTCATCCCTTTACCCAAGTCTCACCATTCCCTGGCATGATATAGCATAATCCAAGAGTGGGAGAGAACATTCCACAAATGCCCACAGAGTTGCCTGGGGAATGTGTTGTGCCTGTGAATGGGCCAGGCAAAACACAGAGAGAGGGAGAGAAAGAAAGAAAGAGAAGGGAGAGGGAGGGAGAGGGAGAGAGAGGATGAATATGAGAATGAATCACAGTTATTTGGCATAGAGCAGTGTGGCCTGTGGGGATGAGTAAGCTCCTTTACCTGTCCCCCCAGCCCTCACACACTGGCTGGTCCAGCAGGTAATCGATCTGTTTCTTTGAAGTATTAAGCCAGAAGCTAAAAGTTCAAATGCCTTTGGGGTCAGTCAGTGGTGGAGGGGTGGGTGTGAGACCACAAGGGGTGCTGGGGACACTCATTTTCCCCAAGGGCCCAGCCAAAAGCACAGGGTTCCTGGGGCCATGTTGCCACAGCCTCCCCCTCCCCCCCCCATTTAGAAATTCAATTTCTGTGTGAAATCTCCCAATTTAAATATGAGAACTTGTTTTTCCCTCAATGTTGAGAAGCTACCAAATCACAAGGAGTAAACTAACCAAGCCTTCTAGAAAGAGCAGCTCCAGGTCTCAGACTCTCCGGTGTAAAGACAGGAGCCCAAGTCTTAGGCACTTGACAGGAACACCTAGATTCCCCTGGTGAATGGAGCTGGCACATTCGTTTACCTTGGTAAGGTGAGTGTGAATATTCAGGGGTCTAGTTTGTTACAGTTTATCTTTTATATATACATATACTAGAGGTTGAACCCAGGGACATTCTACCTCCAAGCTACACCCCTAGCCCTTTCTGTTTTTATTTATTTTGAGTCTGGTGCCTAGGTTGCTGAGAGCCTTGCTACATTGCCAAGGCTGACCTCAAACCTGCGATCCTCCTGTCCCACCTTCCAAGCACAGGGATTACAGGTGCGCACCACCATGCCCAGCTGCCACTGATCATCTCATAAATGTGTTTTCAGTCATCGCATGGCTATGTAGTTTCTTATGCAACTTATTATCAGACTTTTAAATAGCCAGCATAAATGTAAAAAGAAAGCACATGCTGTGGCCCTGTTGGTATTTCTCAACTACAGACGTGGAAACAGGGTGCGGGGACAGTAATGGAAAGAGAAGGTAATTGGACATGGCACGCTTAGAACTATTTCTGAGCTGACTCCCAAGTTTTAAAACTGGGTTTAGATTTTAACTCTGCTTCGCAAAGCCCTCGAGAACTGTGACTTATATCTGGAATTGAAGGTCTTCAGATTTCCATCTTGCCTGATCTTTTCCCTGGCCTCCATAAGCAGCTCGCTTTCTGATCTACTTACTTAGGTTTAGCCATTCTCTCGCCAGGGATTGGTGTAGTGTTGAAATGTCCCCAGCCTTGTACCCGGCTGCCTGGGCCAAGCTCCCAGAATCAGACTTGACTCCCTGGCCTGGCTCCAGTAGCCTCAGTCCTTCTGAGATAAGTATAAAATACTGCTGGGAGGAAGCAAGGTTCTCAGTTGCCATCGGGTTAGAAAGTAGAAAACAAGCCGGTTGTGGTGGCGCACGCTTGTCCTCCCAGCATTCCAAAGGCTGAGACAAGGAGGATCGAGGTTCAAGGCCAGCCTCTGCTGCTCAGTGAGGCCCTCTTTAACTTAGGAGACCCTGTTTCAAAATAAAGGAAAAAAATAGGGCTGGGGGTATAGCTCAGAGGTAGAATGCCCCTGAGTTCCAACCCCAGTACCACAAGAAAGAAAGGAAGGAAGGAAGGAAGGAAGGAAGGAAAGAAAGAAAGAAAGAAAGAAAGAAAGAAAGAAAGGAGGGAGGGAGGGAGGGAGGAAGGAAGGGAAAGAGAAAGTAGAAAACATACTTTGAATGGAAGGTATAGATTCTGGGAAAGAAGCACTTAGCACTAGTATAAATAGAAGCGAGCTCTGGGGGGCTCTGGGGACCGAAGCTCACGGGCCATCACTAACTCACTGGAGGGGGGGCGGGCAGGTGGCAGTCCTTGTCCAGGTTTTAGTCACTATGGGATTTGTGCCCCTGGCTGACAAAGGCATCAAAGCAGAAGTTAAAATCAGTAATCAAAGCAAGGTGAGTCTGGAAAGGAACAAAGGCACCCAGTACAGAGAGCATGATTAATTAGGGTGGCTGGGGCCCCAGATCTCTAAGTAAATGTCCCTCCCTTAATCCTCTTCTGCTGATCTCCAAGTCATTAAACAGAGTTTTGATCCGCCTGTGGCTATTTCTTCATCCTAAACATGGCCAGCAGTGCTTTTCCAAGAAGTCTGGAGGGAGGGGCGGTTGGTTAATCTTTATGTACTGAGGAAAAACTGAGGTAATAAGGAAACACAAGTTAATGCAATTCTGAGCCACACGGAATTTCACAGACAAGATGGAATCGGCTGCCCTGTGACCTCTGTGTTTAGGAATGAATTTGTATACACTTCCTCCCTGATTCTCTACTTTATTTTATTTATTTATTTATTTATTTATTTATTTTTTGGTGGTACTGGGGTTCCTGGAAGCCCTTCTTCCTCCGGGCTACACTCCCAGACCTATTTTATATTTTTGAAACAGGGTCTCTTACGCCAGCACGGCTGGTGGCTTCGAACCTGCGCGATCCTCCTGTCTCCGCCTCCCAAGCGCGGGGATTACAAGCGTGTGCCACCACGCCCGGCTTGATTCTCTACTTTAGATCAGTGATTCCTGTCCTCTTTTTTCTCTTCCTTTCTTTCCTTTCTTTTTCTTTCTTTTCCCCTCCTTCCTTTACTTCTTTCTCTTTCTTTCCTTCCTTTTTTCCCATTTTTTCTCCCTCCTTCCCTTCCCTTTTCCTTCCTTCTTTTCCTCCTTCCTTTCTTTTGATAATCATAAGTTTCCTTATGCCTACTGTAGGCTTTAACTGACGGTGGTTGCCGTTCTGCTAAAGTACGTGTTCAGTGCTTTTACCTGTATCAGTAGGAACCGAGCACACGATTGCGTCTGGCATACATACACTGTTCATGCAAAGGTCTGCCTTATCCTCCAAACACGACTGACTTGTACACTCCCTTGTACTAATTTGTGCAAAGTATCAAAGGTTATTTCAGGCCTCGCAATCTTTTTCAAAGTATCAGAAATGTGCCAGGCTGTGCAGCTTATGCGGCTTATTATACCGCTTCTGCTGTCTCCCTACAGAAAACAGTGCTTATTGGGCTTAAAAGTGATTTTCCTGTTTCAGACTTAGAATGCTCACTCCTCCTCCTTTGTGGTTACAAAGCCAGTGCCCCCCATTTCTCGGGGGCCTTCGGATTAGAACCCTCAATATCCAAGAAAAAGGAGCGACTGTTTCTCTAACATGTTCCATTTCTCTTCCTGTTTTCTCTTTCTTTCTTGTTTTTTTGTTTTTTGTTTTGGTTTTTTGTCAGTACTGGAGATGGAACCCGGGGGCATTCTACCTCTGAGCTACACCCCCAGCCCTGTTTTTTTTTTTTAATTATTTTGAAACAGGGTCTGAGTTGCAAAGGACCTTACTAAGGGGAAGCTGTTTGAGAACCGCAAACCTCCTGTCTCAGCCTCCCAAATGCTGGGATTACAAGCTTGTGCCACCATGCCTAGCTTCCATTTCTTTTAAATGGCACCCTTCCCTCTGGCCAAGTGGGTCTTACCAGCAACCAAGCAGCAGTGAGAGCCAGGAGCCCTGGAGCCCTTCCCCCACTGCCCTGAGGTGGCCCAAAATAGAAAGCTGTTTAAAGATAGCAGTAGCCAGAATGCTTTCCCCTCCTCTCTGACACCCGCTCCTTGCGCGGAAGCCCAGTGGAAACGGGATTTAATCGCTTAGTCCAGTGGCCTCCACATGTTTGTGATCATAAACCTCACTGGAGAACAGTCTTGAGTGCCTCTGCCACCAGGCATTTTATTTGTAAGCTCTGTACAAGCTGCATAAGGTGGCCAGGCGTGGTGGCGCATGCTTGTAATCCCAGCGCTTGGGAGGCTGAGACAGGAGGATCGCGCAGGTTCAAAGCCAGCCTCAGCTACTTAGTGAGGCTCTCAGCAACTTAGCGAGACCCTGTTTACAAATAAAATATAAAACAGGTCTGGGAGTGTAGCCCGGAGGTAGAAAGGCCCTGGGCTCCACCCCCAGTTACACACACAAAGGCAGGGGAGCGTATACTTAGTTGAATGTTTTCTTCCCTTATACAAAGGACTGCTTTAGACCCATAAGAGAAGGGGTAATGCTGGGCCGGGTGGCGCACACCTGTGATTCCAGTACTTAGGAGGCAGAGACAAAAGTATCCCAGGTTCAAGGCCAGCCTCAGCAACCTAGCAAGGCCCTTAGCAACTTAGTGAGATCCTGTTTTCAAAATTAAAAATTAAAAACCAAGCCAAGCATGATGGTGTATTCCAGTACTTGGGAGGCTGAGACAGGAGGGTCTCAGGTTCATGGCCAGCCTCAGCTACCTAGTGAGGTGCCGGGGTCCAGCCCTAGCAGGAGTCCGGGGTCGTGTGTTGGTGAGAGAAGAGTCGAGGTCCAGGGAGAGAAGACATTGACACACGAGAGCACACGGCAGCTTCTCCAACTTTATTCAGGATTTATTACAATCTTTATGCTTTCTTTTCTTGGCAGAGTAGGCAAAAACACAGTTACGCAAGCAAAGACTTCAAGGACAGAAAAAAGTCTTTAACAGACTTCAGGGCAGGGTGCCTGACGTTTAATAAATCACAGAAAGTATGCTTTGCCTCACCACAAGGCCAGCTCGAACTTAATCTTACATATTGGCCCAAACTTAAGTCAGTTTGAACTAATCTTTGGCCCAAACTTTATCCTTGGGAAAAAAGATGCTGATAAGTAAAATAAAAAATTAAATGCGAGTAAAATAAAAATAAGTGAGTACGGCGGAGTGTGAAAAACACGAGAGAGGTCCGGTACACGTGGCATGTAACGTTTTAATGGCACGGCTCTCCCGGGGATCAGGGCGAGGCACCGTGGGGCCCGCGCGCCTGTCCGAAGCTAGAGGACGCGGGCTCTCCTTTTCAAGGCATGCATCTCGCGAGATGGGGGTTTACTCGCAGGAACGCCCAATTCTCGCGGGGGTTTCAGCCCCTCCCTTGCCCTGCAGAGGTCATGTGACACAAAGTCACATGAGTGCAGGACCCAACTTAACAGATGCTTGCTGACTCAGTCTCTCACATGTAGTTGCCCATCAAATTTAGTTATAATGCTTATACACAACATTCCAAATATGCATATTAATCCAAATGATCTTAAAATAATTTTTTGAAGAAGGAGACGCTATTCATACTTCATGGGGGACTTAGGCTCTTGCGGTCCCCTGACCGAACTTTGGCTCAAGGTCGACATGAGATGCTGTAGCAGTGAGGGCCCTCTGCAACTTAGTGAGATCCTGTTTAAAAAAAAAAAGCTTGGCGTGGTGGCGCACGCTTGTAATCCCCGCGCTTGGGAGGCAGAGACAGGAGTATTGTGCGCGCTGACCTAGGAGACCCTGTTTCCAAATAAAAATGTAAAAATAGGTCTGGGAGTGTAGCCCAGAGGTAGAAGGGCTTCCAGGAACCCCAGTACCACAAAAATAAATAAATAAATAAATAAATATAAAAAAATAAAAATAAAAAAGACTAAAAATTAGTCTTTTTATACCTTGGAGGTAGAATGTCCCTGGGTTCCATCCCCAGTACTGCAAAGGAAAAAAAAAAAAAACAGTTGGAGGTTATAGCTCAGAGGTAGAATGCCCCTGGGTTTAATCACCAGTACCAAAAAAAAAAAAAAAAAAAAAGGAGAAGGAGGAGGAGCTTCCCCCTCTGGAGCATCCCACTTGGCAGTATCCAGGGCCCCTGGCATCCTGCGGCCCCCAACATGACAAAATCGTGGACCATCTAGGAAGGTACCTGGCATTCACTGAGCAAACTCGTGGCTCAATACATGAGGCCTGTACACGGGTGCTGCTGCCGCCCACGCAGCGCCCGTGGTGCTGCTGGACTCTGGCTCTTAGCCTGTGCCCAGTGGGCGCCCCTTATGCTATTTTCCAAATGTCAGTGTTGTTGAGCTCCCCGGGCATTTGTCTGCATCCCCGAGGGAGCTTCAGGGTGAGCTGCACCGTACTCAGAAAGCTTGCACTGCAGTTGTGAGAGTGCCAAGGAAGACACAGCCGGGTTGCCAGGCAGGCCGTGAGAGCCCAGGGCTGACCGGGGTAAGGAGGGAGGGCAGGTAGGCAGGAGCGTCGACCTCTGTGATGGGCTCTGAAGGATGAGTAGTGTTACGGTTTGAATGGTGGGGGTTCTTTTTCTTATTCAACTATGATTTGTTGAAGAGAGAAATTAAAACTAACAGGCAGCTCAGTGCAGCTTTAGCAAATCTTTATTACAAAATCAGTAGGAAATAGAGAAGAGGAGGAAAAAGCAGCGTGCTGGCCCGCCTGATGGAGAGCCTGAAAATAAAACTCTGGCCCCTTTTGGGGACCCCGACCTTTAAATAGAGTTGGTGTTGGTATCTTTCTCATCAGCATTACCAAGGCAATGGGCTAGTTACTTATGCCTTAGCCAGGTGGTGCCTCTTTGTCTCCGGACAGTGCTCATACTAAGTGCAAGGGTCAAGAATCTACCTGGACCTCAGCTCTATTGTATTGGGCAGAATTAGTTGCTCATCAACTAGGGTGCTTTGAAGCCGCACACAAAGTTTACCTTTCCTATGCCCAGGCCGGATCCCAGAGGAGAGGAGGTAAACCTCTATTGTAGTTTTAGGGCTAACGGCTTCAGTTGACTCTAAGGCTTTTTACTATAGGTTAATGATTAGAATGAAAGGCAAAGACAGAGAGGAACTCTGCATTGTAACAGCTGCCGCCCCTCCCCGCCTGAGCGCCTGCCCAGCACCCAGGCTCTGACTATATTTTACATTTTGGAAATTATCACAGCAATTTTCCAGTACCGGCACATTAGTATGTTTTGATGCCTCTTCCCAATACTGGTACAAGTAGGAGGACATGAACTCTCCCCAATTAACTAGCAATACCTTTTAGACTAGGACTTGATAACGCTGGCTCAAAGAGAGAGCTCATGGATTTTCCATTTGGAGGGTGGAGGAAGAGTGCTCCACATTGTAAAGGGAAGGACTAGAGATATTTTATAGCAATAAAACTTCCAAGAAACAAAACAAAAACGGTTTCCGTTATCTCAGAAGCTAAACACTTGCATAAAATGTGGATTCCTTATCTTTCATGAAAGGATGTAGCCGTTTGATTTCCCAGGAGAGCTTTTGCAAAGGGCTTCCTCTCGGCTCTGCACTGGTTTGCACACCCAAGTCAAAACTCAGTTTCCCTCGGTGTGCTGGCTCGATCACAACGCAGGGTAGTCGTCAGCTCCTTGGGGTGCGTAACGGGCATTCCAAGGTCACCCTAAATCTGCCTTAGGGATGCGGTCCTGGGAATGATGGAATTCAGCATAAACCTCAATTTTTCCTCCCCGAAGATAGAAACTTCTCAGTCCAAATCTTCTCTAGCTGCTGGGGCGAGAGAAGGGAGCGGCAGGGCAGAGAGAGTCATTTATGATTTTTATGGCGTGGATGGAAGAAATGCCAAACACGCCGAGCTTTGTGTTGACCGCAGCGTCTCGTTTGTCTTTTAGCTTCGAGTTTCAGTTTTATTGTCCTGGGTGCAGTTTTTAGAGTGCTTGTTAAGAGTTCTTATGAGGCTGCTGCAGGCGCTTTCTCCAAATCGCTCACATTTGACCAGCAAGCAAGAGTCAAGAACATGCTCGTCTCCCAGCCCACGAGGGATATTCCAGTGGGGGAGCCCACATTTTTAATGTTTACTTTGGATTCTTTTCTTTTCTCTCCCTCTCTTTTTTGTACTGGGAATTGAACCCAGGTGTGTTCCACCTCTGAGCTACACTCCCAGCCCTTTTTATTGTTTATTTTGAACCAGGGTCTTGCTTAAGTTGATATGGGGCTCACTAAGTTGATGTGTCTGTCCTTGAGCCTGGAATCCTCCTGTCTCAGCCCCAACCCCCAAGTCCTGGGATTCCAAATGTATGTCCCTGTGCCCAGTTTGGATTCCTTTTTATTCTAAGAGGGGAAATCACTATTTATAAGAGAACTCTTTTTGTATAGGACCTTTGGAAATCCCAGTTCATGTATAATATACACTCAAAGAACAGACCTTCTTAAGAACTGAACAGCTGACAGTTGGGCCTCAAGCAGGGTTACCTCTGAGTGCAGGGACAGGTGTCCCAGGAAACCCAGTGCTCTGCCCCCTTGGTCAGCCAGGGTGACCAAGGGCCACGAAGGAGCCAGACACCTAGTGCAGCACACTGAAAACTGCAGTCTGCCCACCCCCCTCTTGTTGCAGCCAAGAAAACCTCAGGGGGCAGATCCTAGGAGCTCTCTGGCCTGCTCCAAGGACCCAGTGATTTTTTTCTGCTAGAAGGCACCCATGGCAGCCTCCCTACCACACCACAGCCAGCGTTGTGGTCAGCGCCCCCTCCTGGCCTAAAAACACAAGTGTCGAAGTCCACTAAGTGGTTCCTACCGAGGAGGTCAGAGGCAGGTGCAGACTCCCAAGTCTCAGGAGGCTTAGAAGCAGCCTAGTGAGGCCGGGCATGGTGGCGCATGCTTGTAATCCCCGCGCTTGGCAGTCAGAGACAGGAGGATCACGCAGGTTCGAAGCCAGCCGCGTGCCGCTGGCTTAGGAGACCCTGTTTCCAAATAAAAATGTAAAAATAGGTCTGGGAGTGTAGCCCGGAGGTAGAAGGGCTTCCAGGAACCCCAGTACCACCAAAAAAAAAAAAAAAAAAAAAAAAGAAGCAGCCTAGTGGAAGACCCGTCATGCCTCTGAGCAGGAACAGGGAACCAGCCTCATATCCCTCACTGTTCAGTTTGGCCCTTCATTCATATAATGAAATCAAAATCACCCGTCCCTGTAAGCTGGTAATGTTATCTCAGATGGACGGAAATGCTTCCCATTTGCACACAGAACTGAACTGGAGGTTTGCGCCATGATTTTTGTAAAACAGAAGACAATGATGGCATCCTCCTCTGCGCTTCTGATCACCGCTTAGTGTTCTTTGCCAAGGAGGACTCCAGGGGAGAGAAAAGGAGGAGGCGAAGCTTGGAACCGAGGCTGGGACGGCTCGGGCTCTGGAGGGGTGGGATGCAGTGCTGTGTCCTGTCTCCCCACTCCCTTTCCCTGTAGCCCCCAACACACACCTGCCGTGCCCACCCCCAGCCCCCACCATCTATCTGCACATGCCTCGGGCCGCAGCGCCCCAGACACATAGTGTCCACCAAGAAGTACCATCCAGCATGGCCACGGCCCCTTGCTGATTGTCACACACCTGCCGTTCAGTGTCCCCGCTTTTTAGAACACATGCATTTAGGTCTTTTGGGGTTGAGAGTTCTGGGTAATTTGGCAAAGCAAACACCATCACTGGGTCCTTACATAACACACCGTGGGCAGCAAGGCGCAGTGCGGTGAAAGGAAGGGACACTCGCTCTCTGAGCAGACTTCTCTTGAGAGGGGTCACTGCTGACTTTAATGACACTTTGAAGTTAGTTTTTAAATGTGCAGAGGAGGGTTCTACTTAACTTTGGGAAGCTTAAGAGTTTTCTCTGTGCACCTCTAATCCAGAAGATGCTTAACTAACTGGCGTGCTTTTAGGGGACTGTGAGATTGGGAAGGGGCGAGGACCTAGCGCCCTGGCTGTGTAGGGATCCACACTGGGAAAGTTAGAATCACGGCCTTTGACAAAACTACAATCAGTCTTGTGTCCCAGCAAGCTCCAGCTGGGCCTCTTACAGACAAGGGGCTCATGGAACTAGCTTTTCAATTAAGAGTGCACATTCTTCTCTTTTCTTCTTCCTTTCTTATTAAAAAAGAAAAAATTAGCCTGTCAGACCCTAACCAGGACCTGTTGTTATCCTCCTCCCCTTCCTCTTCCTCCCCCTCCTCCTCCTCCTCCTCCTCCTCCCCCTCCTCCTCCTCCTCTCAGTTTGAGGGGCTGGATTCTCCAAAATGTTTTTGTGTTTTTGTGGTGCTCAGGCCCGGGCCTGCTCAGCAAGCACTCCTAGCACAGAACCACACCCCCTCTGAAGCAAGGTCCTGTCCCTGCTTTAATTCAGTAGCTGTTAGAATATGATCCAAGCAACGCCTAGCCCAGGCTCTCAGATTACAGTAATAAAGTTTTCAAGTGAAAATCTTGGGATTGCTTTAGCATCTCTCCCTGCCACCCCACCCTGGGATAAGACAAGTAGGAAATGGGGCATCTATCCAATAAAGTTCAATCGGAAAAAACAAAGCAATACACTGCATTTCAAAATGAATCCTGCTTTTTCTCTTGAAAAACAAGAGTTCACTGACCAAGGCAGATTTCAAAATGTTTTCCCTAAAACCCTAACTTCGGGACACTTATTGAGGTCTTCGGGAAGCAGCAGGGATCCAGCAGCTCTCCAAGGGTTTGGTCCGGATCTCCCCCAGCCAGGAAGCTTCCCCGGAGGCTGATTGCTGTTTACTGCCGGGGACCTTGGTCCTTTTTCTTCTGCAACATTTTCCATCTTCAGAAGGCTCATCCCATTGAGCAGGGGAGCCTGTTGGCCGAGTGGCTGAATGGAATTACTACTAGTGGAAACTATGCTGCAAGAAGGGCGGATAAAGCAGCTGGGAAGCAAACCTCAGCTGTTTTTCCATGCTTCCCGGGCAGTGCTAATTAGCATAGGGAAAATGACTAAGGGGTTGACGTCACCCCTTTCCAGTAGAAACTTACACTTTGTCCCTGTCTGCCTGTGAGCATGCAGGATTTGACTCAGGAATTTGCTGTCCAAACAGGATGCTCTGGGAGCTGGCTTTTTTCCCCCCCAGGGGGCTGGCCCTCCACACTTTATAAGCAGCAGCTCAAGCGAAGACCCACAGTCTCTTGGCCGGGAACCTCTCTGGGGCTGCGAGCTGCGCGTTTCTCTAGCGCTTTCCCCTTCCGAGAGCAGAATGCATTTTAGAAACTTTAACTACAGTTTTAGCTCGCTGGTGGCCTGTGTAGCAAACAGCGAGCTCTTCAGCGAAAGTGAAACCAGGGTAAGGCTGCTAATGGGACGTGATTTTCTTGAGTTTTTGAAGCATTGCACTAATTGGGACTTAGTAGCAAAAACCCGCGTGCGCTTGTGCCGGTGTGTAGCTCTCTTGTGGGTTTGGGGACTTTGAAATAAATCCAAAGTATTTTGAGACTTGCAAAGCAAAAAGTGGTCGCCTAAGGAATTAACCGTGAGGGGAGTTTTAAAGATCTCAACGTTTAAAGACATCCGGCTTCCTAGACCAACTCGCTAGGAAGACAGTTTGGGGGCGTTGTGTGCTTTTCGTTGTACGACTCCTATAGCGAGGCCTCTTCTGATGGCGGATGGAACCTTTTGCAGCCACAGTTCAGAATAATTTTGTTTCATCATAGGAAATAAATATTGTTAATTTAGTGTGTGTCCGTGGTAATTACAAGGGTCGGTTTGCCTCCAGTGCCCAGTTTCCTCTGGCTAGAGAAAACGCAGCCATAGCAAATAAGAAAGCTGGATAAATAATTTAAATATGGGATAAATGTGCCTTGGAGGCAGCAGCTCTCATGAAGATAATTAATACAATTAGTCATTTTAATCACTGTACTCTGCTTCATTTGATTAAAATGTAAGATTTTCCATTGGTAGGCTACCCCGCTATCTAACTGATCTCTAGTAATATTGTATGTAAATTGATATGGAATATGTTATATTTGGGGGGGGATGGTGTTTGTGTTTTGTGCTTTGATTCCCAGAGCCATACTGGGGCATGTTTCTTTCTTTTGGGGGAGGTTTCCTTGGGGAAGGTTTCTTTCTTTTATTTTTTTAATCCAGTTTAACTCCATAATTTTGCACTATTATCGTGACCTGGGACCAGAGTTTTTAAACTAGACCCAAGAGCTCACTATGTATAAACATCCTACAGAGTCAGTGTACTGAGTCTTAGCTTTAGGTGAGTCAAATTGTTAATTTATTTTTTAACTCAGTAGGGATGCTATAAAGCAACTGAAATGACTAGAAAATGGAACAAATAAGATTCAAGCAGATAAGATTGTTTTATAAGAGCATAGTGTGGTAGTAAGCAGGATTTGGCAGATAATGCGAGCTCTCCGTTGTTCTGGTCCCGAGTCCTGACTTGTATTCTAAAAATATTTACCAAAGTCATCTCTCCCAAATCCTGAATCGCAACTGCAAAACCACGCAGTGGGACGCAATGCCGATTGGTGAGGTCATACAGAATCCCGAATCTGCCAGCAGCTCACTGGCGCCCCGGAGAGGTGGGGCGGGTGGGTACTAGACAACCAGGTGAGACCAGCAGCAAACAGGGCTTCTTCACACACCGGCCTGGCCCCGGGTGAGGAAGCCACAGAAAGGCCCCCAACGCGGCCACCTGCCGAGTCACAGAGGATGCCTGCACTTGCCTAGCTTTCCTGCCCACAGCCCGCAGGCTTTCCAGCAATGAATTTTCCTGAAGAGAGTCTCCCTCCTCTCTAGAATCCTCAGGCTTCCCCGGGTGCTCCTGGCCTGCCTCTGTAGCCTGCACGCTGCCGCTCCTCCAGCCATCCCGGGGCCCCTGCACCCCACCAGCTCCCAGCCCCAGAAGGGGGTCTCCCCAGAGCTGTGTCCAGGAGGCTGACGGGCTCTTTCTTCAATCTCACCTTGTAATCCTGGAACTTGAGCTTTTCCTTCTAAGAGCGCCTGGTGTTTCCTAATTCACTTTAGACTTCTAACACTGAGCAAAGGGTGAGCCTCTATTAAAACCAGCGAGCAGAAATGGGTCCACGTCAGTACATTATTATTATTGTCATTATCATTATTATTATTTACAGTATTATATTATACCGTATAATTATTATACGGTACTAAGTATGAAACCCAGGGGCATTCTTCTTCCAAGCTACATCTCCAGCCCTATTTTTTGGTTCTTTATTTTGAAATAGGGTCTCACTGAGTTGCAAAGGGCCTCACTAAGTAGCTGAGGCTGTCTACAAACCACAGTCCTCCTGTATCAGCCTTCCACATGCTGGGATTACAAGCATGTGCCACCACACTCAGCTCAGTACATTAATTTTTAAGCCAGTATTATTTTAGAGAGTTAAAAAGTAACATGTTGCTGGGCATGGTGGCGCACGCTTGTAATCCCCGCACTTGGGAGGCGGAGACAGGAGGATCACGCTGGTTCGGAGCCAGCCTCGCTGGCTTAAGAGACCCTGTTTCCAAATAAAAATATAAAATAGGTCTGGGAGTGTAGACCGGAGGTAGAAGGACTTCCAGAAACCCCAGCACCAAAAAAAAGAAAGAAAGAAAGAAAGAAAGAAAGAAAGAAAGAAAGAAAGAAAGAAAGAGGTTGAGATTAAAGCAATAGTGGGATTTGGGGGGGGGGGCAGAGTGCTGAGGGTGGAACCCAGGGGCTTTCTACCTCCAGGCTACACCGCCAGAACTATTTTATATTTTATTTGGAAACAGGGTCTTACTAGGTTGCTGAGATCCTCACTAAGTAGCTGAGGCTGGCTTCAAACCTGTGCGATCCTCCCGTCTCAGCCTCCCAAGTACTGGGACTGCAAGCGTGCGCCACCACGCCCGGCAGTGGAAATTTTTTAAAAAGGGCTTTCTTTAGGAAATGCAAGATTTTTTTTCTTAAGTTTATTTTTCTTATATTTAGGGGAATTTATTTTTAATTAGCTGCAGAGTTTCTAAGCCCAATAGAAATATTTGATATATACAACATCACTCTGAGCTCAGTAGCAGGATTGGAACTGGCCAGACTGGGAAGGCTAAAGCAATATCAAGTTAGGGGTTAGGGGTAAAGAGTTATTAAACTGTACCTCCTTGAAAAATTCTTATTCTGTTTTAGAAATATTTTTTCTTTTATCATAAAAAGTATTTCAGTATTGGTAATTATTCTGATTAAATAAATTTAGAAAATCATACCTTCTTATAAAATCACCTGTATTGGACCTAAAAAGGGGCAGCGTCTTGGGCTGGGGATTTGCCTCAGGAGTAGAGCACATGCTTAGGATGTTCAAGGCTCTGATTTTGATCCCCAGCACCCAAAAATTAATCAATAAAGCCAGCATCTCCTTAGAAGGGACAGGCCTTTCTCTAAGGAGGAAGTTAAGAATTCTTAAAATTGTTGGTAGCTTAATTCCTCATTCAGAATATAGTGACATCCTTTGCTTCTTTAATCGTTTGCAGGTAAATTTTAATTCCTTTTTTATTTTTATTTTTCAGGCCAAATTTGAGTCCCTCTTTAGGACATATGACAAGGATATCACCTTTCAGTATTTTAAGAGCTTCAAACGCGTCCGAATAAACTTCAGCAACCCCTTGTCTGCAGCAGACGCCAGGCTGCAGCTGCACAAGACCGAGTTTCTGGGGAAGGAAATGAAGTTGTATTTTGCTCAGGTGAGTCAGGTTCATTCCAGCCCGTGCTCCTCCCTGCTCCCGCTGCCGTTTTTCGAAGGCAACTTATATATTGACGACTTCATACATTGATTGAAAAGCCCAAGAACTCAATCCAAGCAAGGCAAGCCATACTCTGAGATCTCAGTGTCTCACAGCTTTTAAGAAGACATCAAAGCTGGGCGCGGTAGGCCAGGCATGGTGGCGCATTCTTGTAATCCCAGCGCTTGGGAGGCTGAGACAGGAGGATCACACAGGTTCAGAGCCAGCCTCAGCTACCTAGTGAGGCTCTCAGCAACCTAGTGAGACCTTGTTTCCAAATAAAATATAAAATAGGTCTGAGAGTATAGATCGGAGGTAGAAAAGCCCCTGGGTTCCACCCTCAGTACCACCAAAATAAAAAAAAAAAAAAAAAACATGCGTGGTGGTGCACGCTTGTAATCCCAGCATTTGGGAGGCTGAGACAGGAGGATCATGGTTTGCAGACAGCCTCAGCTGCTTAGTGAAGCTCTTTGCAACTCAGTGAGACCCTGTTTCAAAATAAAGAATAAAAAAAAAATAAGGCTGGGGGTAGGAGGTAGAATGCTCCTGGGTTCTACCCCCAGTACCAATTTGAATTTGAAGACGACCTTGAAAGTAGCCCCCTGCTTCTCTGGTGGAGAAGCAATGAGAACAGCCCATCGTCCTGGTCATTCCAGCGCCCAAAGATTTGTGTAGCTGGTTTTTATGAATTTGCTGGAGAGTCAAGGTCCCTTCAGACTCAGCACCCAGGTTCCTGCAGGCCCTCCACAGTGCCCTCCCTCACTAGAGGAGAGCCCAGAGGCTGTGAGAGCCCCCATGATGTGGAGGGTGGAGGCTGTGAGCGGGTTTGCGCTACTCCCCAGGGAAAGCCAGCGCCAGTCATGTCCAGAGTCCCACTCCTCCTGCCAGGATGGACAGACCCTGTCCCAAACTTTCTGGTAGTTGTAGGAGGCTCTTCCCACTGGATGCCAGATAGCCAGATTGCCTTTTTTCCTCAAAGTGAGAAGGGCACACTTGCTGGGCCCTTCAAGTATAAACAAAGCATGCAGATGCCCTGCTGCCCTCCCCCCAGGGAAGGAGCAGCCTTGACCTCGACCTTGGGTCCCCAGGCTTCCTCTGTGAGCTCACTCTCTCCTTGGTACTGGGGAAGGTTGGCAGGAAACAATGACTTTCTGGTTGTTAAAACAGTGTCGGGCGTGGTGGTACAGGCTTGTAATCTTGGCATTTGGGAGGCTGAGGCAGGAGGATTGCAATTCATGGACAGCCTTAGCTACTTAGTGAGGCCCTTTGCAACTCAGTGAGACCAGTTCAAAATAAAAAATAAAAAATAGGGCCGGGGGGTGTAGCTCAGTAGAATGCCCCTAAGTTTTATCCCTAGTACTGCAAAAAAAAAAAAAAAAAAAGAGAAAGAAAAGAAAAGAAAGCAATGCCTGTTCATTGTAAAAATCTGGATGAGAAATAATAAAGCACCAAGAAAAACCCCAGCTGGTAGACTTTTGGTATAAGATCTTTCCAAATTGCCCTCCAGTCACCACTTTTAAGACCAAGCTAGGATGCTGTCTTTAAGAATCTCTGAGCAGGTGGATTTGGGGTCCTGCCGGACATCTGGCCTCTGCTGGGATCCCTGGGATGAGGGAGGGACATGTGGGACCAGCGCCAGGCAGGTGGGAGCCTGGCCCCCAGACCTGCATCGTGGCCCTGAAAGCGGTATCATTTCAGAGCGGTCACTTAGCCTTTGACCTCCACTCTGCCTTTTCGGCAGGAGGAGCTGACAAATTGATTCTGAGATTTCATCTGACCTGGATGACAGTGGCTTGCATTTTTTTTTTTTTTTTGGTAATTTTCAACTTTATTGCTGTCTCCTTTTCATTAGTGTAGCCACTGGGCTCTGAAATACAGCGCAGAGCTGGTTGTAGAAAGAATTCGGGCTGGAGTCAGGTATTCTTCCTGGTCCAAATTTGGGAAGAAACGCAATGCTTTTTTTCGTTTTTCACTACAGTCGTCTCTGTTCCTCTGCTGCCTGTCTCCACGGCCCTGGAGGAGCCTCTCACTGTATCCACACCATACCCGTCCTTAGCCATCCTTTAACCCCGTGCACACTGTCTGGCGATTCTTCCTGGACTCCCCTGTCCTGCTGCCCGGCCATTGGTCTGTCCCTCACCCCCGCTGCCCTTGCTGGGGCTCTCCCTTGGCAATGCAGTAACCAGCATCTTTTCTCTCCCCAGACTCTACACATAGGAAGCTCACACCTGGCTCCCCCCAATCCAGACAAGCAATTTCTGATCTCTCCTCCTGCCTCGCCTCCCGTTGGTTGGAAGCAAGTAGAAGATGCTACTCCAGTCATAAATTACGATCTTTTATATGCAATCTCCAAGCTGGGGCCAGGTAAGTGCACGCTGGGGGGCAGGTTGGCATGGGGGGTGCTAAAGGCCCAGGACATACCGCTCACAGGCCGGGCTGTGGAGGCCCCATCGCCCCTTCCAGCTCTCACATGGTTCTGGGCCAGTGCGTCCCGTGACCTGTGTCTTTCCGTATCATTGCCACGCGCACTAGGAGTGTGCATTCCTTGGGCAGGTCTGCAAGAGACCCCATAGCTGCTCTTGCGTCCTGTGAGCCGTCCCCTCCTACCGGGCACAGCCTGCCTGGCTCAACCCCGGGCCCAGGTCCTGTTGCTCCAGGTGAGGATAAGTAACAGACCCTCCTTTGAGAAAATTTCAGCTTTAGTTAAGGTAATTTTGCCCATTGATCTGATTCTTGCCAGACCTTTTAGTGGAGGGGGGAGAAGAAAGCCTCAGGCCACCTGTCCATGAAATGGGTCTCACAGAGTGATCTCAGCAGCACCCGAGATTATCATTCAATAAAGGGCACTTCACACAGTGCCTGCCCAGAGAGGGTGCTCAGAGCATGGCTTCTGGATATCATAGCGTGTGGGTGGGAGCCAGGCACAGCCACCCATGCCTGTAATTCTAGTACTTAGGAGGCTGAAACAGGAGGATCATAGGTTCAAGGCCAGCCTCAGCAACTAAGCAAGACCTTCAGCAACAAGAAAACAGGAGGAGATTGCCCTTCTGTGACATTCTATTATTTGTTTCATTTTTTAAGGTATTGGGAATGAAACCCAGGGACATTGTACCTCTGAGCTACACCCCCAGCTCTATTTTTTAGTCTTTTTATTTCTGAAACAGGGTCTCACTGAGTTGCAAAGGGCCTCACTAAGTTAAAAGGGTGTAGCTCAGAGGCCGAATGCCACTGGATTCAATCGCCAGCACCAAAAAATAAAAATGTTGATGGATTCCTGGCCTGTGGGCTAAGGTTTGGCTGAGGGGTGCAGGTGGGAGAGGGGGCCTTGGGGTGAAGAGCTGCAAGTCCCCCTCCTGTCACACCAACGGAAGACATGGAATAACTGCTGACACCATCAGCTCCTCGTTTCTCCTTGACCAGCAATCTGATGTTCCTTTGGGTACAGGGTTTTATTTTCATGGACCATCAGCAGTTTTATACTGAAAAGATTCTATTTCTGAAATCATTGCCTAACCGGAAATCCCCCTCCTCTCACGGTATAAAGCAGAATCACATCACTCACTGCTAATCGTGACACAAAGGTCAAAGTCAAACATGGCCAGTTGGAGAAAGCGTGTGGCTCCGTGGCGGCTCCTGGCAAGGTGCATTTAGTGAAACCGGGTTTGGAGTCTTGATGCCTGTGTTAGAGACAGAAGCAATTGAGATCTCCACCTGGGGAGAGGTGCTGAACTGTACCAGAGGCAAGAAGAGCTGTGAAGGGAAATTACTCAACCTCCAGGGTCGCCCACACCTTTACAGAAGGCTGAGGAAAAGCCTCTTTAGAAAATAGAGATGGGTGCAGTGGTTGCAGGCTTGTGATCCCAGTACTGAGGAGGCTGAGGCCAGAGGATTGCAGGTTGGAAGCCAGCCTCAACAATTTAGCTAGGCCCTGTTTCAAAATAAGAAATATAAACAGGGCCAGAATTATAGTTCAAAGGTAGAATGCCCCTGGGCTGGGTTCAACCCCCAGTGCCAAAAAAGAAAAGAGATATAATAAACTCAGTTTTCCCTTGGTTTCCATAACAGTGAGCTTGAATATACTTTGTATTTTGGCTGTATTCTTTCAGAATTACAGAGATTTTTCAAATATAGTCCTAAATCCTGAGCTTTCTAGGTTTTTCCTGGTTGGTAAATAAACGTGGCTAACATTTCTATACATAAAGGAGTCGACATTTCCACTGTTTCTAGTGACCTACTTGATCTCTCATACTTTAATTATCTAAGGGAGCTCAAGCTCCTTCACTTTTTCAGATCAGAGTATCATTCCAGCAGAATGTCACAGAATGAGCCAGGCAAGGTGGTGCACGCTTGTAATCCCAGTATTCTGGAGGCTGGGACCAGAGGACCACGGTTCATGGGCAGCCTCAGCCACTTAGCGAGGCCCTTTGCAACTTAGTGAGACCCTATTTAAAAAATAAAAAGACTAAAAAATAGGGCTGGGTGTGTAGCTCAGAGGTACAATGCCCCTGGGTTCCATCCCCAGTACCGCAAAAAAAAAAAAAAAAAAAAAAGAATGTCACAGAAAGGCAATCTCCTACTGTAAGCGGGAAGGCCCTCCAAGCTGAGAGGAGTGTGCCCTGAGGCCTGGGGCTGACAGCCCCCCTGAGCCGCTGCAGAGACATCCTGTGTGGCCCTGAGAGGCCTCCTCCGTAACTTCAAAGAAATGCTGTGTGCAAAGCGTTAGAAGAAAACTCATGGACTCCCCCTGGGAGAGGAGCCAGCTGAATCTAATCCTCCTGCCCAGCTCCTTAGCAATTGCCACAGCCCCCAGCGTTGTTCCACCAGCACTTCGCAGCCTCCTTCTCCTTCTCCTCCTCATTTTTTTTTTGTTTTGTTTTTTGTTTTTTGTAGCCCTGAGGATCCAACACAGAGCTTCACACTGCTACATGCCCAGCCCCTCTATTTTTCACTAAACCTAGGTCTGTTAGGCCCATGCGCTGTGTGTCAGGCACTGAGCACTGTATCTCTAGGATAGCCACTGCTCCAAGCAGATGCCTTTCTTGCCACAGAGAAGAGACCAAGGTGTGCAGGGCATGAAATGGTGCCCATGATCCCCAAGTACCAAGGGGCCAGGCTCACAGCCCACGTGGTGGCTGCCCAGGTGATGACACCCTGCAGCCAGGCTGGTCCTAAAGAAATGCCGGTGCCTTTGGTCATGGCTTGGCTGTCTCAGGTCA
The DNA here is from genome assembly GCF_963383645.1 of Muscardinus avellanarius. Taxonomy (NCBI): domain Eukaryota; kingdom Metazoa; phylum Chordata; class Mammalia; order Rodentia; family Gliridae; genus Muscardinus; species Muscardinus avellanarius. The sequence goes on from NC_137790.1 coordinate 10,772,533, forward strand.
TGGCCCAGTATCTCAGTCAAGTCATGGAGGGTCCCCCTGCCTCTGCCGGGCCAGCGGGTGTGAATGGAACTGAGCCAGCCCAAAGGCAGGCTGCCATTAGAACAGCAAAGCATTCCTGCATCCAGGAGGTTAATGGTTTTGTAAAAAAAAAAAAGGATGCTATGGTCCAAAAGGCCAAAAAGGTCAAAAGAGGACAGGATTCAGGGCAGCCCCACCTCCGTGGGCCTGTGAGGCCTCCTGTGGCTTGGGCCCTGGGTGTGTACCACGCTCAGTGAGAGCCTCACGGGGGGAGGCTCGAGCTATCTGTGTGTCCACTCAGTGAGCCATTCCCGAACTGAAGCTCCTTCCACCACACTGGGGAAATGTGGGCAGAGGGAGGCCCGGGTACTTAGCGTGGCACACCAGGAGAGATATTCACTCCAGAGGCCCGTCCCTTCTGTTCTTTTTGCATGCCTGCACTTGGAGTGTGCCCTGAATGCAGAGTCAGGCGTGGCGGGACTGCATCTTTTCTCAACGAGCCACCAAAGAGATGCAGACCCAGCCGCGTGCGCTGCATCTCTCGACCCCACTGCGCGTGGGTGGGAGATGGCCGAGTAGACCCCTGAGCCGCACTCCGTTCACACCTGCCTCCCGACTCGCGGGGACTTCTTCTCTGGTTACCCTGCAGTTCTTTTCTTCCCCTAAGGAGAGAAGTACGAACTGCACGCAGCAACCGACACCACCCCCAGCGTGGTGGTCCACGTGTGTGAGAGCGATCAGGAGGACGAGGAGGAGGAAGAGATGGAGAGAATGAAGCGACCCAAACCAAAAATTATCCAGACCAGAAGGCCGGAGTACACACCCATCCACCTGAGCTGAACCGGCAGGCGCGTGGACGGAGGAGTCTTCTAAATCATCCTCGCGGGGAGGAATCTTTGACTGTGGAATTAAGCGGTCCCAATTGGGAGGGGGCAGCCGGGACCGCTGTGGCAGAAATTCGAGTTTCTGTTGCTCGGAAGAGAATCAAGGCTTGGTCTCCTTGTTCTGAGGCTGCACCTCAGTCCACATCCGTGGCACCCGGGAATGTCTTGGGCCAATCACTGAGTCTGTGGTGATCGCGCAAGGACATCTGGTAACGTCCTAGGAAAACCGATAATGATAGTGTTTTGTACTTGTTCTTTTCTGGTAGGTTCTGTTTTTTTGCCAAGGACAGGTTGATCAGTAGGTCCGAGGAGAGCTTTCTGTGTCTAAGCAGTGTTCAGGGGAGCAGCCCAACCTGGTAGGAAGACGCCTCATGCAGCACCACCAAGCGTCTGGTGCAGAAAGGTGAAAACAACCGCAGGGCCGTGCGGAAACTGTAGCGTTTAATTTCTTCCCTCCCGTTCGATTGTTTGTGCATGTATATTACTGACTTCTGAGACTCGTCTTCGTTTGTATATGAACTTACATCATGGTTGTTTTACCCCTCTTGGGAAATGAGGAAGACATTGGAAGCCACCACTGTCCCGGACCCTCGGCTCTTCGCAGCAGCATGCACACGTAGAATTCCACCTGGAACACGTGTCCACGCCGCACCCTAGCCAGTGCGACATGTCACATGTGCTTCTGCAAAAGAAGTCGATCTAAAATTCCTTCGTAGAGTTTAGCTCACACCATTCAAAGAATAGCAGTTTCACTGCCAGTTTTTTAGAGGGTGAAAAGTTTTTAGTTTAGGTATTTGGGGTTGGACATCGGTTTTCATTGTTTCTTTTATATAGTGGTTTATAGACACGAATCATAGCCAAAAGCCCTTTGGGGAACCGTTGGTTGCGGTAGCTGGTTTGTCACCCCACTGAAACATCAAGATAAACTTGTAAATAAAGCTGATAACATATATTCCTACCTGTTGTACACGTGGGTGAAAAAAATATGGCGGTGGAGGGTAGTGTAAGATGTAGCGACCTACCTGTGACTTGTACGTTGTAGAAAGTACTGTTCACACATTTAACGGGATCGACTTCACAGCATGTAAAGTGAGTAGTAGACGTGTGTTGACCGAGAGGGACGCAGTGCCTTTCCCCGTTAATTCCTGATGGAATCCTTACCCTAGGTGAACATTTGTAATTTCCTTTTCTAGTTGTAATGTGTATGTCTGGTAAATAGGTATTATATTTTGGCCTTACAAAACCATAACAGAGTTTGTCATTTTCAAATCCCTGCTACCAAGTAACAGTGCACGCTTTGGAAATCTGGCAGATGGTTCTCTTTGGGAAGCAAGATCGGTTTGCGTTAAATTCTCTGATTGTTCATAACAAGAATTGGATTGAATGTTGTCGGCCCTGTTTACAGCACTCGGCGGGAGGGCGCCGGCAAGGGAGAGACCATAGCATAGCTGTTCAAGTGTTCATAGCTAAATGCTTTTAAACTGGAGAGGCTAACCTCAAGATATTTTTTTTAACTTCATTCTATAATAAATCGGCACAATATGCTCTTTACGGAAAGTCACTTGTGTTTCATTTCATTTCTAGGATTAATCTGGGAGCCCTCCGAATCCCAGAGTCTCTGGAGGACACATTCCTTTGTCAATTTGAACTTAGAATCTTCCACTTCCATTCCACAGTTTGCAGAGTGTTGGGGGTAGAAGACGCTTGAGTTCAGTCCCTAGTGTGTACACACACACACACACACACACACACACACACACACACACACACACGATATTCCCAGAAGATACTGACTTTAAAAGCCTATTTATATTCAGAAGATTTTTCTGCAGGCCTTCTGTTTGAACCTCCAGCAGCCTGTTCCTGGAGTTCCTACTTCAAATGGTGGCAAACTTCCTTGAAGGCCTCCATAACTCAGTAATTATTTGCTGGAATCTGAAAAATGACCTTAATCATGATCAAGATTAACATTAGGTATTTCTTCAGGAAAATTCTCATGCTACTTTAGTTTTCCTCTTATGAGACGTGCCATCAATAATTTCCCAAGAGCATTTGCATATTTTAAAGCCATGTTTAAAGCTTAAGCATGCTGAGAAATGTACGTTTTAATCCAGTTGGTTGGAGCTGATTATTGAGCGGGTTCACTAGCTGGCCACCGAGGGATGCAAGGAAGATTGTTTCCACGTAGAAATACCGAGCGGGCTGTCGCCATTATCACTTCAGTAACTAGGAGCTGCTGAGGAGATGGACTGAGCAGTCGCCGGCCCAGGATCCTACTTCGTACACACGCCTGAAAGAGAGTTGAAAGATGTGGTCAGTTAGCTGGAATTTCTACTGGGCCCCCTTATATAACTGGGGGGGAAGTGAACCCACCGCTGGTGAAAATGGCAAATCCCAGACTAGAAACACAACTCAGCAAACACACTCGGCACGGACAGTCTCTTCTAGGTAGTTCTGTGGCCGATGTGTGGGGACATTTTGCAACCAGTAATACATACTGGTTATCAGGCTGCCGGATCCAAAGGGCCCCAAATGAGAATGTGCGCAAGACTCACACATTTCTTTTTCTGAGAGAGGCTCAGTAAAATGCAAAATGGCAGCCACAAAGCAGGCAGAACCATACAGAACACACTCTTTATGGTTGAGTGAACAATTTCTTAAATAGACTTTGGTAGAATATATTGCTTAATCTGATGGTAAGTAACTTTGGCCCATCCAAGGAAAGAAAGCGCCTCGAAATACCTGCTGAATCCAAGCGCAGGGTGGGAACCGAGGAGGGAAGCGTTCCATTGATGGAGCTGTTCACCCTGGGGATCTAAACATTGATTTGCGGTCAGCAAGCATTTGGAGTTTCCCATTTCCAGAATCTCTTGTGCATTAGTGCCCACCGGAGATTTGGGTTTTCAGAAAACTCTTATTTGGGGGAAATACACAGAACTCGCTAAGAAGTAAATTGATTTTTATCAAGTATTAAATAGCAGAGGCTTCAGTGCGCTGCTATGGCTACGTTATGACTGAAATGAACGGCGGCTGGAGAATGCCAGACTCCTCAGTGCTCGCAGAGCGCTGTAGAACCTTTGCCTCGGTGTAATAACTCATCAACGGTCCTATAAAGGTCAGCAGTTCAGATGGAAACTGCATAAATAATTTACCTTAAAATTATTCAGGAAGAGCCCAGCGTGGTGGTGCACGCTTGTAATCCCCGCCCTTGGGAGGCAGAGACAGGAGGATCAAAGCCAGCCACACGCGCTGGCTTAGGAGACCCTGTTTCCAAATAAAAATATAAAAATAGGTCTGGGAGTATAGCCCGTCGGTAGAAGGGCTTCCAGGAACCCCAGTACCACCAAAAAAAAATTTTTTTTAATTTTAAAAAATTTAAAAAAATTATTCAAGAAGAGAGTTGACTATGAGTAACAAATTCTTTCTTCTCCAGTTCTCTGGGCTTCATGACTGTGGAGTAGGATGCAGAGGATTAATTCTTCAGTAGACCACCAACCTTTAGCTCCCATCTCAAATTTTCATGTTCTAACAATAATGCCTCGTTTTCCTTGGTAGTCCTTCCCTCCTGGTCGTGAAAGGTCATTTTAATCACGGTTGTATTTATTAAGGACAAGGACATCATTATTATTATTATTATTATTATTATTATTATTATTATTTACAGTACTAGGGATGGAACCCAGGGACACTCGACCTCCGAGCTATACCGCCTACCCTATTTTTTATTCTTTATTTTGAAACAGGGTCTCACTGAGTTGCACAGGGCCTCACTGAGTTGCACAGGGCCTCACTAAGTAGCTGAGGCTGTCCATGGACCATGATCCTCCTGTGTAAGTCTGCCAAATGCTGGAATATATGACCAATTTTCTACATATCCAGAACCAGTATTTTGCTTCTCCAAAACTAATATATACACATACATAAAATACCGGAGGACAAGTGGGGAATGATTTTAAGCCTTTGCCTTGGGCTCTGAATGCTAGGAACAACTGACTTCCTCCTTAGGGAGGAAAGCACGCCATAGACAAGCTGCCTCTGCGGCCCAGTCTGCCCACTCAGGGACCTGGCAATGGGTGGGCCACTGAGCCAGTGATGGACATCATGAGTTACCAAAAGTTCGAGTACCTTCTGGAAGTAAATCTTCCTCCACCAGGAACAAGGAAGCATTTGGTTGTTGACTGGAACACAATACTGCAATGTTCAGAGGACAGTGGTTCTTCTCCAGGAGACGAAGCAATGGTGACCTACAGATCTCTGGAAAGGTGGAGATGTCCCCATCCCTGGGACCAGTGCTCAGATGGATGTGGCACAGTACCAGAATCCTTTGAAGCAAGAGTTTGGTGAGCTGAGACAAGCCCTACCAGGCCATACAGATGGGCTGTCCTCTGGTAGGGAGTGACCTCCACCAGGCACGTGGCAAGGGTTCCTAGAGGGACGTGCTTTTCTCTAAGCTTAGCCTTGGTCTGGACCCCACTGACAGCTTCTCTCACCTGCAGAAGATCATGGACAGGGGAAGAGGAGCAATGGTTGTTCATGTCCAACAGCAAGGGCTGTGGGGTGCAGGAGAAAGGGCCAACAAGGGAGGGCCGGTGCAGGGTAGGATCAGGCTCCCCAGAAGCTCATCAGCTGCCTCATAGATTGTCAACGGCCCCACCTGCAGACCAAAGCCAAGCAAGAGGACCCTGCTCCTCCACCAAACGGCAAAGGTCGGCTTGCCCTAGTGGTGCAGAAGGGCGTGCCCTGGACTCATCCAAAAAGCCATAAAGAACAGACAAGAATGACTGCAAGGAGTGCTACTAGGTCCTGAGGCACACCTGCAGAGAAGATGCTGTGAACGCCGTGTTGAACTTGAGGGCCTTGGGAAGCAAGACAGGGGCCAGAGAAACGGTGGGACATGCTCTGTCTTCCACTAGGGGCCAGAGGGAGGCATTGCAGCCACGTATGCACAGGCTGACCTGGTCCCCACCCAGGCCAGGTTAGATCTCATCCACACCTCTGCCACCCACCTAGAAGCAGGGCCTGGCCCCTTGCAGACACCCAGGGCTGGGAGGGAGAGAGGAGACCGCAGGCGGAGCCTGGCACTCTCCATCCAGTGCCGTGTTCGTACCCATCCAGAAAGAGCTGGGAGTCAAGGAAGCCGCTCAGAAGCTGGGGCCAGGGCTGAGCCTCCACCCTATGGCTGACCCCAAGCCAGGACAGCACCACCTCCTCCCTACCTAAAGATGAAAATTAAAAAGTACTGGAGGTATAGCTCAGAAGTAGAATGCCCCTGATTTTAATTCCAAGTACCACAAAGATAAGTAAATGAATAAATAAATGGGAATCCGGAGTGGCTGTTCGATATTTGGCTTGAACACCTAGATGAGTGATAATACCATTTGCCAAAGCTCAGAAGTCTGAAGGAGGAATAGGTTTGGGAAATGTATCAGCTATCCAATGCCGAGTAACAAATTATCCCCAATTCAGTGGCTCATGGTTTCTGTAGGCCAGGAGTTTGGCACAGTTCGGCTGGAGGTCCTGCATGATACTGCAATGGAGATGCTGGCCTTCAGTCTCTCACGGGATGGGCGGCTATTGTTGACCAGGGCCATAGTCATCACAGATGCAAGTCACAGGGTACTTTTGTTAACCAAATTATGGAAGCAGCACCCATCACTGTGCTGTCACATGTTCTCTTCATTCCCAGAAGCTCACAGGTCCAGCCCCACACACTCAAGGGTCCAGTCCCGCACCACACGCGGCTGGTACACACAAAGGCATGAGCACCAGGGGCCAGGGATTGCTAGGCTGTGGCAGGTGCTGTGGAGTGTCACCAGGTCCGTCTTGGAGTGTGCAAAGCTGGAGATGCCTCTCACACATGGTAGACAGATGGATCTGTTTCTCTGAAACCCCAAAGAGATGTGTGTGAGCTGGAGAAATCTATCTGGGGCCATCAGCTGTCATGTCCACAGCCCAGTTGTGCCAGGGCAGAGGGGCCAGGTGTGGACAAGCCAAAGAAAGTGTGCGGAGATAGCACGGGAGACATCTGGTCCATTGGGGAAAGCTTACAGGAGATCAGTGGCTGGTCCAGGAAAGGCTCAGTGGGGACCAGCTGGACGAGTGACACATATCCTTTCCACAGAGGGGATGAAGCCACAGAAGCAGAGACAGCACCAGCATCTGCTTGCTCAGTTTGCGTGTGTGACCAGCATCCCAAGGAGCCACTGTCCTGACAGATGTTCATGAACATTGCTCTCGGCCAGGTGTGATGGCGCACACTTGTAATCTCAGCATTTGGGAGGCCGAGACAGGAGGATGGCGGTTCATGGACAGCCTCAGCTACTTAGCAATGCCCTTTGCAACTCAGTGAAACCGTGTTTCAAAATAAAGACTAAAAAATAGGGCTGGGGGTGCAGCTTGGACATAGAATGCCCTTGGGTTCTATCCCCAGTACCAAAAATAAATAAATAAATAAATAAATAAATAAATAAATAAATAAATAAGAACATTGCTGTCTACAGATAACACTACCTTGCCCTAGTTCCCAGCATACATCAGAGAAAGCCAGTGGCCTTCAAGATAAGTATCTGGGTATTCCAGCCCGGGCTGCTCACATTGCCCCCTTAACTTGGCAGGTTTGTGGGAACAGAAAGGGGGCATCGTGCACATGGTGTTTTACTGCGCCTCTTCCATGCAGGGATGACACCTCAGCACTCAGATGGAGTTATCACTACTTGACCTTGGGACATTTGCCAAACTTTAGGCACAGAGCTCCCAAGAGACCAACGAGAACTCCCTGGGCCAAATCCCAACCACCTCTCCGCCCAGTCAAAGGCGCTGGGAGGCAGGGCTGATGGTCCACAGCCGGGCAGAGCTCGGAGAAAGAACACTCAGCTGGCCAGACGCCTCCTCCAGGCCCACATGGCTTCTTCCACTTTTTCTGTGATAATGACGTCCCTCCCTCCTCTGTGAGAAGAAAGGGACGTTTTGTGATTTGACTCATTTCTTTCATAGCCTCGAGAACCATCGGCTTGTATAAAATGTAAGGAGCAATTGTATTTTGGAAAATGTTGTAGAAATTGCATCAAACCTCTTTAAAACTCAGATAAAGTAAAAAAGGCTTCTCTTTCCTCCACACAGAGGACTGTGTCTGGCGGGCAGGCATCTACAAAACACAAGCGTAGCTTCCCTTTACGAGGCCAGGCACCTGGCAGACCCTTCATGTCAACACACAGCAGCTTGATAAGATAGTATCCCCCAACACATTCAACAATGCATTTGGGGAAACTGAGGCACGGCATTCACGTCACTTGCTCAAGGTCACCGAGCCAGAAAGTGGTGGAGGCGAAACTCCAGCCCATGGAATCCGACTCCAGAGCTGTGGCTCTCTAGCAGTGAAGGTCACTGTGGAAAGGTGGCCCCCAAGGAGCCACTCCTGCCGATGTCACGCCCTGGTGGAGTCCATTCAATCCCTGCAGCTGCTAGGCTCCGGGCCACCTCTAAGCAAAGAATGCAGTGGCCTTTCCTGGGCCTAGGAAGACCTGGAAGCCTCTGTTTCAGTAATTTCACAGCCAGCTTTAAAAAGACCGACTAGCAGCACAGTTTGCAATAGCCAAAATATGGAACCAGCCTAGACCTCCATCAACAGATGAATGGATTGCAAAATTATGGGAAATACACACAATGGAATTCTATTCAGCTCTAAAGAAAAATAAAATAATAGCATTTGCAAGAAGATGGAAGGAACTGGAGAACATTATGTTAAGTGAGATTAGTCAAGCACAGAAAGAAAAGGGACATATGTTTTCTCTAATATGTTCAAGCTAGGGAGCAGTGGTAATACCAGAGGGACTCCAGATGATGGAGGGGAAATCTCAGCAAAGCTTGAACGGAAGGATAGGAGAGGAAGAAAGCTGAGGTTGTTCAATGGAGGAGCTACATACGAATATGTGTAATAGTATAAATATAACATGGTTAACCGGGACACTCTCTATTGGGAGGGGGAGGGAAGTGAAGGGGGAAGGGCATGAAGCACAATATAAATGTATACCACTCTCAATATGTTCCACTTATAAAAAATAAAAAAATAAAGTTGTCTAAAATTTAAAAAAAAGACTGACTAGCTGCTGAGGGAAGAAGCCAGATAGAGAGGTCCTGGAAACCCTTTCAGGAAGAGAAAGGGCAAAGAAGCCCTCTTGGAATGTTCCTGAAAAATCCCTCTCCAGCGCACATAGCCCCAGTTGACCTGGAAGAGCGGAGGGGCCGCCAGCTGGAGCCAGTCCACAGGGCGGCGGGAGGACATGCCAAGGTGTTCGTCTTAAGCTACGAAGTCTGAGGGTGATTCATTATCTCAGTAGATTTCTAAAACACCAGGCTAACCCTCACGGCTCATTTTGTGCCATAAGTAAAGCATACACACTCCTGACTTGCTGTTGTACCAAAGAAATGACCTAACTCTCTGTGGGAAAAATACTCAGGTGAATATATGGACCTCACAATAAGAGGGAAAGAAAGATTTCTTGCAGTGCTGAATTGTGTGGGTTTTTTTTTTAATGTTTGCCTCTCTGGATATTTTTACAAAGCTGCTAGATGACTGCCTCTATATTTTTTTGCATATTTCTTAATTTTAGAAAACCCATCTCTGTCATAATGCTGGACTATCCTGGAACCTTTCAAGAGATGTACCTCACAGATGTTCTTCCCGAAACGCCAACAGCATGAATTCAACAATTAGACAACCTGGAGCTGAGGTTGTGTTTGTTTTAGAACAAAAATGATTGTGAGCCGGGTGTGGTGGTACGCACTTGTAATCTCTGTACTTGGGAGGTTGAGACAGGAGGATCGCAGGTTCAAGGACAACCTCAGCAAGTAGTGAGACTCTCATTGACCTAGTGAGACTCTATTTCCAAATAAGAAATAAAATCAGAGCCGGGCGTGATGGCACATGCTTGTAATCCCCACACTTGGGAGGCTGAGATGGGAGGATTACGCTGGTTTGAAGCTAGCCTCATCTGGCTTAAGAGACTCTGTTTCCAAAATAAAATATAAAATAGGTGTGAGAGTATAGCCCAGAGGTAGAAGGCCCCTGGGTTCCATCCCCAGTACCACCAAAAAAAGAAAGAGAAAGAAAGAAAGAAAGAAAGGAAGGAAGAAAGAAAGAAAGAAAGGAAGGAAGAAAGAAAGAAAGAAAGAAAGAAAATAAAATCAGGATGGCCCAAAGGTAGAATGCCTCAAAGGTTTGGGTTGAACCCAAAGGTTCAGTCCCCAGTAAAGCACACACACACACGCACACACACACACACACACACACACACACACACACACACACATTGTGATTTCAGGTACTGATGATCATGCTCAGTCTTTGTTCTAAAAAAACATTTAAAAAGCCTTTAAAACTGTTCAGACACCCGGGGCCCTCTCACCTCTTGCACTGTGGGATACAGTGGAGTTTTAAGGCAGAGGCACTGTGGTCCGTTGAATGTGACCCGCTGCAAGTGTCCTTGTCATTCTCTCTCTGCTCAACTTAGGTTCCTTCCTGCACAAGGGAGATACTGGGATGCCCATTGCTAGGCCGTCATGTAATTTCCCAAGAAAGGAGTGCTGATCAGCTTGTCAGGACTGAAACACCTGACAAGAACAACTTAGAGAAAAGGTTTATTTGGCTCAGTGTTTCAGAGGTTCAGTCTATGGATGGTGAGCTCCAAGACAGAAGCAAACACGGCAGAAGGGCCTGGGGGAAGGAGAGCTGCTCAGCTCATGGCAGACAGTGTGTGTGTGTGTGTGTGTGTGTGTGTGTGAGAGAGAGAGAGAGAGAGCGCTCAAGGTCAGGAACCACCTCCCCCAGCCATGCCCCACCTCTGATACTTGCTGCACAGCAGACCATGCTTTCGACATACAAGCTTTTGCAGGGAGATTCCAGACACAGACCCAACCATAACAAATGTATTTGAAGCTGACTTGTGGGTGTGTGCATGTTTCTGCCACTGTTAGAGGTGTGCTTTCCTCCTTTAGGAAAGAAGTCCTGGCCCCTGTGTGCTTTGTACTCTTTTGCCCAGCCCTCTCTCAGAAACGCCAGAACTGTGAATCCAGCTCAACTCATCCCTTCCCTCTCTTAGGCTGCTTTGTGCTGCTGTAACAGAATGCCTGAGTCTGGGTCATTTATAAAGAGCAGAGATTTGTTATGGTTCTGGAAGTCTAGAGTAAAGTGTCTCACACTGCATCTGGTAAGGGGCTTCTTGCTGACTTTAATCCATCTTGAGTTAACTTTTGTACAAGGTGAGAGGTAGGGATTCAATTTCATTTTTCTACAAATGGATAACCAGTTTTTCCAACACCATATGTTAATAAGGCTGTCTTTTCCCAACATATGCTTTTTGTCCCTTTGTCAAAAATCAATTCACTATAAGTGTGTACATTCGTTTCTATATCTCCTATTCTGTTCCATTGGTCCGTGTGTTTGTGTTTGTGCCAATACCACACTGTTTTTATTACTATAGCTCTGTAGTATAATTTGAAGTCAGGGATTGTGATGCCTCCTGCATGGTTCTTATTGGTAAGGATTGCTTTGGCTATTCTGGGTCTTTTGTTTCTCCATATGAAATTTGTAACTCATTTTTCCAGGTCTGTGAAGGATGACATTGGTAATTTGATAGGGATTGCATTGACTCTGTAGATCACTTTTAGTTGAATGGCCATTTTGATAAATATTTATTCTACCTATCCAACAGCATGGGAGATCTTTCTATCTCCTAAAATCTTCTCTAGTTTCCTCCTTTGGTGTTTTTTCATTTTCACTGTAGGTATGACATGGTAAGAGAGAGCAAAACTCATATATTTTTTAACTCAGAGGCATGCTACTTTTTTTAAAACAATGATTCACTAAGCTGAAGTAGTTGAGGCAGCCCCAACCTGTGATCCTCCTGTCTCGACCTCCCAAGTGTTGGGACTTGCATTCATCTTCCAGAGTGAGCTTTCACAGGTGTCACATCTTCAGCTATACATCTGATTATTTTCAAAGACCTGACCTGGTGTCCTAACATGCATCCATCAACTACAGGGAATTCTTTTTTGCATCCCAAGGAAGCTGTGGATGTGCAGTGGGGTGTCTACACTTCTTCTCTGGTGTGTGTTCCTACCCCCTGCTTCTCTGTCTTAGCCTGCAATGATTCCCTCAGACCTCAGACACTCTCTCTCCTCTCTCCTCTCTCCTCTCTCCTCTCTCCTCTCTCCTCTCTCCTCTCTCCTCTCTCCTCTCTCCTCTCTCCTCTCTCCTCTCTCCTCTCTCTCTCTCTCTCTCTCTCTTCCCCCAAATAATACCATGGAGCGATGCTGAGTCTGTGTGGGTGGCAGGACTTAGATAATGCAAGATAACATAAATATTTCAGAGGGGTGGCTTTCTTAGTCAAGAGAATGTGTCCAAACATGGAAACTGGGGTCTAGCTTTCCCCAGGCGCTGCCTGGCTGGGCTGGTTCTCAGCCTCTGTGCCCCCGGCTGTGTTCACACTATGATCTAGTGTTCGCAGGCTACCAGGTCAGTGGGGTTAAACTGAAGCAAGAAATCACTGAGTGATGAGAAAACACTGTAAAGAGATAATGAGTCTAGAGGCCCAGCCTTTTTCTAAAAGGTTGTCCCTTTGGGATCTGTGGGGCCCAGTTTGAAGAGCTGGGACAGAAGAGACATTTATGAGAACTGCAATATAGAGCCACTGTGGCCATGTAACTCTGAATGCACAATAGCAAGTTGTTCCTGAGGAACTTCTATCTATAGGAACCAAAGAACAAAATGATACTCAAACGTAGAGCATTTCACATACAATCACTTCTACAAATTGACTAACAAAGGGTATATACATTGAAATAGTTTCTAAACATGCTCTACAAAAATATTATAGTTTATTACCCTTTTTTAGAGTCCTCTGTCTTGCCATATTATTCAAATAGTTCTATATACTTAGAAAGTTCTAGAGCTGGGCATGGTGGTGCACACTTGTAATCCCAGCATTTGGGAAGCTGAGACAAGAGGATTGTTGTTTGCGGATAGCCTCAGCTACTTAGTGAGAACTTTGCAACTCAGTGAGACCCTGTTTTAAAGTAAAGAATAAAAAATAGGGCTTGGTGTGTAGCTTGGAGGTAGAATGCCCCTGGGTTCCATCCCAGTATCTTACACACACACACACACACACACACACACACACACACAAAATAATAAGATCTTCTGTGACCTCTGATCCTGTGTCATTGGCACCTTGGCTGAATTCCAGCTGCGGCCAGGGCCCTGAGCATCTCTTTGTGCTGCACATGGGCGGTAGGTCCTCAATGCACTCTTGTTGACGGAGGGAGGGACTGAGGGTCAACTCATCTGGTAAGCGCAGGTGGAGTCAGGTGAGTGAAATGCTGGGGTGGGGAAGGAACTGTCCTAATCACAGACAAGAGACATTCCATCCAAGTAGACACAAGAGAGAGCTATTGAGAAGGACAACAGGAACCCCAGGTAAATCCACACCTCTATAAAGTTTAGCACGTGTCCTGGGATGAAGAAGTGAAGAAGCAATTTTGGGGGGTAGAAGGTCTTTATTCCAAGTAAGTGCCAAGCAACGAGAAACTAACAAACTTGGTGACTGGCAAATGGGCAAATTATCTTCAGATGGGTGTCTTCATTCATGCACCTATTCGTCTACTCATCCATTCATTCCCTGAACAGTTATTACATCTAATCCAGGTGCACATCACAGTGCTGAGTGCTAAGGGTAGAGGTTTATCAGTCATTATAATCCAGACAGGACTGAATGCAACAAGATCCAAAAGGAAGGATCAAGCCCTTCTGATCAAGAGGTCTCCAGAAAGGCTCCATAGGCAAAGGGATTCTCAACAGAGGGGAAGGTCTCTATTCGCATAGACAAGAAAGAAGAAAGAAAGGAAGAAAGAAAGAAAGAAAGAAAGAAAGAATGGAAGGAAGGAAGAAGAGAAAGAGAGAGAGAGAGAAAGGAGAGAAAGATAAAGAGAGAAAGAGAGAAATAGAGAAAGAAAAGCAAAGGTGGGTAGACAGTTGGTACCACTGCCAAAGTCTGTAGAAATGGAGTTTTAATCTTCTCCATCCCCAGTTTCCATGCCATAATGGAACTGTTGATTCCTACTCTTACTGAGATATGAGTCTTCTAGGCCTGCACCCACTGGTTTGGTAATAACATCAAGTTCAAAACTGGGTTTGAGGTGGAGTGACCCCCAGGACTTCCGGGTGTCCACGATTATTATGGAGAACATTGTCTCTGAAGTCCAGGGATGGGCTGAGGTGTACCTTAACCAAGATGAGCAGGTGCCATCTGCAACTTGCACAAGTCATAGACGATCCAGCTATAAAACGGGGGCATGTTCAGGCTGAGATCACAGAGCCGGTTCTCATGCCTGGTTCTGCTCCTGGGTGGTGGTGCATAAACTTAAGAGTCTTCATCTCTCTACCAACTCTTACCGCCCTGGGCTCTTTGGGTTCTTTAATACTCCCACGTGCTCACCAACCTCCACCTCTTGGACCCAGAGACTATAAACCTTCCCATCCGTCTCCATCTGGCCCTCAGGGTCCTGGTACTCTGTCAGCCCTGGGAACATAGAGATGACCTCATCCTCTTTCTCAGACAAGTGAATACTTCCCTTAGGAAAATTACAAGATACCAGAGATGGGAGCATCTTTCCAAACCAAGGAGTCCCTGTCCCATTTCCATGCTGGAAACCCCTTCTTTATTCACAGAGCTGCTTTGAGCAGCATTCCTCAAGTTCTACTAGGGGTTACTCTCATCTTCTGCTTGAAGTGACTGCTACTGTGTTTAAGAATGGGGACACCTTCTTTTTTTAATTGGTATTTCTTTTGGGCTGTAACTTCTTAGAGTGGATAACCCTGACTCAATGGGTTCTGTTATCCGCTACAATATGCATATAAGTAGAATGCCTGATCCCCTCCTGTAAGACTTGAGATGGCTCTAGGGGTTCATTCTTTTACAACTTGGGGGCAGTTTGGCTTGTAAAACACCACAGCTTCACACCTGGGATCATGCACCTGCTTAACCTCGCCTTTGTTGAAGCAGGAGGCAGCATCGGCAGCCAGAACAAGCCCAAGCTCTGGGCCAAGAGTGGGTGAGTCTTGAGTGATGTCCCCAAAGCCTCCTCCCTCATCTACTGCAAACTAGTAGTTGGCAAGTGTTGAGCTGCCAGACCACATATCAAGACACAGGCATTTGGCTGTGTCTATCCATGAAGACTGGATGAATTAATTATGGTTTATCCACATAATAAAGTGGATATCACTCCTTTACTAACCTACAGGGAGTGCTATCCAAGATCCATTGTTAGTAGAAAAAGCCAGATATGGTCAGTGTTATTTGCATGAAAAATAAAAATAAGAATACATACATACATATATGTGTGTATAAATATATATTCACTTACTTACTTAACTTTATTTATTTATTTATTTATTTATTTATTTATTTATTTATTTATTGGCAGTACTGGGGATGGAACCCAGGGGCATTCTACCTCTAAGCTGCACCCCTAACCCTATTTTTTTATTCTTTATTTGAAACAGGGTCTCATTGAGTTGCAGAGGGCCTCACTAAGTAACTAAGGATGTCCATGAACTGTGATCCTCCTGTCTCAGCCTCTCAAATGCTGGGATTACAAACGTGAGCTACCACACCTAGCTACTTACTTATTTTAAAGAAACATCATAAAAGCAAGCCAAAATCCAATAAAAATGAGAAACTTTATAGGGAGTTAGAATGGTAAGATAGAGATGAGGCAAGAATTCTCTGAATCTGACTGTACTTTCAAATATAGTTTTAAAGCCAGATATGCTGGCCTGCACCTATAGTCCCAGATTGGGAGGCTGAGACATGAGGATTTTGATGTCAGCCTAGGAACATAATTAGACTTTGTCTCAAAACAAAACAAAACACCAAAAAAGAGAGAAAGCTTTTGACTTTTGAACTATGTAAATGTTTCACACTTGCAAATTCTTTTAAAAAGATGAGAAAAACGTCATCCCCAAATTCTACATCCAAAAATTTTTAAATACAACTTTATATCAAATTGATAACACCACAATGACATGGCAGAATTACTTTTTTTTTTTTCTGGTGGTACTGAGGTTCCTGGAAGCCCTTCTACCTCCGGGCTACACTCCCAGATCTATTTTTACATTTTTATTTGGAAACAGGGTCTCCTAAGCCAGCGCGTGCGGCTGGCTTCGAACCTGTGCGATCCTCCTGTTTCTGCCTCCCAAGCGCGGGGATGACAAGCGTGCGCCACCACGCAAGAATGTGCTGAATATGGTACTTGGCTATACCTCCTAAGTGGGATACTCTCTGGGAACAAAAAGTATTACAGATAAACTTTGCACTTATTTGTTGTTAAAGTTATTGTTGTCATTTCGAGGCATCTATGTGAACATCATTGGATAAAACAAGAAGTACATACAGCTGCCCCTTTGAATCTATTTTTCCAGGTTCCCTCAAGGATACCCAAACTGTAGATGCTCAAGTCCCTTATATAAAATGAAGAGAATTTGTATAAAACCTACATGCGCCCTCATAGACTCTAAATCGTCTCTAGATTGCTTCTAATATTTAATGCAGTGGTAATTCTTTGGACCAAGTGGTTTTACTGTATTGATTAAAGAAAAATGTCTAGGCTCGTTCTCTCTCTCTCTCTCTCTCTCTCTCTCTCTCTCTCTCTCTCTCTCTCTCTCTCTCTCTCTCTCTCTCTCTCATGTTCTCCCTTGAATGTATATCTACTTTCCTAATCAATCTGTCTGTGTCTCCTGTGTCTCTGACAAAGGAAGGAAGGAAGGAAGGAAGGAAGGAAGGAAGGAAGGAAGGAAGGGCATGTTTAGTACAAATGCTAGTTATTTTTCCTCAACATCTTCCATCTGCAATTATCCTCAAATTCATTGGTGCAGAATCCCAGAAATGAAGTGCTGACTGTATATATTTGATGTTTTTAGAAACCAGAATTTTCTTTGAAGGGGAAAAATAGATAAAAGTATTAAATAATGTAAGGTAAAAATAAAAATTTAATAGCATTAATTTTTAATGACAGATAGTGTAAATTTGTAAGCAGATGTACACAGGTGTGCATACCTCAGGCCCCAAACTTGTTTAAGTAGCATTCCCAAAGAAAAGGAACTGGGGCTCCTTATTACAATGACTGACTCACAGTTAATAACAGAGAAAGTACAAGAAGGACCTGGGATAACTTATTTAACCAGAAAACAAGGCAGTTCTTAAAGACTAATGGGATCATGTCAAAGCGACTCCAGGGGCATCTAGGAAGGGCTCCCAGTGGCCAAATTGAGGCAATTTAAGAACCAGAAATAGCCATGATGGCAACTGTTAGTGTGCTATGAAGAAATCTATGACCCACAGTGACACTCAAAGGATCAGGAAAAATAGATGAAGACAGAGAGAGAGAGAGAGAGAGAGAGAGAGAGAGAGAGAGAGAGAGACTGACTTTCTGCTTGCTAGTAAATGCAGAAAGGATGATCCACCTTTTTTGCATTTCCCAATGAGAAGTAGACTCAGGCAAGGACCATCGGAGGACCTAAGACTATTGGGTCAACAGTTGTTGGAAAGCAAGATGTAAACATGTAAAGCAATGGATTATTTCCTAACGTCCAGGGCAGGGGGTGCACCTTTTCCCATGAAACACATGCTGATTGTTACTTCCACTGACTTATCAAGGTGAGCAGCGTCTGAAGGAACAACTGTCTTTGCCCCCTACATGTGATACGTGATTCAATAAGATGTTTACAACATCATTTAAGAAGGGTGTGTGTGTGTGTGTGTGTGTGTGTGTGTGTGTGTGTGTGTGTTACTGCTGAGGATTGAAGCCAGGGCATTTTACCTCTGAATGACACCCCCAGGCCCTATTTTATTTTTTTATTTTTTATTTTATTTTAAACAGGGTCTCACAAAGTTACTAAGAGCCTTGCTAAGATGCTGAGGCTGACTTTGAACCTGAAATTCTCCTGTCTCAGACTCCCAAGTACTAGGATTACAGGTGTGCACTGCCATGCCCAATCTGAGAAGGAATATATATATATATATATATATATATATATATTTTTTTTTTTTTTTTTTTTTTCAGTACTGAGGATGGAACCCAGGGGCATTCTACCTCCAAGCTACACCCTCAGTCCTAATTTGTATTCTTTATTTTGAAACAGGGTCTCACTGAGTTGCAGAGGGTAGCTGAGGCTGGCCACGAACTGTGATCCTCCCGTCTCAACCTCCCAAGTACTGGGATTACAAGCATGTGCCACCATGCCCGGCGAGATGGACCTTTAACTGAGTCTGCCTCGGCCTCCAGACCCCCATCCAGTGACAGGAAACACCCGGGAGAGATAAGCAAATCGGCAAGACTCCTGACAAAGTTAGCACATGGAATGTTCTACAGGACAAGTGAGCCCAACTCTAGAGGTTCACCACTAATTCAGAACAAAACTAAAAACCTCTGTTAGAGCCCCCTGATGGAGAGCCTCACCAGAAGCTGCAAAGGGGTCTCTGTTCTCTTGGTTGCCTGCACCCAGCCCAGCACGTGCCGCTCCAGTGGTAGTGGAATAGCTTAGCATACTCCACAGCCTCTCTTAGACCTAACAACTGAGATCTCCGTCCTCTTGAGGACTCTCACCAAGCAATTCAGTTGCATGCACAGAAAATCAAGAGAACTTACACAATCTGCAAAGAGAGTCTCTGCTCCTCTCTGTCTGAGGCTGAGTGTACCAGTATGCTTCAGTCCATCTCTAGGGTTCGGACCTCCCTCCCAACAGGTGCCCAGTGACTCCCGAGGACTTAGATGTGGCCCTGGGCCTCTCTGGTATGCATTCTGGCCAAGGGCCTGGGATGTGCCATGGCTTACTGCTGTTGGGAAATAATCACAATAAAATCTGTCATTTCAGAAAACCTGTTCAAAGGTATAGGAAAGAAAAAAATGATCAAGCAATTTGTCTCTTGGATTATTTTAACTGAAGAATCTGTCCCTGGATATTTGTAAGCAGTAAAAGGAAACATCATATTACTTGAAACATCATTTAATTAACAGGAAATTGTCCTGGTATCTGTAGTTAAAGGGGAAGTATTACTTCCAAATCAATCAGACCACATAAATTCGGCCAGATACAATTTCCACGTTGCTTCACATCTGTTCTGATGAGACCTGATGCTTTAGGAATGCCTGCCAAGAGATGACACAAAACAGATTTGGACTCATTACCTGAGCATGTTGGTAACCAAGGAGAGGCTGGTGGCTGCTCCACACAGTCCATGATCGGAGTGAATGATGGCACCAGGCCAAAATACACATCGCAAAGTAGACCACAAAACCGGGACAAGATGGTCAACAATGATTTCCAAAGAACCAGCAGCCGGTGGATGGGTAGAATTTATGATACTAAAGCCCATGTTTCCCTCTCTGGAGCCCGGCTGTAGGCATGCTTTGTTACAAGAGTTGCTGAGTTGTTCCTGACACAACAGACTAAACCTGGCCAAGCCCAGTGAAACAATCCAGGGGTAAAGCACACACAATGGAATTTTACTCAGCCGTAAAGAACAAAATTATGTGACTTGCAGGAAGATGGATGAACGAGAGGATATTACGCTAAGTGATATTAGCCAGTCTGAGAAAGGGAACAGATAGATGTTTTCTCTCAGATGTGGAAGCTAGAGAGAAATACGGTAACAAAAGGAACCTCAGATAAAAGATTAGATTCCAACAGAGCGATGGGGAGGGAGGAGGAGGGAGGAGACATGATGGGGACAACATTTCAATCAGTGCTATGCACATAGATGAAATTACCAGTCTCAATCTCAATGACATGGACAGGGAAGGACAGGGAGCCGGGTGGGTCTGGAGGAAAACACTAAGAGCTGCGTGCATGTGTGCTCCTACACTCTATACCACATTGGGATCCATAATTAAAGTGGACCAATAAAAGCATACTTTAAAAGTTTATTATTACATAAACACTAGATTAAAACACATAATCAAAGGCAATCCACTAAATATATTGCAAAGACAGAAACATGTATCACCCTCTAATATAGCCATGCAGGTATAATCTAGTACTTGTACCCCCGCCCCAAATACTGTTAGAACTTGAGCTTAAATAGAATTTTATAGCCAGGTGTGGTAGAATAGGCCTCCAATCCCAGTATTTGGGAGGCTGGCATGAGAGGATTACAGGCTAGAGGATCACAGCAACTTAGTGACACCCGGTTTCAAAAATAAGAAATAAAAGTGGGGTTGGGGGTGTAGAATGCCTCTGGGTTCAATCCCCAGTATGTTCCCCCCAAACAAAAAACATTCTAGGCTAAAACTATGAAAAAGGATTAGGGTAGAAAAGGTAATTTATGAGAAGGTGACGAGGAAAAGCAAGAGTTATTCAAAGCCCTCCTCTTCCTGGGAGAAAGAGACATTGCTACAATCCAGGAAGAAAACTATCTCCTTTGTTTAAAGGTTTTTCTGCATCCATTTGCTGCTCAACAGTCTTTTAGGTAAAAATAACTGGTGCATGTCTGTAATCCCAATACTTGGGAGGCTGAGGAAGGAGTCTCACAGGTTTGTGGCCAGCCTCAACAATTTAGTGAGACCCTCAGCAACTTAGTGAAACCCTGTTTCCAAATAAAAATAAAATAAAATAGGACTGGAGTGTAGCATGGAGGCAGAATGCCCTGGGTTAAATCCCCAGCAGTCATCATCGTCATCGTCTTCATCATCTTCATCATCTTCATCATCATCAGCATCAGCAGCATCATCTTTAAGCCAAAGAGGCATATTTCAGGGTGACATATTTCTCTCCCAGGCAACCTGTAAGATCCAGGGACCCACATTTTCTCTCCTCCCCCAACCCCATCTTTCCTTCTGAAGTCTACTGTATATTGCAGTGGGGTTCAGTCTTGGAAACCCAAATTTTTGACCCTTAAATATAGAAGACTGCCAAGTCTGGGGAGCAGAAGAGGAAAAATAATCAAGCCTCAAGGTAAGCGCTTACATCTCTCTTTACATCTGAAATTACTGGCTCTCCGATAAAGAAACAAGACTCTGCAAATAGTTCAAGAAGGCGTCATCAGGTCCTGGGAAATGAAATAAAAACCCAGATACCTGGGAACCAGCCCAGACTAATTAAATCATAACTTCTAGGCAGTTTTTAATGGTCCCCCAGATTCAGAAATGTAGCCAAGTTGAGAAACATCTTTAAGAGGCCAAATGTGGAGGGATTTTTTTAATGCATGTGTAGGGAGTCCAGGCTAGAGCCTTGAGCAAAGGGAAGCCTTTGGAACTCTGCAGGGTAGAGGAGTCATAAGATCTGGGAGTGGGGGTTTGGGGGGGACCAGTTAGGAGACTGTTGGCTGTGTTAGTCAGTGTTCCATCACCGGAACAAATGCCTGAGATAATCATCTTCTAATGAGGGAAAGTTTATTCTGGCTCACAGTTTTGGAGGTTTTGGTCCATGGTCTGCTGGCCCTGTTGCTTTGGGGCCTGTGACACAGCAGCTCATCAGGACAGGACCATGTGGCAGAACAAAACTGCCTACCTTATGACCTGAAGTAAAAGAGGGTGAGTCAGGAGAGGGCCAGGGCCCCACTGACCACAAAGACCTGAAGACCTCCCAAGGGCTCGAGAAGCCACACCTCTGCGGCCTCGCTGGCTGCAGCCCACATGGCCGCTCTCTTGGGCTGGCCCTGCTTGCTGCCTGAAGAAACCAATAATTTCTGGCTCCTTTGTCATTTTGGGGTTTTTACTGCGGCTTTGACTTCAAGCCAACAACTATATATGTTGTCCTACCAGAGCAGGGCTGCTTGAGGGGACCCTCACACGGCCACACGCGGTCTTGCCTCACCGGCTGTCCTTTGTGGTCTTGGTGGAAGCTTCCATGACCCAGTAACCCTTGCATTCAGCACGACTGATAAACCAGCACCACGTGGTCGACACCAGGGCCTATTCCCAGCACAAGCTGTACCCAGGCTCACTTGAACCATGACCATGGAGGCTTCCAATTGTCTTGCTGGCACAGGCAATCCTGGTGCCCGGGAAAGTCTTGGAGACAAATTTTTATTTTTGACAACTCTGAGCCTGTGATGGCTGTGGCATTGCCAATATCTGAGATGCCCTCCAGGCGTCTTTTCTGTTTGTCCCCATGCAAAGTGCTTGACTTCTTTCTAATGGTGCTAATCTCTTCAGCAACGATGCCCTTCTTGGCTGGACCTTTATAAGCACTCTTTTTATGGCTAGGCTTCAAATTTTTCAAATCTTTCTGTTTCGCTACTTTTTCTCTTGATTCTCACTTAAACCTAGTTTTTTTTAAATATTTATTAATATAAATATATTTATTTATTTTTTTAATTAATTTATTTTTTAAGTTGGTGCATTGTAGTCATATATCAATCACATTGGAGTACAAGACTTGAGAGGATATACAAGCACACATCATCCAATTAGCCCTCCTCCAGCCCCCATCCCATTCCCTCCCCCTCCCTCCATCCCACACTTCTTTGGTGATTTACTTTGATACATTTGTTTATGTACCTCCTGCGTTTTAAAGAGGCTCCGTCCTCCAGTATTACATACCCTCTGATTGGTCACATTAGTTGCTTCACTATAGGGCCCTTTCTATAGCTCAACCTCTTCCTGTTGCCCTTTTCCTCCTAGTTATTGCTGATTAAGAGAAGCGTCTGATTTATATTTTCTGCGATATTTCTCTGTGCATGCTGCGTTGCAAGTACCAATCCCACTCTTGATGGTCCCAGTAGTGGCCTGGCTACTCAGTGGACTGATCCAGATCTCGCTGGCTCAAGCAGCGGCCTTGCCTCATGGGAGGCCCCAGTTCTGGTCTCGCTGGCCCCTGAACCGGTCTAACCCCTAAGCTGGCTTTGGTCCCGACCTTGGAGGCCGCAGGAGTGAACTTGCCTCACGCCAGGCTCCGATGCTGGCCATTGGCCCCTGCACCGGTCTAACCCCTTGGCAGGATTCCAATCCCAGCCTCGGAGGCCCCAGCACCGGCCTAGCCTCATGGCAGGCTCCAATGCCGGCCTCGTTGACCCCAGCACCAGCCTAACCCCTCGGCAGGCTCCGATCCCGGCCTTGGAGGCCCCAGCACTGGTCATGCCTCAAGGCAGGCTCCAATGCCGGCCTCGCTGGCCCCAGCAACGGCCTAACCCCTCGGCAGGCTCTTATCCTGGCCTCAGAGGCCCCAGTACCGGCCTTGCCTCAAGGCAGGCTCCGATGCCGGCCTCGCTGGCCCCAGCACCGGCCTAACCCCTTGGCAGGCTCTGATCACGGATTTGGAGGCCCCAGTACCGGCCTTGCCTCAAGGCAGGCACCGATGCCAGCCTCACTGGCCCCAGCACCAGCCTAACCCCTCGGCAGGCTCCGATCCCGGCCTCGGAGGGCCCAACACTGGTAATGCCTCACGGCAGGCTGCGATGCCGGCCTCACTGGCCCCAGCACCGGCCTAACCCCTCGACAGGCTCTTATCCTGGCCTCAGAGGCCCCAGTACCAGCCTTGGCTCACGGCAGGCTCCGATGCCGGCCTCACTGGCCCCAGCACTGGCCTAACCCCTCGGCAGGCTCTTATCCTGGCCTCGGAGGCCCCAGTACTGGCCTTGCCTCAAGGCAGGCTCCGATGCCGGCCTCGCTGGCCCCAGCACTGGCCTAACCCCTCAGCAGGCTCCGATCCTGGCCTCGGAGGCCCCAGCACTGGTCATCCCTCACGGCAGGCTCCGCTGCCGGCCTCGTTGGCCCCAGCACCGGCCTAACCCCTCGGCAGGCTCTTATCCTGGCCTCGGAGGCCCCAGTACCGGCCTTGCCTCACAGCAGGCTCCGATGCCGGCCTCACTGGCCCCAGCAGCGGCCTAACCCCTCGGCAGGCTCTGATCCCGGCCTCAGAGGCCCCAGTACCGGCCTTGCCTCAAGGCAGGCTCCGATGCCGGCCTCTCTGGCCCCAGCACCGGCCTAACCCCTTGGCAGGCTCCGATCCTGGATTTGGAGGCCCCAGCACTGGTCATGCATCAAGGCAGGCTCCGATGCCGGCCTCGCTGGCCCCAGCACCGGCCTAACCCCTCAGCAGGCTCTTATCCTGGCCTCGGAGGCCCCAGTACCGGCCTTGCCTCACGGCAGGCTCCAATGCCGGCCTAGCTGGCCCCAGCACCGGCCTAACCCCTCGGCAGGCTCTTGTCCTGGCCTCGGAGGCCCCAGTACTGGCCTTGCCTCAAGGTAGGCTCCGATGCCGGCCTCGCTGGCCCCAGCACCGGCCTAACCCCTCGGCAGGCTCCGATCCCGGCCTCGGAGGCCCCAGCACTAGTCATGCCTCAAGGCAGGTTCCGATGCCGGCCTCGCTGGCCCCAGCACCGGCCTAACCCCTCGGCAGGCTCTTATCCTGGCCTCGGAGGCCCCAGTACCGGCCTTGCCTCACGGCAGGCTCCGATGCCGGCCTTGCTGGCCCCAGCACCGGCCTAACCCCTCGGCAGGCTCTTATCCTGGCCTCGGAGGCCCCAGTACCGGCCTTGCCTCAAGGCAGGCTCCGATGCCGGCCTCACTGGCCCCAGCACCAGCCTAAGCCCTCGGCAGGCTCCGATCCCGGCCTCGGAGGCCCCAGCACTGGTCATGCCTCACGGCAGGCTCCGATGCCGGCCTTGCTGGCCCCAGCACCGGCCTAATCCCTCACAGGCTCTTATCTGGCCTCGGAGGCCCCAGTACCGGCCTTGCCTCAAGGCAGGCTCCGATGCCGGCCTCGCTGGCCCCAGCACCGGCCTAAGCCCTCGGCAGGCTCCGGACCCGACCTCGGAGGCCCCAGCACTGGTCATGACTCAAGGCAGGCTCCGATGCCGGCCTCACCGGCCCCAGCACCGGCCTAACCCCTCGGCAGGCTCTTATCCTGGCTCGGAGGCCCCAGTACCGGCCTTGCCTCAAGGCAGGCTCCGATGCCGGCCTCGCTGACCCCAGCACCGGCCTAACCCCTCAGCAAGTTCCGGACCCGACCTCGGAGGCCCTAGCACAAGCCTTGCATCATGGCAGGCTCCAATGCCGGCCTCCCTGGCCCCAGCATCGGTCTAACCCCTCTGCAGGTTCCAATCCCGGCCACGGAGGCCTCAGTAGTGGCCTTGCCTCACAGCAAGCTCCGATGTCGGCCACTGGCCCCGGCGCCCGCCTAACCCCTCAGCAGGTTCCTATCACTGTCTCTGTGGTTATTATTTCAAAGGTTCCAGTTGTAATGTATCAGATCTCTGCCTCCCCCGAATATTGGCCACTGGCATTGCCACTGCCTCCACCGTTTCAAATCCTTCCCAGGCTCTTTTTCCACTCTGAATGTTGTCCAGTGTTCCTAAGCATGCGTGATGGTAGCATTCGACATTTGGTGTAATTTCTCCAAAAAAAATAAAGTTGGTAAGATCCGGTTTCTGCTTCTCCTGAATACAAGTCTCCACCACCATCGCGGAGAACTCTTTCAACACCGCATTTCTCCTTGGTCTCCGCTAAACTCTCTCCTTATATGTGATGTCTGAGATTCTTAACAATATAGAGAAATATCAGTCCTCTTTCATGGCGAATTTTTCCATAAGTTCCAGTGCATTTAGATAAGTTTTGTCTGCATCTCCAGTGTCCTGGTATCCATAACGGCTTTCTTACCACCTCTCCGATATTTTTCTTTATCTTTCTCTGTTCTGGGCCTGGTTTCTCCAGGGGTCTGGCGTGCTACTCGCAGTTCGGCCCGGGGCCCAGAGTCCCGCGACCCGGGCCCCAGCTGGCGTGCCCCGCGCGCGACCCCTGCCCAGAACCCAGCATCTTACTGGGCCTGGTTTCTCCAGGGGTCTGGCGTGCTACTCTCAGTTCGGCCTGGGGCCCAGAGTCCCGCGACCCGGGCCCCATCTGGCATGCTCAGCCCGCGACCCCCGCCCAGAACCCAGCGTCTTACTGGGCCTGGTTTCTCCAGGGGTCTGGCGTGCTATGCGCAGTTCGGCCGGGACCCAGAGTCCTGCGACCCGGGCCCCAGCTGATGTGCCCTGTGCTCGACCCCCGCCCAGAACCCAGCGTCTTACTGGGCCTGGTTTCTCCAGGGGTCTGGCGTGCTACTCTCAGTTCGGCCTGGGGCCCAGAGTCCCGCGACCCGGGCCCCATCTGGTGTTTAAACCTAGTTAAAAGCAGCCAATGACGCCCATGTCACACCCTCCGTGCTTTGCTCCCTTGACATTTCCCTGGCCAGATAAACTAGTCCATCACCTTAAAGCTCTCAGCCTCCCACAAAGTATCAGAGAAAAGAAAAAAATAC
The DNA here is from genome assembly GCF_963383645.1 of Muscardinus avellanarius. Lineage (NCBI taxonomy): Eukaryota > Metazoa > Chordata > Mammalia > Rodentia > Gliridae > Muscardinus > Muscardinus avellanarius. The sequence goes on from NC_137790.1 coordinate 10,798,726, forward strand.
ACCCAAATTATTTGCCACAGGGTAACAAGGATGGCATTTAGTCCAACTGCCAATATGGTTCTCGTTTCAATCGTAAACCTTCTCAATATTGCCTTTGCTGTTCATAATGCCTATCACCATTCGGGGCTTCTGAGCCCTCTCCAGAATCTCCCTTTAAATTCTGCTGACAATATTCTGGGCTTTTGCTAGCCTGCTTCTCCAGATTCTCCCCCAATCCTCCTACAAACCAATTCCAAAGACTCCTCCACATCAACAGGTGCACAGTAATGCCAAGGCCTCACTTCTCAGTGCCAACATTCTGTGTTAGCTTTCCATCACCATAACAGATACCACAGATAATGACTTACAGAAGGAGAAGGTTTATTTTGGCTCACTGCTTTGTTTTGAGCATTCAGTTCATGATTTGCTGGGTCCGTTGCTTTGGGGCTTATTATGGTTTGGATTTTTAAAATTTAACTTATTTATTTGGTGCTGGGGGTTTAACCCAGCAATATTCTGCCTTGAAGTTACACCCTCAGCCTTGCTTTACTTCTTATTTTGAAACAGGGTCTCACTAAGTTGTGGAGGGCCTCATAATGTAGCTGAGGTTAGCCATGAACCTGCAATTCTCCTGTCTCAGCCTCCCAAGTACTACCACACCCAGCTATGGTTTGGATTTAGAATATCCCCCTAGACCCCACAGAGACAAGGCAGCTATGTTGAAGGTGGAGCTCAGCTGCTGAGGAGGGTTCCCTGGGGGTGTGGCCTTGGGATTATAGTCCTTCCTCTCTTTCCTCCTCCTCCTCCTCCTCCTCCTCCTCCTCCTCCTTCTCCTCCTCTTCCTCCTCCTCCTCCTCTTCCTCCTCCTCTTCCTCCTCCTCCTCTTCCTCCTCCTCTTCCTCCTCCTCTTCCTCTTCCTCCTCCTCTTCCTCCTCCTCCTCTTCCTCCTTCTCCTCTTCCTCCTCCTCCTCCTCTTCCTCCTCTTCCTCCTCCTCCTTCTCTTCTTCTCTCTCTCTCTCTCATTTCTGGCCTCCATGATGTGAGAGCAGAGCCTTTAGATGATCTCTCTCTCTCTACTCCCTGTGCCATGCCCTGAGCTCCACCCTGATGCAATCTGACCTGACGTGGACTAAACCCCTGAAATCTCCAGAACACTGAGCAAGTAAATCTTTCTTTCTCTAAGTGGTGTGGTCAGGTTTTGGGGGATACTGACTGAAACAGTATTTGCAAGGCAGCACCTCATGAAGGACAGAGTAAAACTGCTCTTTCATGAACAGGAAGCAAAAGAAAGCAAGGAGGGGTCCAGGGTTTCACCATTCCTTTCAAGGGCGTGTCCCCAATGACTTGAAGACATCCCAGTAGCCCCAATCTCTTAAAGTTTTTATAATCTCCTAGTAATCTTACAGGCTGGGACCAAGCCTTTGACACATGAACTTCTGGGGGATACTTATCCAAACTTTAGCACTGAGTTAATTCAAGTGAGAGCCATCTGTGCTTGGGCTGCAATGGAAGCAAGGGGGAATTTGCAGAAGAAAAATGAGTCTATAAAGATGAAGGGAGACTTATCTCTTTGTCACTCAAGAGCGTTCTTTTTCACTTTCCTCTGCTCTTCTGTTTCTGCAATCTTTAAAAAGTTCCCAGAGAAAGGGAATTAGTGTTCCCTCAAGCAGTGAGGTGAGTGTCCCCTTACGGAAGGGAAGACATATCTGATCACATTACTCATTAAAGATGTCTACAAGGGTCAAGTAATTCTAACAGGGGTAGGTTAGGACAGAGAGATTCTGGGTGGCTTTTATTTATTTTCTACTTTGCAAGTTTTTGTAACTTGGTTATGTTACTTAGGTAAAAGGAACCCAAATCTATGATGATAAAAAGTGTCATTAGACAATTTCTGTTCATGATTAATATTCTTGTGGCTGATTTGAAGTTCCTGGAATGAAATACTGAGGAATAACTCAGGGATTGTTCTCTTTAAATTTCTTTTTCCTGTTTCTAACAGTCTCTAAGGAGAACAATCCATTTCCCTATCTATTTGATAAAAAGAACTTCCTAAAATGAAAGATAGAGCCTTTCATGTGGGGCTTTGGAGCTGCACATGACTGGGCCTGGGATTTAGGTAAATTGCTATCTCCGATGTTGCTATATAACTAATCATGGAATCCAATGTTAGACTGAGAATTGCTTCTTCAAGTAAGGGATAATATGCACATTTCAGTCCTTAGCTAGGATCTTATATTCCCCTACAGGGACTGAAAGACTTCCTAACTTGCCCATTTAATTCCTATTTCCACTGTTGCCTTTAGTCATAGAAAGGTGTGTCTCTTGCATCTGAGAATTCATCAAGAACAACGGTTGCATATATTTTTTTCATTGGGGAAATCTTCACCTGCTTTGGGATCCTTGTAAGATATTTCAGGAATATTTGCTAGTTAACCACTCTCTCCTTTTTGAGATGATTTTCTTGACTTCCAGAAGGATAGTCTCCCTTGGTTTTCTTCTTCTCTCTCTAGCTATTTCTTCTCAGTTTCCTTTCCTGCTTTATTCTCCTGAGACTCAGTATGTAAATGGACAATATCCAGATCACATATAAAATACAATTCTGACTCAGAACCCATAGCAAACTGCCCTGGAAACCAACTGCTTTATCTGCAAAACAAAACACAAACACAAACATCCCAGGAAGCCAAGCTGCTATAGATCAGACTTGTTGGAAACCAGGTCGCTCTCTAGTAGCAATCCAAGAAGATTAACAAAAACATTCATAACTATTCATAACTGCCAGCCCTTGGTTAACAACTGATAGCTCCCCAACCATTTGATCCTACTTCCAATTTAGGATGAACCAGAGAAAGCCAAATATTCCTCCCCCACCAATAACATAAGATGCCCTACTCGTAGGTAGCCCACCTGCAGTGTCTCCATACCAACCGACTCAGCTCAGGGCAGATTAAAGCCTTCCCTTTCCACTACACAGCTCCTCACTCTCTTGTCTGACTTTGAGTCTCTGCCAAAATACTCAAGATGGTGGTCAGCCTCCTTGCTCTGAGTAAACAGCCTTTGTTTTTCTGTGACTTCACTGATTTATTTCCCAACTTCTTTATAAAACTCTAACCATTAGAATGGCTTTGGACTTCATCCTCAGATTTCTCTTTCTCCAGGATGAGGGGTGCCCTCCAGTTCCACAGCAACAGGCACATCAATGTTCTTGACCGTACACCTGTGTTTAATTTCCAGAATGATTACTTTGGAGACCATCCACCTCTAGGCTTAGATTTGAAAGACATCTCAAACATCACACATTCAACCCCCCTCGGTCAGCCCTGTTTCTGCTCCCTCTCTGTCTCAGTTCATGGTCCCACCCCCACACCGCTGCTCTTGATTCCTCTTCCCACCCTGCCATGTTATTCAGGCCCATATGGTGTCTTCTGACAGCACTGCCTCAGAGGATTCTCAGATCTCTTTGTCTCTTCCTCTCTGATCCACAACCAGCCAACTCCAGGCCCCTTGATGTCTCACAGGGCTCTGTGGGTGCTTGGTTCATGCCACACAGTGAGGGACGGGAAGCTGGGTTGGTTCCTCATTGACCTCCAATAGCTGACAGTTCCCATGGTTCTAAAGGGTCTTGTCAGCAAATGTAATTTATCCTCCAGGAAACTTTGAGATTTGATTTCATGGAAGATACAAGGGTAACAAGGGGCTGGTGAAATACAGATGTCATTAGTCTTGAGTTAGAACTGCTCTCGATGGAAAAGAAGACAGTAGTCTCCATTCCAGGAAGAGTGTTTGGATGGATTCCTCCCAGCAGCATGGAGGGCAAGCACTGGCAGAGAAACGCATGATAATTCTCCTCAGCTATTCTGTTCTATACAGTATTACTTATATGTTCTTCTTGAACTCTCTTTCTCTATACATACTCACATATATATACATATATACACATATATAATATTATATATTATATATACATATATAATATATATACTATAATACTATAATAATATATAATAAAATGTATAATGTATATATACATATATACATATACATATGTATATATACATATATATAATATATACATATATATGTATATATTTTAAACTAAAAACCAGTATAGATAATACGATTACCCATGTAGCTAACCCAACTATTCATAACTCAACATTTTGCATAAGCACCTCCAGTTTTTAAATACCTATAAAATATTATAAGTAGAACTGAGAAACCCTTCTCATTTCTATTTCTGTTTTGCTCTCGGCAGAGGTATCATGAATGTGGTATTTGTCATCTTAAGTACGTTTCTAAACGTAGACTACATTTTGTCCATAAGCAAGATAAGAGGGTAAATTTCTTAAACTGGTACGTTTTAGGTATTATTGGACAACTTCATTTTTTAAATACAGCTTTGCTTTTTACCCATGTGGATGCATGCAGTTTTGATTCATTCTGCTTTTCTTTCCATCATTGAAGTTTATTAAATTATACAGAAAAGTACACAAATTATGAGTGTCAGCTGAATTAATTTTCATAAAGTGAAATACACATGTAACCACAAATTGAAGCAAGAAATAGAATAAACACTGCATCCCAGAAGCCCTTCACAGGGCACCATGCGGTCACCATCTGCTCTGCATCCCCAAAGGAACCGTGTTCCTAACCCCTCACCCACAGTAGCCTGTTCAAATACCATGCAAACGGATTCACAAGTATGTGGACCGTATCCGCTTCTTTTGGTCTACTTTATATTCAAGAGATTCATTTCTGTGCTTTTGTGTAGCATTAAGGTAATTTATTCATTCCAATTTTTTAAGAAACTTAATTTTAACAACAGTTTAAGAGTTTCAGAAAAAATGAGATAGTGCAGGGAATTTTCCTGTACCTCACGTCACACCTCCCTTATTATTACTATTTTATATTTGTATGTTACATCAATTACAGTGAAACAAATAATGGTAATTGTTAATGAGTGGTCATCATTTATTTCTATTTTGGGGGATCTTTACCTAATGCCCATCTATTTTATTCCAGGATCTCATGTTCTCCAGGCTCCTCTTGTTTTTGTCAGTTCCTTCCTTCCTTCCTTCCTTCCTTCCTTCCTTCCTTCATTCCTTCTTTCCTTCCTTCCTTCCTTCCTTCCTTCCTTCCTTCCTTCCTTCCTTCCTTCCTCCTTCCCTCCCTTCCTTTCTCCCTGTTAACTTGGGAACCTCAAGGAGGACTGGGCAGCTGAGGTGTTTTGTGGGATGAAACAACTAGTAGAATTGACTTGCTTTTTATTTTCATGAGGCTCCTAGGGGGAAGACCACAGAGGTGAAGTCTATTTTTATCCCTTCGCCTCAAGCATACACACTGTCCACATGCTTTGTGGGTGTCAGCAGTGGCCTTGGTCACCTGCCCAAGGCAGTGCCTACCAGATTCCCCTACTGTAAAGTGACTCTTTCTCTCCCTCTTTCTGCACTGAACTCTTCAGAAAGACGTCATGAAGCATAACCTACACTTGAGGAATGGGAAGATTTATTCCTTCTTCTAATTCCAAGCAGGTTATTCGGGATTCTTCTGCATGGGCGATTTGTGGTTTTTGTCATTAATTTATTCATTCATTTGCATCATAGAGATTTATGGATATAGGTGTACCTAGGTATGACTTTCTTTGAAGCAATTCTGTCTAATGTTTTCATACTTCTTTAGCCTGTGTCTTAATTATTTAAATCAAGAAAATCCTCAGTCTCTCTCACTTCAAATATGGCTCCTTCCCTGTGTACTTCTTCTCTATTTCTGGGACCCTAAGTACACTTCTGTTAGTCTCTCCCTATGTTCTTATGCTTCATTTTGTACCTTTAAAATTATTTTCTCTGGAGACTTCCGGGAAGATGGCGACCAAGAAAAGTGGGGCTTAAGAGCCCCACTAACAACCAATCTCCATTACCACAAAATCAGCGCCTTTCATAGCCAGAAAACACCATCACCAGAGAAACAAAAAAATCACCAGGCTCCAGAGAGAAAGCGGACTGAAAACAGAGCTCAGAGCCACAGAGGAGATACACCGGCCTCACACCCGAGGACGCGGCAGCAGCACCATACTGCCAGCGGCAGCGGTGACTGCACCGGATGGCTACAGCAAGCCGAGGTGAGCCGCTGCGGACCAGCCAGGCGGGATTTCTCGCCGCAGGTAAAATCTAAAGCTCCCAGTGGCTGAGCCCAGCACACTCTGCAGGGATTCAGAGTGGAAATCAAAACCAAGAAGAAATACGCCAGCTTCATGGCCGAGGGCATAGCAGCAGCACCATATTGCCACCGGCGGCAGCAGCAGCGAATTCACCGAGTCCAGTACAGCTACATCTGCGTACTCAAGAACAGTGAGTCAAATTGCGGGCCACAGAGGAGAAATCCCAGTACTGTACTCCCTAGGACTAGACCCAGTGGGGGAGTGGCGGTGGCAGAGATATCACACCATAGGAGAACGTGCAAACTGGCACCCCCCACAGTCTAAAGCAGCCTCTATCGACTCTCTGGGTCGGAGACTCTGTGATACAACCCAGTAAAGGAGTAGTGGGGTCTGAGATACTACAGACTCGAGAGCCAGAACACCTTAAGTGAAGTCATAGTGACCCAAGGGAAGAACCCAGAGAAGGCACAAACTTCCCGAAATCATGAGAAAGAGGAATAACAATGGAGCAGTGAATGCCCACAACCCCACAACATCAGAACCTGATAAAACATAAAATCAGAGATTTCTAGAAGATCAAATCAGGAAAATAACTGTAGAAATAATAGAGGTGCTTCGAAAAGAACTCAGAGAGAGCCAAAAAGAGATAGAGGATGCAATTAATGAAGTAAAGGCCTCAATTCAAAGCACAAACAACCGATTAGACCACATGGAGAACAGAATCTCGCTCTTAGAAGATGATCATTCCAAAAACAAACGCATAGTTTCTAATCTAGAAAAAAATATCCGACAGCAGGAATCTGATATTGAAGAAATATGGGCCCATTTTAAGAGAGCTAACCTAAGAATAATTGGAATAGAGGAGGGAAAAGAAAGTGATACCAAAGGGATCAACAATCTCTTCAAGGAAGTAATAGCAGAAAATTTTCCAAATATAGAGCAAGAGGTTGATACACAGATCCAGGAAACTTATAGAACTCCCTTTAGACAGGATCGGAGAAGAGGATCCCCACGCCACATAATTGTCAAAAGGACCAATGTGGAAGCCAAGCAGAGAATCTTAAAGGCAACAAAAACAAAGGGCCAAGTGACATTCAGAGGCAAACCAATTAGAATCACTCCAGACTTCCCAAACCAAGTCATGAGAGCCAGAAGGGCTTGGAGTAACATATTCCAAACTCTGAAAGAAAACAACTTCCAGCCAAAATTTTCCTACCCAGCAAAACTTTCTATCGAATTAGATGGAGAAATAAGAAGCTTCTATGACAAACAGAAACTGAAGGAATTTATGTCTTCAAAACCAGCACTAGAGAAAATACTCAAAGAGATTAACTACAAAGAAGAAATAGGTAACACACACCAGAACCAGAGAAACAAGATTTTCCATCCAACAAACAACTAAGATTGGTTATCTGTGGAGATTCATTATTTATGTTAGTCTTTTACCTATCTCTAAATGGTATTGTTTGCCTTTATTGTTGTTAATTTTTAGGATTTCTAGTTGGAATATTAATATACCTTCAGATATAGCATTTGGAAATATTTTACCCCATTCTATTAGTAACTTTTAACTCTGATTACATTGTCTTTGGATATACAATATTTTTTTTATTTTTTAGGGAGTTTGTATACTCTTCTGTTGCCTGTGCCATTGAAATCATATCCAAGAAATCACTGCCAATTTCAATGTTGTGAGGTTTTATGACCCAGATTTTCTTCTAAAAGTTTATAGTCTTAAGATTTATATTTAGGTCTTTTATCTATTTTGAGTTAATACTTGTATATGGGATTAGGTAAGGGTCCAGTTTTATTCTCTTCCATGTAATTATTATTTTTCAACAATATTTAGTTAAAACATTATTATTTCCACCACCAAATGTTCGTGGAAACCTTGTCAAAAATAACTTGACCATATAGGGAAGAATTTAGCTCTAGGCTTTTATTTAACTCCAATGGTTTATATATCTGCCTTTAGAATAGTACTACACTGTTTCAATTATTGTAGCTTTATATGGTTTGAAATCAGAAAATATATATCTTCTAGCTTTGTTCTTTTTCAAGATTGTTTTGGGTATCTAGAGTCCATATTCCACATTAGGATAGATTTTTTTTCTGAAAAATAAATATATAAATATATGATAGTTTCACCTAAAAAAATAGAAAAAAATATTCTCTGGTAAGAAAGAAAGTAAAAAGAAATATTGAAATGTTATCTTTAAGTCATCAAAAGCTTGGTATCAGACAAATCAAACTGTTATGTGAGATTATCATTTTTAATTTTGTATAAATTGCTATAATACTAGATGTCAACCACTAAGCCAAGCATGGGAGGGAGGGATGGGGAGAGGATGGGGTGGGGATCGGGTGGGGGCTGACTGGGCGATGTGTGCATGTATGTCTACAAAAGTATGTATCCCACTATGATGTATGAATACAGTGCACCAATAAATAAATAAATAAATAAATAAATAATTTTCTCTGGTATTTCACTGACTTACCTTCTAATTCATTTGTCTTTCTTCAGGGCTGTCTCACCTGCTCTAGTAAGTCTACCTGCTAAATTTATACTTTTATAGATGGAAGTTTTGGGGTGAAATTCTATTTATTCATTAACTTTGGAAATTTATTTTTTCTGAAAAAATAAGTATTTTATTGGACTCTCCAAATGGCACTTCTTCAGTGGCTTTTTGTTGAGTTGACACTTTATTTATCCTTGCTTTCATTTTGTTAATTTCTGTTTTTAATTTTAAAATTTCATTTTAGTCATTCTTTAGTTTATTTCATAGTTTTTCTTTTTCTTTTTGCTTTATGGGTTAAATTTATTTTTATCATTTTATTTCTCAAATTACATTTGATGCTATAAATTTATCTCTAAGAACCACTTAACTGCAAACCAGAAATTTTTCTCTATGGCATTTTCTGTATAATTTAATACCTTATTATGTTTACAATGTTTTCTTTCTTAACCCGTGAGTTAAGGAAACTTATATTTGGTTGTTAGTTTTCAGATACATGAAGGCCTACTGATTAAATATTTCCTGTTGATTGACCACTTAATTGTATATTGATTATAAAGCCCACTCTATATAAATCTTATTAATTATAATTTTATGGTGCATTGTAATTATACATCATAATGAGATCCAAAGTGACCCGTTTGTAGGTGTACACACCGATGGGTGTGTTTCTCTCCATGCCGTACCCAGTTCCCGCATACACGTTAATGAAATCGGTAGCGATACCTTTCTGCATGAGCATAACATGAATCTGTTTCCTTCTTCAAGCCTCCTTTCCCCTGCCCTTGTTTCTCCTCTGTCTCATTTCCACTCGTCCACTGATCTCTCTCCTCTTTTATCTGAAGTCCCCTTTCTGTCTTATTTTCCCTCTTGCTTTCACATGCGAGAGATCCTTGACTTTCTGACACTGGCTGATTCAGCATAAGATTCTCAAGTTTCATCCATTTTCCTGCAAATGACATAACTGTCTTCTTCTTTATGGCTGAGTAAAACCCCACTGTGAATATAAACCCCGTTTTCTTTATCCATTCATCTGTGGATCATTACCTCGGTTGGTTCTATAAATTGTCTAGTGTGTGTTGTGCTGCGATACAAATGTTATGCAAGGATCATTAGACGATTCTGAAAATAATATGGCTGGGTCATATGGTGGCTTTTTCTTAGTCTCTTGGAAAACCTCCAACCTGATCTCCATAGCGGTTGTATTAATTTATAATTCCATCAACAGTGATAAGAGTTTCTATTTCTCACATTCTTGTCAACATCTATTGTTTGTATTCTCAGTGATTGCCACTCTAACTGAAGTTTTATAGAATCTTATATATAGTATGTATATATAAGTGTTTCAATTTCCTTTGCCCTGATTTCTATGATGCCAAACGTTTTTCATACATTTCTTGGCCATTTATATCTCTTCCCTTAAGAAGTTTCTTAAGATTTAAGATTCATTTTGACTAGTTTATTTTGTTTTAAGATTTTTAGTTCTTCATATACCCTACGTATTAATCTAATATTTAAAATCTGTTGAGACCTTTCCTGTGACCCAGTACATGGACAAATTTTTAAAATGCTCCAATGGCACATACATTCTTTGCTGGTTAGGTGTATATATATGTGTATGTATGTATGTATGTATGTATATATTCATATATGAATATCTATTCAATAGATATTTTATTATTCAAATATTTTATATGTTTACTGTTGAAGGGAGCAGAAGAGAAGATCTATTAGATTTTGAGAGAAATGTGTTAAAAATTTTCTTGTAACAGAACCTCCTTAATGTAGATGCCTCAATTTTTTGTAAATCTTACTAGTATAGCTTTATATTTTAGTATGTATATCTAAGTGTATACAAGCTCATAATCTTAATATTTTCATAAAATTATCTCCTTTTATTGAATTGTGATAACAGTTTTTTTTTGTTTGTTTGTTTTTTTGGTGGCACTGGGGTTCCTGGAAGCCCTTCTACCTCCAGGCTACACTCCCAGACCTATTTTATATATTTATTTTAAATTTGGAAACGGGGTCTCTTAAGCCCCCGCGGCTGGCTTCGAACCTGCATGATCCTCCTGTCACCGCCTCCCAAGCGCGGGGATTACAAGTGTGCGCCACCACGTCCGGATTTTAAAAGGTTCTCACTAAGTTGCTGAAGGTCTTCACTGGCCTCGATCCTCCTGCCTCAGCCTCCCAAGCGCTAGGATTAGAGGCATGCGCCACCACGCCAAGCCAGTATTCTATTAATTCACTGAATTATTATTTCTTCCTGTTACCATTGTTATCTTAGATTTCTGTGGTTTATTCTTTGCCCAGCATTTTTATGACTTAATTTTCATCTCTTTGATTTGGTGTTATTTAGATATGTATCTTTTAAGCCACACATAGTTAGCTTTTATTTGTTATTCAACATAATCATTCTAGTCTTTTTGTGCATGCTGAATGCTGAGCATAGTAGCACAAACTTGTAATCCAGCAACTCAGGAGGCCAAGGAAAGAGGATCATAAGTTTGAGGTCAGCCTGGGAAACTTAAAAAGAACCTACCTCAAAATAATAAATAAAAAAGGCTGAAGGTGTAGCTCAGTCTCTATTTCCTCTTCGAAATTTTTGTGTGGTTATTCTGTTTACAGATATTATGATTATTTATTTATGTGTTTGGATATATTTCTGCCATTTTATTTTATGTGTATATATATTTTTAAATTATATTTTTAATATATATATATTATATATAATATATAATATATATCATATATATATATATATATATATATATATATATATATATTGGCACTGGAGGTTGAACATTGTAACTCTGAGCTATATCCTCAACTAAAAAATTAGTTTTAAATTTGAAACAGACTCTCACTAGATTACTGAGAGTATCACTATGTCACTGAGGCTGTCCACAAATCTGTGATCCTTCTATCTCAACCTCCCAAGTATTGGGTTTACAGGCATGTGCCACCACAGCCGCCTTTAAGGGTGTTTTTTTCTTAAAGTATTTTTCCTGCTATTTCTATTGGTGTGATAAAACATTTTACTTGATTTTATTTAAATAAGGGGGTATAGATTGTTATTTTTCAACTTGAAGACTTTTCCCAATCCTTTTCATAACTTCCTGTAGATTTTAACATACATAATCATAACAACTATGAATTTGACAATTTTTCAACCAAATCTCTATTGATTCAGCTTTTCTACTTTCTTCCTGATCACATCAAAGACTTTAAAAAACTCCAATCATCCATTTATTAGAATTTCATTCATTGAATTAATCTTGTCCTTTTTAATGCCCCAAATTAATAATTTTACCTAACTTGTCATGGTTTTGTCTTCAGAGCTGAAAGATGGATCAAAGCACAGACCCACCGAGCTTGTATGCCCAGTACTCTCGTTCTGATTCACAATTTACTGCCTGGTTGTGCAAGGATTTAAAGGAGCTATTTTGCTTTATCAGTGTTTCTGACACTGTGTGTGAGTCAGATAGAGCAGGTATTCTTATCACCCTGGTTGATAAATGAACCAAACAAGAAAACAAGGATGGTTATCTGCTCAGCCAGCTGCTCCATCGGGGCCCAGACCCTGTCTCATTTGAGTCCTTGGATCACTGTTACCTCCAAGAGAAATAGAACGCTGAGGGATCCCAGCATTTGCTAAAGACAATTTCCTTGTCCAGCTACTCAATGGGTATGGTTCCTTGTGATTTTCAAAAGAACAAGGTCAGAGGAGAAAAGTTCTCATTTACTGTCACAAACAACAGATTTTAATTTAGATACTGTCATTCACGCCTGTGCTTCCTATTTCTCTTTCTAGTCCATACTTCTATCTCTGACACTCCACCGAGTTCAACTTGTCCCAGCAGATGTCTACTGAGACTTCTTTGTGCTCAGATAGCACCAGGTGGTACAGGCTGGTCTAGGATTGTTCCAGGAAAAAGGTATCTCCCAAATCATGGATAGACAAATAACAACTTATCCACCTCAGAAACCACCATATGACCCAGATATACCACTCCTGGTATCATATATGAAGTCAGAATATTAGAGTGATACATGGATCCATGTTTTTCTCTTAACACAATTCACAAGAGCCAAATTATGGAACCAGCTTCGGCGTCTATCGACAGATGAATGGATTATGAAACTGCCTTCTATACACACAATGGAATTTGACTCAGATATAAAGAACAAAATGACATAATTTTCAGGAATATGGATGGAACTAGAGAATATTATAAGTGAGATTCTCCAGTCTCAGAAAGCTGACGTTGTATGTTTTCTCCCGTATGTGGAAACTAGAGAGAGATTTGGTAACAAAAGGGGACTTCAGAAAAAGGAGAGGCTCCAGTGGAGGGAGGAAAGAAGATTTGATGAAGAAAACAGTTCAAGTAATGCTAAGTACATATAAAATAATTGACAACAATCTCAATGACATGGACAAGGAGGAGGGAAGTGGGGTAGAATTCAGAGGGAAACACCCCGAGTGCTGTATGCGTCGGGGTTCATATCAGTCCAAACCTCATTATGATATGTAATTACAATTCATCCATAAAAGCATATTAAAATATGAACCTATGAAGTCTTTCTACCTGCCGAGCTCCTCGACAGTCACAGGATTGGAGTGAAAGGTGAATCAGTTGGCCAAGCTTGTCTTTGGGGGGGCTTGCAGCTTAGAAGAGCAGCCGATATGGCCACCAATGACTGGCCAGGTTAGAAAGTGAATTTCAGTGACAGGGACCACCCACCGTTATCGGGAGGAGGGCCAGACCCGGTCAGCAAGTCTTGTCAGATTCCGGGCAAAACCTGATCCAGGCCAGCCTTGGGTGGGGGCTTCAGAAATGAAAAGAAAACTCGTTCTGGGAGCACTGAGGGGCAGTAGATGGCCAAAGAGGCCACCCTGCTGCTGTGGCTGGAAACTGCAAAGCTACGCCCAGCAGAAAGAGAAGCTCACTTCTGCCAGGAAGCCTCTCTGGGTGTAGTTGAGCGCGTGAGTTGGTGAGAGGAGAGGGCTAGCATTTTGGCTCTACCCTGTAAGGTGGAAAAATATGGACATGCATTTGATTCAGTGCCCTAAACTCAATCCAAATAGGAACTGACTAAACGCTGATTTGAACTGACTAATCACTAAAGAGAAAGACGTATTGACCGACTGAGAACAATTTTAAGGAAAAAGGTCTCAGGTCACATCAGAATGTGATTTAGAAAAAGGACTCAGTTTGAAGATCAAGGTTGCACTGAAATCTTTTCACTTCTTATGACTTTTACACTATGGTTCTGCCCAGCTTTTTCCCCCTAAGATCTCATTTGGATCTGTTTCTTCCCATCCTCTGAGTCCTACTTAACTCCATCTGTCTTTTATTCACTGATGCGTTCAGGGCCCATGGGGAGGCCACACACCAGCCCGTGTCAGTCCAGACTTCTAGGCTTAAGGGCCTGGTTGAAATAACACAGACACCGTGACAATGACAATGAATGATCCTGTTTCTAAAAAGTGACCTTTACTCGCTTTCCCAGAAAAGCCACCAGCCCTGGTTTGAAATGCAGAGTTGCCAATGTCCTTCCATTTCACGCCCTTAAACCATACAGTGCTCCTGTGTTCTCGGGACCTGGAAGTACGCCAACATAATATCAGAGATGCAAGGAACTGAAGAGATGTTAATCTCATTCCTGCATCTCCTAATTCTTTGGCTGGGGAAAACATCCCACGTACGGTTATCTTTTCTACTCTAAATCCACAGTGTGTAAAAGGATTATGCCTATGTTTGTGTAAAACTGGACCGATCAAGGCTTCTTACAAAAACATAAAGGCAATGTTTATATTCAAATGTCAAACATTGTGTGAGTAGATTTAGTGTTCTTTCCTACCCATGAATAACATTCCACGCTGTAATTGATTTATCCATGTTCCTATCAGCACACCATTATTCTGGGACAAAAAAGGGGGTGGGGAGAGACAGAGGGGGCGGGAACTCTGATATTACTTTTGGAAAGGCTTTCTTAATTGAATATGTGTCCTTTTCATAACATTGTGAAGATTATGGCTATTTTCCAAATGCGAGGGCAGCTGCGATGCTCAAAGCATGACTCTGTAGCCAGCTGCGTGGTTTTCCTTGGGAGACTTAAGGGTGCTGTGAATTAATATAAATACCGCCAAGACCTGGGAGAGGCAGCTTAAATGACTATTTTAATGGATATCTTGCTGCCTACCAGATGAACAACACTGAGTGGCATTTTATGAGCCAGTAGACAGTAGAGACCTAGAGAATTGATGTTATACAGTAGAGTTTATTGAATAGAAAAGGTCGTCCTTACCAACTAAATCAATGATTCCTAACATGGCAGCCACAACCCACCTAGTGTATCAGGGGACTATAAATCTCTTGAACTGTAGGTGAAATGTTGCTCATGTCTGCATTCTGGAGTCATAGTTTTTCTCCAATTCCCAAGAAGAATCTGAAAAAACATTAATGACCGCCACTCAAAAATGATCAACAGAACATACATGTCCGACATAGCCCAAAAGCACTTGTAACAAATGAGCAAGGTCAAAGCAACTCAGTGAGGAAATGAATTCTCAGGAATGCAAAGCCAAGAGCCAGCCAGGTTTCTGTCTGCAGGGGTTTTGCCAATAGTGGGTCCTGGAAGAGAAGGGCCCAGAATGGTGACAACCCCAATAATCTGCAGAACCAGGCAGGGCATCCAGCCAACTGAGCCCGCTAAGGTTCTTCTCATCCTCAGAATGTGAGATGAGGGTCTCTGGCAAATGCTCCAGTTCACGTTTTTGTGTCGCAAGGCCCACATCATCAGCTCCTGTGAGTCCGTTGCCTGGCCAGAGGTGGGTAGAACCTTTCTAGATCCCTGGAGGTTTATAACAGAAGCCAGAACTCTAGATGCTTCCTATGAGAACCATTCATTTTTAATCTTTTCTTTCTTTCTCTCTCTTTTTTTTTTCAGTATTGGAGATGGAACCCAGGGGCATTCCACCTTTGAGCTACACCCTCAGCCCTTTTATTTTTTATTCTTTATTTTTTGAAACAGGATCTCACTGAGTTGCAAAAGGCCTCACTAAGTATTAACTGAAAATGTTCTTTGAACCGTAATCCTCCTGTCTCAGCCTCCCAAATGCTGGGATTACAAGCAAGTTCTACCATACCCAGCTCCCTTTTCCAGTCTTAAAAACTAGTTCAAGCTAGGTGTGGTGACATCCCCTTATAATCCCAGTACTTAGGTGGCTGAAGCAGGAGGATCACAGGTTCCAGGCCAGCCGCAGCTACTTATTGAGCCCCTTTGCAATGACAGGTCAATGAGACCCTGTTTCAAAATAAAGAATAAAAAATAGGGCTGCAGGGTATAGCTTGGAGGTAGAATACCCCTGGGACAATCCCTCAGTACCCCCCCCAAAAAAGCTAATTCAAAATGAAATAAGCAGACTCTATGTCTAAAGGCTTGGAGCTGGCCAGTGGACCCCATCCTCGTCCTTTGCTATGGGGTGGAGGTTTGAAGGAGTCCTGGGTTCTGTCTGGATAAGAGTCATCAGCCTGTGGCTTGCAAAGATGAACAGAGCAAAGAGCCCCAGGCTGGGTGATGCACAGAGAATGGAGGTGCCTGTTCGCAAGCAGCTTGCTGGAAGAGGCTAGTGGTGGGACAGGACCACCTGTGGGGACCCAGCAAGATGATGCATGGTTTCTTTTTGGAACCAGAGCAATCCTCTAGAGATCTCAGGAGAATGTTAGGAGTTCCCAGCATTTGCAACGGATGCCTCTTATGGGCAGGACTCCCATCCAGAGAGAGGAGACCTGGCAGGAAACAGAGGCAGGTCTCCTGGGATGGAGTGACTTGTACAGGCAGATGTGGTCCAAGAAGGGAGACAGAAGAGATCTGAATGCGCCCGCTGGCCATCTGTCAAGCCTTCTATGTGGGATGAGCGGGGAGCTGTAGAGGGATCCTGCCCTAGGTGGCTGGCTGGGGGCTCTCTTCTGTTTTTATAAACCATCATCTGTCACCTGGAGGGGGCAGAGTGGGAATTTCTGGTGCCCTTTCTCCTTTGTTCCCCCCTCAAGGAGAAAGTAGTATCATTTTAACAGACTACTGTACCCAGATCATGCTCTGGGACTCTGGGACTGCTAAATAAAGCCTATTTGCCTTTGGAGTCTCTCTCTCAATATCTCTCTCTCTCTCTCTCTCTCTCTCTCTCTCTCTCTCTCTCTCCCTCTCCCTCTCTCTCTCCCTCTCCCTCTCCCTCTCCCTCTCCCCCTCCCTCCCTCCCTCCCTCCCTCCCTCCCTCCCTCCCTCCCTCCCTCCCTCTCTCCCTCTCCTTCCTGCCTTCCTGGTCATGAGATCATGAGATGAGCCAGTTTTACTCTGTTACATGATCCTGCCATGATGTGTCCAAAGCTCTTGGACTGAAGCCTCTGAAACAGAGCCCAAATTAACTTTATTTCTTTCTAAGTTGATGGTCTCAGGTGTTTGTTACAGTAATGGAAAACTGACTAACACAGGCAATAAAGGAGGAGCCAAAAGGCAGGGAATGTCCCCCCCCCCCCCCGTGTAACCCAGGGGCTTCTGAACATCAGCTATTCCAGAGAGGAGAGTCAAAAATTATCCGCATAGCCGGGCATGGTGGCGCACGCTTGTAATCCCTGCGCTTGGGAGGCAGAGACAGGAGGATCACGCAGGTTCGAAGTCAGCCACGCGCGCTGACTTAGGAGACCCTCTTTCCAAATAAAAATGTGAAAATAGGTCTGGGAGTGTAGCCCGGAGGTAGAAGGGCTTCCAGGAACCCCAGTACCACAAAAAAAAAAAAAAAATTATCCACATAATCCTGCATCCCCAGTGGGTTCCGCTGAAGATCAGCCCTGTCTGATGACAGATTGAGCCTTTCTCGGTAACAAAGAAAGAATTAGGAACAAAAGCAGGAAGTCCCAGTTAAGAGTTGAGATGTGAGATTTTCTTAGAGAGAATAAGAGATGGTTGGAGTTTGGGCTTCGTGTGTCGAATGCATTGAGGTAGGTGGTTGATCATGGAAAATAAAAATAAACCCATTGAGAAGAGCAACATTAAAATATATAGAGCTGTTCAAAATGGAAAACATAGGATAGCATAAATAAAATAAATCCTGGGTGAATGAGCCACTAATTGACAGTGCTCACATGGTGATAGTTTTCCTTACTGCTCGAAATAATGCAGAACATACTGTATATGCAATTTAGGGCTCTGTACTTTTTAAATGTAACATTAGAAAGATATACTATTGGTCAGGCGTCATGCCCCATGCCTATAATCCCAATATTTGGGAGGCTGAGACAGGAGGATCGCAGGGTCAAGGATAACCTCAGCAATCTAGCAAGGCCCTCAGCAACTTGGCAAAATCCTGTTTCAAATAAACAACTAAATAAATAAATAAGTAAAATGAGCAGGGGTTGTAGGTCAGAGGTAGAATGCTTCTGGGTTCAAACCCCAGTACTAAAAAAAAAAAGAAAAGAAACCCCATGTTGTAATAAATTATTGATAAATATTATCTTAATGACTGTCTATAATATTTCACTATGTAGAATATAACTGTCTATCACATGGATCATGGATCACACTTTCATTAACCAGTTTTCTATTTTGAAAGGTTTAGATTGTATCATTATTGTAAGTAAAGCTAAAGAATCTTCCTGTGGATGAGGATTTTCTAGTTCAGATTCTTTCCAGAGAAGAGTTCTCACAGAACACAGTTACACATCAAAGGCTGTGTGCCTCTTAGGATTTCCCAAGATGCCTGTGACATTCATATCCCACCCATATAGGGAGAATATCAATTCCACCTTTGTGCTAGGAGGCAGTGCCCTAGAACGCCACCCAGGTGGACCTTTGGGGTCGCATCCAGTTGCCCACCTCCCCAGGAGACACCCAGGTCCAGGCCCAGGTAGAAGGGACCAGGGGCAGTGACCCTAAGACTGTCCTCTAGATCTAAGGCCAGGCCTCTGCCATCGCCCGCAGACCACAACCACCCTGGGCGCTTCACAGGGCTAGCTAGCGTTTGGGACTGCTCCTAGAACACTCTTACCTGTCAAGTCCGGAGGCAGGGGCTGTGGAATCTACCCAGAAGTTACCTGGGCCCTTGTCTGGCTCCTCCCTGCCCTGATAGGCCCTTTGCACCTCCCCAAGGGCTTTGGAGTGCAGTGCTAAGGTTTGGGTCCCTCCAGCCCCTGGCTGCCGCGCTCAGAGACCCTGCCTGACTGGTCCACGGCTGTGGTCTGAGCTCGGGTCAACACCCAAGAAGTAAGTCTCAAAAATGTTTCCCGAATGCGTGTAGAGCCACAACTGGGGCTGCAGGATAAAGTTAAAATTAAGTCTGGTGGGTTCTGAGCGATTCTTTTTGGAGATGTTTTAAAGGATGTTTGTTCAGGGATGTCTAAGGGGTATTTGTCCGGGGTGTTTTGCCCAAGCTATGTGGGGCTGGGGTCTCCTAGAGAACTTTTCTTTTCTTCCCTGCCAAGCCCAAAAGCCCACAGGAAGAGACAACTGTCTGTCGTCTGTCTTGTATCTGTTGTCTGTGGATTCTCCTGAGAACTTTCTGAAAGCCCCAATTCAAAGCGCTTCTCTGGGCGCCGTGGTGTTGGCTCGGGGTGCAGGTGCTGCAAGCCCGATGGCCCCGGGGATGGGCTGGGGTCGCCCGCGGGAGGAGCGCGCGGCACCCCGCCGCCAGGGAGCTCCGCCCGCCCCAACGCGCTGGCCTTAGGGCGCCGCCCCCGGCCTCCCCAGTCCCTCGCCCGCCACCAGGCTGCACGATCGCGCTCCAGCCCGGCTTTCCCGGCGCCCCAGACCTCGGTAAGTCAGAGCCCCAGCGCGCGGGGGTCCCCAGTGGAGACCCCTCCCGGGCTCCTGGGGCCACGCCTCAGTCTCCCCGGACGCCCCAGGCGGCAGCGCCGCGACCCCTGTCGTGGGAGACTGGAAGTAGCCTCTTGCTTCCTTCCCGCGTCTCTGCCTGTCTTCACTTACTTATAAAACAAAAGACATAGGAAAACATGTCACCACCATAGAACAACGAAGAGTTTTCCATTACTATGAAGTTATAGGCATTCTTGTAGAAATTTGGAAAATACCTCAAAGCATGAAAAGAAAATTAAAACCACCCACCCAGCCTGGTCCTCAGTCCTAGTTGTTTCAAAGGGAGCATACCCGTCTCCGGGGGAGAAGCTTTTAAGTGTAATTTTGTTTACTTATTTATTGACTTATTTGACCAAGTAGGATCTTGGAGCCTGGCCCCTCTCTCTGTGGAAAGGGATGGGACGGGGCAGACATTACTGATAAATGACCTTGATTGTGGTCATGGCGTAAAGGAGAACTTTTAGCAGAAAACTAACCAAGTAGCCCCAGTGTGCGCCCTGGATCCGTTACACAATACACAGCCCCCCCCCCCCAGGATTTTATTGATTGCTGTATATGAATTGATAACTCCTGCGAGTTCACATTTTTATTAAGAAGAAGCTTCTAGTGCCACACACCTGTAATCCCAGTACAGGGGAAGCTGAGCCGGGAGGATCACAAGTTCAAGGCCAAACTGCAACTTACCAAGATCTTGTTTCAAAAAAAATTTTTTTTGTGTATGGGTTTGGGGATGGAACCCAGAGCCATTTAACCTCAGAGCCACACCCCCTGCCCTATTTTTTATTCTTTATTTTGAAACAGGGTCTCACTGAGTTGCAGAGGGCCTCACTAAGTAGCTGAGGCTGTCCGCTAACTGACCCTCAGGTCTCAGCCTCCGGAATGCTGGGATTACAAGCATGAACCATCACGCCTGGCTTTTTTTCTTTTTTAACTTAAGATAGGGTTTCCACTTCTCCATATCCTCACCAGCATTTGTTGTTGTGTTTTGAATGATTGCCATTTGAGTTGGAGTTAAGTGAAATCTCAGGGTAGTTTTGATTTCTATTTCTCTGATTGTTAATGATGTTGAGCATTTTTTCATACATTTATTGCCCATTTGAATTTCTTCTTTGGTGAAGTGTCTATTTAGTTCACTTGCCCATTTTTTGATTGGGTTATTTGTCTTCCTTCGTGTACATGATGTACATTCACGAAAATATCCAAGTCCATCACTAAGCCAAACATGAGAAGGATGGAGGGGGAGGGAATGGGGTGGGAATCGGGGAAGGGCTGATTGGGTGATGTGTGCGTGTGTGCCTCCACCATCTTGTACCCCATTAAGATGTATGACTACAATGCACCAGTAAAAAAAAAATTTTTTTTTAATTAAAATAGGGCTGAGGATGTAGCTCAGAGGTAGAACATTTCTGGGTCCAATCCTCAGTCTGACACTCTCTCTCTCTCTCTCTCTCTCTCTCTCTCTCTCTCTCACACACACACACACACACACACACACACACACACTGACCCCTGTAGGTAATCAAAGCTTCTGTCATTTATTTCCAAGATGATGGGGACCTTGCAGAGTTGAATTTGCCTGTGATGAGCAAGTTTGTAGGCAGCTGTCTGTGACTCATGCTACAAACCCTCTGCCCTCTCTGGCCTGTGTGGTGTCACCCATTCAGGGAACGGAGGTCTGTCTGTCCAAGGAAGGGAGTCTCACTTTCCAGAGGAGATAGTCTGGGGACGGGTACAGCAGGGCTTGGAAAGCAAAATATCTTAATAATGAGGCACACAGACGGACGTGGTGGCGCACGCTTGTAATCCCAGCACTGGGGAGGCGGAGACCGGAGGATGGCGGTTTGTGGCCAGCCTCAGCTACTTAGTGAGGCCCTTTGCAACTCATTGAGACCCTGTTCCAAAATAAAGAATAAAAAATAAGGCTGGGGGTGTAGATCAGAGATAGAATGCCCCTGGGTTCCATCCCCAGTACCACAAAATTTTAAAAATAAAGAAAGACATATTGTATTGCAAATGCTTTTTATGTGATTATCTGACAGTCTAGAACTAGAGTCTAGGGGACTCTGTCAACCATTCGCCCTCTATGCCCAGTGTATCAGTGTTGAATATAATCCTTTGAATCCCCATCTAACCCAGAAAATAGGGTACTGAAGTGAGTACGGCGGTGAACAAGAAGCCCAGACACCTCTACACATGATTCCCAGATGAGTTAGACTATGACCAGTGTTGCTGGAGAAGCAGAGGAGGCATGATGAGGGGCCAGGGAGGGGAGGTGGGGACGGGGCTTGCACGGTTTGGCACAGGAGCAGGCTTTCAAAAGACAAGTAGAATCGACGGGCCCATGTGGCGGGCGTGCTGTCTTGCCAGAGGACAGCAACAGCAAAAGGAAGAGGTAAGAACACGATGGAGTTCTTTCACGCCCCACAAAACCCTGTAGTATGTAATCAGGGTGGATTTCATTATTCCCAGATTTCAGATGAGGACATGGAAGCTCTTAGATTTATTTCATCACCAGGAGGTGAGTTTCCTGGGTGCCTTCCTTACAAGTGACCTTAGTTGTCATACATTTTCTTTCTTTCTTTCTTTTCTTTTCTTTCTTTCTTTTTTTTTTTTTTTTTGTGTGTGTGTGTGGTGCTGGGGATGGAACCCAGGGGCATTCTACCTCCGATCATCACCCTCAGCCCTATTTTTTATTATATATTTTGAAACAGGGTCTCACTGAGTTGCAGAGGGCCTCACTAAGTAGCTGAGGCTGTCCTCGAACCACGATCCTCCTGTCTCAGCCTCCCAAGTGCTAGGATTACAAGTGTGCGCCACCATGCCCAGCTTGCATTTTCTATCCAATTTTCTTCCCATATCAAGGCTGACTGGGTCCCTCTCACCTGTGTACTGGCTGGACTTCCTGAGCATTCAGTATTTCCATTCTACACCTCAAATTTCCTGTCTATCAACTACAAAAAAGTCTGGGAAGCTCATAGAAATAGGACCAGACTCAAAAGCCACAGCCCATGTGCAGCCAGGAGGTGACAGAAAATACCTTTCCCAGTCTGTGAGGACGGTCGGTCTATGTATCTACATAGTTTTGGTCTAACTCCTTGAGAGAGAGCGACCCAGGCCACTTTAGCCCCCCGAAGTCTCTGGGGAGAACGGATCGAGAGGAGACAAAGACGAATCCAGTTCACTGTCTGGAAGAATCTGGAAAGGCCTGGCGGCCCTTCAGCCTCTTTCCTGCTAAGAGATAAATACATTTTAAAATTTGAACACAATGATATTAGCCACGCACAGAAAGAGAAGGGATATAAGTTTTCTCTAATATGCCCAAGCTGGGGAGTATTAGGGATACCAGAGGGACTCCGGATAATGGAGGGGAAACCTCAGCAAAGCCAGAAAGGAGGGTGAGAGGAGGGAGAAGGCTGAGGTTGCTTAATGGAAAAGCTACATTCGATGTGTGTACACAGGTGAATATAGCTTTGTAAACCTGGACACTCGGTATTGGGAGGGAGGGGAAAGGGGGCAGGGGGGCAGCAAGTACTGTGAATATACGCCATGGTCAGCATGACCCGCATTATGATGTAAGACGATAACGCACCAATAAAAATAAATACATAAATAAATACACTTTTATTTCACAAAAAAGAAAAAAATTTGAACATAGGGTCGTGATAAAAAAAATGAAAATAGACCATTGCTTCCAAGGAAAATTGCCTCTTAGAATTCTCGACTCGATTAGGATCATTTCCAGCCAAATTAGGCTTATCCATAACGAATGAGTTCAAGGCTGGGCCTCTGAGTCCGGCTAAAAGGATGTTCTTTCGAGCAAATACCTCAGGAATTTTGTTATATTGTTGTCAATAACAGGAACACTACTCCCATCCCACCTAGAGGAAGAGCTAGGTGGAGCTCCAACTCATCTAGGACCAGGCCTGGGAGGGCCTGCAAATCAGGCCCCTGAGCTCCGGCTCTGCCAGCCCGGTTCTCCCTGCCCACCCCCGGAGTCCAGCCCTCCCGAGGGAGAGCTGGGAGACAGCCAGGAGGGCCTGCCCAAGGCAAATGCCTAAAAAAAAAAAGTTGCCAAAGCTTCTGTTATCAGTACTGATAGGCAGCCCAGATGGAGCACAGGAGGAAAAGTAGAAGAGGGCTGTGAGCTGGGGGAACAGCAGGGTTATCTACCCCACTGCTCCTTCCCCCTGGGTGTGGCTGGGGCCCACTTGGGCTCTGTTTTGCAGCAATTTAGATTCTGGGTACAGCTGCCAGAGTCCAGAGTGATTTCCAACAGGTCAGCAGCTCTGGGCCAAGCTGTGTGTGTGTGTGTGTGTGTGTGTGTGTGTGTGTGTGTGTGTGTGTGTGTGTGTGACTAGGGATTGAACACAGGGGCATTGTGCCTCTGAGATACACCCCCAACCCTATTTTACTTTTTATTTATTTATTTATTTTGCGGTACTGGGGATGGAATTTAGGGGCATTGTACCTCTGAGCTACACCCCCAGTCCTATTTTTTAGTCTTTTTATTTCTGAAACAGGGTCTCACTGAGTTGCAAAGAGCCTCGCTAAGTAACCGAGGCTGTCCGTGAACTGCAATCCTCTGGTCTCAGCCTTCCGAATGCTGGGATTACAAGTGTGCACCACCACACCTGGCCCTGTTTTATTTTTTATTTTGAAACAGGGTCTCACTAAGTTGCTGAACTGCAACAGAATTGGGGGAAGAAAAAAAAAAGATGAGGGTTGGGGGAGGAATGAAGGAATAAATTTGCATTAATAATTGGGGCTGTATCTTTGCCTCAAACCCAGGCAAAAACAGAAACTTTTAGAAATTCCTTTTGATGGACCCAACATGACCTAGTTTGAGGATGTTTGACCCAGCCAAATATTAGGTTGAGTTTGTGTGGATCTGGACACCCCTGGTTGCTGCTGCTCCCGGCCCCGTAGCCCCTTGCTCACTAGAGAGCTACGCAGGCCCTGGTCCTCTCTAGGAATTAGGGTCTGGCTATGGCGGGAGGGATGGGGACAACTTCTGACAGCGTATTAGGTGAGAGCGCAGTCCTCATTTGTGAGATCCAATTTCACTTGACAGAAGTGGCTGATTCCTCAGTTCCTTTGAGCCTGGTCTGTCCCCTCTCTACGAGGTCCTGCAAACTCCCTTTTGTATACAATAATATGTAAATCAATCCCAGCACTTGGGAGGCTGAGACAGGAGGATCTCACAGGTTCGAAGCCAGCCTCAGCTACTTAGAGAGGCTCTCAGGAACTTAGTGAGACCCTGTTTCCAAATAAATTATAAAATAGTGCTGGGGTATAGCCTGGAGGTAGAAAGTTCCTGGGTTCCACCCCCTAGCACCACACACACAAAAAAAATACTTAGGAGATAAAATTTCATATGTATTTTTTGGCAGAGGAGATGAGTGTTGTCAAGTCACCTCATCTATTCAAAGCCCTGTTTTCTATAATTCAAGATTGCTGGATTAATTGCTCTCCAAATTCATGTGAGTCCAACAGTCTGAAGCCAGGGCCACGGGCCATGTGGGTGCCTTTGGCCTTATAATAGAAATGAACATAGAGAATCTGATATCACTGTCCAGCAGCATGCAGACTGGAGCCTGTGTCATTTACCCCATGCTGACCACCGAGGGACACTGCCCAACTCCCTTGCAGACGCATCACACAAAACGCCTCAGTGGGCCAGCCTGCAGGCTTTGGGGGGACAGAGGGCATTTTAGCGAAAGTAGTGCAATGAATTAAATGCAAAGCAAGAATTGTATTTCTTTACTGAAAGGCAGTTTATTAACTTGGATTTTCTGGTCCAGCATAAAGCTCTTAAAGGCTAATAATAATTGCCAAGTGCCAGTGTGAATTAGGACAGGGATGGTGGGGTGGGGTGGGGTTGACAGTGAAGGTCAGGATTTTCTTTATGGAGACTTCTCTTCATACTCCGTCAAAGGTACACAAAACCACGAAAGAAAACGAGATATAAAAATTAGGCTATGAGATCGTAATTTTTGAAAATTCTCCCAGGTACTTTGCAGCACAAAAGACTGGTGAATTTTCTAGGGCTTCACACCATAGCCCAGAGTCCTTAATCAAATTCAAATTAGTATCAGTTGGAACATTAGTCTGTTTTGGGTTACTCTAACAGAATACCTGAGATGAGTAATTTATAAAGAGATTTCTTTCTTACCATTCTAGAGACTAGAAGTCCAAGGACAAGGGGTTCACAATGGGCAGAAGAGGGGGGTTTCCATAGGATACTAAGCATGGTCTGCTGCAGCATCAGCACCGCCCAGGGACACGTTTGCTATGCAGATTCCCGGCTCAGCCCAGATCTTCAGATAAGAAACTCTGGAGATGGAGGAACCCAGCAATCTTCCTTTGAACGGGTTCTTCTAAAGCTCACGGGCAGAAGATGGCTTGGGTAAGGAAGGCTTGCAAAGCAGATGTTTCTAGTTGCTTTCTCTGGTCACAGACAATGCCATCTGGTTTTAAGTAACAGGTTTTCTCAGTAAACCCACCAGTATGAATTAAAAGCAGGAGTTACTCTGAAGTTAATTTGCTCTGTGGAGTTATTGGTTCTAAACCAATTAACATTTGGCTCTCCTAATGCAGCCGGCCATAACTCTGGTCTCCCAGGCCCGTTAAGCTATACGAACGCCCTAATAGTAATTGGTAGCAGGATTACTTGCCAATTGTGCTCGCTCTGGGCTTTTGGAAATAAAATTGTAGCATCCGCTCCAGGCCCGTTCTCTTCTGGGGAGGGGTTCTCTGCATTCCTAAGTGGTTTCAAGTCATTTAAGAAGAAATTGTTGAGCCTCCAGTTTGGGTCTGTTACCAATGAGTCCCTCACCCACCTACCCACCCATCATGGTTAGAAAAGGGCTAAATGGCGGCTCAGCGGTAGCTGGATCTCCAAAGTCCAGCAACCAAGAAGACAGCAATCAATCTTCATGGAGAGAGAATAGAGATTTGTTTCTTAGATTTCCAGAGGCTGGAAGTTCCACAAAATCAAGACTGGTCTGTCCTGTTCACACAAGATAAAGAAGAAAGCCACAGTGGTCAGCCATGAGAAAACCTGACCTAAAGCCCCAAAGCCCCAAATCCTTGGGCTGATATTTCTTAACACGGTAGAAAATCCAATAAACTCCAACTCAGGACCACTAAGCGTCACTCTCTGTGGGCTCAGCAAACATCATTGCTCCATGGACCTCGCTGGTGACACGGCAGCCCCCAGATGTCTCTGATGATTCTTCCTGCTTTTACTAAGGGGGAAGGACATCATGGCGCAGGGCATGGTACCTTGGGCACCTAGATCCCATGGCTGGGAGGAAGCAAGGCCAGAGTGCAAACCCAGGGGTAGAGGCTCCCATCTCCGAGTCCGCTTGGTTTCTAGTCTTTGAGATGGTGACTTGGGTTGGGAGATGATTTTCCTTCTTGAAAAGGGAGATAGTTAAAGCTGGGAAGCCAGATCGTTGCCACCTGTCAATCAGAGTAAACAGGTTTCAAAGAATTGGGCCCCATTCACGAAAAGGTATCAAGTTCTGGGGGCATCTACTCCATAGATGTTCATGTTGCCGTGTGCCAAGTACCAAGCAACATGACAGTGTGAGGGGCCGGGAGAGCCAGACTGTGGTGCAGTTGGGAGGGGCCCTGGTGTGGGTGGTACTGACCCAGTCGTGCATCAGAGAAGGCTTCAGGAAGGAAGTGGGGCTAAGCAGGATGGGAACACATCAGTAGGTACCAACTAGGAGTTTCATGGACCTAGTACTAGTGGGCACAGAGTAAAGACACTTTGTGGAGGGCAGCAAGAGCTGGAGATGTGCAAAGACATAGGATGTGTGTGGGATTCAGGAAGGGGCCAGCCAGGCTGGGGCAAGGGGCAGCCGCGGAGCTGGAGAGCCAGGCAGGGACCCTTGAATTGAAGACCTCCAGCCATGCTAAGAAGGGGCGTGTCACTTCAACGGTGGGAGGAGCTAGGGAAGGCCTTTGACCTGGGCACTGACATGAGGAGATTTGCAGGTGGTGGATAGCACTGCAGTCAGCTCACCGAGGCAGGGTGGGGCTGGGCATTGCATTTGAACAGACTGGATACCACCCAAGGGAAATCTCCCTGGTGAGTCAAGTGATACACAGCTCTAGTGCCTAGAAGGGAGGTATGGGGTCGTGACCAGGTGGTTGAACCTGAGGAGAGGGGGTTATCAACTACGGAGAGGGTGGAGGGCAAAGAGGAGAGGGCCAGCGATAGAATTCTAAGGTGCACCAACATTTCAGGGATGGATAGAGGAACAGGGCCCTCAGAAAGATGCAAAATTCTCACCTGATGCTAGCTTCTTGGTACATTTTATTTTTATTTATTTATTTATTTATTTATTTATTTATTTATTTTTGCAGTACTGGGGATGGAACTCAGGGGCATTCTACCTCCTAGCTACACCCTAAACCCTATTTTTTAGTCTTTTTTATGTTTGAAACAGGGTCTTACTGAGTTGCAAAGGGCCTCACTAAGTAGTAGCTGAGGCTGTCTGGGAACTGTGATACTCCCACCTCTGCCTACCAAATGCTGGGATTACAAGCATGCACCACCACATCCGGCCTTCTTGGTACATTTTATTTTATTTTATTTTATTTTATTTTATTTTATTTTTAATTTTTTTAATTTTTTATTGGTGCACTGTAATCATACATCATAGTGGGATACAAACTTTTGTAGACATACATGCACACATCACCCATTCAGCCCCCACCCGATCCCCACCCCATTCTCTCCCCATCCCTACTTCCCATGCATGGCTTAGTGGTTGACATCTAGTATTATAGCAATTTATCCAAAATTAAAAATGATAATCTCACATAACAGTTTGATTTGTCTGATACCAAGCTTTTGATGACTTAAAGATAACATTTCGATATTGCCACCGGCAGCAGCAGCAGCAGTGAATTCACCGAGTCCAGTACAGCTACATCTGCGTACTCAAGAACAGTGAGTCAAATTGCAGGCCACAGAGGAGAAATCCCAGTACTGTACCTCCTGGGACTTGACCCAGTGAGGGAGTGGTGGTGGCAGAGATATCACACCATAGGAGAACGTGCAACCTGGCACCCCCCATAGTTTAAAGCAGCTTCTATCGACTCCCTGGGTCTGAGACTCTGTGATAAAACCCAGTAAAGAAGTAGTGGGGTCTGAGATAATACAGACTCAAGATCCAGAGCACCTTAAGTGAAGCCATAGTGACCCAAGGGAAGAACCCAGAGAAGGCACAAACCTCCGAAATCATGGGAAAGAGGAATAACACTGGAGTAATGAATGCGCACAACCCCACAACATCAGAACCCGATAAAACAGAAAATCAGAGATTTCTAGAAGATCAAATCAAGAAAATAACTGTAGAAATAATAGAGGTGCTTCTAAAAGAACTCAGAGAGAGACAAAAAGAGATAAAGGATGCAATTAATGAAGTAAAGGCCTCAATTCAAAGCACAAACAACCGATTAGACCACATGGAGAACAGAATCTCGCTCTTAGAAGATGAGCAATCCAAAAATGAACGCATAGTTTCTAATCTAGAAAAAAATATCCAACAGCAGGAATCTGACATTGAAGAAATATGGGCCCATCTTAAGAGAGCTAACCTAAGAATAATTGGAATAGAGGAGGGAAAAGAAAGTGAAACCAAAGGGATCAACAATCTCTTCAAGGAAGTAATAGCAGAAAATTTTCCAAATATAGAGCAAGAGGTTGATACACAGATCCAGGAAACTTATAGAACTCCCTTTAGACAGGATCGGAGAAGAGGATCCCCACGCCACATAATTGTCAAAATGACCAATGTGGAAGCCAAACAGAGAATCTTAAAGGCAACAAAAACAAAGGGCCAAGTGACATTCAGAGGCAAACCAATTAGAATCACTCCAGACTTCTCAAACCAAGTCATGAGAGCCAGAAGGGCTTGGAGTAACATATTCCAAACTCTGAAGGAAAACAACTTCCAGCCAAAAATCTCCTACCCAGCAAAACTTTCTATCGAATTAGATGGAGAAATAAGAAGCTTCCATGACAAAAAGAAACTGAAGGAATTTATGTCTTCAAAACCAGCACTAGAGAAAATACTCAAAGAGATTAACTACACAGAAGAAATAGGTAACACACACCAGAACCAGAGAAACAAGATTTTCCATCCAACAGACAACTAAGATTGGTTATCTGTGGAGATTCATTATTTATGTTAGTCTTTTACCTATCTCTAAATTGTATTGTTTGCCTTTATTGTTGTTAATTTTTAGGATTTCTAGTTGGAATATTAATATACCTTCAGATATAGCATTTGGAAATATTTTATCCAATTCTATTAGTAACTTTTAACTCTGATTACATTGTCTTTGGATATAAAATATTTTTTTATTTTTTAGGGAGTTTGTATACTCTTCTGTTGCCTGTGCCATTGAAATCATAACCAAGAAATCACTGCCAATTTCAATGTTGTGAGGTTTTATGACCCAGATTTTCTTCTAAAAGTTTATAGTCTTAAGATTTATATTTAGGTCTTTTATCTATTTTGAGTTAATACTTGTATATGGGATTAGGTAAGGGTCCAATTTTATTCTTTTCCATGTAATTATTATTTTTCAACAATATTTAGTTAAAAGATTATTATTTCTGCCACCAAATGTTCGTGGAAACCTTGTCAATAATAACTTGACCATATAGGGAAGAATTTAGCTCTAGGCTTGTACTTAACTCCAATGGTTTATATATCTGCCTTTAGAACAGTACTACACTGTTTCAATTATTGTAGCTTTATATGGTTTGAAATCAGAAAATATATATCTTCTAGCTTTGTTCTTTTTCAAGATCGTTTTGGGTATCTAGAGTCCATATTCCACATTAGGATAGATTTTTTTCTGAAAAATAAATATATAAATATATGATAGTTTCACCTAAAAAATAGAAAAAAAAATATTCTCTGGTAAGAAAGAAAGCAAAAAGAAATATTAAAATGTTATCTTTTTTAAAATTTTATTTTATTGGTGCACTGTATTCATACATCATAGTGGGATACAAACTTTTGTAGACATACATGCACACATCGCCCAGTCAGCCCCCACCCGATCCCCACCCCATTCCCTCCCCATCCCTCCTTCCCATGCTTGGCTTAGTGGTTGACATCTAGTATTATAGCAATTGATCCAAAATTAAAAATGATAATCTCACATAACAGTTTCATTTGTCTGATACCAAGCTTTTGATAACTTAAAGATAACATTTCAATATTTCTTTTTGCTTTCTTTCTTACCAGAGCATATTTTTTCTGTTTTTTTAGGTGAAACTATCATATATTCATATATTTATTTTTCAGAAAAAAAATCTATCTTAATATGGAATATGAATTCTAGATACCCAAAACGATCTTGAAAAAGAACAAAGCTAGCAGATATATATTTTCTGATTTCAAACCATATAAAGCTACAATAATTGAAACAGTGTAATACTGTTCTAAAGGCAGATATATAAGCCATTGGAGTTAAGTACAAGCCTAGAGCTAAATTCTTCCCTATATGGTCAAGTTATTTTTGACAAGGTTTCCACGAACATTTGGTGGCAGAAATAATAATCTTTTAACTAAATATTGTTGAAAAATAATAATTACATGGAAAAGAATAAAATTGGACCCTTACCTAATCCCATATACAAGTATTAACTCAAAATAGATAAAAGACCTAAATATAAATCTTAGGACTATAAACTTTTAGAAGAAAATCTGGGTCATAAAACCTCACAACATTGAAATTGGCAGTGATTTCTTGGTTATGATTTCAATGGCACAGGCAACAGAAGAGTATACAAACTCCCTAAAAAATAAAAAAAAATATTGTATATCCAAAGACAATGTAATCAGAATTAAAAGTTACTAATAGAATGGGATAAAATATTTCCAAATGCTATATCTGAAGGTATATTAATATTCCAACTAGAAATCCTAAAAATCAGCAACAATAAAAACAAACAATACAATTTAGAGATAGGTAAAAGACTAACATAAATAATGAATCTCCACAGATATCCAATCTTAGTTGTCTGTTGGATGGAAAATCTTGTTTCTCTGGTTCTGGTGTGTGTTACCTAATTCTTCTTTGTAGTTAATCTCTTTGAATATTTTCTCTAGCGCTGGTTTTGAAGACATAAATTCTTTCAGTTTCTGTTTGTCATGGAAGCTTCTTATTTCCCCATCTAATGTGATAGAAATTTTTGCCGGGTAGGAAATTTTTGGCTGGAAGTTGTTTTCTTTCAGAGTTTGGAATATGTTACTCCAAGCCCTTCTGGCTCTCATGACTTGGTTTGGGAAGTCTGGAGTGATTCTAATTGGTTTGCCTCTGAATGTCACTTGGCCCTTTGTTTTTGTTGCCTTTAAGATTCTCTGTTTGGCTTCCACATTGGTCATTTTGACAATTATGTGGCGTGGGGATCCTCTTCTCCGAGCCTGTCTAAAGGGAGTTCTATAAGTTTCCTGGATCTGTGTATCAACCTCTTGCTCTATGTATGGAAAATTTTCTGCTATTACTTCCTTGAAGAGATTGTTGATCCCTTTGGTTTCACTTTCTTTTCCCTCCTCTATTCCAATTATTCTTAGGTTAGCTCTCTTAAAATGGGCCCATATTTCTTCAATATCAGATTCCTGCTGTCGGATATTTTTTTCTAAATTAGAAACTATGCGTTCATTTTTGGAATGATCATCTTCTAAGAGCGAGATTCTGTTCTCCATGTGGTCTAATCGGTTGTTTGTGCTTTGAATTGAGGTCTTTACTTCATTAATTGCATCCTTTATCTCTTTTTGGCTCTCTCTGAGTTCTTTTCGAAGCACCTCTATTATTTTTACAGTTATTTTCCTGATTTGATCTTCTAGAAATCTCTGATTTTCTGTTTTATCGGGTTCTGATGTTGTGGGGTTGTGGGCATTCACTGCTCCATTGTTATTCCTCTTTCCCATGATTTCAGAAGTTTGTGCCTTCTCTGGGTTCTTCCCTTGGGTCACTATGACTTCACTTAAGGTGTTCTGGATCTCGAGTCAGTAGTATCTCAGACCCCACTACTCCTTTACTGGGTTTTATCACAGAGTCTCCGGCCCAGAGAGTCGATAGAGGCTGCTTTAGACTGTGGGGGGTGCCAGGTTGCACGTTCTCCTATGGTGTGATATCTCTGCCACCGTCACTCCCCCACTGGGTCAAGTCCCAGGGAGTACAGTACTGGGATTTCTCCTCTGTGGCCCACAATTTGACTCACTGTTCTTGAGTTCGCAGATGTAGCTGTATTGGACTCGGTGAATTCACTGCTGCTGCTGCCGCCGGTGGCGATATGGCGCCGCTGCCACTCCCTCGGCCGTGAGGCTGGCTTATTTCTTCTTGGTTTTGAGTTCCACTCTGAGTCCCTGCAGCGTGTGCTGAGCTCAGCCACTGGGAGCTTTAGATGCTCCCTGCACTGAAAAATCCCGCCTGGCTGTTTCGCAGTGGCTCACCTCGGCTTGCTGTAGCTGTCCGGTGAATTTGCCGCTGCTGTCGGCAGTATGGCACGGCTGCCGCATCCTCGGGCGTGAGGCCGGTGTATCTCCTCTGTGGCTCTGAGCTCTGTTCTCAGTCCGTTTTCTCTCTGGAGCCTGGTGATTTTTTTTGTTTCTCTGGTGATGGTGTTTTCTGGCTATGAAAGGCGCTGATTTTGTGGTAATGGAGATTGGTTGTTAGCGGGGCTCTTAAGCCCCGCTTTTCTCGGTCGCCATCTTCCCGGAAGTCTTGGTACATTTTAAAATTAAGACAATTTTATGAAAAGAAACTTTAAAAACTGGGCGTGGTGACACAGGCTTGTAATCCCAGCATTTGGGAAGCTGAGAAATGAGGATCATGGTTCAAGGACAGTCTCAGCTACTTAGTGAAGCTCTTTGCAAAACCAGTGAGACCCTGTTTCAAAATAAAGAATAAAAAATAGGGATGGGGGTGTAGCTCAGAAGTAAAATGCCCCTGGGTCCCACCACTAGTACCGCAAAAAGAAAGAAAGAAAGAAAGAAAGAAAGAAAGAAAGAAAGAAAGAAAGAAAGAGAAAAAAGAAAAAGCAAAGCTCTGGGGCTGATCTGGAGAGGATCAGGGTACCTGGGATTGACAGTTGTCCTGGGCAAGATAATGTATAATTTCACAGTACCCTTTTTAGCTAGGAAAGCCGAGCTACCCCCGTATATTGGATTTTCTCTTTCTGTAGCAATTCTAGCTGAAACAGTGGCTCAAATATGCCTTCACTGCTAGTTATAGCAGCCACTCTGGGGACCTTGGGGACACTCTACTCAGCTACTGTGAAGTCCCAGGAAATAAGCCGGCCCCTGGCGTCTGACAAGTTCCCACTGGCTACTTGTGGATTGAGTTTGGAGCAGGCCTCAGGCCTTGTGTTTCCCAGCTGCAAGTGAAGGACGAGACTGGCATATGCCAGCCCCCATCAACAAAGACTGTTTTAGTTCCTCAGTGATCTCAAAGACTCCTACGTGGAGTCCCAAGAGCATGTGAAATTCATGACAGAGTCCCACATGGAGATAATTTTTTACAGTCTCCAGGTCTGAGTGCTTGGGGACAGTCACACCAAGATTAAAGTGATGGAAAAAATGTCACATTCTAAACGGCCGTGGCAGCCACCCAGTAGAGGGCAGTGGGCAGAGGAGCCAATGGCATGAGCTGCCAGGCTGACCCCTTAGGGAGCACTCTGCCCACTCTCGCCAAAGGCTGCATGCCATGGACTGGGTGTTCATGCAAATGGATGCAGCCATCCCTGGAGAGACTTCTGAGGTGCAACAGACCACTCCTGGTGAGACACAGTAAGCCAGCCAGACATAACCCAGGAATCCAGTCGCCTCCCCAAAGCCCTACCTCTCAACACCATGGCATTGGGATCCGAGTTTCCCACTGTGAACTTTAGGGGCACAGTGACCACCTGCTGCACATGACTTCCCTGGCACTCTGATGGCACCTGGATCTGACCAGCCATAAAACTCACAAGAGCAAGTTGTATGAAATGTGTGATTTTGTGTGGGTCCATAGGAGTTCAAGGACAAGGACAAGGATATGTGTTCCTCTTTCATTTATGGAGTCCCTGGCCAGAGCAGCATCCATCTCTGGGATGGTGGGCAGGGTAAGAAATTGGCTATTCTGTATAGGTTCTGGGCAAGAGTTAAATTAAAGGGGATGTATGTACTCACAGTGACCTGAGTGGGCTTTAAAAACAGTGGTGAAGAATAAAGAAAAGGACCCAAAGGGGCACATAACCTGACGCCAATTACGTCAATTAAAATGCACAAGTACAACACAATACCAGAGACAACAGCAAGTGTCAATGGAACTCATTCTGGCGGTTCTCCTGTGATGAGGGAATGATGAATGGAAATAAAGGGAATTGGTTATCAGTGGATCAATCAAAAGAGGGGGTTGTGCAGATGCAAAATAATTCACACTGTGGACTTAGGAGTAAGTTCGCTCACCTCTCTCACCTGAGGTTTTAAAGATGGTGCGCTTGTGTGTCCATGTGTGTGTGTGTCCAACATATTTTTTATTTCAGGTTGCATCTTCTTTCAGGAGGTTGGTCTGGGAGGTTCCCTCAGCACCAGTGGAACCAGGAAGATCCAGGATGATCCTGGCTAACACCACGGCCGTGACGCCCTTCCTGACTGTGCTGTGGCAGGAGACAGTCCAGCGGAGTGGCAACACCTCTGGCCTGGCCCGCCGGGCCCCCCTCCGTGATGATGGCCAGCTGGCGGCGCTGTACATCCTCATGGTGCTGGGTTTCTTCGGCTTCTTCACCCTGGGCATCATGCTGAGTTACATCCGCTCCAAGAAGCTGGAGCACTCCCATGACCCGTACAACATGTACATCCAGTCGGATTCCTGGCAGGAGAAGGACAAGGCGTTCCTCCAGGCCCGGGTGCTGGAGAGCTACCGAGCTAGTTATGTCATTGAGAACCAGGTGGCTGTGGAACAGCCCAACACACACCTTCCCGAGCCGCAGCCCTCAGCATGAACCCTGCGGCCCTGCATGTCATGCTGATTTTTCTAATCACATGGCTTTCAATTGGGTTTCCTTTGCTATTTTAGGGGTGTAGGGTGGATTAATCATACTATTTTTTCTAAAATCACATTTCTGTAATAGACTGATACTTGTTCCCCAGCATCTTTCCGGCCTTGTTAAATTAAGCAGAATCTCTAACAATGCAGACTCCATGAACATGGGCTGCCTTTTCCACTCTCCTCTCCTGATGATACCCCATTGACTAAATTCTGACCAGTAAAAGCAGAGGCAATGAGTGCAATTTCCAAGCAATCCTTGAGGAAGAAAATATATGCCCTACTATCCTTCCCCCCTCCCCAGGGGCTTGGACATGGCTAAGTGGGGAGAAGCTACATTGGGGAAGAAGAGTATTCTCAGATGGCAGAACAGGGGCCTGGGGCCAGGACAGGGCCATGGAGCAGTAGATCCCCACTTCCAGCCCTCCCACCAGCTCAAGGTTCATAGGAAAGAGAACTACTCCACCCCTTTTCACCACTGCTACTTTGGTCCCTTTTAAGGTAGCAGAGTCAGATGTGTGTGGTGGCACATGCCTGTAATCCCAGTACTTGGGAAGCTGAGACAGGAGGACCACAGCTTCAAGGCCAGCCTCAGCAACATGGCAAGATCCTGTTTCAAAATACAAAATAAAAAAGGGCTGGGGTTGTAGCTCAGAGTAGAATGCACCTGGGTTCAATCCCCAATTTTACACACACACACACACACACACACACACACACACACACTCCAGCAGTCAATATCCTTCCTGATGCCCCTCCTGAAGCCAAAGCCATGGGTCCTGTATTTATCACAAGCTCAGTACCCCTTCTGCTGTGGTCACTTCTGTGCCCACAGCTGTGGCTCTATCCTCCTGCCCTCCCACCTCCCACTCCTCCCTTACACCACTCACCCTTCACATATCTCTCTCCCATAGACACACAGATACTTGTGATCGTGTATAGACACACATGCTCATAGGCACAGACACAAACATGCTCAGATACATATACATACTGCTTTCCATACACCCAGCTCACTGCAGAAGGCACTTGCTTTCTATAGAACTAGATAGAAGATTTTTAAAAAGTCCCCTTTAGACCACATCCCAAGGTGAAGGTTCTGAGTTACCATGCTAGAAAGCTCTCTCCCTGGTGCCCCACCACCCCAAGGAGCCCAGGGGAAGGAGTGGGTGTGGGCCCGGGAAGCACATGGGGCTGGGCTGGCAGGACTTTGGAGGTAAAGTACCTGTTTCATGGCTCCCCCCAAATATGTTACCGTCCTGACTCCTGGTTCATGTAAAACTGACTTTATTTGGAAAGTGGGGTCGTGAAGTTAAGCAAGTTAACATGAGGTCACTGGATCCAATATGACTGGTGTCCTTATCAGAAGAGGGCAGTTTGGACACAGGCTCTGAAAGAATGTAAGGGATGACAGAATTAGAGTCTGAAACAATGCTACTAAAAGCCAAGGACCACCAAAGATGATGGTCCCTGGCAGGAGCTGGAGAAAAGCAAGGAAGGTTTCCGAGGAAGAGAGGCCCTGCGCACACCTGGGCTTCAGCCAGCTGGGCCACTTTGCTATGGAGACCCTCACCCTCTGTACTTTTCCCTGCAGACAAGGGGTGGGAATGGGGCTGGTGGTGGAGGAGGTGGTGCCTGTAGGAGATGCTCACCATGGGCAGATAAAGGCCTCTGCTAGTGCCATCTGCCCTGAGGGCATCACAGAGAGCAGCCCTCCCAGGCGCCAGCATCCTCCAGCTGCCCCTTGCAGCATTAGGGTTCTCTGTGCCATGACACCCTGAAATCTCACCTACCTGGGCACTCTTGGAGAGTACAGAATGCTTAACTAAAACAGAACTTTTAAAACTCTGTAACGTAAATGAAAAGCAGCCCATGAGCACTGACGACTTTTCTCAAATCAACAATTTTGGCCCATTTGATTCTAGCCCTCACTTCCCATACTAAGCAGCGACTCCTGTGTGTGCTTGGTGGCAGAGCCCTGGCGTGGGCCAGCCTCTGAGTTACTGCTGTCCTTGAGATCGGTGACTCTTTGGGCCCCAGAGCCCTTTGAAAGTCCAATGAAAGCTAAGATTCTCATCTATCCCAAAATGTACCAACCATCTCAGGGGTTTGTGGAAGCCCAGATACAGCAGCTGGTACCTCAAGGCCTCTGCGTGAGCCAGACCTTGCTTCATTCATGGCCCAGATGGAAGAAAAGGCCTTTGGAGAGAGACCCAGCTTGTGACTCGCAACGTGATTCCTGCGATCCCCGACGGGTACATGCTGACCTTGATATCCGACACACAGACCAGACAGACCCTTATCATATCCACTTTGCCCACTGAGATTCCTGTGCCTTTTAAGGCAGGGGGAGATCCGGGAGCTTTAGTTCTCCCTGCGGTTGAAGGATGATGTCACACCGACTTCCCCTACCCCAGACCTCTTTTCTCTCTTGGCCTCCCTCCCCTTCTCTTGAGCTGTAAAGGGAGGAGGAGAGGTGAAGATAAAGCACTGCAGCCACACATCTTCAAATGCTTGTGACCAAACTTTACATTTTGATCTCACATACACAAAATGCTTGGCATGTGCCAGGTGCTATCCTCAGCTCTTCACAAGTAAAATCTCGATATATATAATATTTTGCGTGTAATATCTTGTGTTCATTGACTGGGAGGACCATGCTTTTTCCGTATTAATAAGATGTTTTTGAAAAATTAAAGCCTGTTATATCATGATCTGGTGTGTGTTCTCTCAGCATTAGTAAAGAAAAATAAACTTTTAGAAGATGGGTTGTTTGGGGGGGGGATTCTTTTTTAAATAATTTTGTATTGGTGCATTGTAGTCATACATCTTGATGGAGTGAGAAACTGTGGAGATAAACATCCACACATCACCCAGTCAGCCCTTACCCAATCTCTATCCCCTTTCCTCCCCTCCCTCCTTCCCATGCTTGGCTTCCTGATTGACTTTGATATGTTTGTTTAAGCACACCATGTGCTTTAAAGAGCTTCCCTCTTCCCCCCTCCCATCCCCTCAGATAGGGCACCTTCATTGCTCCTCTAGAGGATTTTTGAGGGGATTCTGATGAGGCAGCCCTCAGGGACTTGGAAATAAATTTTAAAAATGAGGTGGCCAATGGGCAGTTAAATCCACCGTCCACATACAGAACAGAGAGAGATCAGGGCCCCTCGGGGCCTGAAGACAGAAAGCAAGAAAGCAAAGCTCCGGGAGGAAGCAGTGGCAAACTCCTCCCGGGGAAACGCGGAAGTTCAGGGCTCCACTTCCGGCCTTCACAGCCAATGGGAAACGCGTGCAGTCTCGATGGACTTCTGCATTTTGGAAAAGGATCTATAGAACCTGCTTTTAACCTTTTGGTGACTAATTTAATTTTTAGACATTATGTAAACTAAAAAAAAAATACAAAAGTGAGCTGGATTCTGCCCAAAGATCACTGCTGAACAATTTCTGTTTTAAAGAGAAAGTATATTTCCCAGCCAGCTCCAAGCAACACCTGATAAAAATTACACTGGTTTGTCCTCTAAAAGTTTAAGTGTTGGAGGAAGTGTATTCGGTGTGGTGGTATTGAGATGGTGGAGTCTTCAGAGGTAGGCCTAGCAGAAAGTTTATTATGTCATTGGACGCACTTTCTTAGAAGGAATTGTCGCAGTTGTCTCCTGGAACCCTAGATAGTTCCCAAGAAAGAGATTGTAATAAAAGATCAAGTCTGGCCCCTCCACAACTATGAGTTAAATAAACCTCTTTTTTTGGTTTGGTCCATTACCCAAGCTCAAGTTCTTTATTATAGCAACAGAAAAGAGACTAATAGTGACACATACACAGAGTCAGAGAGAGACCCTGTCCAGTCACGGTGGCAGCAACAGACCATTCCCCAAGTATGTTCCTAGACCCTAGGACCCTCGGGCCCTGGCCCACGATGAAATGCTGTCCTCACCTGACGCTGTGAGAACAGCCTGTTTATCTGACCCTCCCGTCCAGACACCTGGCCCCTCACTGTCACTGTAGGTGAGGACAGTACAACTCTGACTTTGTTCCCGTGGAGACTAGTTAGTGGGAGTCGTCCTGGAAAGGTACATCTGCCCGATACGCAGATGAGTTAGGCATGTGAGCCTCCCACAGGAGCCAGCGTGACCCGGAGTAGCATGAACCCACCAACACAAAGAATGCTGTCCCTCTCACCTCCAGGACACCGGGCTTGGCTGGTGAGTGGCTTTAAACTTCTTCAGAATAGATACGCTGTGTGTAATTCCACGAACAACTGGCTTTGAAGAGCCCCATGGAGGTGAACTAGATACCAGTGGGTGAAATTGAGGCTAGACAAGTTCAAGGACACACCCAAGGTTGCTGGTTGCTTGAAGGAGGCAAATCCCAGGCTCCTCCAGCTGTTCCATTATGCCCAGGACTCCTGGATGCAACAGAAATAGCAGGCAATACTTAGAAGGAGAATCGCTACTGGCCACAGCGCAGAGACGTAGTGAACATTGCAAGGTTTGTGAATTTGCTGATTTTTTTTCCATCTACACCGATTCAAGGCGACGATGTTTTAATGAGCCATCAGACAGTTTATGCCCAAGAATGATTCTAAGATCATCTCTACTGTAAATCCAGATGTCTGTTTAGAGAGATACAGAGTAATTCAGCCTTTGAAACCCGGTCATTAAAATACAAAACAAAACAAGAAATACAGATTGAGCCACAAAGGAGCCCCAGAGCCAATGATGAGAAAGTAATTGGAAATCCCATCCCTGCACTTGTGTCTGAACTTGGCGGCCCTCGGGTCAGCATCATAATTCACGAGCAGCCACGACAAGAGCTAGCAATCAGCTGCAGGCCAAGAGGACTGCCACGGATTCCAGAGTCTCCGAATCGCCAAGCTAGGCCGTGCGAATGCAGAAAGGAGCACAGACACTGTCTTAAACCCACACCAGCGAGTGACTTCTCTGGGCACAGTTGAGACATAAATACCAAACCGGGCTAAGGGAGCTTAGCAAGGAGAGCGGGGATTGAGAAGCAAAGAAAAGTGTGCAAGCGGCGGAGAGATTCATAAGCATTGACAACTCTTTAATTATCCGGTCACCGGATACATAAAACAACTCTAAGCCAAGCACGATGGCGCACGCTTGTCATTCCAGCATTTGGGAGGCTGAGACAGGAGGATCGCAGTTCACGGATCACAGCCTCAGCTACTTAGTGAGGCCCTCTGCAACTCAGTGAGACCCTGTTTTAAAATAAAGAATAAAAAATAGAGCTGGGGGTGTAGCTCGGAGGTAGAATGCCCCTGGGTTCCATCCCCAGTACCACACACACACACAAAAAAAAAAAAAAAAAAAAAACAAAGAAACAAACACTCTCTAGAAAGAGACAGCATTATTCAGCAACTTACTGAGACCCTGTTTCCAAATAAAATAGAAAATAGGTCTGGGAATATAGCCCGGAGGTAGAAAAGCCTCTGGGTTCCACCCTCAGTACCACCAAAAAAAAAAAAAAAAAGACACCATTAGAGCAATTGATCACAGGGCATTGGTCCATATATGTGTCTCGCTGGGGTCAATAAAGCAGTAGCCAAGCATATTACAAGAATTTCCCCCCAAATACTGGATTTTGTCAGCCTGGCTACCTGTGAGCAGAAGGATTTCTGGACGTGGCTGCCCCCTCGTGGTAACATTGAGGATATGTCTGCAGGCACAAGGAAGCCTGAGCAGGTGGCATGCATGAGGGTTCCAGGGTGAGACAGGCTTCAGACACCCCTGAGAGGCTGCACTTTTGTTCAGCCATCAAGGTCAAGGAGGCAGGATCCGCCTTGCACACTGCCCTGAAATGGGAGGCTGAATGCCCACAGAGAAGCAGCCCTCTCCGAATGCAGCGAGCTGGGGCCCTGGGCTCACGCTCAGACTTCTTAGCTGCGGGGTCGCCGCCTTACCTTTCCTTTGCAGTGGAGCTTAGCCCCCTCCCCATCCCAGAAATGACTGTCATCCTTTCCAGCCCTTGGGTGATCATCTGTCCCCTAGACCGAGGGAGGCCCTTGCGGTTCCAGGCCTGTTCCAGAGCATTCCTGCTATGCACAGAGTGAATTCCACACCTGGATCACTGGGAGACAGAAGTTTTTGTTTCGTTTTACCCACCTTTTCTCTTCTTTTTTTTTCTTTTTATGAGGGGTGGGAGACTGAGCATTCTACCCAGGGTCATTCTACCTCTAAGCTACACCCCCCAGCCCTATTTCTTATTCTTTATTTTGAAACAGGGTCTCACTGATTGCAAAGGGCCTCACTAAGTAGCTGAGGCTGGCTGCGAACCACGATCCTCCGGTCTCAGCCTCCCAAATGCTGGGATTACAAGCGTGCGCCTCCACGCCCGGCTCTATTTCTTATAAAATATATGTCATTAGATTTGGGGCCAATAATCCAGAATTGCCTCATCTTGACCCTTACTTATATCTGCAGTGAACCTGTTTCCAACTAAGCTCTGAGTGACATGAATTTGGGAGACCATGGGAGCCTCGAAGCCTACTCTGACTATAGGAATTAGCATCCCAGGGTTTAAGAGTGTGGCTGGCACTTAATAAGAGCCTAACACATGTTTGAGACTAGCTGTTCTCACCTAATGAAAGTCACCACTAAGAACCCACTGTGACTCTTCTCAAGTGACGCCATCACCGCGCCCTCTCATCCCTGACGCAAATGTGCCATGAGGGTGGACTCGGGGTAACAGAAACCCCGCTCTTCATTGTAACAGAGAAATTAATAGGACGAACCGGTCAAGCAGGTACATCGAAGAGCCGAAGAGCAGGAGTCGCGCTGACGGCAGAAGTAGCTGGTGGGGCCTCGTCGCCTGTCACTTGCCCAGAGGTCCCTAAGCAGGCTGCCTGAAGCCACTGTGAGACGTAGCGTATCTGCGGCTGAAGTGTAGACTAAGCCGCACGAGCGTTCTGCTGAACACATTCTAAACATTTTTTTTTTTTTTTGTAGTGTGGTTTGAATCCAGTAGCATTCTACCATCAAGCGGCACCCCCAGTCCTTTTTAATTTTTTTTTTTTTATGTTGAAACAGTGTCTCGCTGAGTTACTAAGGGTGTCACTAAGCTGCTGAGGCTAGCCTCGAACCTGCGATCCTTCTGTCTCGGCCTCCCAAGTACTGGGATTGTGTGCCTAATCACATACCTGGCTGACTACCTTCTAGATCAAAGCTTTCTGCTTATTTTTACCTTAAAGGTGACCTTTCTGATATTTTGAGGGGACTGGGAGAATAAAGAAAAGAAAAACTCTTGCGTCTTGGCTTTTAAGCAAGTACTCGAGAGCTGGCAGGATTGGATCGCTCCCAGTCAGGAGTTTATTAATAGATGGAGAAGTTGAGGCCGCGGATGTGCGGGCTGACCCTACATCGTTAGCAAATGGGAAGGGGGAAGTAGAGGCGCCTGGGTCTGCTTGTGC
Organism: Muscardinus avellanarius; assembly: GCF_963383645.1. NCBI lineage: Eukaryota > Metazoa > Chordata > Mammalia > Rodentia > Gliridae > Muscardinus > Muscardinus avellanarius. The sequence continues at coordinate 10,841,744 of NC_137790.1, forward strand.
TGCTGTACCCCAGGCCCCGGCCTGGGTGGCTCATACACAACAGATGTGCTTCTTACAGATGTGGAGGCCGAGGCCGAAGGTGAGCGCGCTGGTAGGGTTAGCGTCTGGGGAGGAGCTGCTCCCTGGGTCATGGACATCTCCTTGTGCCTGTGTCCCTCGTATTAGGGCCCCGGCCCCATTTGGGAGCCTCTGCCCTCCTGCCCTCAGCGCCTCCCCATGCATCTCCATTTTACTGTGAGCCTGGAACTGCTCTCAAAAGGCTTTATTTAAAAAGATAAGAAGAGCCGGGTGCAGTGGCACATGCTTGTAATCTTAGTACTTGGGAGGCTGAGACAGGAGGATCACAGGTTCGAGGCCAGCTTCGGCTATTTAGTGAGGCCTTCTGCAACTTAGTGAGACTCTGTTTCAAAATAAAGAATAAAAAATAGGGCTGGGGTGTGTGAATCTGCAGACACTTAACCTATAGCACAGGGCTGTCGCCACATAATCCAAATGAAAGAGGGAACTGTGCGTGCTGCCCAGTATGGAGGATGTAAGGCAGAAGGAGTGCTTTCTTTGCGTGTGTGTGCTTATGGGATCTTTGGGAGAAGTTGGAATGAGAAAAAACATTTTTGCGTTAGTTTTTTTGCCTTTGGTTTTTAGATATTCTCCATCAATATCTCATTTGAACCTTATACATGGCGTACTTGTATCAAAATAGCATATTTTCTGTGTTTTGATGAAGCAGATGAGGATGGAAATATTTAAGCAGAATTCCTGAATCCAAGCCTTAGGGGCCTTGAGCAGAACTATTTTACTGTCCCCCACACCTCTCTCTCTCTCTCTCTCTCTCTCTCTCTCTCTCTCTCTCTCTCTCACACACACACACACACACACACACACACACACACACACACCCCTCATGGAGATTACGTATATACTACAGATACAGTCACTAGTGTCTGGCACACAGACCGTTCTTTGTTTTTACTTCTTATTTATTTATTTATTTATTTATTTATTTATTTATTTAGTATAGTGGGGACTAAATCCAGGGGCATTCTATCTCCAAGCTACACCCCATCCCTATTTTTTATTCTTTACTTTGAAACAGGGTCTCCCTAAGTTGTGGAGGGCCTCACTAAGTAACTGAGGCTGGCCTCAAACCTGCAATCCTCCTGTCTCAGCCTCCTAAATACTAGGATTCCAAGCATGTGCCACCATACCTGGCTCTTCTTATTTATTTACTTATTTTGTGGTGCTGGGGGTGGAATCCAGGGGCATTCTGCCTTCGAGCTATACCCCCAGACCTATTTTCTTTTGTGGTATGCAGATGTAACCCAGGGGTGTTCTACCTCCAAGCTACACCCCAACCCTATTTTTATTCTTTATTTTGAAACAAGGTCTCGCTAAGTTGCGGAGGGCCTCACTAAGTGCTAGCTGAGGCTGTCCACGAACCACGATCCTCCTGTCTCAGCCTCCCAAATGCTGGGATTACAAGCGTGTGCCACCACGCCTGGCCCTTCTTATCTTTTTAAATAAAGACTTTTTAAAAGAGCAGTTCTCGGCTCACAGTGAAATGGAGAGGAAGATGCTTTATACTTCCCCCACCACACACACATAGCTTCTATTATCAACGTCTCCCACCAGAGCGCATTTGTCATAGTTGATAAACTAAACTGATTTACACACCAAAGTCCATGATTTGCACTAGGGTTCAGTCTCGGTGGCATACATCGTATGGGTTTGGACACATGTGTAGTGCACGTATTCAACACTAAAATATACTGAAAGCTAGGCGTGGTGGCAGGCACTTGTAATCCCAGTACTTGGGAGGCTGAGACAGGAGAATCAGAGGTTCAAGAACAGCCTCAGCAAGACGTGAAACTCCTAGCAACCTAATGGGACCTTGTTTCAAAATAAAATAAAATAAAATAAAATAAAATAAAATAAAATAAAATAAAATAGACCTGAGAGTATAGCTTAGAGGTTGAATGCTCCTGGGTTCAATCCACAGAACCACAATATATACCTATTACATATACATCTACACACACACACCTACACAGGACGATTTCTATGAGGTCAAAGTGTTCTCCCTTCCACTGGTCCAGCCCGCCCTCTTCCCCTCAACCTCTTGCAGACACCAATCTTTGTGCTGTCCCCATAGTTTTGCCTTTTCCAGAAAGTCATAGAGTTAGAATCATGGAGTACCTAGCCTTTTCAGATTGTCTTCTTTCACTGAGTAACATGCACTTTAGGTCCCTCCATATCTTTTCCCGGTTTGATAGCGCTTGTCTTCTTTTAAGAGCCGAATAACATTCCATCATCTGGCCGGGCTGGTGGCACACGCTTGTCATCCCGGCTTTCGGGAGGCTGAGACAGGACGATCTGTGTTCGCAGTCAGTCTCAGCTACTTAGTGAGGCCCTTTGCAACTCAGTGAGATCCTGTTTCAAAATAAAGAATAAAAAATAGGACTGAGGGTGTGGTTAGGAGGTAGATGCCCCTGAGTTTCATCCTCAGTGCCACAAAAATAAGGAAAATAAAATTCCATCATCTAAACGTGTCACTATTTATGCATCTGTTCGCCTACTTGCAAGGACACTTTGGTTGTCGGGCGTGGTGGCGCACGCTTGTAATCCCCGCACTTGGGAGGCAGAGACAGGAGGATCGCGCAGGTTCGAAGCCAGCCACGCGCGCTGGCTTAGGAGACCCTGTTTCCAAATAAAAATGTAAAAATAGGACTGGGAGTGTAGCCCGGAGGTAGAAGGGCTTCCAGGAACCCCAGTACCACCAAAAAAAAAAAAAAAAAAAAAAGAAAGGACAGTTTGGTGGCTTCCAAGTCCCCACAGTTATGAATAAAGATGTGTAAACATTCAGGTGTAGGTGTTTACGTGAACATAAATTTCTAGTTCCTTTGGGTCAATACCGAAAGCACAATTGCTAGATCAAATGGTAAAAATATATTCAGTTTTGTAAGAAATGAGCAAACCGTCTCCCTCTGTGGCAGAACCATTTTGCGTTCCCACCAGCAGTGAATGAGAATTTCTGTTGACCCACATCCTCACCTGACTTTAGTGTCGTGAGTGTTGTGGATTTGGGCCATTCCAATAGCCTGACTAGTATTTTTGCAAATAAAATCTTACTGGGACATAGACTTACCCATTCCTTCACCTATCGCCTAAGGCTGCATATATGCTAAGGCAGTGTTGAGTCCTTAAAACAGAAACCATATGGGTTACGAATCCAAACACATTTACTCTCTAGCTCTTTGTATAATCTAAGTATGCAAATCCCTTTTCTAGAGCTTTCGTGAATTTTTGGACTACCTGGCAAACTTAGGGTTACTGATCCCAAGTGGTCTTATGGGTGAAGGTTTTGAGGGTGCGCAAGCCTGAGCCACAGGTGACTGGCATGGTGGAAACTCACTCAGATGGAAAATAGGTCTTATAGCTTTTTATAGGAATTTTGTTAAGCATAGAGTACCAGAATTTGTTTTTTTTTCCAGCTAACCAATAGTTATCATTAGTAAAAATTATGCATGTGTATCTATATTCATAGCTGCACAGTTCACAGTTGCCAAACTATGGAACCAGCCAAGATGTCCATCAACAGATGAATGGATTACAAAACAGATGAATGGGATATGTACACAATAGAATTTTACTCAGTCGTAATGAAAAACACACATCATTTCCAGAGAAATAAATGGAACTGGAGGACAGTATGCTAAGTGAGATTAGTCAGTTACAAAAATAAGAAATAGGATGCTTTTGCTTATATGCGGCAGCTAGGGAGGAAATGGGTCATAGGAGGAACTCTAGACAAAGAAGGAGACACTACAGGTGAGCAAATAAGGCAACCTAAGGAGGATGGGGGTGGGATAGAAATTTCCTAATGTACACGATATACATTCGCAAACATCAAAGTCAATCGCTAAGCCAAACATGAGAAGGAGGGAAGGGGGAGGGAATGGCGTGAGAATTGGGAATGGACTAATTGGGTGATGTGTGCATGTATGCCTCCACCATCTTGTATTCCATTAAGGTATATGACTACTATGCACCAATAAAATTTTTAAAATATGCATTTTAATATTTTATTGCTTTTTGTACAATTGATTTTTATATGCATACGTAAAACCTACATATCTAGCTATTCTTAAACTAGAAAACATGTAGCAGTGCCAGCATGGCTGTCTCAAGAGCTCCCTCTATTGAAATATCTTTGGACTGGACTCCCGGGGAATCCATCTATGGCAGCTATGTTGGTGAGTCCTGGTTGTTATGGCAGAGTCTCACCACGCGGGGTCAGAGCATCCATGGGTACCACTTAGCCTCAGTCTCAGCCTCTGACTTTAGGAGCTCTCCAAGGAGCAACCCTAGAGACCAGTGTTCTGGTGGTATTAGCCTTAGGGCCATGTGGTTGGATTTGTTGGTCTTTTAAAAAATGATTTCTGACATGCTTGAAAAAAATTACCACAATGTGGAATTAGAAAAATACATTTTTCAGTTTTGTTCTAGTTCTTTTATGGCTTTTAAGTATGCAATATATATATATATATATATATATATATATATATATATATATATATGATCTATTTCATCTGTGTTTCCACTTGAAATTTATTTTGGTGTCAACAGAAATCCAAGCGGGGCATGGTAGAGCACGCTTATAATCCCAGTCGTTGGGAGGCTGAGACAGGAGGATCGCACAGGTTCAAAGCCAGCCTCAGCTACTTACTGAGGCTCTCAGCAACCTAGTGAGACCTTATTTCAAAATGAAGAATAAAAAATAGGCCTGGGGGTATAGCTTGGAGGTAGGATGCTACCGGGTTCCATTCCCAGTATCACAAAAAATGAAAAAAAAGAAATCCAATTTTACTTTTTCTGGACATCTACCCATTGATCTCATCTACTTCTGAGATAACCCATCTTTTCTCTGCTAATTTGAAATGTCCTCTTTATTTATATTTATATTTTCATGAATTTATAAGTCTGTTTCTGAACTTGATTATATTTCATTTCATGCTTATTATATTTCATGTTTTTCTATCTTTCAGGATCAGGCATGTTTAATTTCTGTGGCTTTATAATATGTGTTTTTACATTATATAGCAACATTTTCTTGGGTTACTTTGGTTGTGGAATATTCTTGGCTATTCTCAAATGTTCCATTTTCCACATAAATTTTAGCACCGACTTATGGATGTTGAATTGAATGAGGCAAGGGTGTCAACTTTTAAATATTTAACTAAGAAATGGAACAATTTGTTCACCTATGTTTTCTGCCACAGAAGAGAGAAACTACACAAAGTTCACTAACTCTTCTATGTTGGAGGAAGTAGAGGAATCGATGTGAATGTTTCAGCGGGGGCAAAACAGTGTGGACCACGGCCTTTGGGGAAGGAGGGTGACTTTTCCTGTGGCACAGCAGCACCCCTGAAGCCCAGTGAGTTACCCATTCCTTTGCTAGAATAGCCACTCCAAGGGCAGCTGCGACAGGATGCTACGTACTCTTCTTTACAGCTACAGAAAGAGAAGGGCCATGCTTGCTTTTTAATGTGCCACAATTTTGCGGTGGCTTTTAAAGCCTGAAGCCTAGACTTCTATTCACTGGAACTGAGAAAAAGATGCTCCTGAGTAACATCAAATAGATCATAGGAAAGAAAGACGGGAGAGTCAGGTCACTGGCAAACAGAGCATGCGCTCACAGTGGCTGGCATTTAGTGGAGTTGTGGAAATCAAAACAAAACAACAAAACAAACAAAGGCTCTGGTGGTGTGTGCACTGGGATTATGCTAAATTGATGGATGAATTGGGGGGGGCGGTATCATCTCTATCCAAGATAGAAATCATTTGCACTTAGTCAAACCCTCCTTTTTGTTCCCCTATTTTTCCCATATTCTTAGTCTTATACATTTGTTGTGCTCTTGGGTGTTTTTTCTTTTTTGTCCCTATTTTAAATGGAATCCTTTTCTCTAAGCACTGCTGTATTACCACCATAAATTTGATATGACATTCTCTCATTAACAGTTTAAAATATTGTCCAATTGCCTTTATGATTTCTTCACTGAAACAATGAATCATTAGAAATGTGAGTAATCATTATTCAAATTTCAAATGTTTGGAGATTTCACAGTGTCTACTTTATGCTAATGTCTAGTTTAATTCTTTTGTGGAAAGACATCACATACTGTGAGGGAGAAGGCAGAGGTCCTGAGAAAAGGCAGAGGTCCAGAGAAAAGGTGGAGGCCTAGGGAGAAGGCAGAAGTCCAAAGAGAAGGTGGAGGCCCAGAGAGAAGGTAGAGGCCCAGGGAGAAGAAGGAAGTTCAGAGAGAAGGTGGAGGCCCAGAGAGAAGGCAGAGATCCAGAGAGGTCCAGAGAGAAGATGGAGGTGCAGAGAGAAAGTGGAGGTTCAGAAAGAAGAAGGTGGTTCAGAAAAAAGGCAGAGTTTCATAAAAAAGGCAAATGTCCAGAGAGAAGGCAGAGGTCCAAGGAAAAGGCAAAGGTCCAGAAAGAAGGTGGAGGTTCAAAGAGTAGGTTGGGGTCAGAAAAAAGGCAGAGGTCTAAAACAAAGGCAGAGGTCCAGGGAGAAGGTTGAGGCCCAAGGAGAAAGTGTAGGTCCAGAGAGAAGGTGGGGATCCAGAGAAGATGGAGGTCCAGAGAGAAGATGAAGGTCCTGAGAGAAAGTAGAGGTCTAGAGAAAGGTGAAATTCAAGAGAAAAGATAGAGGTCCAGGGAGACAGTGGAGACCCAGAGAGAAGGCGGAAGCCCAAAGAGAAGGTAGAGGTTCAGGGAGAAGGCAGACATCCTGGGAGAAGGTGGTGGTTCAGAGAGAAATTAGGGACCCAGAAAGAAGGTGGAAGTCCAGAGAGAATTTGAAGGCCAAGGAGAACGTGGAGGCCAAGAGAGAAGGTATAGGCCCAGGGAGAAGGCAAAGGACAAAAGAGAAGGTGGAGGTCCAGAGAGAAGGCAGAGGTCCAAAGAGAAAGTAAAGGCCCAGGAAGAAGGTAGGGGTTCAAGGTAAAGTTGGAGGTCCAGGGAGAAGACATGGCTCCAGAGAGAAGGCTGAGATCCAGGGAGAAGGCTGAGGTCCAAAGAAAAGGTGAAGGCCAAGTGAAAAGGAGAAGATCCAGAGAGAAGTTGGAGGCCAAGAGAGAAGTTAAAGGTCAGAGAGAAGATAGAGGTCCAGGAAAAAGGCAGAGGTCCAGAGAGAAGACGGAGGTTCAGAATGAAGGCTGAGGTCCAGAGAGAAGCAGGAGTTCCAGAGAAAAAAGGTGGAGGTCTGGAGAGAACATGGGGGTACAAAGAAAAGGCAGAGGCCCATAGAGAAGGTAGAGGTCTAGGCAAAAGGTGGATCTCCAGAGAGAATGTGGAGGTCCAAAGAGCAGGCAGAGGTCCAGAGAGAAGGTAGAGGTCCAGACAGAAAGCGGAGGTCCAGAGAAAAGATGGAGGTCCAGAGAGAAGATAAAGGTCCAGAGAGAAGTCAGATGTCCAGAGAGAAGGTGGAGGTCCACAGAGAAATTGGAGGTCCAGAGAGAAGACGAAGATACAAAAAGAAGGCAGAGGTCCAGAGAGAAGATGGAGGTGCAGAAAGAAAGTGGAGGTCCAGAAAGAAGCTGGAGGTCCAGAAAGAAGAAGGAGGTTCAGAAAAAAGGCAGAGTTTCATAAAAAAGGCAAATGTCCAGAGAGAAGGCAGAGGTCCAAGGAAAAGGCAAAGGTCCAGAAAGAAGGTGGAGGTTCAAAGAGTAGGTTGAGGTCAGAAAGAAGGCAGAGGTCTAAAACAAAGGCAGAGGTCCAGGGAGAAGGTTGAGGCCCAAGGAGAAGGTGTAGGTCCAGAGAGAAGATGAAGGTCCAGAAGAAGATAGAGGTCCAGAGAGAAGGTGATGTCCAGAGAAAAGGTGGAGGTCACAGAAAAGTTGGAGATCCAGAGAGAAGTTAGAGGTCCAGAGAGAAGACAGAGGTCCAAAGAAAATGCAGAGGTCCAGATTGAATGTGGAGAAGCAGATAGAAGGTAGAGATTTAGAAAGAAGAATCAAACTAATATAATAAAAATAGGGCTTCCGGGAAGACGGCGATGGAGAAAAGCGGGGCTTATGAACCCCGCTAACAACCAATCTCTATTACCACAAAATCAGGATCTTTCATAGCCAGAAAACACCATCAGCAGAGAAACAAAAAATGTAATTACAAGGACAGAGAAAAAGAGGCTGGAAAAACGAGACACCAGAAAGAAACCAGACTGCAGTGCTGCGGCCAGAGCCGTGGCTCAGAGCGGTGCGGACCCCATCTTCCCTTGCAGCACCAGGCCCCAGAGAGGAGGGGGACTCAGAATGGAGCTCAGAGCCACAGAGGAGATACGCCACACTCACGCCGGAGGATGCAGCAGCAGCGCCTTACTGCCGGCGGCAGTGGTGAATTCACCAGACGGCTACAGACCAACGCACTCAACAGCCCACCAGGCTCCAGGGAGGAGCGGCAGACAGCGAGCCGAGGTGAGCTGCGTGGAACAGCTGGGCAGAATTCGGCAGATTTTTTGGCGCAGGGAGCATCTAAAGCTCCCAGGGGCTGGACTCAGCACACCATGCAGGGACTCAGAGCAGAGTTCAAAACCAGAGAAGAAATACGCCAGCCTCATGGCCGAGGGCGTGGCAGCGGCGCCATAGTGCCACAGGCGGCAGCAGCAGCGAATTCACTGAGTCCGCTACAGCTCCATCAGCGCACTCAACAACAGTGAGTCGAATTGCGGCCCCTAGAGGAGAAATACCAGTACTGCACTCCCAGGGACTTGACCCAGTGGGGGAGTGGCGGTGGCAGAGGTATCATACCATAGGAGAATGCCCAAATTGGCACCCCACCATGGTCTAAAGCAGCCTCAATTGACTCCCTGGGTCTGAGATTCTGCGATACAACCTAGTAAAGGAGTAGTGGGGACTGAGATACCACAGACTCGAGATCCAGAGCACCTTAAGTAAAGTCGTAGTGACCCAAGGGAAGAATCCAGAGAAGGCACAAACTTCCGAAATCATGGGAAAGAGGAATAAAAATGGAGCAATAAATGCCCACGAGCCTACAACATCAGAACCCGATAAAACAGAAAATCAGAGATTTCTAGATCAAATCAGGAAAATAACTGTAGAAATAATAGAGGTGTTTCGAAAAGAATTCAGAGAGAGCCAAAAAGTGATAAAGGATGCAATTAATGAAGTAAAGACCTCAATTCAAAGTACAAACAACCAGTTAGACCACATGGAGAATAGAATCTCACTTTTAGAAGATGATCACTCCAAAAATGAACGCATAGTTTCTAATTTAGAAAAAAAATCTGACAGCAGGAATCTGACATTGAAGAAATATGGGCCCATCTTAAGAGAGCTAACCTAAGAATAATTGGAATAGAGGAGGGAAAAGAAGGTAAAACCAAAGGGATCAACAATCTCTTCAAGGAAGTAATAGCAGAAAATTTTCCAAACATAGAGCAAGATGTCGATACACAGGTCCAGGAAACTTATAGAACCCCCATTAGAGAGGATCAGAGAAGAGGATCCCCATGCCACATAATTGTCAAAATGACCAATGTGGAAACTAAGCAGAGAATCTTAAAGGCAACAAAAACAAAGGGCCAAGTGACATTCAGAGGCAAACCAATTAGAATCACTCCAGACTTCCCAAACCAAGTCATGAGAGCCAGAAGGGCTTGGAGTAACATATTCCAAACTCTGAAAGAAACCAACTTCCAGCCAAAAATTTTCTACCCAGCAAAACTATCACATTAGATGGAAAAATAAGAAGCTTCCATGACAAACAGAAACTGAAGGAATTTATGTCTTCAAAACCAGCGCTAGAGAAAATACTCAAAGAGATTAACTACAAAGAAGAAATAACACACACCAGAACCAGAGAAACAAGATTCTCCATCCAACAGACAACTAAGATTGGTTATCTGTGGAGATTCATTATTTATGTTAGTCTTTTACCTATCTCTAAATTGTATTGTTTGCCTTTATTGTTGTTAATTTTTAGGATTTCTAGTTGGAATATTAATATACCTTCAGATATAGCATTTGGAAATATTTTATCCAATTCTATTAGTAACTTTTAATTCTGATTATATTGTCTTTGGATATACAATATTTTTTTTTATTTTTTAGGGAGTTTGTATACTCTTCTGTTGCCTGTGCCATTGAAATCATATCCAAGAAATCACTGCCAATTTCAATGTTGTGAGGTTTTATGACCCAGATTTTCTTCTAAAAGTTTATAGTCTTAAAATTTATATTTAGGTCTTTTATCTATTTTGAGTTAATACTTGTATATGGGATTAGGTAAGGGTCCAATTTTATTCTTTTCCATGTAATTATTATTTTCAACAATATTTAGTTAAAAGATTATTATTTCCACCACCAAATGTTCGTGGAAACCTTGTCAAAAATAACTTGACCATATAGGGAAGAATTTAGCTCTAGGCTTGTACTTAACTCCAATGGTTTATATATCTGCCTTTAGAACAGTACTACACTGTTTCAATTATTGTAGCTTTATATGGTTTGAAATCAGAAAATATATATCTTCTAGCTTTGTTCTTTTTCAAGATTGTTTTGGGTATCTAGAATCCATATTCCATATTAGGATAGATTTTTTTCTGAAAAATAAATATATAAATATATGATAGTTTCACCTAAAAAAATAGAAAAAAAATATTCTCTGGTAAGAAAGAAAGCAAAAAGAAATATTGAAATGTTATCTTTAAGTCATCAAAAGCTTGGTATCAGACAAATCAAACTGTTATGTGAGATTATCATTTTTAATTTTGGATAAAGTGCTATAATACTAGATGTCAACCACTAAGCCAAGCATGGGAGGGAGGGATGGGGAGGGAATGGGGTGGGGATCGGGTGGGGGCTGACTAGGTGATGTGTGCATGTATGTCTACAAAAGTTTGTATCCCACTATGATGTATGAATACAGTGCACCAATAAAAAATAAATAAATAAAATAAAATAAAATAAAAAGAAATCACTGCCAATTTCAATGTTGTGAGGTTTTATGACCCAGATTTTCTTCTAAAAGTTTATAGTCTTAAGATTTATATTTAGGTCTTTTATCTATTTTGAGTTAATATTTGTATATGGTGTTAGGTAAGGGTCCAATTTTATTCTTTTTCATGTAATTATTATTTTCAACAATATTTAGTTAAAAGATTAATATTTCCTCCATCAAATATTCATGGAAACCTTGTCAAAAATAACTTGACAATATATGGAAGTATTTATCTCTAGGTTTTTATTTAACTCCAATGGTTTATATATCTGCCTTTATAACAGTACTACACTGTTTCAATTATTGTAACTTTATATGGTTTGAAATCAGAAAATATACATCTTCTAGGTTTGTTCTTTTTCGAGTTTGTTTTGGGTATCTAGAGTCCATATTCCATATTAGGATAGATTTTTTCTGAAAAATAAATAAATAAATGTATGATTGTTTCACCTAAAAAAAAAGAAAAATATATTCTCTGGTAAGAAAGAAAGCAAAAAGAAATACTGAAATGTTATCTTTAAGTCATCAAAAGCTTTGTATCAAACAAATGAAACTGTTATGTGAGATTATCATTGTTAATTTTGTATAAATTGCTATAATACTAGATGTCAACCCCCAAGCCAAGGAAGGAGGGATGGGGAGGGAACAGGGTGAGGATCGGGTAGGGGCTAACTGGGTGATATGTGCATGTATGTCTACAAAAGTTTTTTTTTATCCCATTATGATGTATGAATACAGTGCACCAATAAAAAATACTAAATAAAAATAAAAATAAAAAAATAAAAATAAATACAAAAAGTAAATCTCTCCCTTAGCGTTCCATTACAGGTATTACCAGCTTCTTAATGTAACTAAGAAACTGAATACCAAGTAGCAAACCATGAAGACTGTGTGAATAAAACATACCATGTCCCTCACATTGCTTCTTGCAAGAAAATACTATGAGCAAGATAGAGTTATCAAAATGGCCAATCATGATCTTGTCCTCATAGGAGGGGTCTTTAACTGTCATAAATCCATACAGCCTTCATCCCTAAGTTCAGTCCACACTGATGGAACACCACTTGTTTACCCAGCAGAGGTGTGTTTGTTAGAGTCAGACAACCAACTGTGGTTCAGGCAGACCCTAGTTTATACTAATTGCCAGTTTCCATAATAAATTCTTCCATCACTTAAAAAAAAAAAAAGGTCGAGGTCCAGAGAGAAGGTGCAGGTCCAGAGAGAAGGCAAAAGTCCAGAGAGAAGTTGGAGGTCCAGAGAAAAGGTGGAGGTCCAAAGAGAAGACAGAGGTCCAGAGATAAGTTAAAGGTCCAGAGAGAAGGCAGAGGTCCAGAGGGAAGGTGGAGTTCCAGAGAGAAGGAGGAAGAGATCCAGAGAGAAGGCGGGGTCTAGAAAGAAGGCAGAGGTCCAAAGAGAAGGTGGAGATCCAGAGATAAGTTAGAGGTCCAAAGAGAAGATTGAGGTTCATAGAGAAGGCAGAGTGTTAGAGAGTAGGTAAAGGTCCAGAAGAAGGTGGAGGTTCAGAGAGAAGTTGGGTGTCCAGAGAGAAGTAGGAGGTACAGAGAGAGGATTTATGTACACAGAGAAGTTGGAAATCCAAGGAATAAATGGAGGTCCAGAGAGAAGGTGAGAATCGAGAGAGAAGGTAGAGGTCCTATAGAAGTTGGAGATCCAGAAGGAATGTGGAGGTCCAGAGAGAAGGCGAAGATCTAGAGATAGGTTAGAGGTCCAGACAGAAGGTGGAGGTCCAGAGAGAAGTTAGAGGTCCAAAGAAAAGGCAGATGTCAAGAGAGAATGTAGAGGTCTAGAGAAAAGATATAGGTCCAGAGAGAAAGCTGAGGTCCAGAGTGAAGGTGAAGATCCAGAGATAAGTTAGAGGTCCAGAGAGAAAGTGGAGGTCCAGGGAAAGGCAGATGGCCAGAGAGGAGGCAGAGGTCCAGAGAGGAGGCAGAGGTCCAGAGAGAAGGTGGAGGTTCAGGGAGAAGATAGAGGCCTCTACCTCCTCTCTTGACTTGTGCCTTATCTCTGGATCTTTAACTTCTCTCTGGACCTCTACCTTCTCTCTTGACCTTCAGCTTCTCTCTGTACCTGTGCCTTCTCTTTAGACCTTCACCTTCTTTCAAAACCTCTGTATTTTCTTGGGACCTCTGACTTATCTCTTGACCTCTGCCTTCTCTCTGGACCTCTGCCTTCTCTGGACCTCCATATTCACCCTATATCTTCACCTTCTCTCAGAATCTCTGCCTTGTCTCTTGACCTCTCCCTTCTCTCTGGATCTCCACTTTATTTCTGAACCTCCACCTTCTATCTGATCCTCTTCCTTCTCGCTGGACCTCTGAATTCTTTCTGGACCTTTTTCTTCTCCCTTTACCTCTACCTTCTCTCTGGACCTTTATCTTTTTTCTGTACCTCTGCCTTCTTCTGGACCTGTCTTCTCTCTTGACCTCCACCTTTTCTCTGGACCTCACTCTTCTCTCTGAACCTCTAAATTCTCTATGGAAATCTTCCTTATCTCTTGACCTCTAACATTCTCTGGGTCTCCACCTTTTCCCCGGACCTCTGACTTCTCTCTGAATCTCAGCCTTCTCTTTATACCTCCACCTTCTCTCTGGATGTAGGCCTTCACTTTTGAACTCTGCCTTTTCTCTGGACTTCTGCCTTATCTCTGGACCTCAGCCTTCTCTCTAGACCTCCATCATCTCTCTGGAACTCTGCCTTCCCTCTGGACCTCTAACTTCTCTCTTGACATCTGCCTTCTCTTTTGACATACCTTTCCTCTTGACCTCCACCTTCTCTCTGGACATCTGTCTTCTTTCTGGACCTCTGCCTATTCTTTTCACCTGCACCTTCCCCTTGGGCTGCTAACTTCCCTCTGGACCTCTGTCTTCTCTCTGGACCTCCAACTTCTCTCAGTACCTCTGCTTCACTCTGGATCTCCACCTTCTTTCTGGATCTCCACCTTATCTCTAGACCTCTACCTTCTCTCTGGAACTCTAACTTCTCTCTGACCCTCCACCTTCTATCTGGACTTCTGTCTTCTCTATGGACCTCCACCTTCTCTCTGAACCTCCATTTTCTCTTTAGACCTCTAACTTATCACTGTGTCTCCGCCTTCTCTTCAGACCTCTGCCTTCTCTCTGGACCTCTGCCTTTTCTCTGACCTCTGCTTTCTCTTTGGACCTATGCTTTCTTTCTGGACCTCTGTCTTCTCCCTGGAAATCCACTTCTTTCTGAACCTCTGCCTTCTCTCTGGACCTCCACCTTCTCTTGGAACCACTATCTTCTCTCTGAACCTCTATCTTCTCTCTGGACCTATGCCTTATCTCTGGATCTCCATGTTCTCTCTTAACCTCCTCCTTCTCTCTGGACTTTTGCCTTCTCTCTGGACCTCCACCTTTTCTACGGACCTCTATCTACTCTCTGGACTACTCCCTTCTCTCTGGACCTCCACATACTTTCAGGACCTTCACCTTCTCTCTCGACCTCCACCTACTCTCTGGACCTCTATCTTTTTTCTGGACCTGTCTTCTTTCTTTACCTCTACCTTCTCTCCAGATCTCTGACTTTTTAAGTGCTTTTGCCTTTTTCTAGAACTCTATCTTCTTTCTTGACCTCCACCTTTTCTGTGGCCCTCTCTCTTCTCTCTGGACCTCTAACTTTACTCTTGAAATATGCATATATATATTTGGTGCATTGTAGTCATGCATCACAATGGAATACAAGACATGTGAGGATATACAAGCACACATCATCCAATTAACCTTTATCCAATCCTCATCCCATTCCCTTCCCCCTCAATCACATGCTTGATTGGTGATTAACTTTGATACATTTTTGCTGCACCTTCTTCCCAGTCTAAAACTGAGCAAGGCTTGTTTTAGCAGGAATGCTGTACAGCAGACATTACCTGGAACAGGCGTGTGGTATCTCCTTCTGGGGAATAGTATTAGGCATGGGGATTTGGGGATTTTTTGGAATTGGCCTTGTTACCAAAAAGATACCTGAGACTTATGTTATTAATGGCTTCAATTTGTTTAAAATAATTCAAGATTTGCTATAACATTTATGTATGAGTTGCACCTAAATTTCCAAATGACCAATCTAACAAGAATTCTATAAAGACTCAGACAATAACAAGCAGAACAAGCCCTAACAGCAACCGATCCTCCCCAGGCTTTCCCCAAGCAAATATTAACAATAAATCTAAAACAGAGCCAAGACAAGTTGTTCCTACCGTTATGAATTCTAAAAGGCCAGCATGTTTACTCAGAGGTAGGCTATGGTTGAGTGGCTACTGACCCCCCCCCCCAGTAAACCTACCCCCTTTGGTTATACAATGGGTACGTGGACAGCAGCAGAATAGGTACCCAGGCACAGCCTTGGGACATGGGAAAGTATAAAATGTTCCTCTCCTCAGTAGTGCCTATTGATTAAAAACAATGATGTACATCAATCAGATAATTTAATGCTTAGTATAGGATGTTGTTATGATATTATATTAGTAGTTAATAATAAACTTCTGATCTTTCCTTGGTTGTTTGTAAGAAGAAATGTTCCCTTAAAAAAGAAACTGGCCATTTGTCACCTTGCCTTGATGTATTAGTTCTTTGTATACTTACTGATGGATTAATTCTAGAAAAAATTGTTAGAGTAAAATGTAGCCAAAAGAAAGTATAAAATGCTTGCCAAAACCGAAAGTAGAGAGAGCAAAAATGTAAAGTAAATAGAGCAGCTTCACTCTCCATTGCGTCTGTGAGCTGTTTCTCCGCTGAACTTTGCTGACTTCTCGCTCCACCGCTCTCAGACCCCCGACTCTTGCTAGGGCTGGACCCCAGCAGGTGGTGCCCAACGTGGGGATCAAGTAGTAAGACCCTCTCTCATTTTCGGGTGTGGGATAAGTTGCTTACCCAGGGTGCTGCAGACCCCTTGGTAGAGATAGACCAAGTTAGGACAGGTAAGAACATAAGAATCAAGACATGGGCCATACTGAGTCTAAAGAGAGAGGATATTTATTGATATTACTAAGCATATGTTAAAGAAAAGAGGTATTTCTGTGTCTACTAGACAGCTAAGACAGTTTTTTTCTTTTTTTTTTTTTTTACAAGAATGCTCTCCTTGGTTTCCTGAAGAAGGAACATTAAACTTAGAAACATGGAAGGAGTTAGGAAAGGAAATGAAACTGTACTATACTAATCATGGACTGGAAAGGATCCCTGTAGATGCTTTTTCTTTATGGAATCATTTTAAAGATGCCTTAGATCCAACTCATGAGGCAGTTTGTCTGGCCACTAGAGTAGCTACCTGGGAGCAAGCACCTCTGATCTCTTCTGAAACAAAACCTGATATTTTATTAACCTTTGGCAAAGGGTGTGCTTTTGTTTTTCCACAGGATGCTCAAGCACCTTTGTGGATTCCTGATCAATTAATTTGCCATTATGCCGCACTGCCACGGGGGGCCTCTCATTCCACCTCGCCCATATCCACAGACCTTCTGGACAACGGCTGACCATCTTCAACATGAATTTGCTAATTTCAATCTTCATTCACTATGACAGGCTCAGACAACTCACTCTTCTCAACCTCCTACTTGGGGACAGTTAAAACAACTGACAGCAAGGGCTAAAAATTTGGTCCTGATGCAAGGGAGTTCTCTTACTCCTAAATTTTTTTGTAGCTATACTAATTATTCTTGCTTGTCAGGTACTTATTGTCTCTGCCTCTAGTTCTTATTGGGCTTATTTTCCTGATCCTCCTTTATTAAAAATAACCAATTGGAGTCATAAAAATGTTAAGGTTTTTAAAAATCAACCTCAACTTCTTGAGGGCACTGCCGATTCATTAATTCCTCATAAAACTTCTTATAATGTTAATTTTTCAGGATTTACTGAAAATACTCCAATATGTTTTACAACCTTACAAACTAGAATCCTGCCTGGATGTTTATCAATTGATTATAGATCTTATTTTATTGATTCTCCAGATGACACTGGAACACATCGTTTATTATGGCAATTGGAAGTGGTTTCCATTGTGCAATATAATAATGAGAAACAATATATACAAAAATCTTTACTCGGAGCCTTGGAATTTTGTAAACCATTGTTAGATCAAAAAGATTTATATTAGAATAATTTATGTAGTAATAATATTTATCCTCATTGGTTTGATTGTGGCTTTATAAATATGCTATTCAATATTTTCCAAAAGGCTCAAATCGATTAATTTATGATTGGTCTGTTTCTTCTCCTGATGTTAATTATGCCACATATTTAAAATCTAATACAGATAAATTTAATTTTTCTCCAGCCATGATTTCTTCTCATGTTCATAGGCAGTTCACACCAAGATGGGTAGCTCCTATATTTAAGAATGAGTCTCCCCATACTCAAGATACCTCTGTATGATTTATTTTGATTATTGGCAGCCACTAATATGGTATTGCTTACTCGCCCTGGACAAAACCTCAGGGGTATGCTGTTAGAGCATGTGTTAATACAGCACGTGCTATTTTAATGAGTAAGGCTTCTGATCTGCAGATCATAAAAAATAATTCTATATATTTTATACATTGTCCATCTTGCCTTTTGACTAATTGTATTAATTCTTCTTTACCTAAACAATGTTACATTTTTATTAGTGCATCAAACTTCTTATGTTATTTTACCTGTACAATTAGAAGACGATTGGTATGATAATCAAGGGATAGAAGTATTTAAAAAATTGAATGCATTAATGAGGCCAAAGCGTTTTGTTGTGGAACTAATTTAGGGATTACTGCTCTTATTTCCATTATCACCTCTTTAGCTATTTCCACTACTGCCCTGGTACAAAATATTCATACTGCTGATCATGTTAATAATCTATCCCATAATGTTTCCCTTGCATTGGCTACTCAAGAACAAATTGATAAAAAAATTAGATGCTAAAATTACTGCACTGGAAGAAGCCTTATTATATATAGGTAATCAAATACAAAATATTAAGACCCAATTAACAGCTAGATGTCATGCTTATTTTAAATAGATATGTGTAACTCCTTTGCCCCATAATGCTTCTTTGCATTCATGGTCCCAAATACAAGCACATTTATTATGAATTTGGAGTAATAGTGATTTAGCTCCTGATATTCACATGCCACAAAGTCAGATTCATTTACAAGTTGGCTCTCTAGCTTCATTAGTGGATAATGTTTTTGCTGCAATAAAAAACACCATTTCCATCAACACTTGGTGGTCTTATTTAATTAATACTGGCATAGGATTATGCATATTAATTCTTGTTTTTCTTCTCTTTCCAGTCATCCTCCGAATAATTCAAAAATCTGTCAAAGAAGTCTCCATTCCAGTTGAAGCTTTTAAATTAAAAAAAAATTAAAAAGGGGGAAATGCCGTGCCTTCTTTCCAGTCTAAAACTGAGCAAGGCTCGTTTTAGTCACCTTGCCTTGATATATTAGTTCCTTGTATACTTACTGATGGATTAATTCTAGAAAAACTTGTAAGAGTAAAATATAGTTAAAAAAAGTATAAAGTGCTTGCCAAAACCGAAAGTAGAGAGAGCAAAAATGTAAAGTAAGTAGAGCAGCTTCACTCTCCATTGCGTCTGTGTGCTGTTTCTCCACCGAACTTCGCCGACTCCTCACTCCACCGCTTGTGGACCCCCGACGCTTGCTAGGGCTGGACCCCGGCACTTTTATTTACATACACCATGAGTTTTAAAGAGATTCCATTCTCCCCCATCCCATCCCCTCTGATTGGTCACCTTAATTGCTCCTCTATAGGGCCCTTTCTTCAACTACATCTCCTCCTATTACCTATTTCTTCCTAATTTTTACATATTATGGAAAGCATCTGGTTTTTTTTTAATTTTTTGTGATATTTCTCTGTGTATGCCGCATTGCAAGTTCTGATTCCACTCTTGAAGGCCCGGCACTGGCCTAGCCACCTGGCAGACTCTGATCCCAGCCTCTCTGGCTCCAGCACAGGCCTTGCCTTATGGCAGGCCCTGATTCTGGCCTCACTGGCCCCAGCACCGGCCTTACCCCACGGCAGGCTCTGATCCCAGCCTCAGAGGCCCCAGCACCAGCCTTGCCTCATGGCAGGCTCTGATCCTGGCCTCAGAGGCCCCAGCACCGGCCTTGCCTCACTGCAGGCTCCGATCCCAGCCTCGCTGGTTTTGTCACTGGCCTAACCCCTCTGCAGGCTCTGATCCCAGCCTCAGAGGCCCCAGCACTGGCCTTGACTCATGGCAAGCTCAGATTCCAGCCTTGCTGGCCCCGGCACCGGTCTCACCCCTTGGCAGGCACCGATCCCAGCCTTGGAGGCCCCAGAAACAGCCTTGCCTCACAGCAGGCTCCGATCCCAGCCTCGCTGGCCCTGGCACCGGCCTCACCCCTCAGCAGGCTCTGATCCCGGCCTCAGAGGCCCCAGCACCAGCCTTGCCTCATGGCAAGCTCCAATCCTGGCCTTGCTGGCCTCAGCACTGGCCTCACCCCTTGGCAGGCACTGATCCTGGCCTCAGAGGCCCCAGAAACAGCCTTGCCTCATGGCAGGCTCCAATCTCAGCCTCACTGGCCCTGGCATTGGCCTCACTCCTTAGCAGGCTCCAACCCCAGCCTTGGAATGCCATATCTTTTTACCTCTACAATTCTCTGGGTCTCCAACTTCTCCCTGGACATCTGATGTCTCTCTAGACTTTTGCCTTCTCTTTTGACCACCACCTTCTCTCTGGACCTCCACTTTCACATTTGACATCCACCTTCTCTCTGGACTTCTGCCTTCTCTCTGGACCACTGCCTTCTCTCTGAGCTCATCCTTCTCTCTGGACCTCTACCTTCTCTCTGGACCTCCACCAATTCTTTCAACTTCTGCCTTCTCTCTGGACTGCTAACTTCTCTCTGGATCTCTACCTCCACTCTGGACTTCAATCTTCTCTCTGGACCCCTATCTACTTTCTGGACCTCTACCTTCTCTCTTGACCTCTGCTTTCTCTCTTGATCTCTTCCTTATTCCTGGACCTCAATTTACTCTTTGGGCCTCTAACTTTTCTCTGAATCTCTGACTTCTCTCTGAACATTGACCTTCTCTTTGGACCTCTTTCTATTCTCTGGACCTCTACCTTCTCTCTGGACCTTTGCCTACTTTCTGGACCACCAACTTTTCTCTCAGCCTCTACCTACTATCTGGACCTTTGCTTTCTCGCTGGACCTCTACCTTTCCTCTGGACCTCTATGTTCTCTTTGGACCTCTGAATTCTCTCTGGACCTTTGTCTTATCTTTGGACCTCTTCCTTTTCTCTGTCCTTGACCTTCTCTCTGGATGTCTAGCTACTCTCTGGATATCTAACTTCTCTCTGGACCTAGGCCTTCTCTCTGGACCTCTGATTTCCCTCTGGACTTCTTTCTTCTCTCTTGATCTCTTCCTTATCTCTTGACCTCACCCTTCTCTCTGGGCATCTACCTTCTCTCTGGACCTCCACTTTTTCTCTGAATCTCTTCCTTCTCTCTGAAAATTGACCTTCTCTCAGTACCTCTATTAACTCTCTGGACCTCTAACTTCTCTCTGGACCTCTGCTTCTCTCTGAAGTTCTTCCTTATCTCTGGACCTCTTATTTCTCTCTGGACCTTGATTTTCTCTCTGAACCTCTATCTACTCTCTGGACCTCTACCTTCTCTCTGGGCCTCTGCCTACTTTCTGGACCACCAACTTTTCTCTTGACCTCTACCTACTCTCTGGACCTTTGCCTTCTCTCTGGACCTCTGCCTTCTCACTGGACCTCTTCCTTTTCTCTGGACCTTTACCTTCTTGCTGGACTTCTATCTACTCTCTGGACCTCTAACTTCTCTCTGGCTCTCTGCCTTCTTTCTGGACCTCCACCTTCTCTCAGGACCTCTCCCTTCTCTCTGTACCTCCACCTACTTTATAGACCTCCACCTTCTCTCTCGACCTCCACCTTCTCTCTCTCTCTCTCTCTCTCTCTCTCTCTCTCTCTCTCTCTCTCTCTCTCTCTCTCTCTCTTGTCCTCTGCCCTCTCTCTGGGCCTCTACCTTCTCTCTGGACCATTATATTCTCTCTGGACATCTAACTTCTTTTTGGACCTATGCCTTCTCTCTGGACCTCTTTCTTTCATTGGGACCTCTACCTTTCCTCTGGACCTCTACATTCTTTCTGGACCTCTGCCTTCTCACTAGACCTCTGCCTTTTCTCTGAACCTTGATCTTCTCTCTGGACCTCTATCTACTCTCTGGACCTCTAACTTCTCTCTGGATCTCTGCCTTCTTTTTGGACCTCCACCTTCTCTCTTGACCTCCACCTACTCTCTGAACCTCTGTCTTCTCTCTGGACTTTCTCCTTCTTGCTGGACCTCTACTTTCCCTCTAGAGCTCTAATTTTTCTCTGGACCTTTGCCTTCTCTCTGGACCTCTTCCTTTTCTCTAGACCTTGACCTTTTCTCTGGACCATTATGTACTCTCTGGACATCTAACTTCTCTCTGGAGCTGTGCTGTCTCTCTGGACCTCTTCCTTTTCTCTGGACATCTACTTTCTCTCTGGACCTCTGCCTTCTTGCTGGACCTCTACCTACTCTCTGGACATCTAACATCTCTCTAGACCTCCACCTTCTCTCTGGGCCTCTTTCTTCTCTCTGGACCTCCTCCTATTTTCTGGACCGCCAATTTTTCTCTCGACCACTGCCTTCTCTCTGGACCTCTGCCTTATTGTGGGACCTCTACCTTTCCTCTGGACTTCTACCTTCTCTCTGGACCTCTACCTTCTCTCTAGATCTCTGCTTTCTCTCTTGACCTATTTCTTCTCTCTGGACCACCACCTACTTTCTGGACCATCACCCTCTCTCTCGACCTCCACCAACTCTCTGGACTTCTGCCTTTTCTCTGGAACTCCATCTTCTTGCTGGATGTCTACTTTCTCTCTGGAACTCCACCTTCTTTCAGAATGTCTACTTTCCCTCTAGAGCTCTAACTTTTCTCTGGTCCTCTGACTTCTCTCTGGACTTTTGCCTTCTTTCTGGACCTCTTCCTTTTCTCTGGATCTCGCCCTTCTCTCTGGATGTCTACTTTCACTCTAGTCCTCTGCCCTCTCTCTGGACCTCTTCCTTTTCCATCCCCCTGAACTTCTTCCTTCTCTCTGGACCTTGATGTTCTCTCTGGACCTCTATCTACTCTCTGGACCTCTAACTTCTCTCTGGAACTCTTAACGATCTCTGAACCTCTAACACCATTGGACCTCATCCTTCTCTCTGGGCATCTATCTTCTCTCTGGACCTCGACCTTCTCTATTGTCCTCTACCTTCTCTCTGCTCCTATGCCCTCTCTATGCACCTCTTTTTTCCCTCTGGACCTTTGCCTTCTCTTTGGATATCCAACTTCTATCTCAACCTCGACCTTCATTCTGAACCTCTGCCTTCTCTCTGGACCTCCAACTTCTCTTTTGACTTCTGACTTTTTTCTGGACCTCTGCTTTCTCTCTGGACCTCTTTTTTATGGACCTATAATTTCTCTCTAGACCTCTATCTTCTCTCTTGACCTCTTCCCTTTCTCTGGACCTCTTTCATCCTAATGACCTTGACCTTCTCTTGGGACCTCTATCTACTCTCTGGACCTATAACTTCTCTCTGGACCTCTATCTTCTCTCTTGACCTCTTCCTTTTCTATGGACCTCTTCCTTCTCCCTAAACCTCACCTTTATCTGGATTTCTTTATTTCCTCTGGACCTTGACCTTCTCTCTGGGCCTTTATCTACTCTCTGGAATTCTAACTTATTTCTAGAGCTCTGCCTTCTCTCTGGACCTCTAACATCTCTCTGGAGCTCCAACTGCTCTCTGGACTCTGCATTCTCTCTGAACCTTCACCTTCTCTCTGGATTTCTAACTTATTTCTGGATCTCCCCCTTCTTTCTGGATCTTTGCCTTCTCTCTGAACCTCAGCCTTCTCTCTGGACCTCTGTCTTCTCTTTGGACCTCCATCTTCTCTCTGGGTCACTAACTTCTCTCTGGATCTCTGACTTTTCTCTGGACCTCCACCTTCTCTGAATCTCCACTTTCTCCCTGGACCTCTAAATTATCTTTGGACCTCCACCTTCTTTCTGGACCTTTGCCTTCTCTCTGGACCTCCCCTTCTCTTTTGACCTTTACATTCTCTCTGGACTTCTGCATTCTCTCTGGATTTCCAACTTCTCTGTGGAACTCCACCCTCTTAATTGACTTTTAACTTCTCTCGGAACCTCTGCCTTTTCTCTTGATCTCTGCCTTCTCTCTGTACATCCATCTTCTCTTCAGACCTCTAACTTCTCTCTGGACCTTTGCCTTTTCTCTGGAACTCTGAATTCTCACTGACTTCTATCTTCTCTATGGACATCTGTCTTCTCTCTGGACCTCCACCTTCTGTCTGGACCTCCACCTCCTCTCTGGATCTCTATCATCTCTCTGGATCTCTGTCTTCTCTCTAGGCTTCTCTCTTCTCTCGGGACCTCCATCTTCTCTCTGGAACACTACCTTGTCTTTGGACCTTCAACTTCTCTCTAGACCTGTGCCTTCCCTCACGATTTCACTTTCTCTCTGTACTTCTATCTTTTCTCTGGACGTTCAAATTCTCTCTGGACCTCTACCTTCTCTCTGGACCTCTATCTTTTCTCTGGACCTCTGCCTTATCTATGGATCTCTGTATTATCTCTGGGCCTCCAACTACTCTCTGGACCTCCACTTTTTCTCTTAACCTTCACCTTCTCTGAATCTCTAACTTCTCTCTGAAATTCCTCCTTCTTTTTGGACCTCTGCCTTCTCTTTGAAACTCCATCTTTTTCTTGGTTCTCCAACTTTTCTTTGGACCTCCATTTTCTTTCTGGATCTCTACCATATCTCTGGAACTCTGCCTTCTCTCTAGACCTCTACATTGTTTCTGGGTCTCCACCATCTCTCTGGACCTCTGCCTTCCCTCACGACTTCTGCCTTCTCTCTGTACCTCTATCTTCTCTCTGGACTTCCAACTACTCCCTGGACCTCCACCTTCTCTCTGGACCTCCACCTTCTCTCTAGACCTCTTCCTTCTTTCTGGAGCTCTGCCTTGTCTCTGGAACTCCACCTTCTCTCTGGACTTCTACCTTCTCTCTGGACCTGTACTTTGTCTCTGGACCTTCACCTTCTCTCTGGGCCTCTGTCTTCTTTCAGGACCTCAACCTTTTCTCTCAACCTCCACCTTCTCTTTGGACCTCCATCTTATTTTTTATTTTTACCTTCTCTCTGAACCTGCACAATCTCTCTGAACCTCTACCTTTCTCTGAACCTCTGCTTTCTCTCTGGACCTCTCTCTTATTTCTGGACCTCCTACTAATTACTGGACTTTCACTTTATCTCTGGACCTCTACCTTCTCACTGGATCTCTAACTTCTTTCTGGAGCTCTGCCTTCTTTCTGGAGCTCTGCCTTCTCTCTGGAACTACATCTTTTCTTTGGCTCTTTGCCTTCACTTTGGACCTCCACCTTCTCACCACCCTCTACCATCTTTTTGGACCTCCATTTTCCTTTTTTTTTTTTTTTTTTTTTTTTGCGGGTCTGGGGATGTAACCCAGGGGCATTTGACCTCCGAGCTACACCCCCTGCCCTATTTTTTATTATTTATTTTGAAACCGGGTCTCACTGAGTTGCAGAGGGCCTCACTAAGTAGCTGAGGCTGTCTGCGAACCACGATCCTCCAGGTCTCAGCCTCCCGAATGCTGGGATTACAAGCGTGCGCCAACATGCCCGGCTGGACCTCCATTTTCAAACTGGGCTTCTACCTTCTCTCTGAAGCTCCGCCATCTCTCTGGACCTCTGCCTTCTCTCTGGACCTTTATATTCTCTCTAGACCTCCATCTTCTCTCTAGATTTCCAACTTCTCTGTGGACCACCACCATCTTTCTGGACCTCTGTCTTTTCTATGGACCTCGAACTTCTCTCTGAACCTCCATCTTCTCTCTTGACCTGTACCTTCTCTCTGGACCTCCACCTTGTCTCTGAACCTCTGCCTTCTCTTTGGACCTCAGGCTTAACGCTAAACATCCATCTTCTCTTTGGACCTCTAACTTGTCTCTGAATCTCTTCCTTCTTTCTGGACCTCTTCCTTCTCTCTAGACCTCCACCTTCTCTCTGGACCTCTGTCTTTTCTCTAGACCTTCCCCTTCTCTCTGGACCTCTGTCTTCTCTTTGGACCTGCACCATTTCTCTGGACTTTTCTTCTCTCTGGACCTCCACCTTCTCTCTGGACCGCCATCTTCTCACTAGACTTCCACCTTCTCTATGAACACCACCTTCTCTCTGGACCTCTGCCTTCTCTTAGGCCTCCACCTTCTTTCTGGACCTTTGCCTTCCTTCTTTACCTCACCTTCTCTGTGGACCTCCACCTTCTCTCTTGACCTCCAACTTCTCTCTGGACCACTAACTTCTCTCTGAAACTCTGACTTCTCTCTGGGCCTCTACCTTCTCTCTGGACCATTACATTCTCTTTGGAACTTTGCCTTCTCCTTGGATTTCCATCTTCTTTGTAGACCTCCACCCTCTATCTGGTTCGCCACTTTCTCTGGACCTCCACCTTCTCTCTGGACCTCTGTCTTCTTTCTAGACCTTGGCCTTCTCTTTCAACCTTCACCTTCTCTTGGACCTCCAACTACTCTTTGGACCTCTACCTTCTCTCTGGACCTTGACTTTCTCTCTGGACCTCTGCCTTCTCTCCGGACTTCTGTCTTCTCTGTGGACCTCTGTCTTCTCTCTAAACCTCCATTTTTTCTCTGGACTTCTTCCTTCTCTATGGACCTCCATCTTCTCACTGGACCTCTAACTTCTCTCTTGACCTCTGTCTTCTCTCTGGACCACCACCTTCTCTCTGGACCTCCGCTTTTCCTCTGGACCTTTTCCTTCTCACTGTACCTCTGACTCTCTCTGTACCTCTACCTTCTCTCTGGTCCTCCACCTTCCCTCTGGTCCTCCACCTTCTCTCTGGTCCTCCACCCTGGACTATATGAGGGTGTGTCCAATGCTTTCCCATTAAACATTGGTCTAAGTTTAGTGGGGTAGTACATGTCTATAACCCTAGGTACCTGGAAGGCCAAGGCATGAGAATCACTAGTTCAAGGCCAGCCTTAGCAACTTAGCAGGACCCTTTCTCAAAATAAAAATTTTTAAATCCCTGGTATATATCTCAGTGGTAGCATTCTTGCCTAACATCTGTGAAGCCCTGAATTCAATCCTCAGTTCAGGGAAAAAAATGGTTTCTGATTCAAGATATATTTAACTACACATATTAGGAAGCATCTATCTTCGTATTAAAAATATTTTAAAAGTCATAATTTAGCCAGTATTTATCATCTATGAAGATAATAATCTTTGAAGTATTTCTGTGGTAAATTAGTAATAATATTTTGAATGATGAACAACTCTTTCATAATTTAATTCTTTTAATGCACTGTTAGATCTATGGACTAATATTGTGTTTAGAATTTTACATGTAAATTCATAAGTGAAGATGGTTTATAATTGCCTTGTATTATGGTGACTATCAGGCTGTCAAGTAAAAAAAAATTATAAAATATAGTTTTATTAGAATAGCATAGAAGATTTTTTCTTTCTCCATGTTCTTTAAAGCAGTTTTACATCACTAGAATTCTTCAACAATAAGGTGTAGTAGGATCCTCTTTTGAAGCCAGTGAATCCAAATACTTCTCAGGTGGATAATTTATTTTTTATTTTTATTTTTGGTACTGGGGCACTGAGCTTTACCCTAAGTTCTTTTAATTTTTTTTTATTTTAAAACAAGGTCTTGTTAAGTTACCCTGTGTTGGCCTGGAACCTGTGATCCTCCTATATCTGCCTGCCAAGTACTGGGATTACAGGTGTTACCACCATCCCCAGATTTCACCAATATTTTCTGATTTTTTAAATTTCTTTTGGGGTCACTTTGGGTAATTTACATTTTTTCTAAAAAAAAACATTCATTTTATCTTTACACAGAATAGAGTAGAGGAACTGAAAGATTATAATTAGATTTCCTTCATATCTATGGTTACTCCAATCACAATTCTTATTTCATATAATTTGTTCTCTCTCTTTGTTTCTTTATTAGGGAAGCTAGTTTACCCATTTTATTCTATTTTCTCTGCCTCCCAGGAATCAACTCTTACATGTATTATTTGTATTACTGTTTTCCTGTTTTGAAATTCTTTTTTTATCCTTTCCCACTATTTCTTTTTTATCTGTTTTCTTTAGATTCATTGTTGTTATTCTTTCCCTAAACATCTGGAATAAGCATCTAATTTCATTTTTTTGTGTGTGTGGTACTGGGGATGAAATCCAGGAGCATTCTACCTCCAACCTATTCTCTCAGCCCTGTTTTTTATTCTTTATTTTGAAACAGAGTCTCACTGAGTTGCAAAGGACCTCCCTAAGAAGCTGCGACTGGCCATGAACCGCTATCCTCCTATCTCCGCCTCCCAAATGCTGGGATTACAAGAGTGTGCTACCACACTGGGCTCTCTAATTTCAAATTTTAAAGCAGCCTTATTGAAGTGTAATATGGTATTATTCTATGCATAAATTGTGTGGCTCCATAATAATATGGGTACTTGTGATATCCATTCTAAGGATACAGTAATGAGTTTTAATAGATTTACACAACTGTGAATCATCACCTCAATCCAGTTTTAGAACATTTCCAGCAGCCCAGAAAGTTCCCTCCTGCCTCTACATCAATCCCTGCCCTGCTCCACTTCTGAACACTGGTAACCACCGACCTGTGTTCTGTCTCCATAATTTTGCCTTTTCTAGAAATCGCATATAAATGAAATCATGCAGTGTGTAGTCTTTTACAGGTGGTTTCTCCCACTCAACATAATACTTTCAAAGCTGACGCACATTTATTTCTGATTAATATTTCTTTGTGAAGACACACCCCATTTTGGTTCTCCGTTTGCCAGGAGATGGCCGTTTGGAATTCTTCTGCATTGGGGATAATATAAATAGTGTTGATGTGAACACAACAGGCATGTGTTTGTGTGCACATATACTCTTAATTTTGCTCAGGTAGACACCTAGGGGTGGAATGGCTCCATTAGGAGGTATGTATTTACCTAACTTTATAAGGAAATGCCAAATTGTCTTCCATTTACTATTCCTGCCAGCAATGGATGAGAGTCTTTTACTCACAGCCTGGCCAGCACTTGCTGCCGCTCATTTTACATGGAAACACGTTGGTGGGTGTGTGGTGACGTAGCTGTGGCTGTGATTTGCATTTCCTTAGTGACTAGTGAAGTAGAGCATCTTCCATGTGTGCATTGCCATTTTTCTTTGGTGAAGCATCTACTGTAATCCTCTCCTGCTTTCCATTGGGCGGTTCATCCTCTCATTAGGAAGTTGTAAGGCCATTTCATAGATTCTGGATGCAAGCCCCTTATCAGATACATAACTTGCAAATATTGTCTCCCAATCTATGTATGACTCCTCCAT
Organism: Muscardinus avellanarius; assembly: GCF_963383645.1. Taxonomy (NCBI): domain Eukaryota; kingdom Metazoa; phylum Chordata; class Mammalia; order Rodentia; family Gliridae; genus Muscardinus; species Muscardinus avellanarius. Next base: position 10,870,246 of record NC_137790.1, read on the forward strand.
ACAATATTCATAATAAAGACAGATGCAGAGCTTATACTTATATCCAGCTATAATAGTTTTAAAGAGTTGCTACCACAAGTTAGCACAAGTTTGTTGGCTTAAAACAACAGAAACTTAATCTCGTATGAGCCTGAGGTCAATTTATGTGTCTTTAGATGATGCATATTTGGGGGCACTAGGGAATTCCCGGTTCCTTGTCCTTGAAGCTTCTGAGGGTTTCAGGTAGCTGTGGCCACGTCAGTCCAATATCTGCCTTTGTTTTCCCATGCCTTTGTTATGACTTGGATCTGAAATATCCCCCAAAGTCTTATGTTGAGGGCTTGGTTTCCATAAAAGCAAGGTTCAGAGGTGGGACTTTGAGGCAGTGATACATCCAGAGGCCTGATCTTACTGGTGGTGAGGTCACAGTCCCACAAGGTAGACTTTAAAGCCCTGAATGCCGAGTGGCTCTCCCAGTTCTACAGAGCGGCTTCTCGTTGCCAGCAAGGTGTGGAGGAATGCCCAGGGCCTTACCATCAATGAGCAGCAATGTCGTGTGACCTTAAATGCTGAAGAAGAGAACAGTGAAATTCAAACAACAGGCAAAGTTAACTAAATATCTTAAATATATAATTTTTTTTTCTTGGCAGGGTGCACGTGCTAGGATTAAACCCAGTGACATTCTACCTCTAAGCTCCATCCCCAGTCCTATTTTATCTTTTATGTTGCAACAGGGTCTTGCTAAGTTGCTGAGGTCCTCGCTAAGTTGCTGCAGCTGGCCAGAAACCTGTGCTCCTCTTGTCTCAGCCTCCCAAACACTGGAATTACAGGCATGCATCACCATGCCCAGCTATACATAGCATTTTTTTTTTAAATGTCCCCTGGAAGGGTATCCATCCAGGGAAAATCGATACATCTGGAACCTTCTGGGGTTCTTTTTCTGAAGAAGCAGGGCGAGGAAGAAACACATTTCAAGACAAAGAACTCCTTCACTGTCTTTTTGTGTGTGTGTGGGGGGGTCTGGGGATGGAACCCAGGGGCATTCTACCTCTGAGCTACACCTCCAGCCCTATTTTTTCTTTATTTTGAAACAGAATTGCAAAGGGCCTCACTAAGCAGCTGAGGCTGTCTGTGAACCACGATCCTCCTGTCTCAACCTCCCAAATGCTGGTATTATAAGCGTGTGCCACCACACCCAATTTTCACTGTCTTTCTTAACATTTCCTTTCACATGGCAGGAAATCAGAACTGGCTGGCAGAATCTGCCTCCCTGGAACACTCTCCTGAGAATGAGCAAGTGGGAATATGAGCATGTATTCACTGACATTGTCTTAAATACCAATCCTGACATTCTGAAATGCAAAAGCACTTGTTTCTTTTTTCAAAACAATTTTTTTGAGAACTGCATATGGTGGTATACACTTTTAATCCCAGTACTTGGGAGGCTGAGACAGCAAGGATCGCAGGTTCGCAGCCAGCCTCAAGTACTTAGTGAGGCTTTCTGCAACTTAGTGAGATCCTGTTTCAAGATAAAAGAATATAAATAGAGATGGGGGTGTAGCTCAGGGGTAGAATGCCCCCGGATTTCATCCCAAGTAATAATAATAATAATAATAATAATAATAATAATAATAATCGGTGTCCATCTTCACCAATTTAGCTGTGTTTGTAGACAGACTGGCTCTTCAGTGGACAAAAGCAGCCTGGCTGATAAAAAGAACTAGGTGTCTACCTCCAGGAACCAGGAGATGCCCAAGCTCTTTCTCCCAGAATTATAGGTCAGGCGTGCCCCGTGGGCGAGCCGCCTTACTTGATTGAATTTAGGGCAGTGTTTGCCTAGACTGAGCCAGCGGCCCACGGAGGCATAAACAAGACAGACGAAATTCCGGGCCCTCCCAGGGTACAGGCCGGGCCATTCCACTGTTATGTAAGCATCCGGAACTGACCAGAGCTGGTGTCATCCGCACTGCATACGAAGGCACGCTCCTGGGTGACCATGATCTTGGACCCCTCCAAGGGAACAGGGCAATCTTCATTACTTGGTCCCATGTGGCCACAGCCATGGCTGAATGTAGGATCTTGTTTAAAAGTATCATTTATATTTTTCCATATAAACTTTGAGCTTTGTGTCCCACTGCCTCCCGAGGCTTTCTGAGTAGAAGAGGTTTCTCTTGAAGGATCCACGCAGAGGAAGGAGCCTTCAGCTCTGTGAGTTGTCCCAAACTGAGCAAAGTGCTGCAGAAGACATGACCAAGGTCCCCTTCCTTTACCCTCCTTCTCTTCCTGACTTCTATAGATGCACTTTCGTTGGTCCATTATAGACTCACATCATAACGTGGTTTGTGGTGATAGTGATAGATGCCGGCCCACAGCACTGGTGACTTTTTTTTTTTTTTGTACTGGGGATGGAACCCAGGGACATTCTACCTCCAAGCTGCACCCCCAGCCCTATTTTTTATACTTTATTTTGAAGCGGTGTCTCACTGAGTTGTGAAGGGCTTCACTAAATATCTGGGGCTGTCTGAGACCACGATCCTCCTGTCTCAGCCTCCCGAATGCTGGGATTACAAGTGTGCGCCACCACGCCCGGCTGGTGCGGGTGACTTTTAACACCCAAGATCAGCTCTAGCGGACAGAGGGCGTTTTCAGGTCTTAGATCTGCCTCTGCAGAGAGAATCCAAGTGAGAACCCAGGACAGGTGGGTATGGCATGAAGGTGACCTTGGAAGGTAAAAGGAGAATGGCTTTGATGTCAGACTTCCACCTCTGGAATCTGTGAACTTTGTGATACTTAGCTGCCATTTCCTTGTGCCCAGTTGTGCTTCTCTCTCTCTCTCTCTCTCTCTCTCTCTCTCTCTCTCTCTCTCTCTGTACTGGGGATGGAACCCAGAGGCATTCTACCTCTGAGCTACACGCCAGCCCTATTTTTATTATTTATTTTGAAACAGGGTCTCACTGACTTGCAGAGGGCCTCACTAACTAGTAGCTGAGGCTTCCCTCGAAACGCGATCCTCCTGTCTCAGCCTCCCAAATGCTGAGATCATCACGCCCGGCTTATGCCTCTCTTAAAAAAAAAAAATCCTGCTTCACAGGACTCTAAAAGCAGAAGTTAGATGCCTAGCAGAGCAACGGAGGCAGAACCGTCCCATAATGTTAGTAACCCGTCTGCAATTTGGCTAGACCGGACTCACCCTGGAGCATGATGGTTACACAACAAAAGACAGCTTTCCTAAGGTCTCCTCTGTTTTTATGACCCTCGCCATCCCCACAGCCCAGGAAAACATCCTCCTGAGCCCTTGACTTCATAAAGGACGTACTTTCCAGAGCCTCCTCTTGCAAGCCAGGTGCCCCCGATGTGCCCTCCTCCTCCTGTGACCACAGCCACGTGTGGGTTCAGCCCCCTCCTGAGGAGCGGCCCTTCCCCACACAGGGGCCCCAGGCTTCCTTCCTGCCGCCCTCCTGAGGAGGAAGTGGGATCCTGCTGAGTCCCCACCAGCCTCGGTTACAGATGAGGAAGCCGCAGCTTGATGAGGCTGGAGCGTGGGCTGCCCGGGCTCCTACAGCTGGGGCCAGAGCCCGACTCCCACCCCGGACACCTCACATTGACAGTGTCAGAAATCCCTGTCCATGCGGCAGAGCAGAAACACCATGAGCTGATCAGAGCAAGAGACAGCAGGAAACGGAATTAAATCTAAACAAAGGCTTGTCTCATTAGGGGACATATTTGTTATTGAATAGGACACACACACACACACACACACACACACACACACGCACGCACTCACACATGATTAAAATTCTTTGAAGCTGAGCCGGGCATAGTGGCGCATGCTTGTAATCCCAGCATTTGGGAGGCTGAGACAGGAGGACCACAGTTCACAGACAGCTTCAGCTATGAATTAGTGAGGCCCTCTGCAACTTAGTGAGACCCTGTTTCAAAATAAAGAATAAAAATAGGGCTGGGGTGTAGCTCAGAGGTAGAATGCCCCTGGGTTCCATCCCCATTACTGCAAAAAAAAAAAATATTTGAAGCATAAAAAATACAGTGATCATGCTCCTCCCCCCACCCCTGCTCCTTATCAACTTGGTCTCTACTCCCCAGGTAACTCTGTTCTTAATGGACACTCTTCCCATGGATTCCCAATGCCTACACAAGCAAAATCAGATATTAAAAATACATGGCAACATCGATCTCTGCTTTGCTTTTATTCATTTAACAATCTGCCTTGGAGATCTTTATAATCAGTACACAAATAGCTTCCTTATTATTTTAACAGCTGCATAGTATTCCACTGCATACCTATAATGTAACTTTTAACAACTTTCATCAAATGTAATCCACATTTCATTAACTTTACCTACTTAAAGTATACATTCGGTGACTTTTACTATAGCGTCATGTGACCAGTACCACAATTTTAGATGTTTTAGAAATTCTGAACCTGTTAGCCATTACTCCCACATTCCACACCCTAGGCAACTATTAATGTAATTTTGTCTTTACAGATTTGACCATTCTTGAAATTTCATGTAAATGGAATATAATGCATGACTGGCTTCTTTTACTTGGTATGATATTTCCAAGGTTTATCCATGTTGTCCCAGAACTTCATTCACTTTTATTTCTGGATACTATTCCATGTATCCAGTGTGTATATTCCAGTATGGATATATTCCATGTATCCAGTATGTATATTCCAGTATGGACACCCCACACTGTTTACCCACTCATCAGCTGAGACATTTTGGTTGTTTCTATGGTGTTTTTTTTTTGTTTTTATTTTTTTTTTTGCGATTGTAAGCAATGCTATGGAAGTTCATGTTCCAGTGTCAGTGTGGACTTGGGTTTGCATTTCTCTTTGGTGTGTACTAAGAAATGGGAATGCTGGATTGTTGGGCCTGTTTTATGATTCACTTCACCAGGCCCTCAGTGATGAAGATTTAATTAAATGACATCTAAAAAACTAACAACCCTCAGCTGTTTTTCACTTCTGGAAACAGACCACTCCAACCCCTTTCTCTGGAACGTAACCCCTTTATCATGGCCTTCTCTTAAGCTGTACCCATCCCCCTAAGTGAGCCTTTTATATTCTTACTTTTTAATAAAAACCCAATGACCCCCACAGATGTGGCCAGGCACAGGTCTAGAGTGAGAATTTGGGGAGAATAGGGCTGGGAACCGTGGCTGTATTAGAGACCCTGCCGGTCTTCCAGCTCTGCCCCCTCTGTTCCTGGGACCCTCTCCCTGGGACTCCTATCCTAGAACTTTCAAGTCAAGTGTACCTCAGTTCCAACATGGCCTGTGATTACATGGTGCGGGAAGAGGAGAGCCCGGCCCTAAAGCCTGTTGCCCACTGACGGCTGCCAAGCGCCAGCCTCACTCTCCACCCAGCTGTCCTCGCCCGGAGATGGTCCGAGAGGAAGCCGCTGACTCCTGGCCCTGGAGTTCCCTGGCCCGTGATGATGGCCCTCTGCCACACCTGGCCACAGGCCACACCCCCAGCAGGTGCAGAGCAGGGCAACTCCAGAGCCTCCAGGCTCTGAGCGGAGAGCAGCGTGTCTCAGGGAGACCTTCTGCCACCACCCGCCTCCATGCACCCTGGGGGGCTGGAGGTGACCTGGTACCTGCATATTTTTTAAAGTTCTTTTGATTTTGACCTTTGTAAGAAGCCAGGAAGTTCTGTCTTCTGAGCCAACAGAAGACAGATCAACTCGGAGCCTCTGACTAACTGAAGGAGAGAAGATTCCTCTCCTGGCTGTGGCTTCCTTGAGTACTGTGCTGGGATGCTTCTCCATATGGTCGCCGTGGGATCACTCGCGGGGAGCAGTGCTCCCTAGTCCTCCCCGACCCATGGAGGATGCTCGACCGTGCCCCCGCGACCCACCACCCTGTGGAACGTGAGTGTTTACTCACAGTGCAATGCTGGGCAGCCCCGGCATTGATCGTCTATTTCACTTTAAGTTACAAGTTCAAAATGGCTGGTCTCTCCCACAGGCTGTGCTTATCCGTCGAGGTAAGGCGCACCTTATTGCAGTAATTATTAGAGTGAGTTTTTTTTTCACAACAAGCTGGTCTGAGAGCAATTGCATGTTCTGAAGTTCTTAGGTATATTTTATTCTCTTCTTGAGCATGTTACATCCTTCTGTAACAATTTCCAGAAGACTCTATGAGCTTTGACATGTGTTCTAGGTTTAAATAAGTTCTCTGGCCCTAATTAAGATCTACTATATGCTCATTGGATTGATTTGCATTATTTCTTAAAATAATGATGAGATTTCCCTCTTCCTTGCTTCCAAGTCTCAAACCATTCCACCCACAGAGGCATACAGTCACGATTGTTGTGTTGTTTCTTATGAGTGACTAATTTTAAGTATAAACCTGTTCTTTTATTGGGCTTTGTCAAATACGGTTTGTCACATATGGTTATTTTTTAATAGTTTGTCCCTTCTTTTATCTACAGGTATAGATTACTTCCTCATCCTGGCAACAAACAATAATAGAGAATGCTGACACCTTTGAGCCTGGCATTAGAAACATGGACGATCCATGGACACTATGAGGTAGGGGTGTTCACAGAGCACCTGCTGCTCTAGCCGGCAGCCAAGACCTAGCCTAGCACGTCTGAACGTGGAACAAGAAACAAGTATCTGAGCCAGGAAAACTCAGCTGCGCAGTGCCTCCCAGAAACATGCTATTTCTCTGGTTTTTATTGTTCAAGTTTTTTTCCTCTGGCTTCCCAAGCAGAGAACACAGTTTTGAATTAAACAGCAATTGAGATCTCAATCTTCAAAGCTGACAAGGGCACACAGCGTCTTTACCCAGGGGCACCTTGCCACCAGACCAGAAAGGAACAAACTTTTCTTTTTAAATTATCTTTTCTTTTTAAATTATCTTTTTTAAAAAAATAGGTGCAGGCCGGGCGTGGTGGCACATGCTTGTAATCCTCGCACTTGGGAGGTTGAAACAGGGTTCAAATCTAGCCTCAGCTACTTAGTGAGACCCTGTTTCCAAATAAAATATAAAAAAGGTCTGGGAGTATATCCCAGAGGTAGAAAGCCTCTGGGTTCCACCCCCAGTACCACCAAAAAAAAAAAAAAATAGGTGCACGTGGTACAAAATATATGAAAGGACAAATGTCGAATGTCCTTATCTCCATCTTATCTCCATATTCACCCAATTCTCTTCCTCAGAGGCACCTGCAAGTGCCAGTATCTTGAGAATTTTCCAACAGATAGTCTGTACATCTGTGGTTTGGACTAGTGTTCCCCAAAAGCTCATGTGTAGAAGGTGTGGAAGGCAGCTGAACCTACAGAATGTGGGGTGTAGCAGAAGGAAGTTAGACCACTGTAGGTGTGCCTTTGAAGGGGATTTGGGGACACTGGCCCCTTCCTTTGCTCGTGATCCCTGGTCACCCTGAGGTGAGCGGCTTTCTCTACCACATGCTCCCACCATGATGAGCTGCCACCACAGAAACAAAAGCAATGAGGCCAAGAGACCACAGATTGAAACCCCTGAAACTCTGAGCCCATAAACCTTTCTTCTTTATAAGTTGACTTACCTCGGGCACTTGTTACAGAGACAGAAAGCAAACACACACATATATATAGGGTACATGCAAATATATATATTTTATATATGTATATTATTATATTATAATATACATTTAGCTTATAAATAATATATATCATATATACTATATATGATATATCAGCTTATAGTATATATTATATATCAGCTTATTATATATTATATTATATATTATATATCATGTATATATTATGTATTAGTTTATTATATATTATATATAATTCTATATTGTTTACATATAATTATATACATAATTATATATATAATTTTTACCTTGTGAGTGCATAGTACATTACTGTTAGCTTATGGTTTTACTCATTAATAATTAGTATTAAACTTCCTTTTTTGTGGCTGTAGTGTTCTGTTGCATGGAAGTTCCAAAATGTATTTAACTATGTCTCTGTTGATACTATTCAGGCTGTTACCAAGCATTAGCCATCATAAGAAAGACTGCAACAATTCAACCTTAAGCATAGAGTGATCCTTCAGTATCTGTAGGAATTGGTCTCAGTACCCCTCACAGATATCAAAATCTGCGGATGCTCAAGTTTTTTATATAAAATAGTATATTTGCATATAACCTGTACATTTTCTCCCATATACTTTATTTTTTTGATGTATTTATACTTTTATTCTATTTTAAATGCTAATTTTGTTTTCATTTATAATTTTTATTAATAGTATATAGAAATAAAAATTTTCACATAAACTAACCTTTGTATGCCACAGACTTGCTAATTTCACTTGTTAGTTTTTTTTTATGCTTTTTTCTCTGTGTGCAGATATTTATTTAAAAGCTAATTTTTACAGAAACTATAAAATGTACCCCAAACAACCATGGCAAAAGCATAGGGTAAGAATTTTTTTTTTTTTTTTGGTTTTTCAATTTTTTAAAATTAATTTATTTTTTAAATTGGTGCATTGTAGTCATCTATCAATCACATTGGAGTACAAGACTTGAGAGGATATACAAGCACACATCATCCAATTAGCCCTCCTCCAGCCCCCATCCCACTCCCTCCCCCTCCCTCCATCCCACGCTTCTTTGGTGATTTACTTTGATACATTTGTTTATGTACCTCCTGCGTTTTAAAGAGGCTCCGTCCTCCAGTATTACATACCCTCCGATTGGTCACATTAGTTGCTTCACTATAGGGCCCTCTCTATAGCTCAACCTCTTCCTGTTGCCCTTTTCCTCCTAGTTATTGCTGATTAAGAGAAGCGTCTGATTTATATTTTCTGTGATATTTCTCTGTGCATGCTGCGTTGCAAGTACCAATCCCACTCTTGATGGTCCCAGTAGTGGCCTGGCTACTCAGTGGACTGATCCAGACCTCGCTAGCTCAAGCAGCGGCCTTGCCTCATGGGAGGCCCCAGTTCTGGTCTCGCTGGCCCCTGCACCGGTCTAACCCCTAAGCTGGCTTTGGTCCTGGCCTTGGAGGCCACAGGAGTGAACTTGCCTCACGCCAGGCTCCGATGCTGGCCATTGGCCCCTGCACCGGCCTAACCCCTTGGCAGGATTCCAATCCCGGCCTCGGAGGCCCCAGCACCGGCCTAGCCTCACAGCAGGCTCCAATGCCGGCCTCGTTGGCCCCAGCACCGGCCTAACCCCTCGGCAGGTTCCGTTCCCGGCCTAGGAGGCCCCAGCACTGGCCATGTCTCACGTCAGGCTCCGATGCCGGCCTCGCTGGCCCCAGCACCGGTCTAACCCTTCGGCAGGTTGTTATCCTGGCTTCGCTGGCCCCAGCACCGGCCTAACCCCTCGGCAGGCTCTTATCCTGGCCTCGGAGGCCCCAGTACCGGCCTTGCCTCAAGGTAGGCTCCGATCCCGGCCTTGGAGGCCTCAGCACCGGCCTTGCCTCATGGCAGGCTCCGGTGCTGGCCTCGCTGGCCCCAGCACCAGCCTAACCCCTCGGCTGGCTCCGATACTGGCCTCGGAGGTCCCAGCACTGGCCATGCCTCACGGCAGGCTGCAATGCCGGCCTCACTGGCTCCAGCACCGGCCTAACCCCTCAGCAGGCTCTTATCCTGGCCTCGGAGGCCCCAATATTGGCCTTGCCTCACGGCAGGCTCCGATGCCGGCCTCGCTGGCCCCAGCACCGGCCTAACCCCTCGGCAGGCTCTTATCCTGGCCTCGGAGGCCCCAGCATCGGCCATGCCTCACGGCAGGCTCCGATGCCAGCCTCGCTGGCCCCAGCACCGGCCTAAGCCCTCGGCAGGCTCTTATCCCGGCCTCGGATGCCCCCGTACCGGCCTTGCCTCAAGGCAGACTCCAATCCCGGCCTTGGAGGCCCCAGCACTGGCCTTGCCTTACGGCAGGCTCCAATGCCGGCCTCGCTGGCCCCAGCACCGGCCTAACCCCTTGGCAGGCTCTTATCCTGGCCTCGGAGGCCCCAGTACCGGCCTTGCCTCAAGGCAGGCTCCGATGCCGGCCTCGCTAGCCCCAACACCGGCCTAACCCCTCAGCAGGCTCCGATCCCGGCCTTGGAGGCCCCAGCACTGGTCATGCCTCATGGCAGGCTCCGATGCCGGCCTCGCTGGCCCCAGCACCGGCCTAACCCCTCGGCAGGCTCTTATCCTGGCCTCGGAGGCCCCAGTACCGGCCTTGCCTCAAGGCAGGCTCCAATCCCGGCCTAGGAGGCCCCAGCACCGGCCTTGCCTCATGGCAGGCTCCGATGCTGGCTTCGCTGGCCCATCTGGAAATTACTTATAATAACTAACAAAATATAAATGCTATATAACTGGTCATTGGTCATTATTCTGCATATTTTGGGGAATAATGATATAATAAGGAAAAGGTAGGTACATGTTCAATACGGATGCAGTTTTTTTCTTTCTAAATATTTTTCTTTTCTTTTCTTTCTTTCTTTTTTTTTTTTTTTTTTTTTGGTACTGAAGCTGAACCTAGAGGCATTCTACCTCTGAGATATACCCCTAGCCCTATTTTATTTTTTATGTTGCAACAGGGTCTCACTAAGTTGCTGAAGCTGGCTTTACCTTTCTGAGTATTTTTGATCTGAGGCTGTTTACAGAATCCGGGGATGCAGAAGGAGGACTGTCCATTGTTTCAGACACTCTCGAGGATGAGTTGCCAGAGTAGAATCTCTGGGTCAAAGCTAATATCATCAGTGGATCTTGTCAACGAGCCCTCCATCTTGGTTGTATGAATTCACACTCTGAGCAGCAAGTGCACAGACCCCACAGAGGTATCCACACTGTGAATGCTGAAACATCAGCAGTTTGCAAACCGGGTGGTTAAACATGCTATCTCATAGTTCTACTTTTCATTTCCTTATATAGATGATAGTGAAAAGCTCTGATTAATGTTGAAAGGCGTTTTTTACCCCATTTGTCTACCTCTTCTGTACCTTTTTTTTTTTAACTAGGGTTCAGACTCTTTTTTACAGAACTAAAGGCGATTAGGAAAATTAGTAATATATATTACAGTGTTTCTCCAGTTTTTCATTTTTCTTTTGGTTTATGGTAATAATTTAAATTTTTAAATGTAGTTGAATTTAGCCTTTTCTTTCTTCTGGATTTTCATGTTATGCTTAGAAAGTATATTTCATTCTGAGATTATAAAGACAAAACCTGAAATCTCAGCACTTGGGAGACTGAGACAGGAGGACTGCTGGTTCAAGACCAGCCTCAGCAACTTAGCAAGGCTCTCAGAGACCTAGTGAGACCACATTTCAACATGAAAAAATGAAAAGAACTGGAGGTGTAGCCCAAAGGTAGCGTGCCCCAGTACTGAATAGTAATGATGAAAATAATAATAATAATAATAATGAGAGAGAAGAAAAAGAAAAGAAAACTTTGTCATGTTTTCTTCACTTCTTATATTAAAATCTTTATCTGGGCTGTTTGGGACTTGCAGTGAGATATGGTTAAGTTGATTGCATGGATGCTACTTATCGAATGACCTACCATTTCCCTCCTGATCAGAAATTCCTTTTTATTAGCCCACCAAAGTCCAGCTCCTCGCTGGTAGGTGGCATCTTCTCTCTGTCCGTAGGTCCTCTTGCCTCTGTATCAACATCATATTGTTTTAGCTATTGTAGTTTTACAAGGAGACTTTGGAGGGAGAGTTGTATCTGGTCCTTAAAAGTCCTCCATGCCTTCTGTGAAGCCCAGTTGAGCCATGAACTTATGACCATAAATTAATTTTTCTGATTGGTTAGTTTCAAATTTCTGCTATGGCTGATTCACTCATCACTCATTTTTATTTTCTAGATTTTTTCCAAATTAGTCTCGGCAGTTCATTTTTCAGTGTAAAGACTGTCTGTTTCATCAAGAAATCCTAACGGTATTTTTACCGCAATTGTTAGTTGCATAGATTGAGGGACCATGGACATCTTCATGATGTCGTGTCTCCTATTCTAGAACTTGGTGTTTTGAACTCTTGATTGTTAAAAAGTATGTTGGCTGCGCTTGAGAGGCGGAGACAGGAGGATCACTCAGGTTTGAAGCCAGCGCGCTGGCTTAAGAGACCCTATTTCCAAATAAAAATACAAAAATAGCTGGGTGTGGTGGCGCACGCTTGTAATCCCCATGCTTGGGAGGCAGAGACAGGAGGATTGCGCAGGTTCGAAGCCAGCTGCGCTGGCTTAAGAGACCCTGTTTCCAAATAAAAAGTATAAAATAGGTCTGGGAGTGTAGCCCGGAGGTAGAAGGGCTTCCAGGAACCCCAGTATCACACAAAAAAAAGGGATGTTGGCATGTATGTTGATAGCCTCTTGCTTAACCCATAAGGAACGCCCATAAGTGGCCGCAGGTGTTCTCTTCTGAGGCTCGCATTCTCTGTGGTGTGGCCAGGTGGTCCTTGGCCCGGGATGCTGTTCTCATCTGGATCTCTCTGTTTCTCAGTGATCATGTGGACACCCCAGGGAGCATATAACCAGAGCCAGACCCTCTCTCCCTGGAGTGACCCCATGGAGGGGAGAAACAGCACCAATTCTACCAGGGCCTTGAAGCTGCCAGATGGAACCAGTGCCGCCTGGTACATCCTCACCATCATCGGCATCTACGGCGTGGTTTTCCTCTTCCGGTTGGCCAGCAACATCCTCAGGAAGAATGACAAGTCCTTGGAAGACATTTACTATTCCAGTTTGACCTTTGAACTAAAAAAGAAAGGACTCCACAGCAATGTGGCCCCAGACTCCTCGCTGGCCCTTAGCAGCACAGCTGTCCTGCAGCATAACCAGACCAGCCTGGAGTCAAAGTGCAGGGGCAGTGCACCTCAAAAGGGGATTCATGTGATCCCTTGAAAAGGAAGGCCGGAAGACCTCCACTGGGAGGCCCCCAACCTTCTTGCAGAGGCAGAAATTTTGGAGTTAGCTGGAACCTTGAAAGAGGAGAAGAAGACCTTTCCCAGGACTGGGGAGCAGCGCTGAGTCCCAGCACTTGTGGCTGACGGGGGTGTGACTGGAAGCCAGCAGCCTCTGTCCATTTCAGGCTTTCGGGTGTTTTGAGAAGAGGGCCAGCAGCAGAATCCATGCTTGCCCTCTACTAGCAAAGCCTGTGCCCCAGGAGAGTGTGGGCACTCGTTCTCAGAGAAACCCAGGAGACTCCTAGGGCTATACAAGGAATGTCATAGAAGAAAGGCAGAATTTGAAGTCAGAAGTTCTAGATTAAAATTCAACTTCTAGGGGCTCACATAAACTTTGAGTACCTAGCTGTTTACCTGGAACAGGTAGGAGTTGGGATAGATGGTCTCAAAGGTCCATATTTTTGCTTTCAAGACTCTGATGCTATTGAATTTAGGACCAAAGTTTTTCATATCAGAAGTTAGGAATTCTTTGTTTTCAATGAAAGAGTGGAATGCACTGAAGGAACATTTGCTTTGGACTCAGAGGAACCAGGCCCTGGTCTGGGCTTGATTCCCACTGCTTTGGTGTCTGTGTACAGGCCATTTTGTCGCTCTGGGACTCTGGAACTTAGTTTACAGATAAAATGACAATGGTACAGAAGCAGTCAACTTTGCCAAGTAGATACAATCTAAGGAGATCATGCATGTAGATGCATTTTGAAAAGTAAAGTATATAAATATGAGACTGGTAGTAGTGGTGGTGATGATGGTGATGGTGATTGAGGCTGATGTTTGTGGTGGGGGTGATGGTAAGTGGGATGATGGTAGTAAAGGCTAGAGATGATGGCGATGGTTGGTGGTGGTGTCAGGGCTTAATGCTGATGGTGGTGGATGTTGATGTTGGTGGGAGGTTGGAAGTGTGGTGGTCGATGGTAGTTGTGGTGATGGGGTAATACTATTGTGGAACAGGAAATGACTACTTCATTGGCATTGAGTCTCTAAGCCATGGCTAGGGACTAGATCATCAATGGACATTCTCACTTTAATGACCCTAACAATGATATACAAAACTTAGAGGAAGAAGTTTATTTGCTCACAGTTCTGGAGATTTCAATTCATATGTATAGTTCATGTTATACTGGAGTCCAAGCAAGAGCCAGGGCTGGAGGTCCTCAGGGCATTATGGTAGAGAGCAGAGAGAAAAAGGTCAGAGAGACACATGTTGCAGCTGGGTGGTCCTGGGACACATGACCTGGCCACATCTCAAGGGACCCTTTCCCAACAACCGAGTCTCACTTCCAACATAGCTACCTCCAGAAGATGAGATCTGGGGACATTTTAAATACAAACTATGACAGCTGTATCATCTTGCTTTGAAGGAGAGCCCATCTGCATATCAGCTGATGTCCCATACTAGGAATCAAATGTATGAGATTTGGGATTTATTCATAAATAGACTCCCTTGAACTTCATTACCTTAAACATTCACACGCATGTTTTACAAATATCTCTTACATACTTGTCCAAGAAATAGGATCTTGTTTAGATGACTAATTTGGTTATTGTAATTAGCTAAATTTCTATAAGTGGCCTTCAACAGGCAGTGAGAAAAACTATATTTTGACCTAGTTTCTGCAAAGTTCATTCAGTTCATGCTGCAAAGTTTGGCCTAGAGATAAAATATGTTTGTCTTGCTCCAGATTTTCTTCAGATCACCAAAATCAATTGCTTTCTACCAAAATATTCTTTTCTTTCCTGTCTGTAGAACATGGTCTGTAGCCAGGCCTATGATTTCAGGAAGGTCAAAATTAAACCACAAACTTGTTTTTAGGGAGTGATATATGCTTCCAACTATTTTTCTTCCCTTCACATTTTCTTTATCATTATCATCGTCCCACAGGTTGAAAACAAAAGTGTTAGGGTTTTAATAATAGTTGAGACTGGATAGCAGGCGTGTCTGGGATGCTCATAGAAAGGATGAAGAAGAAGATACAAAGGAAGAATAAGAAAATGTAATCCACGGATAAGAGGAAGGAGGAGTGCATTAAGGGGGGATTGAACAGCCTAAGTCTAATTGAGTTTGAGGACAGGAAGAACTCACTGGCCCAGTCTTTTTTTTCTTTTTTCTTTTTTTTTTTCTGTGGTGTTGGGGTGGAACCCTGAGTGGAACACAGGGCTATACTCCCAGGCCTATTTTATATTTTATTTAGAAACAGGGTGTCACTAAGTTACTGAGAGCCTCACTAAGTAGCTGAGGCTGGCTTCGAACCTGTGCGATCCTCCTGTCTCCACTTCCCAAGGGGGATTACAAGCATGTGCCACCACACCTGGCTATTGGCCAGTCTTTATTTGCTGGTTCCCTCTTTCATGTGTATATACCCCCTCCTTAACCCAATTGCCCCTCATTTGCTCTATGTGGCTCTAGCAAAGCTGAAACTACTCCCAGGTCAAATGTTGGAATAAGAACTAAGATGAATCCAACCCACATATCCCATCTCCCAAACTGTGGGTCCAGAATGGACACACAGACCTAAGCAGGCTGACCCAATCAGGATGAACAGGAGGGATTTAGTGGGGGATTCTGGAACACAAAGGAAAACATAGTATTCCTTTGCTCTTCATGGAGTGAAATGCAGATCTGAGAGAATTACCAGATCTGCTTTGCCATGAGGAAAGCCATTCTACAGGCAGAGCCCAACATACAAAGAGGAGATCAGAACAAGAAAACTACAAGCCAGGTGGGCGGCACATGCTTGTAATCCCAGTACTTGGGAGGCTGAGACAGGAGGATCACAGGTTTGTGGTCAACCTCAGCTACTTAGCCCTCCTCAACTTAGTGAAACCCTGTTTCAAAATAAAGAATAAAAAATAGGGCTGCAGGTGTGGCTCAGAAATAGAATGCCTCTGGGTTCCATCCCTAGTACTGAAGAAAAAAAAAAAGAATGAAAAAATGACAGAGACTAGAAACTGTGCTTAAAGCCTTAACTTACCACTAGGGTTTTCAGTGTGAGCCAACACATTCACTTTATTACATATATTGGAAGTGGGCTTTTTGTTTTTCACAACCATAACTATCCTGAATGATGCCACCATATACGTAGTTTCCCAAAGGAAGTGGGTCTTAGGAGTCTGAAAAGACAAGATAAGTGATATAGTTATGTGGAAGACTAGAATAGTTTCTTTCACCAAGATTTCTGCATCTAAAGGCTTTTTGTATTTGTAGAGATTTAGTATCCTGACCCCAAACACAGTTCATGAGATCCAAGGACATCTTCTACCTCACTGCTACTTGAACTAAATTTGCCCACTTTCGGGGGAGCTGGTTTGAGAGGCTTCCTAGTATGTGTTCTCAGATGGAAATTGGGTTCATGTAGGCTCTATTTAAGCAGTATTGGTCGAAAACTATCTCAAGTACAGCTGTGGGTCACTTAATGACAGGGACACATTCTGAGAAGTACATGACTCTGATTTTGTTATTGTGTGGACACCATAAAGTGTGCTCACATAAACCCACATGATCCAGGCCAAGCACTCCATGCAATCAAGAGACACAGTGAGCCCAGTGCAGTGGCAAATGCCTGTAATCCCAGTACCTGGGAGGCTGAGGCAGGAAGATTGCAGGTTCAAGGCCAGCCTCCACAATTAGCAAGATCCTCAACAATTTAACAAGTCACTGTTTCAAAATAAATAAAAAATGAAAACAGGGCTGGGGATGTCGTTCTGGAGGTAGAATGCCCCTGGATTCAATCCTATTACTGAGAATGAAAGGGAAGGGAGGAGAGAGATGATTGAGATAAACAGAGAGAGCGAGAGCGAGAGAGAGAGCGAGAGAGAGAGAGCGAGAGAGAGAGAGAGAGAGAGAGAATAAACAGGAGATGGATGTAGCTGCTGACAGAACACAGCATTCTGTTTTACAATAACATTTTTTGTAATAAGTAAAAAGGATATACTTTAAAACAATAGCAAAAAGTGTGATGTGATAAATCTATAGCATAGACATTCATTATCAAGTATTATGTGCTATTAATAACTACATACTAACTTTATACAACGGAGCACAGTAGAGTGGGTTGTTTATCCCAGCACCACCACACACAGGTGAGCGATGTGTTCTGCCATGATGTTGCAGTGCCATGATATCACAGCCTGCAGGAAGTTTTCATCTCCATTATCATTTTGTGGGAGCAGAATTGTATATGTGGCCTGTTGTGGGTGGAAATATAATGCAGTGTGTAACTGTTTTGTGGATATTTTGTGCAAAGTTCTCTAAATCTAAAATGTTAAGGCTCAAGGCAATTAGTCAAGGTCTTGACAAACTCTGCGACCTTGGAAAAATCAAGAAGGTGTGAGCAGCACAGCAATGATGTTCAGTTCAGAGCATGGGACAGAGATTTGAAAGTGCTGCCTTTCCTGGTGGAGACAGGGAGCGAGCTCTGGTTTCCAATATTCTCAACATCTTCTCTTTCTTTGTCCCTATAAATTTCCCCTAAGACTTGGGATAAAGGCCTCCTCTGAAATGGAAATTTCTAAAAATCAATGCAAAATAGATCAAGAATGACTTCCTCTGAGGCTCTGTGGCTGATATAGACCCAGGATTTGTACCAAAACCAAATCCAGGTGATTGAAACACATCTATTCTAAATAAAATTGAAATCAGCTCAATTGCATTATGATTTGATTTTCTGATGTGGCATAACTACCAAACTTAGAAAAGAGCTTACAAAGAAAATTTAGAAACCAAGAATCTATTAGCATTTATACCACCCAGAGTTTTGGGCTCTGACCCTTATTGTCTACACTTCTACTGGGGCAAAAGAATGCCAACGCACTGTTCAAAATAAGGGTAGAGTTCTGTTGACAGTAACAAAACTATTCAACCTAACTCACACACACATATAACTCTATCTATCATCTACCTACCTACCTACCTACCTTCTACCTAACTATATGATTTGGAGGCAGGCAGCTGAGGAGGCTCACAGAATCAAAGGGATATTAGCTCATTCAGTCCTTCAGAAGGACAGAAGTCTGAGCCCTCTCTCCATGACCTCAGCTGGAGAACTTTCTCTCTAGGATCCTTCCAACTTAGCCCCTTCTTCTGTCTCTTCCTGCCTCTGCTCAAATTTCAAGTTTCCCGGCCAGGGCATTGCTTTGGATCAGGCTGTAGCGGTGCTGGAGGTGGGGCCAGGGAGTACAGGCCTCTGATTGGTGGAGGCCCGGTCATGTGCTCCCTCATGTGCCCAGAGAGTGCTGTGATCTATAAAGAAAATGCTAATGAGATTAGTTGTTGCTCAGATGTCCACTCCTCTGTGAAACCTTTTGACCCCTAAGACAGAACTGGCCCTTCCCCGTTGTAACACTCCATAAACATTTGGGTGGATCAGAGAGAGCATATTTATTCAACAGAACTTCGCCAAGGATGGGAATGACAGTTGTTTGCCAAGTGCTTGAGACAGAAAGTGGGGCCAGAAGGAGTCATGAATACAGGTGGGGCCACACTAGAGGGGACAAGGAGAAGAATTTGCTTCTCTAGAGGAGAAGAAACAGAGGGAGATGTGGTTTGAGGATCATCAGGAGAGCAGAACACACTGAAAAAATGTCTTTCCTGTGACTTTACCACCTCTACTCCCAGCATGCTTGATTTTCTAGATGTTAGGAAACTTGTGGGATTAATTCTTGGAGTGATTATCTTGTAAATCAGCTAAGAGGCAGTGATATGTCCAGACAGATGCAGCTGGAATAGCAGGAGCAGGCACAGGTGAAGTAGTAGGGATGGACATGCTTTAGTCTTGGGTAGATCAGCTCAACACTCAGGAGGTAACAAAATCACGGAGAGGCTGTAAAGCTGATGCTGGGACCAGATTTAACCAAATCTGTGTAGAATAGGGGCAGGACTGAGGGGGGGAGGGGAGCGCTTGCAGGAGCACCTGAAAACTAAGTTCATCTAATCACATCATACTGTAAATATTTGGTCTGCAGTCTGTTTCCCCACCAAACCATGGGAATATTGTTTTAAGAATAAGGACAAGGTCACATTGATCTTGGTATTACCTACTCATTACAAAACACAGTAAATATTTGCAAGTGTGTGTTTTTTAAATTGCAATGCTCATTTTAAACTAATAAAAGTGAAAATAGAAGGACTTGGAAGGTACCAGGGGCTAAGTGCTGCCCTGGCATTACCTCTCATCCTCTGTGCCCCCAAGTACCAGAGTGTCTATCTGCACAAGAAGAACCAGAGAAAGACACTGCATAGTCATGTGAACAGAGGTCATTTCATATGTAGAATTGCTAAGCTGTGTTAGGGAAGGATCTATAAAGAGGCTAAGGGAACTCTAAGGAGTAGCCCATGGCTGAGTGACTAGGGAAGGACAAACTCTGAAAGGGCCTCGGTTCTCCATAGAAGACGTGGTTACAGCCAGTGGGGAGAGAAGTTCACAGGGTTGCCAAGCCCACAGCTAACCCACAATCACCAATTAATGGACAGCCCTAAATGGCCTCCCAAGGTCCAGGAGCACCAGGGCTGTGGTCATGTGACCAAAGAGAATGCTAGGAACCCTGTCGCTGGCAGATGGCTCATGGCTTAGTGTCTACAGCCTGATAGGCACCGTGCCGTGGTAGGAAGGTCACAGAAAATGGTCTTTCAGGACTGTATGAAGGACAGCATGAAGGCGACCCAGAGCACTGGGCTTATGCTATGGACTGCTTGAGCTCCCTCCGTCCATATGTCAAAGCTCCAGCTCCCAGTGTGAGGGTATTTGGAGGTGAGACCTTTGGAAAGAAGTTAAGTTTAGGAAAGTTCAGGAAAGTGAAGCTCCCAGAAAGGGATGAGTGTCCACTCTAGTTTGGATCTTGAGCCTCCCCCAAAGGCCCAGGGTTTATTTTTTAATTTTTTTTAAATTTATTTTTATTGGTGCATTGTAATCATATATCACATTGGAGTACAAGACTTGAGAGGATATACAAGCACACATCATCCAATTAGCCCTCATCCAGTCCCCATCCCATTCCCTCCCCCTCCCTCCATCCCATGCTTGTTTGGTGATTAACTTTGATACATTTGTTTATGTACCTCCTGCTTTTTAAAGAGGCTCCATCCTCCCCTATTCCATACCCTCTGATTGGTCACCTTAATTGCTTCACTATAGCTCGACCACTTCCTGTTGCCCCTTTCCTCCTAGTTATTGCTGATTAGGGGAAGCATCTGGTTTTAATTTTCTGCGATATTTCTCTGTGCATGCCGCGTTACAAATACCGATCCCATTCTTGACGGCCCCAGTTGTGGCCTGGCTACCCGGTGGACTGATCCAGACCTCGCTAGCTCAAGCAGCGGCCTTGCCTCATGGGAGGCCCCAATTCTGGTCTCGCTGGCCTAACCCCTCAGCTGCCTCCGATCCCGGCCTTGGAGGCCCCAGCACCGGCCTTCCTCACGGCAGGCTCCGATGCTGGCCGATGGCCCCAGCATCGGCCTAACTCCTCGGCAGGCTCCGATCCCGGCCTCGGAGGCCTCAATAGCGACCTTGCCTCACAGAAGGCTCCGATGCCGGATGCTGGCCCCGGCACTGGCCTAACCCCTCGGCAGGCTCCGATCCCGGCCTCGGATGCCTCAATAGCAAGGCCCAGGGTTTAAAGGCCTGGTCTCTGGGGAGGCGCTATTGAGAAGAAGTGCAGCCTTTGAGAGGTGGGGCTCAAGTCACTGGGGATGTGTCCTTAAGGGTTTTGTTCTGCCATGAGCTTACGCAATGATTAGCTATTTTGCCACAGGCTCAAGGTAACAGGGCCAAATGATCATATGCTGAAATATCCAAAACAGTGACCCATGTAAACCTTTACTCTTTATAAGTTTATTATTAAGTCAGGTATCTGTTATAGTGACTGAAAGCTGACTTATACAGTGACCTTTTAAGAAGAGACACAGGAACACTTTCTCACTCCCATGAGAGGGCCCAAGAAGATAGCCATCTGTGAACCAAGAGGCAGCCTCACCACACACAGAATCTTCTGACACTTTGATCTCTGACTTTCAGTATCCAGAACCATGAGAAATAAGTGTGTATTGTCTAAGTCACTCACTCTCAAGTATTCTGTTACAACAAAAGTAAAAAGACACCCAAGATGAATTATGGAAAAGAAATAGCACAGGACCCTTGGTTAAAGGAAGCCAGACAGAGGTTTTTAGACTCTTGCAATAGGGGAGAGAGACTCAAATGTAGATTGAGTTCAAATCCAACTAAGACAAAAGGTAATGAGAGACTAGAGAGAGAATGAAAAAGCTGGGCCCAGTGGCACATGCTTGTATTCTAAGTCCTTGGGAGACAGAGATAGGAGGATCACAGGTTCTTTTTGAGACTCTATTTTAGAATTTAAAAAAAGGTATAGGAGGTATAGGTCAGTGGGAAAATGCCTCTGGGTTCCATACCCAGTATGAGAGGGAGGGAGAGAGAGAGAAGAAGAAAAGAAGAGAGGGAGGGACCAGAGGCTGTGTGGAACTGAGAGGTTGCAGAGGGGTTAAGCAGAGGAATACTAAAAATGGTTTGGCAAGATGGATCAGGACCATGTATGCTGAGTGTGGCAGCAATGTGTTGACCTGGGCACAGACTCATCACCAGGCTTGGGGCCACCTTTAAGGATGCAGCCTAGTGCACAGTGTTCAGGAGAGCCTCTGTGCCCTGTGGAGCCCAGCTCAGGAGCATCTCACTGGCAGGACAGATATGACCTGGGCAGTGTAATGTCTAGGGCAGTCAGGCAAATTGAGAAATTGGGGCACTGGGAGCCTGCTGGGGAGCAGAGTGGCGTATGGCTCGTGCTGTGTGGGGTCTGTGTCTGGAGGGCTATGGGAAACCATCCACCAAGCCTCACTGTGATAGAAAATAGTGTTGTCACCTCCTGCATCTGTTCACCAGCTCTGGTGCTCCCAGGGCCCAGAGGGCCGCTCCTTGCCACCTGGTGACAGCTCTGGTTACCCCACAAACTTCTTTAGCCAGCTGTACAACTACGTCTTCTCCAGTGATGTCTACATCTCCACGTTGGGCGGGGTGCCCCCTTTTAAGTCTATCCTCCCCTCCTCCATAGGCCTGGGTACCTGTAGAGTAGTTTGATAATTCATTGCACTAAACTTCTGTTGCCCACTGAGTGCTTACTAATTCCTGATTTTACCTAGATGAATCCAAAGTGCAACCTGAAAAGAGGTCAAGGCCAAGCAAACTTGGAACTGGTAGGCAGAGTCAAGTTTGAAAGGATTCTAGACAAAGAGGTTACCAGGAGCCTTTACTGTCACATGCCATGAAAAACCTGAAACCCTGGGACACCGTTTTCACAGAGCGTCACAAGGGATCAGTGTTCAGCTTGTCACACACGCCATTGCAGTGAAACATGCGTCGTGGAGACCAAGAGCCAGAGCCTGCATATATGGAGACTCCACTCTTTAAATTTATTTAGAAAAACTATAGACACGTCGATCAATAAACTAGTATTAAAACCTAATTGGTATGTGATTCTATTCTACATTTCATAGCCTGTCAAAACATAAGACAACTTCCCTGCCTCTAGGTAGAGGACAGTCTGGAGATGATAAATCACACAGTATTAAATACAATTACAAGTGTTAAGCAGGAGTTGCCATAGGCAGTTTTATAGAACTTACTATAAAACTGGCGGGTGATGAGTCCTCAGGGATCCGGAGGGGGTGAGGCCACATATTTAGTTGTATTGAGGATGCCCATGCTTCCCAAGCAATGACTTATCACCCACTTTCTGTTCCCTTTCTGTTATGAAATATATGTTTGTGTCCCCCTAAATTTGAAGCTCTGTCTCCCAATGTGACTGTATTTAAAGATAGGACCTAGGAGGAGAAATTAAGGTTAAACAAGGTCATAAAGATGGAGTTCCAATCCAATAGGCCTGGTGTTCTTATAGGAAAACTGGTATCATTATAGGAAGAGACACCAGGGAACTCCCCATTTTGACCCTGTCCATCCTCATCCCAATGTGAGGACTCAAAAGGTGGTCACTTGCAAGCCAGGAAGAAAGTCCTCGCCAGGGACCAAGCAGATCCGGCACCTTGACCTTGAGCCTCCAAAGTCATGAGAACACAAATATCTGCGTTTCAGCCACAGCCAGAGGCATTTTGCTCTGGCAGCCTGAGCTGGGGAAGATGCCCCCACCTTCTTTCCTGAGCGCTCTCTCTCTCTCTCTCTATCTCTATCGCTATCTCTCTCTCTATCTCTCTCGCTCTCTCTCCCCCGCACCCCCCGTCCAACAGGTCTCCGGATGGCCTGGATGACCCAGCCTGCCCCCTTTCTCACAGGGAGTTCTCAGAATAACTGGCGCATTGCTGAGGAAGCAGTATCTAAAGAGGAAAAACGGTGGGAATATCCTGGGCTCTATCCCCACCCTTCCTAGAACAGGAGGCCCTGAAATGCTTTAGCCCAGCAAGTCCATTACCTACCAGGTAGAAAACCCAGGGTGACGTGTGCTTCTGGGGACTCTCAGATATGGCACAGAGTGGGCCCAGCACAGGCAAGCTGCATCCATCCTGAGTTGTAAAGAGCTTGCTAGGGCTTAGAATTAAAACGTCCCCAGGCCCCAAGCTTTGCAATGGAGGTGGAGCCCTGGGCGTGCAGTGGAGTAAGGCATATGTGTGTGTGTCCTGGTTACACTCAGTGGCAGCTTGTCTCTCTGACCCTTTGGCTCTCTCTCCTCCCTACCATGATGTCCTAAAGACCTTGACTTCTGCTTGGCAGCCAGTGAAAAATGGAATATATATATAGCTCCCTCTCAGAGCCTGAGCACCCATGAGTCCCTGAGCCAGGAGATTTATCCATGAAGGGATTAGGTCACAAGCACACACTTGAACCCCAGCGACAGCCTGGGGAGTGGAACATGCCTCTTGGCCTAAGCTTGCAGCAGGAGTTGGTATGGCTTCCTCCCAAGGAACTGAGCTTCACGGGAGATGAACATCCGAAGCAAACTCAGGGTACTGAGCAGGGGATGTGGAAGGTGGGAATGAAACGGGGGGTTTCTTGCGAGAAAACCCCGGCGAGTTCTTGTCTACGGAGAGTGAAGAATGACACCCGCAGACCTCAGGAAAGGGAGTAAGAGGTTTATTGGAAGCAGCAGGGAATGGGGCAAGGGTGGCTGAGCACCCCCAAAGGGGCTGGAACTCTGGGTCCAGCAGCTGCCTTCAGGACAATACTTGAGAGTAGCCCAAGCCGAATTGCCTTCAGATGCAGGCTGCTTTCTTCCAGAGTCCACGCGATCTGCCAGAAGGGAATAGAGAAAAGTGGCCGAACACCCCATAGGGGCGGTCAGAACTCCGGGGTCCAGTAGCTGCCTTCAGGGTCACTACCCGAGTGTCGCCCGAGCCAAGTGCCCATCAGTTGCAAACTACTTTCTCCCAGAGTCCACACGATCTGCCAGAAAAGAGGTACAGGTCACCCCTAGGGGCCTGGTCAGCCATGATGTCCAGCAGAGGCCTTCAGGTCACTACTCGAGAGTCGCCCGAGCCACGTGCCCTCAGATGCACTCTGCCTTCTCTCAGGGCCAACACGACCTGCGAGAGAGAGAGAACAGCTCCCCAGAAAGGGAGGGGGTCCCGAGCGGGAAGTCCCCCCTTTTGCCATCTGACTGGCCGATGCCTGACCGCTTGCAAGTCCGTTTTTGGTTAGGGCGACTTTGAGATTTCAAGGAGAATTTGCATAGGACATTTGCAAGTTCTTTGAAGGGTCTCCTTTCAGGAATGCCAGACTTTCTCGGTGGGTTTGTTGATTAGGAAACTCAGGATGGCTTTGTGAAGCTCTGGCCTTCTTATCTCCTGAGCCTTTGGAGTTTCAGGCATTTGTTGCCCCTCAGGAAACTCAGGAAATTAGCTTTTTTCTACCAAGGCCTTTTCCCTATCTGCCTATTTCCTTTCTATCTCCTCAGGAAGGTAACCATTTGCCCATTAAAGATGCAACAGAAGGAAAGAAAATGGACTTAATAAACACTTCCAAAATCCAGCTGCATTTACATAGGCCAGACCTGGTGATCTTCTTATAAACTCCATGAAGAGTTATTATTATTATTATTATTATATTAATTTTTATTATTATTATGGATCTGAAGCTCAGAGAGGTTAAGAAACTTGTATAGCTGGGCATGGTGGCGCACGCTTGTAATCCCAGTACTTGGGAGGCCGAAATAGGAAGATCGCAGGTTTGCGGCCAGCTTCAGCTACTAGTGAAGCCCTCTGCAACTTAGTGAGATCCTGTTTCAAAATAAAAAATAAAAAATAAGGCTGAGGGTTTATTTCTGAAGGAAAGAAAGAAAGATAGATAGAAAGAAAGAAAGAAAGAAAGAAAGAAAGAAAGAAAGAAAGAAAGAAAGTTGTATCCTGTCACACAGCTAGCAAGAAGGTTTCGTTTGTTTTTTGTTTGTTTTGGGGTAGTGCTGGGAATTGGAACCCTGGAGCATTCTACCTCCAAGCTACACCTCCAGCTCTTTTTAGTTTTTGTTAGGTTGTTGAGAGTCTTGCCAAGTTGCCAAGACTGCCCTTGAACCTCCTGTCTCCTCCTCCGAGGCACTGGGATTACAGTGTGCACCACCACGCCTGGCTTACCAAGAGGGTTAAAGCTCCCTTTGTGATTCCAAAGTCTTATGTGTCTCTTGTCTTCATCTAAAAATACTTTCCTTCAAGTTGGGAAGGAGGAAGGCTATTTGAGTCATGGGGCATGAGTGACAAGGGACAAGGAAGGGCTCATCCACCCTGCACCGGGGAGGCCCAGAGCCCACATCAAGGAGCAAAGCTAATGTCTACCGTGGGGCTGAGCAGACCAGAGGTTTTCAAACCAGATCCCACAGAAGTCTCTTGGGGCCACTGCGGGCAGCAAGAGGAAACCCAACCACACCTCCTACTTTATTTTTTATTTACATTAAACTCAACGTCTCTGAATTTAAAAGTCTATATAAACATCCATGCAAGGGGAAAAAAATGTTTCCTTCAAAATGACCCCTGGTGTGCAGAGGGCTAGCATTCTGTACCACAGGTCCTCAGAGGGCAGGAAAGGACCTTGTTCTATGCTGATGGCAGTTCTTGCCTTGTATTCCCCTTAGAATCACCTAGAAGCATGTCAAATCTCCAGCTCAAGTCAGATCAAGTCAGTGAGAAACTCTGATCTTGGGGGAGCAGATGTCAGCAGTTCTGCAGAAACCCCAGACGATGCCACCCTGTTGTCCATGAAAAATCCTGTTTTCTGCAGAGGCCTACAGCTCTGCAACGCCATCTGCGGTCAGCGCCTCAGCTCTGCAGCGCCGTCTGCTGTCAGTGCCTCAGCTCTGCAGCGCCGTCTGCTGTCAGCGCCTCAGCTCTGCAGTGCCAACTGAGGTCAGCGCCTCAGCTCTGCAGCGCCATCCGCCTTCAGTGCCTCAGCTCTGCAGCGCCATCTGCTGTCAGAGCCTCAGCTCTGTAGCGCCATCTGCTGTCAGAGCCTCAGCTCTGCAGCGCCACCTGCGGTCAGTGCCTACAGCTCTGCAGCGCCATCTGCTGTCAGAGCCTCAGCTCTGCAGCGCCACCTGCGGTCAGTGCCTACAGCTCTGCAGCGCCATCTGCTGTCAGTGCCTCAGCTCTGCAGCGCCATCCGCCTTCAGTGCCTCAGCTCTGCAGCGCCATCTGCTGTCAGAGCCTCAGCTCTGCAGCGCCACCTGCTGTCAGCGCCTCAGCTCTGCAGTGCCAACTGAGGTCAGCGCCTCACCTCTTCAGCGCCATCTGCCTTCAGAGCCTCAGCTCTGTAGCACCATCTGCTGTCCCAGGAGAGGGTCCAGGAGCCACAGGTGGGAGTATGGCCAAATGGGGAGCTAAGGAGGTGGAGGAGAATTTGTAATCACCCAATTGATCCTACTCCTCCCTTGTGGCAAGGGGCTGGGAATTCTGTGGGCCATGAGAGGGCTGCCCGGGGCCAGGCCTGAGGCAGTTTCTCTCTTCACTCTGCTGTTCAGCTGCTGGGAAAACAGGAAACACATCTGGGGCTGCGTGTGCACTGACAGTTCAGGTATTTACAGTCCACACACACACGTAAACACACAGGAGGTACATTCACCGACTCATACGGACAGGTATTCACACACACACCCATGTGTATGCCACGTCAACATACACGCTCACGCACATGCTGGTACACAACATCTCTCATATGCACACTGACACGTTGACACGTGTACACACTTCCTAGACACATTATGTACCTAGCCACATTATGCACACACACTGGCAGGCACCTGAACACACTACACATGTGCGCACACACACACAGGTACCACCTACACACACTCACCCAACACATACACCACACGTTCTGACAAGCACACTCATATGCCTTTACTATTTCATAAGAAAAAGATCAGTTATCAAAGCAAATGAACCTCAGCCCTTACCTGGTCTCACTCTCTCATTGTTCATGCAAAGAAAGAAAGGTTTGGCCACAGGTCAGGGAATGTGAAGGAGCCCTTTGACCCTGATCTGTTTTCCATTGTTTTTAAGAATGTTTTTACTCTCAAGGATTTTATTTAAAAAAAAAAAAAGACTTGCTTCTGTCAGCAAGAGGAAACTGGGGTTCTGCTTGTAAATGGCAAGCAGTGAGGGGGTACTGGGTGGCCCTCTTTCTGTTTGTCTTGCAAATGGGGCTATGGTATTTGCTCTGACTTCAGGTCAGGAGGATTAGCTAACATGTGCTGTGTAAAGGAGCTAAGCACTCAAACACTGATTCCCCCAGTGCCTGACAGAGTTGGGGCTCTGCGGTCTCATGTAACAGGCCTGTCTCAATGGAAGCATTGACCCAAAAGCAAGTTTGAGGAGGATGGAAAAGTCCAACATACACATGCTCAGGTGTGTGTGACAGGGTTTTCTACCTGGTTATAAATTGAGCTTTTTCTCAACAACTTTTTCTTCCTGCCTTGGCTTTCATAGGCGGGTCGGCGGGTGTGATGGCACATGCCTGTCATCCCAGTGCTTGGGAGGCTGAGACAGGAGGATCACAGGTTCAAAGCCAGCCTCAGCAACTTAGTGAAACTCTCAGCAACTTAGTGAGACCCTGTTTCCAAATAAAAATCAAAAAGGGGATGGGGGTGTAGCTTGGAGGTAGAATGTTCCTGGGTTCAATCCCAAGTACCACAAAACCCAAACCATAGGGGAAGTGTCAGCCACTCTGGGACCCACTGCCCCAAAAGAGGTTCGATTTACCAGGAGGGAAAGCTGCATTACTGTCTCTGAGTGGGGTGAGGGGGGCTGTGCCTCTTGTCCTGAAGAGGGAGGGGTGTGGAAAGCCCCACCGAAGGGAGAAAGGTGTGGCTGAGCAGACTCCAAGCCTAGGTTTGTGGGTTAGGGGACCTGCCTGTGGGTCTTGGCTCACCACACTTGGTCCCCTGAAGGTGACTGCATCTTATGGGGACATGGCTTTGGATGCACCTGGATGGGCTGAATTCCGGCTTTACATCCCAGCAAAGACTCCAGTGCCTAGCTGATGGGACATCAAGGGCATGGGTGTCAGCTCTTCCCAGATGCCCATGGTGAGCAGACATTCGCACACCCTCAGTGGCCCCCTGCGCTCTGGCTTTGGGGTGGGGGCCCCCACTGTGCCAAGTACAATGGGACAGAATTTAGATGAATAAATGTGATGTTTCTTGAACAAGTAAATTTGTTAAGAAAGACCCACGCCGACCATATGTGTATGCACATCTGCTTCACATGGCAGTTGCGTTGGGATTCTTGGTGTCTTTGGTGTTTGTTGTTGTTGCTTTGGGCATGGTCTGGTTTCCCAGTAGCCTCTTTGACAAAGCACTTGCTTTGTGCCAGGTGGCAGCACCAGCTCAGCAGAACTGCAGCAACACTCAGTACTGAAACAAGCTCCCTCAACCTTGCTCAAAATTTTCCAGTGAAAATTTTCCATCTTTTGGTCACGCGAACTTGAGCTCCCAATCACACTAAATTAACTTATGTGACTTCAACCTATTCCATGTTTTGCCTTAGAATTCTGGCTATCTGGGTAGCATAAATGCATTAATAATAAAGGAGTGTTTTCTAGAAAGACAGCTAGTAGGACTCCTAGGGCCCCCGGGAAGGTTTGGATGGGGAAGGCGGGTGGAGCTTCTGGGCTAGCTAGGTGCTGCCTCCTGCTTGGGAGGCCACCGCCTAGGTGTTTGCCGGAGTCACTGTGAGACTTGGCCATACTGCCTCCTGGTGGTCGCCCTCGGTCCTACAGTCTGCTAAATGAGGGGTGAGCCAGGAGGCTCTTCTCTCTCCCAGGTCCTCAGCATCCTGTGCTGGAGCTCTGGCAACCAAGCAGAGGAAGCCCTGGGGAGGGGGCTTGGCATCCAGAAAAGGGAGGGGAGACCTCCATGGTGCCTGAATTTGTGCATTTTATATCATATTCCTCTTCTTGTTGATTTTTTTGTAATATATTGCCAGATTTGTTCATAATTAAAGAAGTTAAACAATGAAATGCCATTTTGGCCAGCAAATTGGCAAAGATTAAAAATGATTAATACCAAGTGCCAGTAGAGACCTGAAAAATAGAAATTGACACAAACTTTTTGAGGGCGATATTTGAACTGCGTGTGGCTTGGGGCTCCACCATTGCCCTGCCGCCTAGATAAGTGTGTGTCTGAGAATTTATTTCTGTATGAAGAGACAGTCATCATCACATTACTTGAAATAGCAAAGACTTTGAAACAATCTAAATATCTACAAAATGGGAGATTTGCCCCCAAATGCACACCGCATACAATGTAACTTTTTTGCTTTTTTTTTCTGGGGTGGGGGTGCTATTATGGATTCAGCCCAGGGTCTTTCTGTCTCTGAGCTACATTCCAAGCTCCTTTCCCTTTTTCAAAATTTGAAGCAGATCCTCGCTAAGTTGCTGGGGCTCTCACTAAGTTATGCAGGCTGGCCTCTGTCCTGTGACCCTCTTGTCTCAACCTCCAAAGTATAATCACATAGGTGTGGGCCACCACTTCTGCTCAATGTAACTATGTTAAAAATGACTTGTCCTTAGAGTTACATATCCTTAGAATTACAAAACCAAGTTGCATATTGGAATATTGAGAATTATACCTGTTTGGTTTGTTTCTTTAACCAAATTTCTATGCTTATATATCCAGACAGAAAAATGGATCAACACAGGACATTTTTTGTGTGTGGTACTGGCAATGGAACCCAGGAGCATTCTACCTCCTCAAGCTACCCCAGCCCTAGTTTTAATTCTTTTTTCTTTCTTTCTTTCTTTCTTTTTTTTTTTTTTTTTTTTTTTTTTTTTTTTGGTGGTACTGGGAATGGAACACTCCTACCTCTGCTACACTCTCAGACCTATTTCATATTTTTATTTGGAAACAGGGTCTCTTAAAGACAGCAAGGCTGGCTTTGAACCTGCGCAATCCTCCTGTCTCCACCTCCCAAGTGCTGGTATTACAAGCATGCGCCACCATGCCCGGCTAGTTTTGATTCTTTATTTTAAAACAAGGTCTCACTGAGTTGCAAAGGGCCTCATTAAGTAGCTGAGGCTCTCTGTGAACCGTGATCCTCCTGTCTCAGCCTCCTGAATGCTGGGATGCCACCATGCCCAGCTTACAACACAGGACAAATTTTAATAGTGGTTTCTTCTGGTGAGTAGAAAAGAAGGGTGGGATAGAAGAACAACTTACTTTGTCTGACTGGAAATTTTTATGACATGCATGCATTGCTTTTATAACTTATAAGGTGATGAAAAAGTTTCTTTTCATTTCAATTCTGACAAGTGAATAAGTGACTGATCCCCAACTTCCCATCACTGTGACAAAATACCTGACACAAACCACCCCCTTGCAGCCTCCTGGTACTAAAGATAAACATATCAAAATACTAGCGAGTTTATTTGAGCACTGGGTCATGAATCAGGCAGCACAGCAGACAGTTCAGTGTCCCGTGGAGGGGACATGAGAGAAGTCTGACAAGAGGTACTCAAACAAGCAAGGAAAATACGCATCTCTTCCTTGACTGGCGATAGGCTACATCTCAGAAAATCCATTATGATTTGAAAACACAGGAGATTTTAAAAAATGTTTTTAGTACACCTAACGCAAGGCTATAGCTTGGCACCCAGCACACTATGGAGCATGGGTTGTTTCTTCTGATCTTGTGGTTAATTGGGAGCTGTGACTCACTGTTGCTGGTGGGCATCTAGAGAGCTAGGTATCATACCATGTATAGCTAGCCTAGGAAAGGATCCACATTTTAAAAAAAGAGTTTCTATTGAATAAGTATTGCTTTTACACCATTCCAAAATTTAAAAATCTCAAGTTTAAGCTGTCTATATTTGCTTGGTTCAAGTGGGCAGTCCTTAGTTTGGGATTAGCTTGGCAGCTTCTGATTAGCAAAGTTTAAGTTTGCATTATTGTTTCCATTGAGTCAAACTTAGGTCTGCTTACTTAGTAACTCCAGTCTAGAGCTGTCTCTGTCTGATGACTGCCCAGTGATTTATCTACTTATTTATTTTAAACGTTGGGGGTATTGGTCAGTTTTCCACCACTGTGACAAAATACCTGACACAAAGGAATAGCTTTCTTTGGACTCACAGTTTCTTTTTTTTTTTTTTTTTTTTTGGTGGTACTGGGGTTCCTGGAAGCCCTTCTACCTCCGGGCTACACTCCCAGACCTATTTTATATATTTTTTTATTTGGAAACAGGGTCTCTTAAGCCAGAGCAAGCGGCTGGCTTCGAACCTGCGTGATCCTCCTGTCTCTGCCTCCCAAGCGCGGGGACTACAAGCCCAGCTAGGCCCACAGTTTCAAAGGACCCGGTTTATGGTCGCTTGAGCCTTTAGCTTTGTTCTGAGGCAGCAGAGCCCATCATGGAAGAAGCAGGGGGTACAAGAGGCTGCTTACCTCATGGTGGCTGAAAAGTGAAAGAGAGAAAAAGGGACCAGAGACAGAAGAAGGGACCTGAGTCCCCATATCTCCTTCAAGAACATGCCCCAATGACCTAAATTCCTCCCCACAGGCTCCACCTCCTAAGGTTCCTTGACCTTTCTACAGTACCACAGGCTGGAGACCAAGCTCTTAACATGAGCCTCTGTGAGACATTTAGAGCCAGATTCTACCATGAAGGATCCCCAGAGTACCAGGAAGTGCTCTTACTCCTTGGATACGGTAACAAACACACCATTTAGCAAACAGGAAGTATACAGACTGCATATAAACAGAGATGCCTGGGGACATCTAAGAATTTGTGAAGGTTAGATGTACCAAACAGAGACACAAAGAGGAGCCTGCAAATCAGAGGAGAGAGGAGGAACCAGCAGATGTGTGTAAGAATGGATATTTAGAGGCTTGGATTCTTTGGACAGGACCAGGTATCTGATGGCTTCCCTGCTTTAGGGCTGATGCCTGAAGCTCATCTGTACATTTCCCTCCTGGAACCAAAGGAGTCCTGATACTGTTAGTAGAAAAATGATATGTTCAGCCCAGAATGTGTATGCAAGCGTAGACATTGCCACTAGGTTGTTTTCACTTCTGGATCTTTTCAGCAGGTAGAGGGAAGAAATGTGTATTTTTCAAAGAGAAAAATTAACCATTCACTCATACTACTATCTTTATGTTTGCATTTTTAAACTCCTTTATATTTGCATTCTTAGGCTGGAAATCTTGGTTGCTAATGTTACTACTTATTCATTCTAAGTCATTTTATTTTATTTTATTTTTTGCGGGTTTGGGGATGGAACCCAGGGAAATTTGACCTCCAAGATACACCCCCTGCCCATTTTTTAAAATTCTCTTTTCTATTTTGAAACACGGTCTCACTGAGTTGCAGAGGGCCTCACTAAGTAGCTGAAGCTGTCCGCGAGCTGCCATCCTCTGGTCTCAGCCTCCCGAATGCTGGGATTACAAGTGTGCGCCACCACGCCCAGCTCTAAGTCATTTTATATATCATAAAAATGAGTATGAGTTTCAAAATGACAGTACCAGTATTATTGCTAGCCATGAGACTGCTGAATACAGTTTCAAATTGTATGTCTTTCCTTGTATTCTTCCTCTATAAAATGATAATACTATGTTATAGGGTCGTTTAAAGTAAATTTAGAGTCAGGCAAGGCTGCGCGTGCTTGTAATCCCAGTACTTGGGAGGCTGAGACAGGAGGATTGAGGTTCTCAGCCAGCCTCAGCTTTTGAGTGAGGCCCTTCACAACTTAGTGAGATCTTGTTTCAAAATAAAGAATAAAAAATAGGGCTGGGGGCATAGCTCAGGGGTAGAAAACCCCTGGGTTCTATCCCCTGTATCACACATACACACACAAAGTAACTTTAGGTTTGTGTTATTTTTGTTACTGACATAATTAGTAGCTTATTTCATCAATTTATTTGTATCTTTAGAGATCATTTTTATTTTTCCTTTTGAATGACTCCCAATTTTTTGAATGTAAAATGTGTATATTTTCCAATGTTAACACCATAAAACAAGATACAGCCAAGCATGGTGGCACACACCTGCGATCCCAGTATTTGGGAGGTTGAGACAGGAGGATTGCGGGCTCGGCAATTCAGCAAGGCTCTCAGCAACTTAGTGAGACCTTGTTTCAAAATGAAAAATAAAATAGGGTTTGAGGTGTAGCTCAGAGGTAGAATTCCCCAGGTTCAATCTCTTGCACCACAAGCAAACAAACAAAAATAAGATACATTCAGAGAAGTGTAGAGTTCTTTTATTTTTCCTCACTTTTATTCTCTCCCTACTCTCATAGCGAAGTATTTTATGTAGTGACTGTTTTGTTGTTTCTATATAAAACCATAAGTAGATACATATACATATTTATATACATGTATAAAAGGCAATACATCATATATATTCTTTTTTTTTTTTTTTTTGGTGGTACTGGGGTTCCTGGAAGCCCTTCTACCTCCGGGCTACACTCCCAGACCTATTTTTATATTTTTTATTTGGAAACAGGGTCTCCTAAGCCAGAGCGCTCGGCTGGATTTGAACCTGTGCGATCCTCCTGTCTCAGCCTCCCAAGCGTGGGGATTACAAGCGTGCGCCACCACGCCCGGCTCATATATATTCTGTGCTTCTGAGCAAGTCTCATATCCACAGCTGAATGTAAGGTAAAATAGACAAATTATAATTGCACTGGAATTGTCTTGACTTACTACAAAACATTTCACACTGCCATTCTAGGCCACAAGGTCCTTGGGGTGTATCTGGGGGAGTGGGGCTGGGAGTGGGGATTCTGCAGCCCATGTTACCACCCCAGCCAGAGCAGCCCCCGCACCCTGTTCTGCGTAGTTGATCTCCACATCACATTTGATGTGAAAGGTGGCTTCCAGGACTAAAAGAAAAACCCTAAGAGAAAATGACCACAGGCCAATCATCAAAACCAAAACCTGCTGCTTCTGATGTCCGGGAGCAGCTGCTTGGAGACCACATGCTTCATGCTCATGTTACTGTGATGGGGTAGTCTCACTGTCTGGGGTTGCCTAAACTCAATTCTTAAAAAACCCTTGAGGGGAAGGGAGGGAAGGGGATATCCTCGTCCATTCAACAGTGGAGCCAAAGCCCTGGAAAATCATTCTGCCACGTCTACATTTAGGAGAGCCTTCATGCATGCTATAAAATGTCTTCAGCTCTGAATAAGGGGATAAGAATAGACAAAGGAAACTGGGAAGGCTGATAGAGATGGAAACTGTCATTTCTCCCTAAGTATATAAAATTGAAAGTGCTTTCCAGATATTGTACTAAATCACCTCAAGATTGGCAGTCCCGGTGAAACACTGGCATGCAGGCTAAGTTTATTTTGCTTTTTGCCATTCCTTCTTCTGTCACCTGGGAAGATCATCCTGGGTTGTGCAAGCTGGCAGGTGGCTGGCACAAACTCCACACACGGGAGCGCATATGGCACACATTCCAGACTTTGTTGGGTGGGTTTTGACTATCCCTCAGTGCATGTCACAGTGCCTGGTCCACAGTAGGTGCAGGTAAATTTTTTGGGAATGGCTAAATGAATATAAATAAGTATTTCTTTCCATCTTAGTGAACCAAATGAGAGTGAGAAACATGATCAGTCACTGTTAAAGCATTGTCAATCGCTGGCATAGACCTATTACAGAAGTAATGTCAGAGTAACCATTTTCCATGGTTAGCATTTTCCATTCCCATCTCCTATGGGCCAGAAGGAAGTTGTTCTGAGCATGTGGCCCATGATGCTTTAAACCTGAAATGTAGCCACAGGGCTGGCCCAGCTGTCAGAAAGCTCTTTATGAGGTCATCATCCCACACTTGCAGATCTCCCCAATGGGAGACATGGGGAGCACATGAGGAACCACTATGCCTCGCTTTGCAAACCTCCTTTTCAAAAGCATCATTATCAGAAGTCAGTTTGATAGCATCAAGAGGAAGCAGTGCCTCCAATATTTGAGAACCCTGAGAACGCTGCAGTACGATGGATTTAAGACCGTATATTTTGGGGAAACAGATATCCCAGAGAATCTTATAACTGGAGAAGATTTTAGAAATGGCTGTTTCATGCAAACTCCACACTGGTGTATTGTGCACGCTGGTGGTAGCCAAGGATGGGTGCCTTGGAAATATCGGATGTTCCTAAAAGATGAGCTATGCATCCAACAGGAAGATGGCCCCTTCTTGGAGTTTTGTGATGTGGTGAAGAAGACCTATGGAAAATGTGCTATCGTGATCAAAGGCAGGAGGCAGCAGGAAGAGACAAGGCCCGATGAAGACGCAGAGGCCAAGAACCAGACCGATGCCCCAACCGTCATTAATTTAACAAGCATCGTGTGCTGCCCAGAGGTGGCCAAGTTCCATGGTCATGAGCTACTCTATCTGCCTTCCCCTTGTAATTACCTGAACCCTCTGGACTCGGCCTGGTCTTCTTTGAAATGGTTCATCATCAACAACCGGAGAGAGTTTTGTCTGCAGTCCATTGATAGCGTCTATGCCTACCAGTATATACTCTTCAGCGATTTGATTAGCAAGGGAATTGAAAAGATAAACCTGACCAAATGGAAAACGCTAACTAACAAAGTTCGGAGATGGGAAAATTACTACCTGGGGAAGTTTTCTTAAGGGCAGTCCCTCCCATGAGCAGCAAGACTGATAAATGCACTGTCTTTACCACCAAGGAGCTTGGTTCTGGACCACTGTGCCTCAGTAGTGAGCTCCCAGGGTGCTGTGGAGACTGAGAAGTTCCCAAGGATGTCTGCAAAGCCCTAAGTTTTCTGGACACTTCATTAAAGCTCATTGGTGAATTAGGCTTCTCAACCTTTATCTGGTTAAGGCCACCTGGAGGACCTTTATTGATGGGAGGACTAGGACCAACTTATTCCAAAGCAGGGTGGTGGTGAGCAAGGGTGGGCAATATTAAAGGATGTGTGGTCAAAATTTAGAGAAAAAACAAAACCACATGTGTGACTGAAAAAAATATCTAAATTAAGTGGTGCACCAACTAGTTTGAACGCACCAAAATAGCCCACAGAGTACTGTGTGCCAGCAGCAAGAGGCATGGACCAGACAATAGGCCACAAGATGTTTTCCCTCTTATTCGCCTTCCTTCCTCATCAGCAAGGTGCTGGAGGGCAAGGGAGAGGCATCCAAGGAGGTGAAACCCCATTCAGACCTCCAAGGCCATTGGTGGTCCCAGTAAGGGAGCTGGGGAGATACGATGATGATGGTTCAAGTGGGACTTGGGTGGATAGCTGGGTGATGGGCGTTCGTGGAGCCCACTTTTCTAAGCAATCTTCCATCCAACTCCAGCATCCCAGCAAGGGGTCATTAGACTTTGCATGGGGCTTCATCTCAGGACCCCATGGTCAGCCACCTACATGTGGTACAATAGCGCCCTGTTCAAGTTTGGAGACGCCGCTGGTGGAGGTAGTGAGACTTTGTGGTTGTATGTTTCACATTTACAGGAAAAAAGTCCTGATATCTATTAAACACATCATAAAATTCACACACACACACACACACACACACACACACACACACATACACATGTCTTCAAGCAGTAATTTTACAATAAAAGTAACCATTCTAAGGTGTATAAAAAAACATAATAAATGGGGGAGGGGGTATATGGGAACTCTGTTCCCCCTACACACACACACACACACACACACACACACACACACACACACACCTATTTTGCTATGAACCTAAAAGACAGCTAAAAAATAAAATCTTTAAAAAATAATTTAGAGCCGGGTGTGGTGGCGCACGCTTGTAATCCCCGCGCTTGGGAGGCGGAGACAGGAGGATCGTGCAGGTTTGAAGCCAGCCGCTTGCTCTGGCTTAAGAGACCCTGTTTCCAAATAAAAATATAAAAATAGGTCTGGGAGTGTAGTGCGGAGGTAGAAGGGCTTCCAGGAACCTCAGTACCACCAAAAAATAAAATAAAAATAAAAAAATTAAAAAAATTTAGAAAAAATTCTATTTCATTTCCAATAGACTTAACTATATAAAGCCTGTAATTGGGAGGCTGAGACAGGAGGATCTTAGGTTTGAAGCCAGCCCCACCAACTTAGCAAGGCTCTCAGAAACTTCTCGAGACCCTATTCCAAATAAAATAGGACTGGGGGTGTATCTCAGAGGTAGAATGCCCCTGGGTTCACTCCCCGGCAACACACACACACACACACACACACACACACACACACACAACACACACACACACACACACCTGAGACCAGTCCTGATAGCAAAGTACAAAAAGCATCCTGTTCTTTGTCTTTTTTGCTTCTTCTTTCCCTCTTGAGCCTTTCGCTATTATTCACAAAGAATTTGTCAGATGAAAATAGATGTTCGATGCTTTTTGGCAACTAAGTGGTAGACTTCTACAGCTTTGGGTGGTTAAAAAAAGGAATCTTAGTATGCATTTTATTTGGGGCTTTATCACAGCCAAAGCAGCCAACTGCTCAGAACGATGACAATTTCAGTTGCCTCAGGTCCTACTTTAGAGCCAGTGGGCTGTATCAGTTTCCAATGGTTGCTGTAACAAATGACCACAAACTTGGTCATTCGTTTCATTTACAGAAAACAATAGAAATTCATTCCCTCCCCAACTCTGGGGGCCAGAAATCTGAAATAAATTCCAATAAGCTAAAATCAAAACATTAGAAGGGCACACTCCCTATGAAAGGCTCTAGGAGAAAATGTTCCTCACTTCTTCCTGCCTCTGGCAGCTGCCTGCCTCTGGCAGCTAGACTTGGGGTCCCATTACTTCCTCCTATGTCAATGAATTCAGGGCCATTTTACCTCTGAGCTATACTCCCAGCCCTTTTTATTTTTTATTTGGAAACAGGGTATCACTAAGTTGCTGAGGCTGGCCTCGAACCTACAATCCTCTTGTCAGCTTCCCAAGTACTGGGATTAAAGGCATGCACCACCACACCTAACTGCTCTTACTCTTGGCTTTGTATTTATGGCCCATGTTACAGTCTGAAATCATCTTCACATCCTTTAAATCCTTAACTCAATCACATAGGCAAAAGCTCTTTTTCATATAAAAGATCACATGTTCCAGGAATTAGGACCCAGATCCCTTCAGGGATCATTATTTAGCCAACAACAGCTGCTAAATGAATATCTTATTTTACCAATAGAACTACTGCAATTCTTATTGGTGATTAACTTGGTGAAACAACTCTTACTGTGTAGTAGGTCTTGTGACCTTTTTCTCTGTTATTTCATAGATGTTTGAGGATTTAAATTCCTTGAAAGCCAGTAACAGTATTCAGACTTCTTTGGTCACTTCAATATGTTGTCCCTGTGCAGGTCCAAGTGTCAGTGGCCTGAGTTTGGGGTATGAGTGGGTTTTGTACCTATAGCAAACTTATTACACACATGCCCAGAGTTCTGGGTAATGAGTACTCACACTACTTATGGAGCCAGTTCAAGATGGAAGAGAAGGTTTCAATAGGAAGGTTGATTCTGTTCCCAAACCTCCTGTTGCTAGGTGTGTATGAGTCTGAGCGAGTCATTCATTTAAATGAGTTAACTCACCAGGCGTGGTGGCACATGCTGTAATACCCGCACTTGGGAGGCAGAGACAGGAGGATGGCACAGGTTCGAAGCCAGCCACGCTGGCTTAAGAGACCCTGTTTCCAAATAAAAGAGTATAAAAATAGGTCTGGGAGTGTAGCCCAGAGGTAGAAGGGTTTCCAGGAACCCCAGTAACCACACACACACAAAAAAGTTAACTTATTTAATTCCAATGGCATGTGCTATTAGCTATACTTTATAGATGTGGAGATCTGGGGTGCAGATTATGTAACTTGCTGCTGGGCAGAGGAGCTAAGGTTCAAATCCAGAGCTCATAGTTAGACTCATTATTCACGCTACCTCCTACCAATGAGAAGCTCTTTTAATCCTTATGACCCTGTCAGATAGCTGCTATCATTGCCCTTATTTTTCAGAGGAAACATGGAAAAGTCACTGAGGCTATCAGATTCTCAAGCCCAGGCTCCTGACCTCCGTGTGAGCTTGGTTATTTATTTATTTATTTATTTATTTATTTATTTATTTATTTAGTGTGGTACTGGGGATGGAACTCAGGGGCATTCTACCTCCAAGTGACACCCCCACCCCTATTTTTTTTATTATTTGTTGTGAAACAGGGTCTCACTGAGTTGCAAAGGGCCTCACCAAAGTAGCTGAGGCTGGCCATGGACTGCAATCCTCCTGTCTCAGCCTTCCAAGTACTGGGATTACAAGCGTGCTCCACAATGCTCAGCTCTGAGCTCGGTTATTGACAGTGATGTCAAACCCGACATTGGCTGGCAAAATGACTGTCTCCACCTGGCCACCACAGCAAAAGTGTATTTCAAGTACAAAATTGAGGAGGTAGAATA
This sequence comes from Muscardinus avellanarius, assembly GCF_963383645.1. Classification (NCBI taxonomy): domain Eukaryota; kingdom Metazoa; phylum Chordata; class Mammalia; order Rodentia; family Gliridae; genus Muscardinus; species Muscardinus avellanarius. Next base: position 10,909,970 of record NC_137790.1, read on the forward strand.
ACTTTTAAAGAGACATTACTTTGCAGGAAGAAAAATAATAGGATGTTTTTAGAGTATCAGATGAACAAGATAAGCCATCAGGAGCTATTTTTGTTTGAAAACCAAACAACTTTATAAAATGGGTTTAGAGTTCCATCCCTTTGAGGCCTTGTTTAATCATTAGAAAAGCAAATGGAAGAAAGATAACATCAGTATAACCAGAGAGATCATAGGGCCACCTTTAATGTGCAATTCAATTATATAAGATTGCATTTATAATTAAGAAATGTCGGTTTACACTAAGCATGGAAACTTCCAACAGAAAATAAGCTGGGCTTTGGGAATTGTATGCACCTAGTTGGGATCTCAAGTTTGCAGCTTAATATCTATGATATTTTGGACAAAAGTCACTTTACTTACCCTGAGGCTCAATGAACTCATTAGCAAAATAGGTTGAGGGCTTTTAAATGGTGTCATATGTGCTAACATTGTGTCTGGCACCTACTGAGTGTTCAAAAAATTGAAATTCATATCATTAGAGTCCAGGCTGAGGTCAAAGCAAATGTGTCCACAATTAGATTTAATGTCACTGACCTCATTTCCTTTTCACTCTTTGAGGAAAAAATTTTTTTGCTTCTTTTTATCACCAGGATGTAAGGGTAGACACATATTAAGATACTTTGATCAAAGGAAACTTTGTTCTCTGGCATTTCTTTAAAGACCATCTGTGATGGGTTAGGGAATTAATAAGAAGAGATTTCTTCAGGTGGGGGTGGGCGGGGAGGCTGCTGAGTACAGCCCAGAATCCCTCTGGGAACAGCCACATTTAGTTCCCTATGAAATTAACAGTAGGTGACAGTACACAGCAGGGCGGGGCTGAGCCACACCTCCACAGACAAGTCCTCTGAACAGTCGGCAGCTGGTAGAACATTCCATCCTCTCTGGCCTTGGCCATCAACAACCACATCTCCATTCCTTTTCTGTACACCAGGTGGAGTCCTAAGGAGGCGATGCATTTGAAAATGGTGCTAGAACAAGTGCAGAGATAAATAATCACACGGAGTCTATTAGCCACTGGCTCAGTCCTACGAGTCCTGCCTGGCCAAATAGGGGCCAAGCTGCCCACCCAGGTGGCACACATTCCTTCAATGTGTGATGCTTTTGCCACGTGTCTTTACATACTTGACCTCATTCTGTTCAGACATCTACCACGTGCATTAGGCAGAACAGTGACCATTTAGGTCATTTTACCAGAAAAGGGCAAGTCTGGGCATAACTGACTCACCTAGACACACACTGCAGCAATGACAGGAGAGTTGGAACCAGGATTCAAATCTTCCTAGCAGGAAGCCATGTCTGACTCCAAGTTCCAGGTAAGATTATGTCAGACTATGTGTAGTCCATAGACATATCAGCAAAAGAGAAGGTACCTCATCCCCACCACCCAAACCAAGAAGTGTCAAGGCGGCAGTACAAGGGTGACATGATGGTCCACGGTCATCAAGAGCTAAGGTCCTGTCTCTTTACTCAATTTCCTACACTTGGTTTGGGCCTCAAAGTTACCCACTCAGAGAGTCCAAAATTGCTGCTGAACAAGCCATTGAGTTAGCATTCTAGGTGGTAAAGGGGAAAGGGGGTACAGGGGGCTCATTTCCTTCCTTCCAGCCTTCCAGAAAATTTCTACATAACACTTCACTTAAATACAACAGGCTAAACGCAGTCACAGGGAAGCTTGGAAATGTAGTCTTTCATTTTACAGCAATTTGGCCAGGTAGAAATCATGGAGAAGGCAGTTATCAGTCTCAGCCATGCTCCCTGCTCCCTCTCCTTTGGTGCTACTAGTCACACACTCATCATACATTCCAGTGCCTTCCACACACCTGGCAGTGAGTGCCAGGGCCAGGGGGACCAAAGAACATAAGCCTGGACCCTCGGGGCTGCCACAGTCTGGTGGTGACCAGTGACTCTCTGTGAGTGAGATGTAAGGGGTTTGGGCACTTATGGCTCAGAGTCCTGCTGCTGGGCAGTTGGGGGTGATGGTACTGGAAGAGGTGGAACTAGAGCCAGGGACAGTGAGATTTTATCACAGGGAGCACAGGAGGACTAGAGGACTGCAGGTGTATTGAGCCTATAGCTTAGTGTGGTAGGAGAGCTATGCCATCAACAGAGACCAAACAGAACTGATGGAATAACAATAAATTCACAAGCTTTACCACTCAGATCCATTACTTGTCACTGAGTACTCATGGGTCATGGACCAGACAATCACAAGTTCTTTTATTCCAAACACCAGTTTCTAATAGCCATAATACTCAACTTACACATCCTACTTGGGTTAAGGTGGCCACAGGGGTTCAGGAGGCTTTGCCAAGAGCCAAGGCAGAGAGTGGACACAAATGCAGAGTCGCTGTAGGTGGTCAGACAAGAGCTTCAACAGGAACCACTTCTGCAGTTGTCCATTTGAAGCCAGTTTTGTGTAGGACACGTATTGTCATGGGCAGGAGAAGCTATGCTGAGCTGAAGACAGGTTTGTCTCTGTGGCAATTGTCCTGGGCAAGGTGCATGAGGAGTGACCAGATGATGGGGTAACAGGGGCTGCCATGTCCAGTCTTCGGGGCTCCTCCTTGGTGGGTCTCAAGTGAGGGAGTTACATTTGGTGAGGATGATGTACTCCTGTGTTTCCTGGGAGAAAGGAGGTGTACAGGACACACACACACTCTTACATACCCATGCACACTAATGGAAACTCAGCTCACTCTTTCTTTCTTTTCTTTCTTTCTTTCTTTCTTTCTTTCTTTCTTTCTTTCTTTCTTTCTTTCTTTCTTTCTTTTGTGCTATTGGGGATGGAACCCAAGGGCATTCTACCTCTGAACTATACCCTCAACCCTATTTTTCATTCTTTATTTTGAAACAGGAACTCACTATGTTGTGGAGGGCCTCACTAAGTCGCTGAGGCTGGCCGTGAACCTGCGATCCTCCTGTCTCACCCTCCCAAGTACGGGGATTTCAAGTGTGTGCTGCCATGCCTGGCAGCACTAGTTCTTTCTCACCTTTGCGCACCACAGCCTGGCCTTGGCCCCCATCATCAACAGCTGTCATGTTGAAGATGTCATGATCCAGGCTTTAACATGCCATAACTCTTCCCCGTTCTCCTTGCATTTGGCTCTGACCCAAGAGCACACCACCAACAGGGACAAGCCCTGGAGCTCCACTCCCAGGCTTGATCCTGTCTGCACCTCCCATCAGCTGGGGGCCTCTAGAGAGGATGATGGGCCTCACTTTCTTGATTTGTGAAAAGAGAATGAAGCTAACATCCTGTGGGAGCTGTTGCGAGGACAGAAGTAAATGAAGCTTTGAAGAGTAATGCCTGGGCAGGACTCGTCCCTCCGTTCAGTCTCTCCAGAAGCTCAAAGCCCTGTGGGTGGTCTGCCCAGCTTGGTTACTGCTCATGTCCCTCTGCCATTGCTTAAAGGGTGCCTGAGGAGGAGGAGCAAGAAGCATCCCACCAGAGAGCCACCTGGGCATGTCTGACCCCACACCCCTGGCCTCTGCCCCACAGAGGTGACGCAGTGGGCCTGGGCCAGCCCAGGAACCCTTCCTTCAGTCTCCTGATACTGTTCCTGGATTCAGTCTCAGCTGCACTTCAACACAGATGCAACCTGCACCCAGGAGCTGGTCTCTGGATGGCAGGAAGAACCCCCTCCCACCATGATCATTCACATGTTTCTGCCAGGGGAGCATGAGTCAGCCCCCAGTGTCGGGCTGGTCACCTCTCATCTCTGCGCCCATGGGGCTCAGCACAGAGAGGGCTGCTAAGCATAACTCTAGAATGTTCATGCAATCATACAAGAGGGATGCACAGTAATGGGTTATTTAGACTTCTATGTTGCCCTATACAGGACGATTGAGGGAAAAATAACCCCCTTTTTGGGAGGTGGTGGTACTGGGGTTCCTGGAAACCCTTCTATCTCTGGGCTACACTCCCAGACCTATTATGTATTTGTATTTGGAAACAGGGTCTCTTAAGCCAGTGCGGCTGGCTTCGAACCTGCGCGATCCTCCTGTCTCTGCCTCCCATGTGCGGGGATTACAAGCGTGCACCACCACTCCCGGCAGAAATGACCCTTTTAGAAGAATCTCAGAGTATCTGGTTTTTGAAACACGTGATGTGCATCTTAGCCTCATTGAGCTGAGTATGTGGCACCATCTAGCTGCTTTTTTCTGAGGTCATCGCCCACAAAACATCATCCTGTGGGTGTTCTGGTGTGGGGCTGGCACGTGGAGATGAGTTCTCAGGCTTGGTCTTGTCTGTCTCATTTGAAGCCTTTCTTCCTTTCTGCTTCTAACGTATAGCAAGCTTGTAAATCAAACAGATGTGCTCGGATGTGTGTTGTAAGATGAGGTTGGAGCTGCATGAGGGACCCTGGGGACCTCCTGTAAGCAGAGAATGTGGGTTTCAGTTTTTTGCTCTTTGAGACTTCCTTCAGCTCTTTCTTATGTATGCCTAAGCGTGGTAGAGAGCTGCTGGATAGCTGTGGTCCTGATGAGGGTCCTGGCTGTGGGCTTTACCACCCATCTACCCATGTCTCGTTGTGCCTGTGTGCATCCAACCAATGACTTTTAAATCAAACCAAAAGTCCGGGGCTTCATTTACATGCGGAATAGAATACCAGTCGCTCTAGTGAGTGATTAATTGTCTCCCCCTAGTGGTAGAAGAGAGTACAGGAAAAATAACTGATAGCAAAAACCAAAGCTGTTTACAGAAAAGCCGTGGGCCCTGTCTGGTTGGTGGTTTAGTTTGACCCCTAGGTCATCATTCTAAATTTTCTAAGAAGATGGACAGATGTTTCACAAATTCCAAAGCGAGCTTTAAATCTCAACAGCTAGAAAGGCACGAGTATTTAAAACAAACAAATATCTATTGCTCAGGCTGACTTCAATCCCCTATGAAAACCCACCAGAACCTCCAACTTGGATTTAGGAGGCCTGTGGTGAATGGTGCCGCCGGCGACGTGCAGAGAACTGGGCCTCAGGCCAGGCATGCTGAAAGTAGGTACTGCTCCAGCCCTGTAGCATAGGCAGCAAGCAGATGCCAGGGCCTTGGAGCAGTGGGTGGGACCACCTGCAAGGCTGCAGAGGGGCCCAGACAGAGGCACAAGGTGGGTCAGTTTGGGGTCCCATCTGGGCGGCCATGGCATCCAAAGGCTTTACGGACTCTGCTCCGGCAGGCCCCCAGGCCACAGCGGGTAATAGAGGTTACCGAGGCTCCCAAGCAAAGGCTGGAGCAGCTCCCTACACCAGTGGCCGAGGTATGAGGTTTAGTGAAAGTCCCCTTTTGAGGATTTGCAACTTGCAGCCACAGAGTGCTTTTGATTCTCTGTGTACTCTTTCCTGCTTTCAAAGTGGTGGTTAGGGGTAACCAGCAATCAGTAAAATTAAAGAAAGACATCATTCCCTCATCTCACGTTCTACCCAATGGGCCAGCTGGGCCAGACCTCTAAGAATATACCCTCATTCAGATCTTTCCCGTGGCCATCCACAAGATCAAGCGCTGCCCCCGTAGTTATGGCTCAGTTGACCACTTTGCTGCTCCCCGTCCACTTTGGTATCTTGGGGAGAAAAAACTCGAACCTTCTTAATACAGGTCTCCATCTGTTCAATGCTGAGTAAAAAAGGCTCACAGTTCTCCTTCCCAAGTAGCGGAGACTCCTCTGGACGCCTCTCCCTTCATCTCAACAAGCAATAAGGGGTAGGGGCTGAAGAGCACCCCAGGCTCCTCTTGCTATTTCAGGACAGGATTCAGGAAATGAGCTCTTCCTGGACTCAGGGCCCATCATGGCCCAGGACTTTCACCCTGCAAGTCTTCCCCATGGGGATGCTCACGGGTCAGTGCAGGGCCAACTCCCCCACCCCAACAGTGAAAACACCCCTTGTGAAAGCAAACTGCACTTGTAGGGGTGTGCAGGAGGGCAGCAAAGGTGGGGGGAGCTGGCCCATATTTCTATTGCCCAGGAGCCCACCCACCACAGGAGGCGCGAGCTCTATGGCCCAGGCCTTTGTGCACTGGCACTCGTGATCCCTGATTGCCAGCAAGGAAGTGCTGGAGAAGGAGCTGCAAAACTCCATCGTTTGCCAGTGTATTGTGTGTACACACACACACACACACACACACACACACACACACACTCCAAAGACCAGATTTAGACTTTTTTTTAAAACAAAGGTATTTTATTTTAGTAAATAAAATACTCATTTAAAAGCATATAAAATTTGCACTATTTTAAGTTAAAAGTACAGGCTGGGACCTTATCCTCTGGCATGTCATTCATAACTCTTTCCTCTTTCTTCTCAGCTGGCATCCATCCAAGCTCACACTTACAGCAGAGTCTGGAAAGGAAGAGAGAAGGCATATGTAGGAAATGTTTGATTAAGTAGGAACCAGTGTTTGACTTGCTCACATCAACCCTATGCTTGAGCATTCATATAACACACGAATGCCATTCAAATTTGCCTATCAATGAAAGTATTTCTAGCCCCCCAATTTCCCTTCCATCTGCAAATCCTTCTTGTTTAAAGCAAGACTGAAGTCTGACGAGCTGCCATCCTACATCACTGACTCATCGTCTCTGGAGATGTCTGTGGGAGGGGAGAGGTACTTATGACCTCACACCTAATCTCTCCACCCACTTCCCAGCTTAACTCACAGAAAGATGACTGTCTGAAACATAAATCCAATCAATATTTCAATTACAACTCCCTTTCCTCACCCTTCTTAATTTCTAAGCATTTCTTCTTCCCCAATTCTTATACCTACTTCTTAGTTTCAGCCAAGAAAACATTTCTTTAAGGCAAGTTCTGCGACAGTAACTTCTTTTTCCTGGTAAAAGCCAATGAATCACTGAGGACCAGCGAGGGGTGGCAGGTGCTGGTGGGGGTGGGGGCAGAGAGCGCAGTGTCCTACGAGCTCGCTCTCACATGTCTGGGAAGGAGAGGCGGCTAAACAAGTGGGCACGGCAGTTGAACGCGTTTGACCTGGGTTCAGTTCCTGGATCTGCGCTTCGTCACGTTCTGTGAGCCATTCTTTCAATCTGACATCATCAGAGAGGTGTCAGGGGGACCAAGTAAAATAGCAGTGTAAATAACAGTGTACAAAACACTTAGCAAAATGCCCAGCACAGACTAATTCAATGAGTATTGCTACTATTACTTATAAGCCTGCTTTTACCTTAAAATCTCAGACTGAGCAGGCTTTGGAGCCACCTAGCTTAGTGGCCCTGCACCAAAATGCTTCTGAGGGGAGTCATCTAAGGGGTTTTCAAAAGAACAGGTCCTCAAAGGGAACCACAGGCGTGACAGACTCTCCTGAGGCTGGTACCTAAGATGCTGTGTTCTCAATAACACCCCAGGCAATTCTGATCCTCAGGCAGGCTGTGTAACCACTGACCTAGAATCCCTGCTCACCATATGTGAGAGTACTGAGATGCAGGCTCCTGCTTAATGGGTTAACGAAGCAACTCTGGCTCCTGAGAAGCAGCTTGGAATGCCAGGCTGGGAGGCAAGCAGACTTCCTCTAATCAGTGAGCTAAAAGTTTTGCCAAGTTCCCTTGAAGGTCAGGAAGCCGCTCCAGGCCTCTTTGCATGTCCTTCCCAGCATAGACATCGCTCAGAAAACTTATTGGTATGATAAACAGCTTGAGATGTTATGAGCGGTCACAGGTGTTCTTTGCTTCTATTTGTAAAACAAAGAGTTGCTTTAAGTTTGAGATTAGTCCTTTGGTTTTACTTACACACATCCATTGTTGCTTTAAGATAACCCTGTAATGTCTGAATTAATTAATTTGTCTATGGATCCCATAGAAGCTTTCTCTATAAAAGTCTGATTGCTCTCTCAATAAAACATGCAGTGTACATGAAACCTGCATCCCCTGTGTCCTGTGAATTGGCTTTATTTACCCTTAGGTCTCCAGTGCACTAGACACTGACAATCATATTTGAATATTCTCATTTTTAGAGAAGCACAGAACTCAACCTGATAAATGAAGAAATTGGATAAAAAACAGCAGAAATCACTAATGGTCATATGCTGAATCTGTGATGGCTAATAACAGACTCTGGAGCCTTGCATCTTGGACCCCACAAGCACACTCTGGGCTGTGACAGACACCAGTTACAATGATGAGCTGTCAAGTCTGAGGAGGAGGCCATCAGGATACCAACAAGGAAGTCATTGTGGCCCAGGAATGGCCTACAGGGGCACAGGCGGTGGGCAGGAAAGGGGACAAGTGAGATTTGGGTTAGGACAGATTGGGAAGGGACTTATTTGCCATACTAAGGAGTCAGGCTTTATCGTGGACCAGGGCTCCTTAGTCTTGGGATTTCAAATGACATGTGAGCCCCCCCACTTCCCCCTTCCCCACCCATGTCAGCAAGCTTATGCACAATTACAGGTGTTTTGAGTACATGGGTTTCTCTGGGGAGAAAGTCCAGTCATTATATTCCCTATTCCTCCCACCTCCCACACACACACTGAGAACCACTGCAGACTTGGAGCAGAGAGGACTGGTCATCTGTGCACTGTACAGACCCTGGGTCAGCAGCAGACAGAGCCCAGGGTCCAGCTCTACCTGGGTCCTTATCTGGAGAGCTCTCCCTTCGAGGGCGGGTGGGCCCGTGTGTCCTCACCCAGCCCGGCAGGGCTGTGGGGACCAGGCGCTCTCAGAAACCCCCGCTGACACCCTGAGCCAACCCGCTGGATGTTTTGCATTTGCAGAGCCCAAGTACCTTCCATTTCCCTTCAGTCAACTTTCTTCTCTGATGGCTGCTTCTTTTTAGCCTCCGATTTTTGCTCGTTTGCTTCCAATCTCCTCCTTTGGTACATTTTCGCTCCCGCAAAGGCCAGGCAGAGGATCAGTGTTTTTGCTGCCAAGATGTACAGCAGCAGGGGCACGTGCTCAAGGACCTTGGGGAAGAGGGGATCATTCTGATTGCTCCACCAGTGACAGAGAAACGTGTATGTTTCCATCATCAAAACACTCACTGAGCTCCTGCTGCGCCACAAGCGCTACTCTGGAGACCATGGAGACAAGGTCTCCGACCCACGCCACCAGCGGCTCGCCCTGCCTCACCCCCACAGTGAGGTCTTAGACCTCAGGATAACCCCAGATGTACGAACTCTGGTCTCGCACACCTTAATGGGATTTGAGCTCGCCCAGGGCCTTGCTTCTGAGGCAAGAGTGTGGCCAGGAAAAGGAACCAGAGCCCAAAGGCTTGGTCACTTGTGGGACCTTTGGGAGCTTCTGCCTCCTCACAGGAGAGTGAGGCTGGACCAGACCTTCTGGATTCTCCAGCTTCAGTGCACTACAACTTACCCTTGGTTCCAGAGAGTCATTAACACTATTACTTGACGGTAAAAATAAAATACAATAAAACTCAAATCATTAAAACTGAGCTACTTATAAATTGTTCCTGTAATTTTCTGTTAGAGAAAAGTTTTGACCCATTGGCTAAGAGGCCTTCGGGGGAGTAACATTCTCTGTACCTGTAGGTTTATTGCATAATTCTTTACATAACAATAGTATCTCAAAGCAAATACTAGACTAGTTTCATAAACATGGTTAGTACAATCTGAGTAACTATGGTGTAATTATGTGATCAAAACTCCTTCCCAAGTAAAGTGAAAAGATATGTTTTTAATTGAGTAATCCATATTTTAGAGGGTTAGAAAGAACTTATCCCAAGGAAACCATTGAGTGTAAATTACCAAACATCACTTGTTATGTAATACCAATAAGATGAGATTCTGCTACAGGGAGTACATTTGAACCTGTTTCCAATAGTTTACACAAGTTGGCTTGAAACCAGCTAGTGAAAACTTTAGCTGAGAAAAATATGCTCACAGACCTGGAGGACTGGGAGGGATTTTAAAGATAACCTAGTCTACCACCTCATTTTTCTTTTTCTTTTTCTTTTTTTTTTTTGGTGGTACTGGGGTTCCTGGAAACCCTTCTACTTCCGGGCTACACTCCCAGACCTATTTTATACTTTTTTAAAATTTGGAAACAGGGTCTCTTAAGCCAGCACGGGTCTGGCTTCGAACCTGCGCGATCCTCCTGTCTCCACCTCCCAAGCGCGGGGATTACAAGCGTGCCCACCACGCCCGGCTACCACCTCATTTTTCAAATGAGAAAAGTAAAGCCACAGAGGTCTACCCATATCATATAGCTCATTCAAGACGAGGCCAGAGTTGGAAGAGAACATTCTAACCCTTTGACTACTCTCACTGCTACTGAATCCTGATTTTCATGAAATGGAATTAATGAAGTGATTATATATATTCCTATCATTTTGTCTAAATCCATTTATGCATTTATGTATGTATGTATGAATGTATGTATGTAGGTATGTATTTGGGTACTGGGATTGAACTCAGAGGGATTCAATCTCCAAGCTACATTAACCTTTTTTATTTTTAATTTTAAAACAGGGTCTTGCTAAGTTGTTGTGGACCTCACAAAGTTACTGAGGCTGTCCTCAAACTCTCAATCCTTCTGTCTCAGTCTTCCAAGTAGCTGGGATCACAGGCGTGTGCCACTACACCTGGCTGTATAACTTCTTTATGATTTAGACTTGAGGTGGATTTCATGTTTGGAAGACACAGGTCGCATCAGCTGCCATGTTCTGGGAACTTGCTGTACACCAAGAGTCTTATGCAGATTTTTCTTTCTCATGCTCACTCTTGCCTCATGAGACAGACAGACTGTCCTGACTGAAGAGTTGAGAACACAGTGTGGAGAGGTTAGTCATCAGGGGGAAGGGTATGACCCAGCGTGACTGCTCCGAAGCCTCACGCTTCATCCACCAACTGCCCAGTAATACAGCTCATGCTCTTCCCACACCATCGGTTTTACAATTATATTACGCAGGTCAAGGATGGTTTGACTGCTACATTATAAAAGGCTACGGGTCTCTGAAACAGATATCAGAAGAGGGTTGTAATGTGATTTAATACTAATATAATGGATATCATGGGGGCAGGAAAAATCCAAATACTTAAATTGTTTTAATAAGATTACTCAGTAACTAAATTTTCAACCAGTAAATCATTCTAACAATATAGAACAAACCACATATGCATTTTGAAAGACGGCTCTAACAATGGTATAAAAGACTATAAAAGTTACAGAGGTGAAGCTTCTTAATTGTTTACTCTGGTAAACAAAAACAGCTCAGATTGCTGACTGGGGTCTCAGGCTCCTCCTCCCTCTGATCTTGGCTAACCTCCCCCACCCCAATAGCTTCTCTTTCTTCTGATCTTGAGGGTTCATGTTCTAGAGGTGAAGGTTTGACTCCCTGTAATACAAACCAACTAAGAGGAGAAGGTTTCATGTTGATATTAATCTCTGTGCTTATTAGGACGTTCTGGGCTAGCCGAAGCGCTGACTCATACTCAGATAAGCTGCTCTTGTCCAGCTTCCTACACCTCTGTGGATGGACCACGGGAGACTGAGTACAACTGAGCCGCCGTGACAGCCCGTGGTTCTCTGTGACCTAAATCCCAAACCCAGCCTCAGAACAGTCACAGGAAATGTACTAGGTCAACCAAAGGAAGAACCAAAGGAAGAATGTGTTTCCTGTTGAAAAGGAAACACATCAACTAATGGATGCTGGTAAGTGGTTTCAGTATTTGCTTTCTTTTTATAGAAAGTGGAGAGGAGGCGGAAAGGGGCAGGAGTTTCACTGAGAAACTCTTGAGAGGAAGGCAGAGTGAGGGCAGCAGAGGTCAAGGACACTAGAAGGCTGAGGCTCAGAGCTCCGGGGGCCCCTTTCCTGCCCTTCTCCAGGAAGAAGCTTCAGCTGTGTCTTTCTTCTGATTTCCAACAAAACCCTTTCATCTCCCAAAACACACAGAGTTCAGAGAGGAAAAGGACTATTGCTGGTGTGGACTGGATCAGCATTAGTTTTTTAAAAAACAAAACAGCCATTACCTGTGGAATCGGAAAGGTTAACGTTTTCCACAGGCCACACTTGCTGCATTACCCAGCTCGTATGGACTGTCACTACTGGCCAGGGGGCCCGCAGAGCCAGTAAGGGAATGCCACAGGACACACTGGGGTTACATGGTCCCTTCAGCTTCCCAGAGTTCTCTGCAGTCAGGGCATAAGGAGAAGCCATTTTCTGTGATACTGGTAAAAAGGGACCTGCTTTAAACAGAAACTGCTCCCTGGGGCAGACCACAGGGCTACCTCTGCCTGGAGCAGGTTCTGTTCCACACACAGGCAGGACCGGCCTGGGTAGCCAAGCGGATGGCTGTCACTCCACAACCTACTTGCGTTAGCCCAGCAGCCTTAGCATTACTGGGGAAGGTGTTAGAAATGCACGTCCTGAGCTCCCAGGAACACCAGCCATGATGCTTTGAGCCTTCTGATGTGGCCTTCAGGGGCAGCTACTCCCACTCTCCTGACCTTGGAGCTGTAGAGGCAAGCTCACCCCACGCTGCTTTCTGCTTCTGCCCCTTCCATCATCTCGCCGCATGGACTCTGCTCCTTGACCTTGGCTCGGCAAGCACTGGCTACCAGAACATGCTCAACAAGCTCTCCTGCCTCTTCGCAGAGGTCACTCTGCTCCTCAACTTCAACCTGGAGAGGAGAGTTCCTCAGCTCCCCTACAGCCAGGCCCCTCCCGGCACCCCCAATCCTCCGTAATGCTAGGGAAAGTCGGGGATCCTGTATTTTCCTAGATCCAGTTCCCCTTGAAATGGAACGCTATTGGGTGTTCTGAACAAGAAAATGCTTATAATAATTGAAAAAAAAATACATATAATGAGATCCTACATTTGAAAGGACATGCCACACTAACATGAAGAGTCAAAATGCTAGAAGAAAATACACCAAAATTATTAATATCAGCCACCTCTGGATGGTAAGATGATGCATAATTTTTATTTAACTTCACACTTTCAAAGTGGCTACAGCAAACATCAATCTTAGTGGTTGCTCGTAAGCAGTCTCCACCTCACCTTACTGGCTTCAGGGATTTCAGCCGATGTGTTTCTTTCTCTCTGTGTAACTACTGTTGCCCACAGCCCACTGAGCAGACAGACAGCAGGCTACTCTCGGGTTGTCCTTGGACTTCTGCTCCCACCAGCTAAACCTAATATCGTACAGGGGCCAGTCGCGTTTACTCCCCAACAAGTTCAAGTTATACTTGATGCTCCAATAGGTCATTTATTTGCGACTTAGAAAGAAAAGCTTGTTTCCATGGAAACTAAGTAGGTGAATACTTTGAAAGACTTGAATTTGAGTAGAAAAAAAAAATACTGTGGTTGCAAGACAACTGTAAAGGATGAGGAAAAGAGAGCATAACAATCCGGAAGGGTTCTGTATGTCGATTGCTTCATATGATCTTAATCCACTATCTTGACTCAGGCCTTTTATAACAAAGCACCAAAACTGGCTATAACCAACAGACATTTATTTCTCACAGTGTGGAAGGCTAGATTAGGCTCTGGAAAGGGTTCTCTCCCAGGATGAAGACTATAGACTTCTGGTATCCTCCTGTGGCAGAAAGGAGGTCTCTGGGGTCCCTTTTATGAGATCACTAATCCCATTCCTGAGGGCTCCACCCTCCAACTAAGCACCTATCACAAGCCCCACCTCCAAATACCATTACACTGGGATTAGGGTTGCAACACACGAATCTGGGGGACACCAACACTCATCCCATTGCGGCTACATGAATGAACCCAACATGTGAAGGGGTAGCTGACACTTGAAAGGCATAGTTTTTGTAAGAAAACTGAAGTTAGTGGATACGCTCTCAAAGAAAGGTATGGCCTTCCTTCAGAAGTCTGAGAACAAAATTTTTTTTTTTTTTTTTTTTTTTTTTGTGGTACTGGGGATGGAACCCTTCTACCTCCGGGCTGTACTCCCAGACTTATTTTTTAATATTTTATTTGGAAACAGGGTCTCTTAAGCCAGCGAGGTTGGCTCCGAACCTGTGAGATCCTCCTGTCTCCACCCCCCCAAGCGCAGAGATTACAAGCGTGTGCCACTACGCCCGGTGAGAACAAATGTTTTCAGTATGCTTTTGTCTTTTGCTTTTTAAAATAATCTACTTATACAGAACAGTTTACTCTTGTTGCAATTTTGAGTGTTAAGGTTGAGATGTTGAATTTCTCCCAAAGGACCGTGAGGCTTGGTCCCCAGCATGGCATTACTGGGAAGTGCCATGGACTTTTAGAAATTGAGGCATAATGGAGGTCTTTAGGTCATTGGGGGAGTGCCTTTGAAGGCACTGTGGTTGTAGTACCCCATTCTCTTCTCCATTAACTTCCTTGCTCTGCCATGTGCTCCCTACCAAGACACTACTATCTTGTACCCTATTCCCCCCAACCAAAGCAATGGGTCCACCTGATCTTGAACTGGCATCTCCAGAACCATGAGCTTAATAAACCTTTTCTCTTATAAGCTAACTATCTCAGGTATTTTATTACAGTGACTGAAAGCCAACTAATACAGGGAATAAAGAAAAATCCATGCTATAAATATTTAAAACAATTCTCACCTGCCAGTTCATGGTGGGCCAACTGTGAGTTCACTCCTGATCAATACTGTCCCCCGAGACAAGTGCATGAGAGGGGCGAGAAGGTCAGGCCCAGGGGGCTCGATGGCTGATCTGGAGGAGAAAGGAAACAGGTCAAGTTGAGGTTTCCAGGGCAGACCATCTTAGGAAGCTGGGTCTCCGATGGAAAGGGGTCATCTGAGCAGAGAGAGTAAGCTCTGTAGAGAGATAGGTGAAATGTAATGAGCAAGGCGGCCCAGCACCTGGTGAAGCAGAAGGGTTGGGTGCAGGCTGTTAGGCCTGGCTCTTGCTAAACAGAAACTCTCCTCCTCGCAGCGCTCCACAGCCCAGCAGCGGTGGCAGTGCTGCCCCCGAGGGACACGCGCTCTCAGTCCACTCAGCTGTGGATCAAAAAGCCAAAACCCAAAAGCTGCCCCTCACCCACCTCCTAGCCTGAACACAAGTTGGTGTATGTAGGGGTGGATGCCTTTCTGTACTCAGGGCCTCTGAGAGTTAACTGAGCTAATTTTGGTTTTTAAAAAATTATCCAAAAGGAACGGAGCAAAGGATAGAGAAAAAAGCACCCCAAGAAAGCAATTCATAGATACAGTTCCCCCTAACACATGAGGGAGAGCTACTGGGGCTGTAGCCAGTAGCAACAAGGAAGAGACACAGTGAGGACAGGACTGGCGCTGGGGTCTCGTGTGTCACTATTCTTGGAAGATGAAACATACCCCGAGAGCCAGAAGACTGGAGCTCTGGGTGAAGAACCTCTACACTCTGCTAAGTGACTCCCTTCTGGGGCCACAGAGCTATCTGTTTAGTGAAGAAACAAGGTACCAACAAGACCATCCCTAGGGTCCCTGCTAATTCTGAAATTTAGTGACTTACAACATCACATTCACAGCTTAACTTTAGTGCGTCAAGCTGTGCTAATGTGCCTAGGCGAATTAAGTTATTTAGTCTTCGTATACCCTATGAGGTATAGTTTTTTATCTTCACTTTGTAGACAAGGAAACAAAATTTAAGTAGTGCATCCAGGTTCCTAGGTGGGTCTGGGACTTGAACCCCTCCATCCGTCTGGCTCTAGACTCTTGACCTCAGTGCCAGCCTGAGGCAGGGGGAGTGCTCTGCACTCCGAAATCACGGGAGCATATTTCTTTACATGGACCCACAATGAGAACTAAGAAAAGCAATGGTATATAACACAGGCCTTTAAAGTGGGGATGAGATCAACTTCGGGGTGAATGCTTTGGAAAAACTTTGAATTGCAAAGCATCTAAATATAAAAAGTAGCTGGGCGTGGTGGCCCTGGCTTGTAAGCCCAGCATTTAGGAGGCTGTGGACAGCCTCAGCTACTTAGTGAGGCCCTCTGCAACTCAGTGAGACCCCGTTTCAAAATAAAGAATAAAAAAAATAGGGCAGGGGGTGTAGCTCAGAGGTCAAATGCCCCTGGGTTCCACCCCCAGACCCGCAAAATAAATAAATAAAATAATAATAATAATAATAATAATAATAATAATAATAAAGGGCAGGGGGTGTAGCTCAGAGGTAGAATGCCCCTGGGTTCTATCCTCAGTACCGAAAAAAAAAAAAAAAAAGGAAAAATTTCATACCTCATCTAGTGCAGGTTAGAGTATCTTGAATACCAGCTAGCAGTTGGCACAAGATAACCAAGTTTTCCCTGTGACTTCTGTGAAGTCAGATAAGCTAATGATAGGAATTTAAACCCTGGCTCTGTTTAAATGTGGTGATGATGGCGGAAGGTGCGTACCTTCATGTACAAATGGCCTGTTTGCCTGGAGATAGTAGGAGATTCTGGGCTGCACTGGAACAATGTGCTCCTAACATGTTATAAACTGCTTGCTAGAGCCGGGCGTGGTGGTGTGCGCTTAAAATCCCGGTACTTGGGAGGCTGAGACAGGAGAGTTGCAGGTTCAAGGACAGCCTCAGCAAATAGTGAGATTCACATCAACCTAGTGAGACCCTATTTTGAAAATAAAATAGAGCTGAGGGTGTATCTTGAGGTAGAATGCCCCTGGGTTCAATCCCCAGTGCAAACTGCTGCTAGAATGTTTACTTTGAGCCCATTTTGAAAAGTAAATTTGTTTTTCGGTTGTGGGGATGGAACCCAGGGGCATTTTACCTTCAAGCTACACCCCCAACCCCCTTTTTTTTTTTTTTTTTTTCCCGGTGGTACTGGGGTTCCTGGAATCCCTTCTACCTCCGGGCTACACTACCAGACCTATTTTATTTTTTGGAAACAGGGTCTCTTAAGCCAGCACGGCTGGCTTCAAACCTGCGCGATCATCCTGTCTCCGCCTCCCAAGCCAAGCGTGCGCCACCACGCCCGGCCCCAACCCTATTTTTTATTCTTTATTTTGAAACAGAATCTCACTGAGTTGCAGAGGGCCTCACTAAGTAGCTGAGGCTGTCCGCAAACCGTGATCCTCTTGTCTCAGCCTCCCAAATGCTGGGATTTCAAGTGTGCGCCACCACACCGGGCTTAAAGAGCAATTTTGGACGGCATTATTTTTAGTGACCTGAGAGATCAGACATGCTGTATATTAAAACAAACATTTAAGTTCCTTTAAATTTTATTTTATTTTTTTACAATTCCTGCTTTAGATGCATGTGTATAAATATCCTATGTGAGTCTGGCTGTTTTTCACAAATTTTCTGAATCCAAATCACATACACCAAAAAATGATGCACAAAGAATATTGGTTCCCAAGGTCAAGGACAACAAACAGATCTGAAGCTTACAGGAGGAAATAAATGAAAAAGAACAGCCAGTAATCTGGCCCTCTGACAAACATGTGTTACATTTACTAGCAATGTGACCTTGGGCAAGACGCCTGGCCTTGACTCACTCATCATAAGTTCTCCTTCAGAAATTGTAAACACTAAACACCAAGCTCAACCCAAAGAAAGCACTAAATCAATGAAAACCATTATTGTTATGATACACTCTCTTCCCCTAATGGACAGGCCACGCTGAAGTATAGAAACATGTAGTATCCAGAGCAAAATGCAGGTCGGCAGGGTATGAAAAAAGAACAGTAATGAGGCCAAGAACTGGAGCCCTGGACTCCTGGTGTCTCCAAGGGCAGGACATAGGACAAGGGAAAGTCATTAACCCTCAGAACCCAACAGTTCTCATTTGCAAAGTCAGAATCCAAACACTGATTCTGGAAACTCACCACCCTCTCTACCATCACGGCACCTAACTGCAAAATATGTTAGCAGCGGCCTCAACTTCATACCTCAAGTGATACAATTCAAGCTTTTTAAGAAAGAGAACAGAGGGCCGGGTGTGGTGGCACATGCGTGTAATCCCAGCATTTGGGAGGCTGAGATGGGAGGATCCAGGTTTGCAGACAGCCTCAGTTACTTAATGCCCTTTAAAACTCAGTGAGACCTTATTTCAAAATAAAGAATAAAATAGGTGCTGGGGGTGTAGCTTGAAGGTAGAATGCCCCTGTGTTCCATCCCAGTACCATGAAGAAAAAAAGAAAGAAAAAGAAAAGAAAGAAAAAGAGAGAGAGAGAGTTAATCTGCAGTAGTAGTGGAAAGGGTGGGGTGAGTGCGGGAGACAGTGAACCACCCTGATGTGAGTTGGGGAGACAGTAAACCACCCTGAGCAGCTCCCTCATTCCCTGCCATCCAGTGGCTCAGAATCACAGCTTTTTCACACCCACCTTAAGTTACATGCCCCAAGGAGCCACTTTGGTAGCACCCTGCAGGCAAATGAGAACTAGGAAAGCTAAAAATATCAGTAAGCTACTTGCTCAGCTATCATGTGTGCAAAATTAGAAACAAGAGGCAGAGGGTATCTGAGGGCTGAAATGCAAAAGCCACCAAGATGGGGCCATTTTTGAGGGGCATAAAATCTAGGAAGTGCAGAAAATTTTAAACTTTCCCTGAGAACTATCCATCATCCAAGCAGAAAACTCAAAAATCACTATGGCTTCAAAACAACTGCAAAGATTTCAATTTTCTTTACTGAAAAAAAAAAATCCTATTTTTTTCCCCTTGGCAGGGTTCTCCTAAAAATAAACAAACAAAAACTATTTGCTTATTTTGGTTAGGCGAATTAAAGCAATATGGACAGTGTATTTATGGGCCACAAGCTCTGTTTTCTTCTTTGCACACCTAACAAACTATGGGTCAGTCTAAATCTTGGTGTGTAACGCTTTCAGAGATTAATCAGCTAACCCCTTTGCCTGAACTTTCTCAAGTTGTTCTCAACCCCAGTTCCTCTTCTTTTCTGCCCCAACTCTTCACCCAATCATTTGAAGTACGGGTAGGTCCCGAGAGGGGCCTGGCAAGTGACCTTTGGGCATCGCTGGGGCCTCTCTGCTCTGCCGGGGTCACAGGACACTGGATCCCCCGGACCTCGGCTGCTTAGACTCATCAGATCGCTTCGGGGGCTCCACTGAGGAGTGACGGCCTGGGTCAAAGCCTCTACTTGCTGGAATCCCACCCCGGTAGGCGATGTTGGTGCTTCTGTTCCCGTGCGACCCTGAGGAGTAACGGGACCCTGTGGATGTCAGCTCCTCCGTCGGGAGCTGGACCTCGTCCTCTCTCCACCTGCTCGACCCTCGGGGAGCAACACCTACCCCGCTAAGACCCGGGGGCGAGGGCCAGGGACTGTCATAGCTCCCACCCTTCCACAGAACAGGGCGCCGGGAACGCGCACTCATCTCCAAAGATCTCTGCAGAGCAACACCCTCTGGCCAAACCAACCCCAGGCTCGCTGGGACCGCGTGCCGGACTAATCACGCCATCCACGCTGTGCGGTGGGCCGTGGTGGCTGGCACCCTCCGGGTCCCCACCTGGGAGCTGGGCCTGCGCGGCCTGGGCCCGCTGGCGTTTACCCGGGAGAGCGGGGCTGGCCGCAGGATTCCCAGCGCCCCAAAGAACTTCGGGTTGGGTCAGGATCCAGCCAGCCCCGACGTCACACACTTACCGCTCCTGGCGGCGCAGCCTCCCGCGCCCTACGAGACAGAAACCACGATTCCCATACTCCTGCCACGGAAACTACAAGTCCCGAAATGCACCGCGCCGGCGCCGCGTACCCGGACTCACGTGGTGAGGCACGCCTTTCGTACACAGGCGCACTGGGTTCCGGCCGCCTCGGTGACGTAAGTTGCTCCTTGCGCAGGCGCAGTGGGTCCTGGGTACCGGAAGAGGTAATGAGGAGGGCTTTGGGGACCGGAGAGCTACTCAGGTGCGGTTGGTGCGGAGCTGGGAGCTTGTTTACGCCCTACAGAAGGCCTGGAGGACTGCGGCTAGAGAGCGAGGCGTCATGGAAATCATCATCGTCCTCAGCTGTCCTGGATTCCTTGGTTTCCCTCCTCGCTGCTGTCTGCGGCTGAGGATGCAACATGCGGGGCGCGTGTCCCCAGAATATTTCAGACTTAGCGTTTGTCTTCTCTGCATATTCCTTTTGGGTAACTGTAAAGTGCTCCGGTATTAGGTTCCCAGAGTCATTCACTCAACAAGCACTTCATGAATGCGTCTAGAGTTTGAACTCTCCGCCCACCCCCCCCCCGCCTGCCCCTTGGGAGAGCACAAGAGCACCCGAATGCAAAAATAAGAAGAGAGAGCGTTCATAGAGTTGTCATTACGCTCGGCTCGCCGTTCAATGGAGAAGGAAACTGAGGCCAGGGACTGGCACTACAAAATGTACCAATTGCCAAGGCAGAATCAATATTTGAACCCAGGAAGTTTAACTCCAAATCCCATTATTGGGTTTTAACTTCAGTGCCCTTTGTGGTGATGAAATATCAGAAATATTAAGGAACACAGAGGGAAGAAGGAGCAGGATACCAATCGGGCACCTGTGATCCCAGGAGTCTGGAAACAGACAATAGGATCACAGGTTTCAGGCCAGCCCCAGCGAGGATCACAGCAATACCATGCAGCCCAATACAGCCTTACCATAAATGGTCTCCTTGGGAGGGTATGTGTCCTTCTGCCTTGCACAGCAATCCTTTAAAAAGGGAAGTAGGATCATGCTATTCCCTTGCTTTTAAAATGGTGCAATAAAGCCGGACATAATGGGGAACACTTGTAACCCAGTACTTGGGAAGCTGAACCAGGAGATAGCAGGTTCAAGACTAGCCTCGTAAACTTAGCGAGACTCTCGGCAACCTAGCAAGGCACTGTTTCAAAACAAAAATAAAAATAGGGCTGGGGGTGTAGCTTGGAGATAAAATGCCCCTGGGTTCAATCCTCAGTATCAAGAAAAAAACACAACCAATTGTTCGAATTGGCATTTTCATCTGAAAAGCCCTAGTTTGCTGGGAGTTGTTCCCGAGGGGGAAATTAGGCCAAATGGTTTCAAGCACTATCCACCCAACAGGCTTATAAAGAATCAGCATTTCTCCCATTCCCCAGAAGTGAGTTGACTGGCAACTCTTTGTTGTCATCTATGCTTTCGTTATAATTGTAAATAATTAGGAAAACCTAAGATTTTTCTTCGATTTGGTTTTCTGTGTCAAAAATAAAGCTGGGCACTAGTTAGAGGTGTAAGGACAGGCTAAGTTCGGTCACTGTTACAGTAGGAAGGAGAGGTCTAGCCAAAAGCGAGTTCAACTTCCATTAGGCAGAGGTGACTGGGTAGGGGCAGGGCTCAAGCAGGCTCAAGGAAGTGGAGGTTTATACAGAGAAGGAGGGGTGGGTCCGTGTGCCCTGAGTTTGCTCTCTGGCACTATATGGAGGAGAAATAAACTTGCATCTATGACAGGGGATAGTGATGGAAGTTATTATGAGGAGGTTGTCTCTGGTGTCTTGCCTCTTGTACAGGCACCTCGTGGCCTTTCCAGTTCCTGCCCTGAGTTGAAGCAACAGGAAGCCCTCCCCAGAACCTGAGCAGGTGCTGGCTCCATTCCCTGGGCCTTCTGTTACGGTTTGGTTCTGGATTGTCCTGACGTTCTGCCTCACCTGATGCCCAAACAGTGGGGCTGACAGGACATGGACTGAAACCTATGAAACTATGAACCAGAATAGATCTTCCCTTTGCTACATTGTTCTTGGCAGGGATTTTTGGTCATGGAGAGGGAAAGATGACTAACACACCTTCCCAGTCTCCTGGACCATAAGCCAAGATAAACCTCTCTGTGAGATACCTAGTCTCCTGTATCATTATAGCAACAAAAAATGGATTAAGACAAGCTGGGCATGGTGGCACACGCCTGTAATTCCATTTCTGTGTGTGTGTGTGTGTGTGTGTGTGTGTGTGTGTGTATGTGTGTTACTGGGATGGAACCCAGGGGTGTTATATCTTTGAGCTATACCCCAGCTTGCTTGTTTGCTTGCTTGCTTGCTTTCTTTCTTTCTTTCTTTCTTTCTTTCTTTCTTTCTTTCTTTCTTTCTTTCTTTATTCATTTGTAGTACTGGGATGGAACCCAGGGGCATTCTACCTTTTGAGTTACACCCAGAGCCCCATTTTTTATTCTTTATTTTGAAACAGGGTCTCACTGAGTTGCGAAAGGCCTCACTAAGCTGCTGAGGCTGGCCATGCTGGGATTACAAGTTTGCAGCACTATGCCCAGCTTAATTCCAGTTGTTGAGAGCCTGCAACAGAAGAATTGCAGGTTCTAGGCTCAGCAACTTAGGCCTTCAGAAACTTAGTGGGACCCTGTTCCAAAATAATAATAATTTTAAAAAGCTGGGGGTGTAGCTTAGAAGTAGAATGCTTCTGGGTTCTGTCTTCAGTACCAAAAAAGATGGGTGGAAGAAAGAAAGAAAGAAAGAAAGAAAGAAAGAAAGAAAGAAAGAAAGAAAGAAAGAAAGAAAGAAAGAGGTTGCACAAGGAGTTCTGCAAGCATTTTTTCAAGAAGAGCTCCTTTCTGAATTTTCTCTCATACCCTAAGGTGACCCCACTTACAAATGCAGTGCCCTTAGCTAGGGAGCAAAAAAGATGAGGCCTGTAAAACACACTTCTCTCTTGCCATTGTCTTCCTCCTCTCAGCTGCTCTGGCGGGGAGACCTTGGCCCAAGAAAGTACTCACTGTTTCTGAGGGCTCTGTCCACTTCACATTCTAGGAAGTTTCTTCCTCCTTTCCTGTGTGTGCGTTCCTGCAGCCCAGGGCGTCTAGTTCATGTCTGAAGTCCTGGAATCTAGGCCAGTAACCCAAGGAGATGAGCACTGCCCATTTGAATTAGTAAATGAAATCACCACATCTTGGTGGACTGCATTTTCTCATCTGTACGAGAAATGACCTTGGAAGGTCATTGAATGGTCTCCAGAGTGAGCCATTCAGCTCTCACATTCTGTGATATCATGTACCCCATGTGCAAAATATTTATATTTTAAGTTGACAGATACAAACTGAGTGTGGTGGCGCACACATGTAATCCCAGCCCTTGGGAGGCTGAGACAGGAGGATCACGTTTTACAGACAGCCTCAGCTACTTAGTGAGGCTCTCAGCAACAACTTAGTGAGATCCTGTTTCCAAATTAAAAAAAATAGGTCTGAGAGTGTATCCCGGAGGTAGAAAGCCCCTGGATTCCATCCCCAGTACCACAATAAATATATATATATATATATATATATATATATATATAGAGAGAGAGAGAGAGAGAGAGATACAATTCTATGTATTTATCTCTTATAACATGATGTCTTGAAGTATATACACATGAAACACTAAATGTACTTAATTAATGTATGCATTGACTAGCCTTACATAGTTACAATTTTTGTGATGAGAACACAGAAGAGCCACTTAGCCCATTTCAAGAATACAGTACACTGTTATTCACTAATGCCACGTCATACAACAGATCTCTGGAACTTTTTCCTCCTGCTGTTGACCAATCCCCTCTCCCCACCGTGTTGCAAAATATTAAGCAGTTACTGGCTTATTTCTCAACAGACCTATCAACAGGCGATCTCAACCTTTCTGTACCTTCATTCTCTTCAAATGTAAGTGAAAGTAAGTATTGCAAATGGAAGAAAATAAAACTGAGTGAAACTAATGCGTTTGCAAAGCAATGCCATAATTTTGTGTTCTTTTTTTCTTAAATAATGAGAGCTTTCAAAGGTTACTTTTCTGCAAAACTTTACATGTTACTTTAAAAATATTTTTTCTGTAGCCCTGGGTGGTTCTTAAATATTTGACTTCTCGGATGTGAATTGTTTGCCCTTTGCAACGTCCGCTCTGTCTTTAGACTTCCGCGTAAGTCAAATACTAGGAAAACAATAAATGGAAAGTAACCTCGCGGTCCTGTTCATCCATCACTCCAAATTCTGCATTCATAAATTAATAAGTAAATGTTCCTATGTCGATGCAGTGAGCAAGTGATAGATTTTGAACCTCAGCTTCTGAATAATACATCTGGGTTATTTATCTATTGAATTTGTCACATTCAAGGTTCAGTAGAAAGAAGGTTTAGTGATTTGTAAACCTCGCCTTGCTATTTCCACTGTCCCTGCCCAGGGCTTTCACTTCAAATTTGGCTTTATTTTCACTATTGACATTGATTTAAATGCCATTTACATTGCATAAAAAGTAAAATGTCTTCAGCACAAAATATCATTCCAATAAGCAAGCATTAAGTCACTGGGATTGAAATGTCATCTGTCTCCGAGGGCCAGTCACATGATCTCCAGGAAAATTCCCAACAGAAAGAGAGGAACATTTTTCCTTCTAAGCAACGACTCTGTGGGTTTTCTTGGTGGCAGAGCATCCCTTCCCATCCGAATGTCAGATGTTGGCTTTGTCCTTTCCTTCCTTATCAAGGAGACAACTGGAACCCGGCTGCACCAATGTTCTCATGGATGGTGGCCCTCGAGTCTTCCGAGTGCAGAATTTGACTTTTGTACTTTTCCCGCCAGTCCTCCACAATGTACTGGTGGTAGGGGTCGTTGGAATGCTCTTGTCTCTTGGATTTCACTGTGCTCACCAGGATGGCTACCACGATGAAAGAGAACATGCCGATCATCACCATGAGGTACAAGATGACGTAGTAGAAGTTCTCTGCATCCACCTGAGCTTGGATCGCCTCCTCCTCCGCTGTGGTGTTCCTGCGCCAATTGTCCATATAAGTGATAAATATCCTTCGGAAGACATCTTCTAGCGTCTGTGTCCAATTGGATAAAGTAATCATGTTTCCCTCCTGCTGCAATTTAAATTATAAAACAGGTGAACAAAAGGGAGGGAGAGGCGCCATGCAAAGGGAGAGTAATATTTCTTCCTTTCTTTTTATTTTGGTACTGAGACTTGGGCCCAAGTGCATTCTACCTCCAATCTATACCCCCTGCCCTTTTATTTTTTGTTTTGAAACAAGTTCTCACTGGGTTGCAGAGTCTAAGTTGATGAGGCTGGCCTTAAACCTGCAACCCTTCTGCCTCAGCTTATATGATTTCTTCTTAACCTAGCAAGTGTAGATTTTGTCAGTCTTTAATCATATACATTTTATCCGTTTTTTGCATGCATGATCACAAAACTTTTAGTGGAAGGACATAAAACTACAAGTATATGCATTTTGACATATACATTTAAACAGATAAATATATTCATCCATATGAAATGAGGGGATGAAGGGAAGATGAAGTGAATAGATCATATGTTAATAGTGGATGGTATACTTACAGATACACACACATGCGTGCGCGCGCACACACACACACACAAATATATGTAGTTCGTGAGTTCTTATGTTCCAAATTTTCATCAGTAATCTTGCACTGTTTTCGCTTTTTACAAAAGTCAGGAACCTGAGAGTAGCTAGTTTAACACAGTGTTCATAACAAACATTCAGCAAAACTCAGAGCTGGGCATGGTAGCGATTGCTTGTAATCCCAGCATTCAGGAGGCTGAGACCGGAGGATTGTGGTTCATGAACAGCCTCAGCTACTTAGTGAGGCCCTCCACAAGTTAGTGAGACCCTGTTTCAAAATAAAGAATACAAAATAGGGCCGGGGGTGTAGATCCAAATGCCCCTGGGTTCCAACCCCAGACCCTCAAAACAAACAAAAACAACTCAGGTGAATGAAGCAATGACTCATTTATGAAATGCAGGGCTTGACACGTAGTCTTAAAGGTTGCAAGCAGTAGGCAGACATTCTGATGGGTTCCATTTCCTAGGTCTAAGGGCTTTATACCCCATGTATCCCAAAGGGATGAGTATGTGCATCTGTATCCACAAGAAGGATTTGGAGTAAGTGGTGTGGAGGAATGACCTGAGCAGCCAGACATATTTCTCAAGTCAGTCCCTCATTTTATGGCTGCTGCCCAGCTGCCAACATCTCTCACCTGGGCGATACCATGCAGCCCTTACAGCCTTATCATAAATCGTCTCCTTGGGAGAGTATGTGTCCTTCTATGCCTCACACAGCAAACACTTCTTTAAAAAGAGAAACAGGATCGTGCTATTCCTTTGCTTTTAAAATGATTCAAGCCAGGCATGGTGGCACACGCTTGTGATCCCAGCATTCGGGAGGCTGATACAGGAAGATAGCTGTTTGCAGACAGCCTCAGTAACTTAGTGAGGCCCTTTGCAGCTCAGTGAGACCCTGTTTCAAAATAAAAATAGGTCTGGGGGTGTAGGTCAAAGGTAGAATGCGTTTCATCCCTAGTACCGAAAAAAAAAAGTGATGTAATAAAGTCAGCCATGATGGTGAACACCTGTAATCTCAATACTTGGGAGACTGAGCCAGGAGAATGTCAGGTTCAAAACTAGCCTCATAAACTTAGCAGGACTCTCAGCAACCTATCAAGACCCTGTTTCAAAACAAAAATAAAAATAGGGCTGTGGGTATAGCTCAAAGGTAGAAAGCCTCTAGGTTCAATCCCCAGTACCACAGAGTAAATAAATAAATAAATAATAGCTTTCTTTTGTTTATAAAATAAAATACAATTCCTTAACAGGCTGGCCTAACCTGGCTCCTGATCCTACCTTCCCAGTTATTCCCAATTACCATTACCCTTGTCCTCAACAGTTCTGCGACAGCCCATCTCTTTTTTCCACTTCGGTAAGCTCTCTTGTCTCAGAACATTTGCACATTTTGTTCCCTCTATCTGAAATCCTTTCATCCCGCTCTTCTACCTGGTACCTCTTCGTAGCTTAGGCCTCAGGTTAATTATCACCTCTCTGGAACACGTGCCATTCATTTCCCTCATGAAAAAAAATAGTACATATTTTACCATCTAAGAAAGAAGCGTAAGTAAATTTCCACATTATTTCTCCCATAGAACACGTCTCCCCAAAGTCCCCTCAGTGAGAAGTCCTGTAATCAAGTTAATCGTCTCCATCCAACATCTTAAGTTTTCTCTTTCAAAGAGCTCTAAGATCTTTCTCTTCTCCTTACAACACAAAGCCTAGTGGGTTGGAGGAAAAACTTGACACAAAGATAAGACTGATCCAAGGTACACACCAAGCAATGTAACAGAGATGTGCCCACTCCTGTCCTTTAAAGCTCCCTGGGAGAACATAGCTGAGTGGGCTCCCATTTACCATGGACTTTGCCACTGGCTCTCTTACCCTGGAAAAGATGAGTTCACACCAGCTTTCTCTAGTAAGACGCACCTGCCCGCCCCCAGGTCCTCCCCGCCCTTAGCCCTGTGTCCAGGTTAATCTTGAACATGCAGCAGTCAGGAAGGCTTGCTTCCCAGGTGAGCTTTCTCTGTTCTATTTCTTCCAACCCTTCACCTTATCTATTCCCTCTGCCATGCATGTTGGAGAAAACCTAGGTTCCTTTTGAGAAGCCAAATTGAGAAACCCAGTAGAACAGAGAAACAGCTAAAAAAAAAGAAAAGAAAAGAAAGAAAGAAAGAAAGAAAGAAAGAAAGAAAGAAAGAGAAGAGCTAAATTTCCAAAATATAGATTCTCCAGGTGGGTGTGAAGGGGAGCTTTGCGTGTGAGATGAGAGACTGGGTGCTGAGTTCCACTGGATTTGCTGGGTTTGCTGCCAGGGATGGGTGAGGCAGCGCCCGGCCCTGGAGAGCTGGATGGCCAGTGCTGCCAGTTATTTTTTCAGCTCTTTGAACATGGACAAAGGCCCAAAGCTAAGCAGCTCAGAAGGGCCTTTTTTGTTCAGACTTAATCAGAGGGCTGAAAGGGGCCTATGGGGATTAAATACCCAAGGGCTAACCTCTGGCCAGGCTGAGAACGTAGCATCTAGTGGGACTGTGAACACTGATGTGTGAGAGGAGCCTAGCTGGGAAGCCCATTGTCCTATGACCACAGGAAAAGTCCCAGTCACAGTGCATGGACAGTTTCATTGGCAGACATTCTGTTAAAACATGTTCAAATGATAAGTGAGTTGATTTAAATGTTTGATTCCCAGAGTAACTATTGAACAGATAGACATATTTGCTCTACAGACTTATCCTATCATAAACACCATAATAGGTGTTTACTAAGACAACTGTTATTTATGTTCTTTTGAACCACAGTAAGATGCCATTTAGGTAGGTTAAAAGGGCTGAACATTGGCAATTTCATGTGGTTCAGTTTAATGGGAACTACATTTCCCCTAAATGGTTCTTGCTGAATCAGAGGACAGGAGAGGCCCCTGGAGATTAGGCTGTTTACCCTATAGTAGGTGGGAGAACTATAGCCTATAGAGCTTAAACCCCTTGTCTAAGCTCACAGGGCCCTCAAGTGGGCCACAGTGCCTGTCCTAGAACCCAAGCCAGTGCCCAGCTCTCTCTGTCCTAGTGAAGCCACACATTCCATTAGCTCCCCGTTGGCCTGTGTCTGGTTGGCTTGACTGGGTAAAAGATAGAAGACTAAGACCATGGTTGGAGCTTGCATACATCAATTAGCTGTGCCCTGTCTCCAGGCTACAGAACGGTTCCCTAATTCCAGTTCTCCCATCACACATGTGCCACTCATAATAAGAGCAATCGGAGACTGTCAGCAAAGTAATACTCATTTGACCCCAAAGTCCAAAGTTTTCCTTTTTTTTTCTTGAAAGATGATGAATCATTGGGATCACCCGCAGAAGGCAGCAATATCTCTCATCTTTCTATGAATAACAGAAAAAATAAAAAAATATGTTGATACACCCCTGTAATCCCAGTACTTGGGAGGCTGAGACAGAAGGATTGCAAGTACAAGGCCAGCCTCATCAACTTAGCAAGGTCCTCCACAACTTAGCAAGACCCTGTTTCAAAATTTAAAAAAAATAGGGCTAAAGGCATAGCTTGGAGGTAGAAATCCCCTGGGTTTAATCACTCACACACACACACACACACACACACACACACACACGCACACGCACACACGCAGATAGAAAAAAAATGATTACCTACATTTAGCATCAATCCCCCACTTTAAAAGAAAACTCCAAATTTTCATCTAAAGGTAATAACTGAAGAAATGAGTAAGGAATACAGAAGGAAAGAGGGAAGAAAGGAAGAAAGGAAGGGAGGGAGGGAGGGAGAGAGGAAGGGAGGGCCAGGCTATATACCTAGAAAATCATTCTTTTACAATTGCTTTTGAAAGGAAAAATAGATTAAATTTTAATTTCATTCCTAAAAAAAAAGAGTGTGTACAGAACCTACCTGCAGTGTGAGAACGAATGGTATGAAATTCCTTTCCAAAGCTGGGCTGTTCTGAGCCTTCCCACCAGCGTAAGCGAGCTCCTGAGCACTGGACAGAAATCTCAGCTGCTGAGCACCTTCAGCCGTGACCTGCTAAGCCCTTGCTAACCACAGCCTGCAACCTGAGGCTTTCACCAACCCAGATGCTTAATCTAATCTTATGTGGAAAGTTAAATACTAGTTGGCAGTTGGGAATTAACCTTGATGCCTGACAGGGTGTGCCCGTGGGAGCCTGGCTTTGGGCAGAGTGGCATAAGTTCCCTCTTGAGGCCATGATGCCAGCTGCAGCCAGGCAGTGCCTGGGCACCCTGAGCAACTCTCCCTCAGGAAAAGCCTTCCTGGGGGGCAACCTTAGTGGCTGGCACCAGTCCCTGACCCCTCAGGGACACAGGCAGAAGAGGGGGCCCGGGAAAAAGAAATGAACATGGCCAGCTCATGTTGTTGGGGTGGGTTCAGAAAGTCAGCTTGATTGCAGGCAACTACTACCATTCTTAGGACCGCCCCAGAAGTAAAATTTTATTTAAAGACCCTTCTCAGGGCCCATTTCCAAACGCCTTCAACAAAGGTACTATATGAAGAGATAGAAGCAAGCCCCACAAAGTATTTGAAGGCCTACAATGAGTGGGGCTTCATAAAACCAATCAGAAAAGAGAACTTGCCTCGCTCCAGGTTCTTCCCCATGTGTTTGCTGTTTTAGCCTCGTGGAATCAGCGCTATGACCAGCATACAAAGCAGTATGAAGTCAACTTGATTTCCATGATGGCGTGAGACTATAATGTTGTGTGTGTGTGTGTGTGTGTGTGTGTGTGTGTGTGTGTGTGTGTGTGTACATGTGCAGAATGAACTTGACAGCTGAAGGGTCCAGATACGGAGAGGTTGGGAGGTCAGGGTGATGGGGAAGGGTGATGGGGAAGCATAGCCAGGACTTGAATTCAGTCCCAGCCAGTGGTGGCTGCAGAGGTTACACGTAGCCAAACTGACATGAGTTCATGATGGTGTGACTCGTGTTGAGGCTCTGTAAAAGGAACATTAACTTTGTTTGATACTCGCATTTTTCTCCTTAAATGGTCCCCTGAGCAGTGTGGTTTGAAGCACACTGGGTGGCAAAGAAGGTAAAATTAGCACATGTATTAAGCACACGAATAGCACATGTATGAAAACACACAGAACTCTGAGACAGGAGGATCGTGGTTTGCAGCCAGCCTCAGCTATCTAGTGAGGCACTCTGAAACTTAGTGAGACTCTGTTTCAAAATAAAGAATGAAAAAATCTGCTGGGGACATAGCTCAGAGGTAGAATGCCCCTGAGTTCAACCCCAGTCCACAACAAACAAACAAACAAACAAACAAACAAACAACAACTAAAAAACCCGTGGATCTCTATTACTCCATACTAGCTTCAAGGTACACCATGTGCCCTCGTGGATTGCTCTCACTGAACAAGAGAAGGCAAACCTAAGTAGGGAAGAAGAATGGTGTGATGGAGATGGTCCCTTGGGCTAACAGTGCTTCCAGGACAATGGAAAGCAATGCAACCAATAAGGATTCCATTGGGCAATGGCGCCCCCTGCTGGTGATAGAGGGAACAGAGGCCCAGCTTCCTCTTAATGCAGCCTGGGCTAACTTCAGACTTCTATTGTTAAGGTGAGGAGAATCAAAACAGTGTGCAAATCTACACTTGAGTAATTGAAGGCAGAACTGGAAGACAATATCTCATGAAGCCTGAGGGCTCGGCTTTGGAGGCTGACAGGCCAGGGGAGCAAATTACTTAGCAACTGTGGCTTTGGCTTCTCTAATGAGTTCCTACCTCACTGAGTTGCCAGGAAGTGAGACAGTGTATACACAGTACTTAGCACATGAGTTGGCTTATAGTAAGATAGGAAGTACCCTAGATATATTTGCTTACATTATTATTATTATTATTAATTTTGGCACTGGAGATTAAACTCAGGGGCATTCTACCTTCAAGCTACACACACCAGCCTTATTTTTTATTCTTTATTTTGAAACAGGGTCTCACTAAGTAGCTGAGGCTGGCCGTGAACCTGCAACTCTCCTGTCTCAGCTTTCCAAGTACTGGGATTGCAAGTGTACACCACCATGCCCGACTAATGTTATTTTTTTAAATAGATAAATTTGTAGGAAGACATTCCAATGAGAAGTGGAGCTTGACAGGCCATTACCAGGGAAACATTACAATGTTCTAGCACCAAGTGAAGTGTAATCTTTGGAGGTTACACTTTTAAGAGGTTACACTTGTCCAAACCCCACTACTCTTTAATAATAGATCTTACTCAAGTCGGGCATGGTGGTGCACAGCTGTAATCTCAGTACCTGGGAGCTAAAACAGAAAAATCGCAGATTCCAGGCCAGCCTCAGCAACTTAATGAGACCATGTTTCAAAATAAAAATTAAAACAGGGATGGAGATGTAGCTCAGAAGTAGAGTGTTCGATCCTAGTACAAAACAAACAAAAAATACAGCTCCTATTTATGCCCTATTAGCACTGGGTAAAGAGTAACTCTTTCTAGATAGCTCTTACCCTCACCACAGAACACAATTCATAAAACTGAGATGGAGTCTGGAATGATCTGGGTGAAGTGGCGTATGCTACTCAGAAGGCTGAGGCAGGAGGACCACAAGTTCTAGTCTAGCCTGAGCAACTTAGTGAGATCCTGTCTCCAAATAATAAGTAAGCAGGTAAGTAAGTAAATAAAATGGGTCTGAGATGTAGCTCAGTGGTAGAGTGCTTGCCTAGCATGTGTGAGGTCCTGGGTTCCAACTCCAGTATTACAAGCAAAGCAGTGGGTGGGCATGTGTGAGGGTCTGGACTAGGATGGGGTGAATCAGAAGTAGAGCATAAATGTGGCCCAGGCATCAGAGGCAGCACAACAAGAGAGAGGGGAAAGAGTTGGTTCCAGCCTCTGGGATCTCTGCAGCAGGCTCTTCATAGCTCATGAGTGATTGCCTCCAGCAAGGGAGTTAAATGGTTCCTACCCAGAAAAATAGTGTACATAAAAGCAGATCTTCCCTTTGAAAGTCAAATTTGCTGCTCATGTCTTTGCAAGTTCTCCTGCCTACTTATGGGGTATGCTTGGAAACCCAGGAAGTTGAGACTTCTTTTGCATTTAAAATTGGATGCCAATGCCGATTGGATGCTAATGCCAAGCATGGTAGCCCACGCTTGTAATCCCAGCATTTGAGAGGCTGAGACAGGAGAATTGCAGTTGGAAGACAGCCTCAGCTACTTAGGGAGGCCCTTTGCAATGCAGTGAGACTCTGTTTCAAAATAAAGAATAAAAAATAGGGCTGGGTGTGTAGCTCGGAGGTAGAATGCCCCTGGGTTCTATCCCCAATACTGCAAAAAAAAAAAATAAATAAAAAAATAAAAAAAATTGGATGCCATTCAGTTTCACGTCCAGCACCAACAAAAACTGAAAATTTTAAAAAGGGAAGGGCTGTAGGAAGCTTGGTTTCTAACCAAATCTTCCTCTTGGGCTACCAGGGTGTTCTGACAGCCCCTCCATGGGTACAAACCAACAGGACAAGGCTTCCTAAAGAGAACCTGACTGCTGACAGCAGGCAACGGGAGAGGCAGGAAGTTACGTACTTTTCACCGGTAGAGCTCTCAAATCCGTTAGGCTTCTTTGCCTAAAGACAAAATTGCTAGACAAGCACTCACGTTGGCTCTATTTTTAAGTCGTATGTTGACAAAGCATAGTTGTGCAGATCTGTGAAGTACAAAGTGATTATGACCCTTGCGTACAATGCAGAATTAAATCAAGCTAATTTACTTTTCCATCATCTCAAGTATTTGACATGTTTTGTGATGAGACTATTTGAGATTTACGGTCATGGTGATATTGAAATGTACAGTATATCATCATCATCGTCATCATCATCGTCACCACCATCATCATCATTATTATCATGTTGTGCTGTAGATCTCAAAAGAAACTTACTTTTATTTAATTGAGGCTTTGTGCTCTCTAATTATTACCTCTCCCATCTCCCTCATCTCTCTAGCTTCTGGAAACCACCCTTCTGCTCTCTCTAGGAGTCCCATTGTTTTAGGATCTATTGACTTGTGTACGGATCTATTGATACCCTTATGTAGGGGTGAGGGTGTTAGCTTATATGGCCACGTCCTTTTTTTCCCCTTCTACATCCTCCTAATAATACACACAATTTAAGTTTAAATAGATACCTCACAATTTAGAGTTAAACCTAACTATACTTTGCATAGTTATGATGACATAAATATTATTATTCTTCAATAACCCAAGTACTGAACCGCAACTGGATCTCTACTGTACAAGGTTTTTGTTTTTCTTGAGGTTAATAATTTTTTAAATTTCTTACTTAGCTGTCTTTTAACCTGTCCCTATAACCCTCAGGGGCTACGTAATGTGCTACTGATACAATTTTCTGCAGGTTCTAACTTGACAGACTACTGTCCTGCACAGATTTCTTCCTAAAACTGGCCTCAGAGCTGTCCTTTGGGGATGTCCCTTAACCTCCTTCCTAGTTCTCCCTGTCTCCCTGGCTAGATTACTCTTCCTCTCTGGTGAAAAGCAGGGACCTACACACCTCTGCCATTTTGAAACCAGATGTTGGGCTGCTTTTCCATGAGGTCCTCCCAACTAGCTGATTATACAAAGCTGATCCTCCAGACTTACTGATTGTGCAATGCAGTTTAGTGCAGCAGTTTTACAAGACAGTTGCCTGAAGTCTAGATAACCCAAAGACTGGGGATGTTCTAGAGTAGCGATTCTATCATGTTCAGTGTTAAGTTTCTTTACAGTAGGAGTTCTTAAGAGTCTTTCAAATGAGTTGCTCATCATAAATCTCCAAGAGGAAAGTATTCTATGCAGAATTGCCCAAGAATACCTGATGGTGAGATTTTGTTCGCATAGCTTCTTTCAGGGAGACTGGTACATAAACCCGGTGTCATTTGGAAAACTTCAGCATTTTGAAGTTGTGAATTCTGAGAACCTGATCCACATCAGTAATCTCCCTTTGGAAAAATGAACATAAATACATATTCACTAAACTTTGCATTTGATTTCACTTTATGACATGATGAACAATTTACTTCACATAAGCATAATATTGAAATAATCTTGGCTTGTTCATCCAAAATGTGATGTTCCTTTTAAAATGGGTTAAAATGAGACAAAATCGTACAAATTATGCCAGAAGCATGATCCAATCCAAAATCCAATTTCAAAGAAAGGCTTTGTGATTTTGCTTAAAATTTTTATCTTATTCAGAGTAGTCTTTGACCTCATATGGAGTGCACCAGCATGTTAAAAATGTGTGGATAATCATGGGGAAAAGAAAAAATAAAACTTACAAATTGTAATGCAGCAAATTAATTCCCGTGTTTAAATAAAAGAAAAGGCAGAGTTTGTCCAAACCAAGGAAAAGAAGTTAAAAAATATTTTAAGAAAAAGTTTTAAAGAGAAATAACCCAATAAAGTGGTAGAAAATTATTCAAATAGATCAAGAATCATATTTGAATAGAATAAGCACACATTAAAAGACTAACAGATTACATAAGAAAGTGAAATATAGCTATGTGCTCCTTAAAAGACACACATCCCAAACAAAAACAAAAAGTAGAAAATTAAGTATAAAAATGTATCAAATTAAGGCTAAGCCACAGAGTTCTAAGAAAAAAGTAATTTTTGAGTGATTTATAGGGCTTTAAATGTCACTGCAATTTTATAGAGGGAACAGCCTTCCAAGAAGATAATTAGATCAGAGCTTATGTGTAGACTGAATGTTTGAAGCAAAACAGGCAGATTTACAAGAATTTGAGGCACCCACAATAAGAGAAATTAGGTTTCAAAAACAGATTTTAAAAAGTAAGCATACAGAACATTTGAGTAATAAAACTACCAAGCATTTTAAATACATAGAGAGAATCCTATGTCCAACCAATAAGAAACATGCATTGTTTATTTGTATCCATGGAATGATTTTTTTAAATTGGCCATGTACTAAGTCAAGAAAGAATACTCACCATTTTTATTAATGTTAGTTTTATATACTAGGTTCTTTGACCACAGTGCAGTTAAATTATAAAAAATTTAAAATATAGTCAATATACTCTGATATATCTTAAAAATAAATACATCACCACTTAACTCATTAAAGACAGAAATATTACAAAAACAATAAGATGTTAATTGACCTAAGAAATGCTATCTATGAAAACCTCTGGGATGAAAAGCATATCTTAGGGAAAATTTATAACATAAAAACACTTAACAGACAAAACGGAAGAGAAAATAAATTTAACTCAAAAAGCAAAAGAAGAGCTATAAAGTAAACTAAAAATGTAGGTAAATTATATTTTAAATAATAGGACAGCCAGGCGTGGTGGCACATGCTTGTAATTCCCGGGCTTGGGAGGCGGAGACAGGAGGATCACGCAGGTTCGAAGCCAGCCTTGTTGGCTTAAGAGACCCTGTTTCCAAATAAAAAATATAAAATATAAAAATAGGACTGGGAGTGTAGCCCAGAGGTAGAAGGGTTCCAACCCCAGTACCACCAATACATACATACATACATACATACATACATATATACATACTAGTAGAAATTGGCAAAATGAAAAAAGAATCAACTACACAAAAAATTTACTCAATAAACAGCATTCGAAAAGTTGGGTGGATAATATAATTTTCCAGAAAAGATATAATTTTCCAAAACAGAACTCTGCAGAAAATTAGAATTTATTTTTTAAATTTATCTATTCAGTGGATGGATTAGCAGAGCAGACTGGGGAGAAGATCAGTGGATTAGAAGTTTAGTCCATAGAATAGAATGAAGTACAAGAGAAAAAATATCAGACAGCAACAAAAGAATTGGAAAAGGAGTAAAAATATGTTAGTCCCAGAAAGGTAGGAAAAAGTAAATAGGTTAGAAGCAATATTTAAATAGTGCTTGAGATTTTTTTTAAAAATAGATTTTTTTTAAAAAAAAATTAAGGAGTGGGTTAAAGAAGTAGCCAAAAATAGTATTAGTTCAAGTCACATTTCAGTATCTGACAATATTTATGCTGGGAACCAACAACAAGAAGAAAACCTTGAAAGCAGAAGGAATAAAAAATACATAACCTTCAAAGCAAGGCTCAAAAGACATGTTCAAAGTATTTAAAGAAAACTGTCAATCTAGAATTCGATATCTTTTGACAATATTCTTCAAATGTGACGGGAAAATGAAGGCATTTGCAGAATAACTGAATCAGAACTTGTAAGAACTGTCAAGGGAAGTTCTTCCAGCTGAAAGGAAATGATACCAGCCCTCACACAAAGAAATGAAGGGTATTAGAAATAGTAGATATGCAGGAAAGCAAAACTTATTTGTCTTATTTTTTCAGTTCCATGAAGAAAATAGTTGACTATTTAAAGCAGAAATATGGGACTTCCGGGAAGATGGCAACCGAGAAAAGCGGGGCTTAAGAGCCCCGCTAACAACCAATCTCTATTACTACAAAATCAGCGCCTTTCATAGCCAGAAAACACCATCACCAGAGAAACAAAAAAATCACCAGCCCCAGAGAGGAGGGGGACTCATAACGGAGCTCAGAGCCACAGAGAAGATACGTCAGCCACACGGCCGAGGACATGGCAGCAGCACCTTACTGCCCACCAGGCTCCAGAGAGGAGCGGTGGACAGCAAGCCGAGATGAGCCGCTGCGGAAGAGCCCGGCGGGATTCAGCAGATTTTACAGCGCAGGGAGCATCTAAAGCTCCCAGGGGCTGGGCTCAGCACACGCTGCAGGGACTCAGAGTGGAGCTCAAAACAGAGAAGAAATACACCAGCCTCAGGGCCAAGGGCGTGGAAGCGGCGCCATATTGCCACCAGCAGCAGCAGCAGCAAATTCACCAAGTCCACCACAGCTCCATCTGCATATTCAACAACAGTAAGTCAAATTGTGGGCCCCAGAGGAGAAATCCCAGTATTGACTCCCAGGGACTTGACCCAGTGGGGGAGTAGCAGTGGCAGAGATATCACACCATAGGAGAACGTGCAACGTGGCACCCACCATAGTCTAAATCAGCATCTATTGACTCCCTGGGTCTGAGACTCTGTGATACAACCCAGTAAAGGAGTAGTGGTGACTGAGATACCACAGACTCGAGATCCAGAGCACCTTAAGTGAAGTCATAGTGACCCAAGGGAGGAACCCAGAGAAGGCACAAACTTCCAAAATCATGGGAAAGAGGAATAACAATGGAGCAATGAATGCCCACAATCCCACAACATCAGAACCCGATAAAACAGAAATTCAGAGATTTCTAGAAGATCAAATCAGGAAAATAACTGTAGAAATAATAGAGGTGTTACGAAAAGAATTCAGAGAGAACCAAAAAGAGATAAAGGATGCAATTAATGAAGTAAAGGCCTCAATTCAAAGTACAAACAACCGATTAGACCACATGGAGAATAGAATCTTGCTCTTAGAAGATGATCATTCCAAAAATGAACGCATAGTTTCTAATCTAGAAAAAAAATATCCGACAGCAGGAAACTGACATTGAAGAAATATGGGTCCATTTTAAGAGAGCTAACCTAAGAATAATTGGAATAGAGGAGGGAAAAGAAAGTGAAACCAAAGGGATCAACAATCTCTTCAAGGAAGTAATAGCAGAAAATTTTCCAAACATAGAGCAAGAGGTCGATACACACAGGTCCAGGAAACTTATAGAACTCCCTTTAGACAGGATCGGAGAAGAGGATCCCCACGCCACATCATTGTCAAAATGACCAATGTGGAAGCCAAGCAGAGAATCTTAAAGGCAACAAAAACAAAGGGCCAAGTGACGTTCAGAGGCAAACCAATTAGAATCACTCCAGACTTCCCAAACCAAGTCATGAGAGCCAGAAGGGCTTGGAGTAACATATTCCAAACTCTGAAAGAAAACAACTTCCAGCCAAAAATTTCCTACCCAGCAAAACTTTCTATCAAATTAGATGGAGAAATAAGAAGCTTCCATGACAAACAGAAACTGAAGGAATTTATGTCTTCAAAACCAGCACTAGAGAAAATACTCAAAGAGATTAACTACAAAGAAGAAATAGGTAACACACACCAGAACCAGAGAAACAAGATTTTCCATCCAACAGACAACTAAGATTAGTTATCTGTGGAGATTCATTATTCATGTTAGTCTTATACCTATCTCTAAATTGTATTGTTTGCTTTTATTGTTAATTTTTAGGATTTCTAGTTGGAATATTAATATACCTTCAGATATAGCATTTGGAAATATTTTATCCCATTCTATCAGTAACTTTTAACTCTGTTTACATTGTCTTTGGATATACAATATTTTATTTTTTAGGGAGTTTGTATACCCTTTTGTTGCCTGTGCCATTGAAATCATATCCAAGAAATCACTGCCAATTTCAATGTTGTGAGGTTTTATGACCCAGATTTTCTTCTAAAAGTTTATAGTCTTAAGATTTATATTTAGGTCTTTTATCTATTTTGTGTTAATATTTGTATATGGGATTAGGTAAGGGTCCAACTTTATTCTTTTCCATGTAATTATTATTTTTCAACAATATTTAGTTAAAAGATTATTATTTCCACCACCAAATGTTCGTGGAAACCTTGTCAAAAATAACTTGACAATATATGGAAGAATGTATCTCTAGGCTTTTATTTAACTCCAATGGTTTATATATCTGCCTGTAGAACAGTACACACTGTTTCAGTACACACTGTTTCAATTATTGTAGCTTTATATGGTTTGCAATTAGAAAAAAATATATATATATATATATTCTAGCTTTGTTCTTTTTCGAGATCATTTTGGGTATCTAGAATCCATATTCCATATTAGGATAGATTTTTTCTGAAAAATAAATATATAAATATATGATAGATTCACCTAAAAAAAAAAAGAAAAAAATATTCTCTGGTAAGAAAGAAAGCAAAAAGAAATATTGAAATGTTATCTTTGAGTTATCAAAAGCTTGGTATCAGACAAATGAAACTGTTATGTGAGATTATCATTTTTAATTTTGGATAAATTGCTATAATACTAGATGTCAACCACTAAGCCAAGCATGGGAAGGAGGGATGGGGAGGGAATGGGGTGGGGATCGGGTGGGGGCTGACTGGGAGATGTGTGCATGTATGTCTACAAAAGTTTGTATCCCACTATGATGTATGAATACAGTGCACCAATAAAAATTAAAAAAAATCAGAAATATGAACAATGTATTCTGGAGTTTACATAATATGAGAATGTAAAGTGTGTATGACAGTTATAAAATGTGTCACAATAAAACTGCTATGGTTGCATATAGGAAGTCCTCTGAAGAGTTCGTCTTTTGTCTTCAGAGTTAATTTATTTAAGTCATGGGGGTTCTAGTCTCATCAGTGGATAAGTCCATTGTAACTGATTTACTGGGTGGTAACCTGGGCAGATGGAGTGTGGCTGGAGGTGGGTCTCTGGAGGAGTGACCTTAGGAACTGTGCTTTTGTCTTTGAATTTCTGTGCTTGCTGTTTCTCTCTTCCTTCCATTCTTCAAAATATCATGATATGAAAGCAGATCTCTCTTCTCTTCCTTTCCCTTCCCTTCCCTTCCCTTCCCTTCCCTTCCCTTCCCTTCCCTTCTCCTCTCCTCTCCTCTCCTCTCCTCTCCTCTCCTCTCCTCTCCTCTCCTCTCCTCTCCTCTCCTCCTTTCCATTCTCTTTTCTCTCTCTCTCTCTCTCTCTCTCTCTCTCTCTCTCTCTCTCTCTCTCTCTGTTTCTTGCTTCCATGCCCTGAGAGCCACAGATCCTGACTGTGTTAGTATTGGAAAATTGGTTTGGCATTAATTTCCAAACTGTAAAAAGTAATCAGGGCCTGGGTACTGGGCAGACACTCAGGCAGGGAGGGGGCAGCAGCTGTTGCAAATGCAGAGTCTCCCTCTGTCTTTGACCTTCATTCTAATGATTAACCTATAGTAAAAGCCTCAGAGTCAACTGAAGCCTTTAGCCCTAACAATATATAGAGACGATCAGTGCCTCTGTTTACCTCCTCTCCTCTGTGACTTGGCCTGGGTATAGGAAAATTAAACTCTATGTGCTGCTTCAAAGCACCCTAGTTGATGAGCAAGCAATACTATCCAATACAGTAGGGGGAAAGGCCAGGTAGATTACTGACCCCTGCACTTAGTAAGTGCACTGTCCAGAGACAGAGGCACCACCTGGCTAAGGAATAAGTAACTAGCCCTTTGCCTTGGTAACACTAATAAGAAGATGCCAATACAAAATCTATTTAAAGGCTGGGGTCCCGAAAAGGGGCCAGAGTTCCATTTCTCAGGCTCTCCAGCATGCATGCCAGCATGCTGCTTTTTCCTTCTCTTCTCTATTTCCTACTGATGCTGTAATAAAGACTTGTAAAGCTGCACCAAGCTGCCTGTTAGTTTTAATTTTTCTATTCAACAAACTTTATTTGAATAACAAAGAGCCCTCACATTATTTATTTATTTATTTGGTGGTACTGGGGTACCTGGAAGCCCTTTTACCTTCAGGCTACACTCCCAGACCTATCAGCTGGCTTTGAACCTGCGCGATCCTCCTGTCTCCGCCACCCAAGTGCAGGGATTACAAGCGTGCACCACCACGCCCGGCAGAGCCCTCATACTATTTAAACCATAACACTGACATCACATAGACTGAACCTGAAATCTCCAAAAACTGTGAGCAAGTAAATTTTCCTTCTTCTAAAATGTGAGAGCAGTTGCTTTGGATTATAGCAGTGACAATATTGACAGTGACAGAAACCAAATAACCATCAGTAAAACTGATAAAGCTCTATGATGAAAAATCAAAAAATGAAGGAAGATATAAATTAATTTTAGGAATAGGAAAGAAACATAATTATAGATGTCACTAAAATTGAAAAGGTAAGAAATATAAATAACTTCATGTTGATAAGTTCAATAACATAGATATCAACAAATTCTACTAAATACACAAACTATTAGAGCTTACTTAACAAGTAACAGAAAATAAGAATAACTTTATATTTATCAGCCAAATGTGTAATTAAAAACACTTTGCTGGAGCCGGGCGTGGTGGCGCATGCTTGTAATCCCAGCATTCGGGAGGCTGAGACCGGAGGATTGCAGTTCGTGGACAGTCTCAGCTACTTAGTGAGGCCTCTGCAACTCAGTGAGACCCGGTTTCAAAATAAAGAATAAGAAAATAGGGCAGAGGGTGTGGCTCAGTGGTAGAATGCCCCTGGGTTCCATCCCCAGACCCACACACACAAAAAAAAAACTTTGCCAGGCATGGTGGCACACACTTATAATCCCCACGCTTGGGAGGTGGAGACAGGAGGATCACACAGGTTCAAAGCCAGCCTCGCTGGCTTAAGAGACCCAGTTTCCAAATAAAAAGTATATAAATAGGTGTGGGAGTGTGGGAGTGTAGCCCGGAGGTAGAAGGGTTCCATCCCCAGTACCACAAAAAAAAAAAAAAACCAACGCCCCCCAAAAAAACCCCACACTTGTAAAATTAATATTCTAGTTGACTGGATTCAATCAAAAACTTAAGCAAAAATAATGTGACTCTTACACCGATTCCTTTAGAAAATAGTTGTTTTTATGTTGTTGGGGGTTTTTTTGTTTGTTTGTTTGTTTTGTTTTGTTTTGTTTTGGTGGTACTGGGAGTGGAACCCAGGGGCTTTCTACCTCCGGGCTATACTTCCAGACCTATTTCCTATTTTATTTGGAAACAGGATCTCACTAAGTTGCTGAGAGCCTCACTAAGTAGCTAAGGCTGGCTTCGAACCTGTGTGATCCTCCTGTCTTTTTTTTTTTTTTTCCAGCTCATTTCTCCTTCAGTTCTAATGGTATCTTCTTTGGGAAGAAAATTGGTAAGTCTTACCCTTTCTTCCCAATCTGTACTACTGACTCCCATGAGTCACCTTTCATTTTTCCTGATAGTATATTTATTATCTGATCATACAGATAATAATGCCACACACAGTGGTGCACAGCCATTAGCTTGGACTATAGTGTAAATGGAGTGTGAGCATATCCTGCACAGCTGCATGTGGTCTCTTTGAATTCTGAAAGTTCTTCAGCTTCATAGATTATTTTATTCCTCTTCCTGTCTCTAACCAGAATTTAGGCTTCCTGACAAGAGGGACCTATATTGCTTATTTTGTGGTTGACTGAACAAAAACTCTCAATGCATCCTGAACTCATCTGGATATCTCTAGAGTTTAGCTGTGAGAAGTCAACAACCCTACCAAGATGATTCTTCCAACCACACAACTCTAAAAAAAAACAACAACAAAAACTTTTCACTCTTTCAAAAACGTTAATGCTTATAATCCCAGCATTCGGGAGGCTGAGACAGGAGGACAGCTGTTTACAGATAGCCTGAGCTACTACTTAGCGAGGCCCTTTGCAACTCACTGAGACCCTGTTTCAAAATAAAGAATAAAAAATAGGCCTGGGAAAAATAGCTTGGAAATAGAATGCCCCTGGGTTCTATCCCCACTACCACAAAAATAAACTTTAACAGTACTTGAAATTGCTAAATTGGACTCATTAAATAGAAAGTTTTATTTTCTGATATCAATGTGCGTATAATGATTTTGTGAGAAGCCAAAACTAGCTGTGCTGAGAA
Source organism: Muscardinus avellanarius (assembly GCF_963383645.1). Classification (NCBI taxonomy): domain Eukaryota; kingdom Metazoa; phylum Chordata; class Mammalia; order Rodentia; family Gliridae; genus Muscardinus; species Muscardinus avellanarius. Next base: position 10,952,726 of record NC_137790.1, read on the forward strand.
ATACTGAGAGCTTTATACAGGTAAACTCTGAGCTCCAACTTCCTCTGTACCTAACCTCAGAATATTACAAGAGAGGACAATGGTGATTCTGGAGTGGATAATGCCATTCGACTGGAGAAACACTGTAATTGTCTCCTAATTTGAGTGACACACATGTATACAAAAGAGCATGACCACTTACCAAACATAATATTACCCAGAACTCTCTGAATATGAATATGTGGGCTTCTTTGGTTTAGCAACAAAATTAGCAAACTGGTAGAATACTTTTGAGATGCTGCTTTAGTGATCAGTCAGACCAAGTTGTTTTAAAGTCTATTCTCTTGAGATACATCCTTCTCCCCAGGGTTCAAGACTTCATGCTTCTGGAATTGAGACTCTTGCCACCCAGAAGCAGAGATCTCATTTTGCAAAGTAAAGCCAAAGGACACCTGGCCTCCACTGTGTTCTTTTTTCCTTGACATTACAATGTCAGCAAGGCACAAAGTAAACAAAGACAGATGTCCTGGGACTATAGTGGGGTATGGTCTTCTCTTTCTGCTAGTGAAACATGAAGGTAGCAGAGTATCATAGGTTGTACCTCGCCCCAGAGTATCCAATGGTATTTCTTCCCTGAATTCAGCTAGAGTGAAATGATCCGTTATGACTACAGTACAGTTGTTTTCCAAAGAGAACCCAAATGAGCAAAGATAGAATCTCCATTGTGCAAGCCATGGGTGCATAAGAGCTAAAAATGGATGAAGAGGTGACAAGGGAGGCCTACAGGTTGAAGTGACAGTCATAGGGCTTCACTCTCCCCAGAAGCTACTTTGGGGCTCAGAAAATGATACTACAAGGTATGGGTTTTTGACATGCTGAGTACTTTGAACTAAAAAGTAGTTTCAGAACAGGGGGGTGTCTCTGACCTTCTGCCACGGCTCCTTCTCCTCCAGAAGGCAAGGAAAGATTTCTCTGAAGTTCCTTTATCCTCAGAAGGAATGCAGTCAGGATACCAGGCAGACAGACTTTTCACCTGGGCCTCTGAGGGCTACTACTTGGGACTTCATCTGCATAATAAGACAACCTTATTTATCATGCATTTCTTTCACCAACCCCATAGCTTCTGTCACCACCACCAGCCCAGAAGCCCTTGTGCATTTCCAGACCTACTGAAGCTTCAGCCCTTAAGCTGGTCTTTAAGCTTCATGCTCCTGAGACTGTAATATTACTAGAGGAGGGCATAGGCCCAACACTCCAACATATAGGGACAGGCAGTAACTTTCTCAACAAGACCTCCAAAGTGCAGGAAATTAAAGCAAGAAGTAAGAAATGGGATGGCATAAAACTAAAAAGTTTCTGCTCATCAAAGGAAACTATCAATAACCTAAAGGGAAAGCCTACAGAATGGGAGAAGATCTTTACCAGCCACCACTCTGATAGAGGGCTAATATCCAGAATACACAAAAGCTCAAAAGACTCTACACTAGCAAAACAAATAACCCAATCAAGAAATGGGCAACTGAATTGAAAAGACACTTTACAAAAGAAGAGAAAGAAATGGCAGATACAATAGATACATGAAAAGATGTTTAACATCACTAGCCATCAGGGAGATGCAAATCAAAACTACGCTGAGATTTCATCTAACCCCAATCAGAGTGGCAAGCATAAAGAAATCAAATACCAACAAATGCTGGCGAGGATGTGGGAAAAGAGGAACTCTTTTACACTGCTGGTGGGAGTGTAAACTAGTTCAGCCACTATGGAGATCAATGTGGAGATTACTTAGAAAACTTGGAATGAATCCAAAATATGATCTGGCTATACCACTTCTGTGTATCTTTCCAAAGGACTTGAAATCAGAGAACTACAGTAACATATGCATACCCATGTTCATAGCAGCACAATTCACAATAGCCAAAACATGGAACCAACCTAGGTCTCCATCATCAGATGAATGGGTTGCAAAATTATGGGAAATACACAGAGTAGAATTCTATTCAGCTACAAAGAAGAACAAAATTATGTCATTCTCAAGAAGATGGAAAGACCTGGAGAACATTATGTTAAGTGAGATCAGCCAAGCACAGAAAGAGAAGGGACACATGTTTTCTGTAATATGCCCAAACTAGGGAGCATTGGGGATACCAGAGGGACTCAAGATAATGGAGGGGAAACCCCAGCAAAGCTAGAATGGAAGGGTAGGAGAGGAAGAAGGCTGAGGTTGATTAATGGAGGAGCTACATCTGAATATGAGTAAAAGTATGAATATAGCATGGTCAGCCTGGACACTCATTGTTGGGAGGGAGGAAGGGGAAGTGGGGGAGAGGTCACCAAGCACAGTCTGAATGCATGCCATTTTCAATATCATCCACATAAAAATAAAAACAAAAATAGTTTCATGCTCCTGAACACTTCCAGGTTAACACTTATATGCCTTTTCTCTTGTTAATCTGCCTGTTGTTGCTTTGTTTCAGCAGAATCCATAAGCAAAAGTTCAGAGGGCAGAGTGGGAAGGAAGCTCTCTTAGCCCAACAGCTAGAGAAGTACATGGGCTCTTGCAAGAAAAAGCAGATTAGTATCAACAAGGGCTCAAGAGTGAACTTTGTTTGCTAACCAGTTTTGCCAAGGATCTGGCCCTTTTTTCTCTGTGTAGAACTCAGGTTTCTTTTAAGGCATTCAGCAAAACCCTTTTCAGATGTGTGGTCATGTTTTGCTTATAAAACTTATTTTATGCATTATATACTGAACATGTGCTCAGAAAGTAGACTGTATATGCTTGTATCTCACCATTTACAAAACTATGAGTGTTAATTATGTACATGAATGTTAGGTATGTACAATAGATATATTAGTTGGCATGACTATAGCAATTTTTCTTTACATATGTATGCAAAAATACATGGTGTATACCTTATAGGTAATAAAATCTTTTTGTAAATTAAAAGAAATAATGAGGAGTGTATACTATAGATATATATTATAGAATTATATTATTACAGAAATATATTATAGAAATTATATTATTACAGAAAATATATTATGAAAATGAGAATATATATTATAAAATATATTATAGAAATTATTCTAGTTCTGTATAAGACTAATTTATTTGGAAATAATGTTTATGTTTAGTATTCATTAAATGTTATATCATTTTTAAATACACATGCATTCTTCATGACATCTTTCCTCATTACACTTTTGGGGGAAGATTTTTTTAGTGAATTTCCTCTGAACCTTTTGTTTCTGGTCCAAAGATAGAAGTTCAGGATCTACTATATGATCCAGCCCTTAGCACCCTTGGTTATCTTACCAAAGGGACTAAAATCAGAGCATTATAGTAATAGATGCATATCCATGTTTGTAGCAGCACAATTCACAATAGCCAAATCATGGAACCAACCACGGTGTCCATCAACAGATGAATGGATCACAAAATCATGAGATATAGAACAATGGAATTCTACTTAGCAATAAAGAAGAACAAAATGATGTCATTTGAAGAAAAGTGGATGGACCTGGAGAACATTCTGTTAAATGAGATTAGCCAGTCACAAAGAGTGAAGGGTCATGTGTTCTCTCTCATATGCTGAAACTAGAGAGTAATCAGGATACCAGAGGGATTTCAGATAGTGGAGGAGGAACCCCGTGAAGCCAGGGAGGTGTTCTAGGAGAAGAGGGGTTGGGCGAGGGATGATCAATGAAGGAATCACTCTCATTGACATTCTGTTCACATGTGAGAATGCCAATGTCAATGTCAATACCCTGTATGGAGAAGAGGGGAGTGGGGAGGGAGCCGGGGGAAGCCCACCAAGTGCTGTGTGCATGTATGTTATATCAGTATGTGAGACTATACTCCACCAGTAAAAGTATAAAAAAATAAAAATATAAATAAAAGAAGTCCAGGATGGAGTCTCAGGGGCAGAAC